>NC_140454.1:14531877-15274377 GCF_963576455.1 Neolamprologus multifasciatus
GATGCCCCCTTGACCAATGGACACACTCACATTGTTAATGGTGCCTTAAATTCAGAGGACCTGTCCCCTGTTACAAATCAACCGTTTTTGATCAACAGCCTGTCCAAATGCAGGGTTAGGAGTTCACCAGATAAACCTCAAAGTCCTTCTGTACAGTTCCAGGCCAAGCCTGACCCCTACGAGTTTCCCCAAAGCCCTCCAAAGCAATCTGACCAGTCCCTTGTCCTCGTGCAGCAATCCAGCTCACAAAGAGCCAATGAGAAAAGACTTAAGCCTCCACCACCAACCTATCAAGAGGCTATAAAAGCCACTGAAAGCCACCTCTTCCCAAAGCAGCTTCAAGCACCCCTTCAGGTCGATATGATTTCTGAAAAGACTCTTTCTCCTGCATCTCGCTCTCTTTCACATTCTCCACTTCGACTAAACGGAAGTCACCACAACGCCTTTACATCTGACTCTGCCTCCCTCAGCACAAATAATGTAACATTCAAATCTGAACCTCCCATGGATGAGTCATCGTTATCCAAGTCTTCAGCACAGCTGCTAGAACATACGGGCAGTTTGATCTCCGAGTTCTACTCTCACTCACGTTTGCACCAGATCTCCACGTGGAGGAGTGGCTTTTCTGAGTACGTCAATGAACTGCACAGCAAACGAAAAGGAGCAGGGGGCGCCAGCCTTCCTGGGAAAGAGCGTTTGAGGAAATCTGCGGCCCAGCGATCTATAGACACTAAAGGTAGGAAAGGTAGGGTTGCTGTGTTTGTTTTCTGTACATTTCTGAAGGCTTCTTTTCTTTATGTTACCTAAAGACTTTGGACCAGGGATAAAAGATGTGCCCTTACCTGCTCCAGCTGGGGACCTTGGTTGTATGTCAGTCAAGGTCTAGATCCCCTATAAGGGGGGGGGGGGGGGGGGGGGGGGGGAGAGCTTAGCAGTATATCATCATTTATAATTCTACAATTACCATTTTTTTGCAGTTGTATGACTTGTATGCTTGTATGCTAGAAAATCTGGTATATATTGAGTATAGCAGTGAATACCTTTAATTGGTAGACCGTCACTGAGGCACTGAATACATGCACCACAATTGTGCATTAATATTTTATTTAAATCTGAAAAACTGCCCATTGACAATATTTGTATGTATTTGTTATGTGTCAGGTTCATCAGCCCAAGTCAGTGTTAAATCTTGTATCCTCCATGTGGACATGGACTGTTTCTTTGTGTCTGTGGGGATTCGAAATCGACCAGATCTTAAAGGCAAGCCACGTTTTTGTCTGTTTAAATGTGCTATCAGTAAATTTAAAAAAGAAAATGGATGTAACACACTCACTGCTCGTGTTTAAAATTGGTTCTTCCAGGTAAGCCTGTAGCTGTGACCAGTAATCGTGGACAGGGCAGAGGGCCTGTGAGACCAGGAGCTAACCCTCAGCTGGAGATGGCATACTACCAGAAAAAATACACACATCCACAAGCTGGTGAGATTGTCATAACAGTGGCTTTCACAGGCTTTTACATGTCCAGCCCTTCTGTAACTAAGCATCCCCTCTCTATTCACCTTTCAGAGAGCGCAGAGGATGAGATACACACAACTCCTTCACAAGAAAGTCCTGACTCTCGTACCAATGGAGTGGAGCAGGATGCTGTTGCTCTCTCAATGGCAGAGATTGCATCCTGCAGTTATGAGGCCAGGTAACCTATGAAAACGGATCAGGTCTGCCTTAGTTTTGTAACAATAAGAATATGAACATATATTCTTTCTTCCACAGGCAAACAGGCGTAAGAAACGGCATGTTTTTTGGGAAAGCAAAACAGCTGTGCCCCGCGCTGCAGTCTGTCCCATATGATTTTGAGGCCTATAAAGAGGTGGCCCTCAATATGTATGAGACTCTGGCCAGGTAGAAAAACAGCTTTTACAGCTTTTACTCACACTAACTATGTTCTCCCTTAATTCTTAATATGCATAACTTATTCATGATTTTACTCTTTTCAGTTATACCCATGACATCGAGGCCCTCAGCTGCGATGAAGTGTTGATAGATGGCTCTGCACTGCTAGCTGAAGTGGGCGCTAGCCCTGAAGATCTAGCCAAAGCGGTCAGAGCAGACATCAAGGAGAAAACGGGATGCTGTGCTTCAGTGGGCATGGGTAATTTGTTTGCCTAGTTCGTACTGTAAAATAGATCAAGGCGGCCGCTGCATTTTACAAAGTCTGACTAATCTGGTCTCTTCAGGGTCCAACATCCTTTTGGCTCGGCTGGCGACTCGTAAGGCCAAACCTGACGGCCAGTATTTCCTAAAGTCTGAAGAAGTGGACGATTTTATCAGGGACCTCCCGGTGACAAGCTTGCCTGGTAGGTGTGCAGCACCACCTTCTGGTCAATCCACGGATATCAATTCTGTGTGGTAAAATATTCAGTCAAATGATGGTGATGCTACTTTTTCAAGGTGTTGGGCCTGTTATGGGGAGAAAGCTGGCCCTCATGGGTGTGCGGTCCTGTGGTGACCTCCAACAAGTTTCTCTGTCTAAGCTGCAAAAGAAGTTTGGACCCCGTACTGGACAGACTCTGTTCCGCTTCTGTAGGGGTCTAGACGACCGGCCAGTCCGCTATGAAAAGGAAAGGAAATCTGTCTCTGCTGAGATGAACTACAACATCCGCTTTACTCGGGTTAGACCTGCTATTTGTCCTCCCTTCTGTGTCATGTGTTCTACTTCAACATGCCAGCTTTTTTCCCTCCTTCTAATCCTCTTATGTATCGCTCACCAGGTTGATGAGACGGAGTGTTTCCTGACTAATTTGTCCATGGAAGTGCAAAAACGTTTACAAGAAGCAGGTCTGCGGGGTCGAAGAGTCACTCTGAAAGTCATGGTTCGCAAAATTGGAGCGCCACTTGAACCTGCTAAATATGGTGGCCATGGTATATGTGATCATTTAGCCAAGTAAGAAAGAGATCATTATTCTGTCCTTGTGTGTTACAATTAAATCTTCATATTTTCTCCTCTGTTGTTTATCCTTACCACTGTTTCTTTGTAAGCTTATCTTTATCTGTCTCCCTTTTCATCAGGACCGTGATGCTCGCTCAGTCCACTGACAGTGGTCAGCTAATCGCTGCTGCAGTCATCAAGCTGTTCCACGCCATGAAGGTAGAGGTGCAAGACTTGAGAGGAGTTGGCATTCAGGTTCAGCTTCTTGAGGGACATCAGTCTGCAACACAGGACTGCCGAGGCCTGCGAGGACGCTCCATCAAAGAGATGCTGTTAGGCCAGGGATCGAGTGCCAGATCTAATAACCGAGGCGCGTTCGGTGTTTTTTGGTTCTGCTTGTCTTCATTGCTGTCTGTAAAAATCACTTACGTCTTGTAATATTATTACAGATGCTGCAGACGCGCTTCAGGAGAAGACTACTTCCTCTACAACAGTCCCAACAGCAAACTCCGCGCCATATCCTTTGTCACCTTCTGAGCCAGTACCTGGAACAAGCAAGGAACAACCAGCGTGCAGACAAACTCCAAAGCATTCTCGGACACGTCTCAACTTCAGTATCGAAGTCCCCTCCCCTTCACAGGTCAGGACTGGAGTTAAGTGTCTGACTGGTAAAACAAAATCTAAACAGTAACACGCCTCTAACAAACTGTCTCCTAATTTTGTCCAAGGTGGATCGTTCTGTGTTGGAGGCCCTGCCTGCAGAGCTGAGAGAACAAGTGGAGCAGTCGTGGACCAGGAGAGATGGGAGGCCAAATAACTGCCATTCCCCTGGTCTGCAGCTTTCCCCTCTCATTTCTCATCCAGCCTCTCCCCCTCGTCCTCCCCTTGCAACCGTACCTGCACTGAATTATCCACCTGTAGGAACGTTGGTCCTGCAGATTCCAAACCAGCCAGAAAGTCCAGGAATTGTACTGGAACTGCCTAACTTTTCACAGGTGTGTGTGCTATTAGATTTTTTTTTTTTGTGATGGTTTGCCGGTGGTTTAATTTTACAGTCTAAAGTAGAGAGAAAATTGGAAACTGTAGTTTCTGTTGTACTCCATTCCACAGAAACATGTAGTGCCTTGCTGGCTTGTAGCAATTTTGCTTATTGGAGCCTTTAAATAGCACAAAGCGCTTTTCTCTACTGGAAATGTGCCATGAACACATGAGTTGTGACTGAAGCAGATGGTCCCACAAGTTAAAGAAAACAAAAGCTGGTTTCATTGTTGGTAGTAAGTGAGCTTCCCTGATCTGTCTGACTGCAGGTCGATCCAGATGTGTTTGCTGCCCTTCCCAAAGAACTACAGGAGGAGCTGAAGGCTGCCTACAGCCGCGCAACCGGTGTCCACCCTCAGGTGAAAATGTGTAAGTCAGCAGATGAATTTCCTGAAGGAGTGCTTTTTTTTGGGGGGGGGGTTGTTTTTACGTTTTATTTTTTTAACCCTGATTTTATTATTTGATTTGATTTTGTTTCTTGTTTGTTTTTTTGTTTTTTTTGCCCTTCTGGTTTCTCTGCAGTGGAGCAGAAGAATCCACTGCTGCAGCTAAAACAGTCCGGGGCAGGAATCGGCAGTGGTCGTGTAAAGCGTCGCTACAAGAGAAAAAACGCAGTCAGTCCTCTTAAAAAAGGAGCTTCTCCACTCAAGAAGCGTTCAACAACAAACAGCCCAGCCAAAAGCCTGCCACCTACTGGAAAATCACAGGAACCAATAAACATTCGAAAGGCAAGTTTGTCCTCTGCTCTATGCATATGATGCTGCCAACACGTGAAAACATATGATTTAGTTGACTTATCTTTAAAAATTGCAACTTCTTTTCATTCCCAGACTGAAAATGGTCCCTCAACATCAGTTTCAAAACCAGAGATCCCACCAGCTGTGGTTAAATTGGCTGCTCGTCCTCCTCCAGCACTGGCAGGAGCCTGTGACTTGACAGACATTAAAACACTACTACGGGAATGGGTTACCACCATAACAGGTACACAGATGTGTTATGATGGCATTTCCTGTGGTGCTGTTGTTGTTGTTGTTTTTGTTGATTTTTATGGGTTTCCAAAAGTGCATCTTTATCTATTTATTTTTTATTTATTTTTTTAGAACCCATGGAGGAGGACATCTTGCAGGTGGTGAAATATTGCACTGACTTAATTGAGGACAAAGATTTGGAGAAGTTGGATTTGACTATGAAATACATGAAAAGGTTAGTTCTGAGGAGTTAAGAGTCCTCAATTTAACTATCTTTCTCTTTTGTTGTTTTCAAGGTTTCACTTGCTTGTTATGCTTGAGCTTTGTTTTTTGTTTTGTTTTATGTCATCGCCCCCCCCCCTGCAGGCTCATGCAGCAGTCAGTGGAGTCTGTTTGGAGTATGGCTTTTGACTTCATCTTAGACAACGTGCAGGTGGTTTTGCAGCAGACTTACGGCAGCACCCTGAAGATAGCATGAAGAATGACGGGGTGCTCTCCTCGCTACATGCGATCGTTGTAAACAACACTTTTTTGATTTGTTAATTTCACAATACAAATCATGATGTCTAAATTCTGACTTATGAAAGATACAAATAATGGCTACACTTTTATGAGAAAGAGCCATGACAGTATTTTGAAGTATTTTGGACAAAGCGGTTGTTTTTATCACAGAACAATGATGATAGTAGCAGCTTTTTGGAAACTCACTTTCATTCACTCTTATTTTCCTACGACTCATTTTCATATGCAAGATTTTATTAAGGGCAAAAAAAGCATTAAGGGTATTTGTTTTTTATAGCACTGCAAAACTTTCAGCTGGTATTAGATCGCATACTCCTGTGGTGACCTGAGCATTAGTGCTGTAGATCTGCTCCAGAGATCTGTTTCCAGAGACAAGTCAGTTTCATTTTGGGTTAGAGAGTCACAGAGAGTCAGATCTGGAGAGTGGGGCAGTTGTGTTAATGTGGCCAAAAAAAATGATGTGAGCAGGCAGGTGATTACACATGCCACAGGTCAGTTTTTGTTTGTTGTTTGTTTTTGCATGTGTCAGGATCTTAACACTGAACCCCACATTCACTGTGCACATAAATGTCCAAAAAGATAAAAACAAGCGTATTCCTCGTAGCACTCGACGGCTTTCTGGCTCAATCCTACCAACGAAGGCTGCTGTTGGATCTCCGAGTCGTAGCTGGACTCTGAGACAAACAATAACATCCGTTCCATCCAGGCCTGATTTCGAAATGTATTTTTTGTTTTCCTTTTGGGTTTTTTCCCCGTCTTGAGCGTTAGAATCTGGTATGTTAAATTTTCCTCGCTTGGATATGTGATCATGTTAAAACAAAAAGTATATTTCAGCAGTTTTACAAACCGCTTACCTTGTAGCATTCTTTATACATAAGACATTCAGAAATGATTGGAAAATTTTTTGGGGGGGTTTTTCCCCATCATTATTTTATCAGTGCTCTTTGCCACTAGCACTTATCTGTGAAGCATCTACTGCTGCGTGCAGCAGTGTCGCTTTTTTTTTTTTTTTTTTTCTTGTTTCTCGTTTCTTTCCAAAAAAAGAAGTGCCAAACGCTGTTATTATACTGTGTAAATAATGTTTTAAAGATCTTTGTCTAAAGTTTTAAAAGAAAAAAACATGTATGTAGAGAAATTACCTCTTGTATTGTTTACCGGTAGTGGATTCTTAGTAACTGTCTCTAAATTGTAACTCTTTAAATGTTTCTAAATGTTCCAACATGGAAGTCAGAAGCTGGCCAAAGCACTTGAGGTGACGTTAACTGTTGATTCTCAGTAGCACTCTGATATAGGAGGATGTCGACAGGGGTCATGGCAATCAATGAGTAGCCTATGCATTTCTGTTTTTTCTCACATAACAATGAGATGTCCTTTCAAGACCACGTAACATTAAATAAAGCATTTAGTGTTTATGCTGAATGTGCATAGGAAGAGGTGATCTGATTTTTAACTCTGTCACCCACAGTGTCTGATTCATACCCTCGAGACACTTTGTACAGCTTGCAGCTGTGTCGCAGTATTTGTGTGAGGTTTGACTTTAACAGCAGATGCAGCTGCTTGACTTGTGATCCCACCGTGGAGGATAATTTGCTTGCGGTTAAAATGCGTGTTTTAAAAGATAATTCTGATATGCAAACCAAATCAATCGGTCATCTTTTGAAACTTGTTGAAATGAATGTAATTTAGAATGTGTGATTCACTTTCAAGACGTTGCTTCTCTTCACCTCTCACGTGTTTCCCGAGGGGAATGGCCAGAAGTTAAAATAAAATAATAATAATAAATTGGCCTGTCTTGTCTAATCTGGCTCGTGCCTGAAGACCTGAAGCTGTGAAACTTGTTTGTAAGTTTTCTAAACCTTGGTAATAAACTGTAAATTCTGTATTCATTTATTTGTCTTTGCCTTTCTATAAACTGGCCTTCAAAAGGACTTTCAGCTGATAGAATATGGTTATTAAAATGATCTTTCAGCGTGTCTGTTGTGTTATTCCCAGGTCTGACAGTGATGAGCATATAAATATGCTAGACATGTCTGTTAGAGATATGTATTATTTTGATGCCAAAAAACATTGAATTTAATAACTTATTTTGTATTGTTTAAATGGGATAAAGTTGACAAGCCACACCATGAAGATATGGGAAGGAGTTCTTGAAGCTAGCTTAAGGAGAGAAGCGAGGATCGACGAGCAGCAGTTTCATGCCAAGAAAAAGCAGATCTTTAGTGCTTGCTCTTTTTTTTTCTTTTTTTTTTTATCTTTGGGGGTCTAGAGAAGGCGTATGATAGGCTGGCAGGAGAGGAACTGTGGTACCTCACTAAAGAGTAAGTGGTAAAGAAGTATGTGAAGGTGGTGCAGGACAGTGAGACAGTGGTGAGGTGTGCAGCAGGAGAAACAGATGGCTTGAAGATGGGGGATTATATGAAGAATTGATGAATATATAGGACAAAGGAGGTTGCTTTTGGAGCTGTAGAGGGTATAAGCCATGGCAACCGCTTTAATCTTCACATTTCGACTTTATTCTCAAAATAGAATTTCGATTCCCCCCCTCTTAAAATGCTATTTCAAGTCTTACCTCGAAATTTCGACTTCATTCATGATGTTTTGCATATAAACTACAAATATTCTTCAGCACGGGATTTACTGCAAACAATATAACAATATATTTTTCTTTAATACATCAGATGACAACTGAGCTTTTGGGTCGCTATAAACAAAAGCAGCAGTACAGCGTGAAAAAATATAACACACACACACAAAATAAATTAATAAATAAAAATTAACCCGTAGTATTTCACGAGTTGCCCGGATGTACTTCCCACGACGTCAGTCGGGGCCGTTGTGACGTTGTATCCGCAGAGAAACGTTTCGTGCACGGGCTGAGGTGTTGACGAGCATCTGTCACTTTACTAGGTAATAATTTAATAGCAGCTTGGTTATACTTTATATTTTCGACAAAACGCACAGTTGCCGTTCATTAAAAAAAATAAAAGATCAATAAAACTGTTTCCAAAACTGTTGCTGGAACGTTTGTTAACAATGGCGGGGCTAATGCTAGCTAGTTAAGATAGCAAGCAAACGCAGACTGAGGGTTTATAGGGAGATTTTTGTTGAACTGCTGGCGTGTAGAAGTACGTGTAGCTACGTTTCTTAGTTTGTATTAGTTAGCTGCAGAGATGTAAGAGGTACCCAGTTACGGTCTGTGCCTGTACCAGCTAACTGTAGGCACCACCGGGCAGAAACAAGGTGTGCCCCCCAGCCGTTACTGGCTTTGTCTGCGGCGTTAGCTAGCTAAAAGAGGAACTCTCGGACCAGTTTCTGTGTAAGCAACGTTGCTAACGTTACATTGTTGTACATACTTGATCACACCAGCTCACAGTGTAGGGCTAAAACAGGGTTTTCCCCATTATAAAATTTGGGAACAAAGGCGATGACGAGATTACTTTCTCTTTATTTTGCGTCTTTGCGCAAAATAAAGCTTATAAATAAGTCGTATGAATAAGTGAACTAGTTCCTAGTCGTCATGCGCTCCATCACACTACCTTTGAACTTGTAGCGAATGCAGTGTGGATGTCACATGACGGATACACATCAGCCACTGACATTTGCAGAAAGCTTGTATCAGCTGATATCGATATTAGGCACTGTGATGTTGTTATTGTCCTGCTATCTGGTGTTATGTCTCACCATTGTTTATCTGCCCATTTTCAAACAGAGTCAGGTGGCCATGGCTAACCAATCAATGGAAATCATAGCAAAAGTTTTGGAGCAGTCAGCCAAGCTGGTGGAGGAGCAGGTGGATGCCCAGTTGGCCAAGCTGAATGAAATGGATGAAGATGATTTGGAGAGGCTGAAGGAAAGGCGATTAGAGGCACTAAAAAAGGCCCAAAAACAGAAGCAGGTGTGTGGGACAATTTATAATCACTGTAGCATTTTGCTGTGTTAATTTCTTAAAGCAGATAAAATGATTTGAATCACTGAGAAGATTCACTTCTTATCCGCACCATCAGCAGAACCTAGTCTAAAAAATGAAACTTTAGACACTACAATTTGTACTGAAGTCACTCAGTTCTTTGAAGGATCATAATAAAACACTTGGTGTCATGTTTATAGATTGCTTGCTCTGAAGTTAGGCTACATAGCAATTTGGTCTATTATTCAAACCCTTTAAAGAGTGTTTTCATTGTACTCCACTATAATAGCTTTTCTTGTATTTGTAACCTTTTGTTTTGCTTTTCAGGAGTGGTTGTCTAAAGGTCATGGGGAGTATAGAGACATATCCAGTGAGAAAGACTTTTTCAGTGAAGTGAAAGACAGCAAGAATGTCGTGTGCCATTTCTACAGAAATTCAACCTTCAGGTAAGTCACTAAATGATGCAACAGGACCATGAATTAGAAATGTAATATAGTCCAAAAAACAAAACAAAGAATCAGAGGTAGGTTATAGAAAATTAATATGTTCTGCAAATTAATGAATTTATTTATTAAAATCATCTTTTCAGACAAAATTCCTACGTGTGAAGTGTGTTTCAGTTATCTTTAACAATCAACATTGTGCCTTGTTTAGCGTCAGTTTTTTTTTACTCAGACGCCAAGGTATTAATCTGTTGATGTCAGACATCTGAACTTGTCGCTCTGTCCTTAGATGCAAGATCCTCGACAAACACTTGGCCATCTTGGCAAAGAAGCACATTGAGACCAAATTCATCAAACTGAATGCAGAGAAGGCCCCATTTCTGACAGAGAGGCTGCGCATCAAAGTTATTCCGACTCTGGCTTTGCTTATTGATGGAAAAACAAAGGACTATGTGGTCGGATTCACTGACCTGGGAAACACGGACGAGTTCACCATAGAGATGCTCGAATGGAGACTTGGCTGTGCGGATGTTATTAACTACAGGTGAGATGTGCGGTAAAATTCACCAGAGCACCTTATGTGTTGGGAATGAAAACGTTTTATCTAACATGATCCCTTTTTCCTGTTTCTAGTGGCAACCTGAGGGAGCCCCCAACAGCGACACAGAGATCAGGAACAAAGTTCACAAAAGTGGAGAAGAAAACCATCAGAGGGCGAGGTTACGACTCGGATTCTGAAGATGACTGAAGAGGCTTGACAGTTGTCGGGTTTACTCTCTCAGGGCTACCTCATTACTAAAACTCCAGCAGACAGCCTACTTCCTTTTTCCCCTCTTAGTAATTTCTATTTTTTTAATTAACGCAATCCACTGATTCATTTTATTTAAAAAGCATGTTTGTTTCAGCCTTATTTAGGTACTTCTCCACCATGATTTATATTGGAATATCTGAGTAATAAAATGTATGGTTCATGAACAAGGGAGCACACTGAGCGACCACTAGCTGTTAGCTGTGTTTTGTTTTTCTTGATTTACAGGTGTAATCATTTATTGTAGATGGCTGTCTCACGCACTTTCCTGTAACCTTTGTACGTCTCGTGTTGGAGCCAAGTTCATCTTTGAAGAGCAAAATACATTTCTACATGACATTTCATGGTAGCATGAGTTTGACCTAACTAATGCAGACTTAATAAAAACAAGAAAAGGATGGGAAAAAAACTGCTTGTGTATTTTTTGTGTTACTTCTTCAGGGTTAGAGGCAGCGTATTTGCAAGAGTTGTATGTTGCCTTTATGGATGAAAATAATACATCCTTAAACTCACTGGATACTTTTGTCTTCAGAACAGTCTAAATTCTTCATAGCATAGATTGAACATGGTGCTTGAAATATTCAGAGATTTTGGTCTGTATTCACAAAATTACACAGATGGAAGCATCAGAAGATTTGTGGACTGTGATCAACAACACTTGGGTGGGTTGTAGTGTTTAAATGATGCTCTGTTGGTACACAACCTTGGAGAAGGTTGTGTTGGAAAATCCCAGAATATAAGCAGTTTCTGAAATACTCAAGACTACACTGTCTGGCATAAACAACCATGGTACACTCAATCACCTTGAGGCATTCTGATACTGCAGCAGGCTGTAATGACCATGTCTACATGTCTAAATGCATGGAGTTGCTGCCATGTGATTGGCTGATTAAATATTTGGATTAGCAAGCAGTGTGCCATATGTACCTAATGAAGTGGCCAGTATAATTACTGGCAGTGTTTTTATGCGAGTCTTTGTTTTTAGAAAACAAAATAGGCAGAGTTCCCTATTTGGTGTTTTTGCCTTTAAACTGAAAACTATAACCATGTAAAAACATTTTATGGGCGTGGATTATTTGTAGCTGATGAGACTGGCTGGTGCTATGCTGAGCACGCTGAGCATTACTACAAAACTAAAAAACGCAACACAAAAGGGGGCCCTCGATTTCTATAAATAACTGTTTGGCAGTCTGATACAATTGAGGTGGTGAGCAAAAAACTTGTCTTTGGGATTTAGGAAGTCATTTTTAATTTTAACAATCTGAACCACCAACTGTTGTTGAATTATCTCAGAACCCAAATTACACTTTTTACCAAATTATTAGCTGTCTGTAAAATTAATATGTTGGTATTCAAATTGCTAAACTGTTGATATGTAGAAAAAATAAATCAAGTTTTCTGGAAAAGTTTAATGAGTTAACTGAATTAACTCAAACAGAGTTGAATTTTTCAGATGCGACGTTAATGTCAGTATTCCTGCTTCATCAGGATGGTACTTTGCTCAGTCATTTGAGAGACAGGTTGATGAGAACATTTAATCATATTCATCTGCAGCTCAGCATCAAAACACAGGAAACAGCAATCAAGAAGTCTGGTTGGTGCCATGGCTTTCTCTCATTGCAGAGAGAATGACAACAGGACATTTTCCAGGACATTCACACACGCAACAGTGGAGCTAAGATTCGATTGCCTTGTTGTCTACAGGTTGGAGGAGGTGGTGTACAATAAGTTCTCCTTTGCTGTTGATGTATGCATCGGCCATGTCATGCTCAGCAGGTAGCCCATAGGGAGTCTTTAGTGGCTGTATCCTGAAGGTATCAGAAAGAGATGGCAAAGGAGATATAACAGTATAGATATGTAGGTATCTCAGGCAACCTCAATTTGAAAAAAACTAACCTTTTTTTAATAGTACTTTAAGAGTGATGTGTTACTACTTTTGGTTAATCAATCCTACCTTACAAGGTGCTTGACAAACTTCAGTTGGCTGTTGACTGCAGGAGTATTTTTATGAATTATGGGGACGTGAGCCTAAGTGCGAGACAAAGACAGAAAATTATTCCAAAAGATAAAGGCTGTGAGCGTCTGCATGAGGTGACACACTCTGTAGTCAGTCAGCATCTTTCAACAGTCACTGTTGAAAGATGCTGAAAGATGCAAAGAATTAAATGGAAATTCCTGAACTAAAGCTGGCAGCAGTGTTTTGTTGTATGTGCAAAAAACACTGAACATGATCCGGTTACATTAAGTTAATCCAAAAGTAAAACAAAAACAATCTGTAGCCTTTACAAAAAGGGAACCCAGTTTGGGGTCCTGTACCATGACAGAAATGTTACCTTTTGAAGCCCAAGGTGTTTTATTATCTCTTTCTCCCAGTATGGCCTTCGCAGCGCACTTTTGACCCGCGTCACTATGTGCAGTTTGTGCGGCTGGTCTGGATCGCCACCATATTTCTCGTGCTCTTTCGATCGCTCAGCAAAAATCTGTTAAGAAAATGCAGAATAAAGGATTATCATTATTCGATGGCAGGAGTCATCTGTAATGTCGGCCCTAAAGCAACACTAAAAAAAATCTGAGTAGCTAATAATCCACCTAAACCATTTTGTCTACTGGACCTGCTGGAATTATACCCAAACTTACTTAATCCAAATAAATATTAATGTAAAAGAATTATATTTTGACACACACTTGGGTAGGGCCACAAGACGTTACATACTTTGAGTGTTGCTAATTACTTTACAAATGTACAACATTGTAGATTCTAAATTTATTCTTACCTCTTGCGGGATTCTGGATTTGGAGAATCTGCTTCGTGCTGACACATACCATGCACAAGGTGACAAAACTGGAGCTTCTGTCAGGGTCTGTAACATATGCAAACAGAGAGAAGGTAAAAAGCAAAGCCCAGTACCAAGGAAAATGTGTTCACTTACATATGCAGAAAATCTAAAAAGTTCTGTAGAGTTGCCGTTACTGGTGGTAGATATTCTTTTCTTTAGGGAACAAAAGTTTTTTGGTTTTTTTTTTTTTTTTTAAATGATTTAAAAATCTGATATTCTGACACATGAGCAGATATTTTGTTTTTATCTTTCAGATCCACAAAATATGAACAGATTTCCCTAACATTTGTCATGTGTAGTTATCCGTTTACTGATTTACGCTTTGCCTGACTCTGGTCAGGTTGTTGTATTTGTGTTACTCCAAACAGCTAATAGCAACAGGGAATTCGGAGCGTGCCCTCTGGTGGACAAAATACACAGATCACATTCCTCCCATATTAGCTTTTCATCTCTGGATCCCTGTTAAATCTAGAATTGGATATAAAATTATTCCTTCTTACATACATCTGATACACCTGAGCACTTCCACTTGTCTCTTTTCACTCCCCTTCTGTTTACACACCACTGCACTAAGTCATTATTGCATACATACATTTTTGCCTTCTCTCTCTCCCTTAGTCTGCTTTTTCCTATCTCTCTTTGCCCCCCCCCCCCCTCTTCTATTTCCTCTCATCGCCCTTTCCAGTCACAGCATATGCCTGCCCCTCCATGAGGTGGTTCTGTCAGAGATTTCTTCCTATTAAAAGGGAGTTTTTCCTTCCCACCATCACAAAGTGCTTGTTCATAGGGGCTATTTGAAATCATAGTATTTGATTTCTCAAATACTCCAGAGTCTTTACCTTACAGCATAAAGCATATTGAAGCGATTTTGATGTGAACTGGTGCTATATATAAAATAAACCTGAACTGAACGGAATCTTAGATGACAATATTAGTATTAAAGTTCTAACTTTAATAATTGGAGCACTTTCTGCAGCAAATGTAGCCTAGTGCACATCACAGCTGACTGGATAGTGGTGCAGAAAAGCCCAGTGGCTTCACACAACAAGTTGTGAGTTTCATTAATGCTGAGTTAGTTACAATGGCCTCGTTTTCTATTTTTTTTTTTTTTTTTTTAAACATAACTGAGCACGTTGTATATGTATCCAGGACATTGGTGATTATATTTGAAAGTTTCGCGTCCTAAAATTTAGCACTGCAGTCATCTAGCAAACAAAATAAATAAATCCAGTAAACCTAGAAAAATCCAGTAACTATTCTCCAAGTCCCATCCCTGATTTGGGTTTCAGGTTTCATGTTTAGCTGGATTTTTCCTCAAGCAGCGTTAAACTAAATGAGCCCTTATGTCAACTTAAAGATGTACGAAAGACTTTGTAGACAGTTCAAGTCTGAAACATTAAAAACGTGCAGTGATGTACCCACCTTGACTGATAAAAAGCTCAAACTGCGACAGACAGCTGACATGTTGTGTTCCTTCTGCTGCTCTTTAGCTAACAGGGGCTACGAGACAAGGTTACAGCCTTGCTAACCGCTAAATAACACGGAACTCGAGCCTAACTAACCGATATGAAAAACTGACCTATAAACATACCACATTTACCAAGTTGCACATTTAAACATTAATTCGGCACCGAAAACAGCAGTGAAACAGTAGAGTCACGCTGCTGTCAAGCCCTCTCTCTCCTCCGTCTAAACCGGAAACGTCGGGGAGTTACATTAAAAGAGCACCGCCTCTTCGAGAGCACCGGCAATTTGCACATTGTTCCTACCCTCATTTTTCTAGTGTGATAAATATGTTGTTTGAATAAATTAATAAAATTAAGACTTAATAAAAACTGAAAATACTTTAACTGTGTGTTTTTATATTAAAAAAAAACATAACCATCAATTTTCTCATTACGTTTCTCCGGGAGTTATTTTTATGGGGCACTCGTGGGTAGAGCTACTTCTCTCAGCTTCTTTCCTGTCACTGGTGAAACGTGAAGTTAGTGTTGTATATGTCTTAAAAGACAGTTGAAAAACAGAACAATGACACAAAACCACCTGTCGGGAATGGAGGCGTCCGCCGTGTCTGTCTTGAAGCGAGCGGTGGAGCTGGACCAGAGCGAACGTTTCCAGGAGTCTCTCATCTGCTACCAGGAAGGCATCCAGCTGCTTATAGACGCGTTAAAAGGTCCTCCTTTAAAAATAAATAAATAATAATAATTACATATTTTAAACATTGCCCTGAATTACGCTGAACGTCTTATTTTAATGTTTTCTTTGTCGTGTGAGCAGCTGTAAAAGACGACTCAAAGAGAGGACACTACAGAGAGAAGATAAAGGGCTACATGGACAGAGCAGAGCAAATCAAAGTTCATGTGAATCAGATGAAGGAAGGTAATTTTCCAGTAATGGAGCAAAAAAGGGCAAAGTGGGCCGGGCAAAGATGAATTACCCTGATCGACTGAGCCTCTTGTTTGCAATGGTTTTGACTGTTAGACCTGTAGCACCTGTGTGTAAATGAGAGGGAGACAGGTGTAACAGTGGAGCTCCAAGGGGCAGAGGTAGATGTAGCGACACCTAAAGGGAGCAAGAAGTAGAACTTTGTGGTAATTTTGACACAAGCAAGAACTCAAATCAGGTGAACAAGGTGCTTCAGTGTTGCATATGACCAAATTAATAATTTGCACAATCTGACTGACCCTGTGGATTTGGGTTGCTGAAGCCCACTTTGCCCTGTAATCCAGCTCTAGCTGAATATTGACTGTGCAATCTTCTCAACAACCAAATATAGACAGGATCCTATTCCAGTGTAGGACTGTGCTGGTTAAGTTTTTAGATTTGGGGGAAAAATATATGGCAAGAGCCACAGCTAAAGAAGGGGGTTTTCAAAATTTGTGTTTCTCTTCTCTTCCCTGATAGATGGGAAGTACCACGAGCAGATAAGAATATCAGAGGATGCTACTGGTTACAGCTATGAGGTTCTGTTCAAGCCATACATCAGCAGCGCTCTCACTGAAGTCTGGGTGGAGGACCCGTACATACGGCACACCCACCAAGTAAGAGTTTTGTCTTCATTAACCGGGGTTTTTATTTATTCCACTCTGTCATCAGCCTTTTATCAGGCTTTGTTCAGAGGTTGGAGCTTATCTTTAATGAGTTTATCCATTAATTTGATACCGATAGAATGATACTAGAGGACTAAGTCTGCAATACATGTATACATTTTCCGCCTTGGGTAGCAGGAGCAGCCGACGGGGGGGACATAATCTCTTTAACGTGTCCTGGTCTGTGCCAGGGTCTCTCTGTGGCCAGAAAGCTTTCAACATTTAGATGGCTGAAAGATTCATTGATTAATAGAACTATCACAGATTAGTGGAAGTTAAACAAACAAATGTTATAAAAATCTGTCTGGTAGGTTATGAAAAGACTGCTAAGCTAATTTTAATTAAACTTTTTGTAGAGGTCGTGTATGGGAAAAGGAGTAACACATTCAGTTATGATCTGGATTTTGATGAAAGCCTGAACGCATATACTGAAAATCTTTTTTTTTTCTCTGATCGTGTGTTGCAAGCTGCAAGCAAGCAGCTTTCTCCTTATTAGTTTGACTAGCACTTTATAATAAATAATTGTAATTTTATGTTTATGATTTAAAAATCAGCCCTAAACTGTACCAACCTTATATAATATGCCAAACAAAGCCCTCGCCTTTCCTCTCACAAACAGTTGTACAACTTCCTTCGGTTCTGTGAGATGCTGCTAAAAGCCCCCTGCAAGGTGAACAAGATCCACCTCCTCACGTCGCAGGATGAAGTGAGTTACTCACACAATAGAGCTGCATTTTATAGTCAAAGCTGAGCAGCCACTGCTGTCTTCTCTGTTTAGTTTATACTGTTATTTCCCATCCCGCAGGCTGATAGTGGCCAGCAGAGCGGCGCTCTGGCCGAGTTGAAAGAGAGTCTCAGCGCTCACGGAGTGACTCTAGACCTGCAGTACTCCTCCACTATCCATGACCGGGAGATCAGGTACACCTGCAGATTTTCCTCATTTACAGCAGCCACATACGTGCAGCGTGAGGATTTTTGTTTTCAAATGGAAAGAAGTTCATCCTTGTGACATCTGATGTTCACGTCTACATTAACACTCCATTGCTCAAAATACGGTCTCTTTTATCCCAGTAAATTAAACCTGATTTTATTTTTAGGTTCGATAATGGTTGGATCATAAAAATTGGAAGAGGGTTGGATTACTTCAAGAGACCTAAGGTGAGACTACGCATTATATACTTATTAGTATTCATCTGTATTTGCGGAGTGGCTAAAGTGAACGAGATCTTTCTGTCATTTGTCTCGCAGGGCCGATTCTCTGTTGGATACTGTGACTATGACCTCAGGCAGTGCCAGGAGACCACCGTAGACATTTTCCACACCAAACACACAAAAACTCTATGAGACTCACAAAGCTAAAATGATTATTTTTTGCCAAGCCGTTTAATTTACTTACCTGCCTTCCAAACACAAGCAGATCTACAGTATTGTTGGATTTGCCTTAGCTTGCGGGTGTCTGGGGACTGACTTTTATAACAAGATGGGTTACTGTTTGATTTCTGCTGCACTGGAACATCTTAAATTTTTGCTAACTGTACTGCCGCTGCTATTGGTGGATTTTTAAGTTCAGTTTTCAGTTCTTCAGTTTTCAGATTTTTTTTCAGTTTTCTATGATATTTTTGAAAAATATGGATATTTTTATCTTTTTTTTTACTTCCACAGATTGTAATTCTACAGAGACCTTTTTTGGGGAAAATTAATTATTTCAAAACATTTTTTCTAGATTACTTTACACAATTAAAAATGTATTTTTGTTTAAATCAAATTGAAATTTAAAAATTCAAAACCAAAACATACTTAAAACGCATTAATAGTAAAATGTGTTACAGGATTGCTAACTTTAGGCCCTTTTTAAATGAATTGCTTATGATGGGTAATTGGACATTAGGCCCTTTTCGGTTGACTGGAAATGTACCGTCCTGATTCTATTAGTAGATTAAAGAAACCAAACATGGCCCTAAATATCGTTTTGTACTGAAAAATGAATAAAATGTAACAGTTTTCAAACTATTTATAATACATAAATGCAGAATAAATATTAAAACTGACCAAAGTGTGCTGAAAGATTGTGAGATGCTTTCTTGTTTTCTACAGAATAGAAAAAGTCCAAGACACAGATAAAATGAAAACAGTGAGCAAGAGGACGCGAGTGGGTAGAGTTACACAGAAAGGTGTACTTACAGAAAGTGTTTATGGTAATCAGCTGGTTGTTTTCCAGGTTATTATAGGGTTAGGGTGGAGGATTACACTAAAACCTAGAATTAAAACATTTTATTGAAGTAAAAAACAAAAACTAGACTTGGAAAAAATTTAAACTAACTGAAAAGATTTTGTGAACTTGGAAAACTGACTAAAAAATGGTAAATGGCCTGTATTTGTATAGCGCTTTACTTAGTCCCTAAGGACCCCAAAGCGCTTTACACTACATTCAGTCATTCACACACTGGTGATGGCTACATTGTAGCCACAGCCACCCTGGGGCGCACTGACAGAGGCGAGGCTGCCGGACACTGGCGCTACCGGGCCCTCTGACCACCACCAGTAGGCAACGGGTGAAGTGTCTTGCCCAAGGACACAACGACCGAGACTGTCGGAGCCGGGGCTCGAACCGGCAACCTTCCGATTACAAGACGAACTGCCAACTCTCGATTGGTCAAATTTTATCGTAGCTTGTCTGATGAAGCGTTGATAGACAAGAATGAGTCCTCTGATTCAACTAAACATTTGCCAACAATAAAAATCTGACTTAAAAAAAAAAAGAGCAGATGCCGGTCAGTGCAGATCAGACCTTGTCATAGTCTCCACACAGTCAGATTATATCCATCAAAAACCACTCATTCACTGATTCAGACATAGGTCTTTACATCTGTAACAAGTTCACAAACATTGCAAATCCCATTCTGACTCTTATTACAACAAAGTCTACGCTTAAGACACATTCACCACCTGCTTCATAGCTTTCATACATATTACATGGATCAGCAGATTGAGCAGTCATGGAGCACTGAACTCATGATTCCTTAAAAACCTACATATTTCCACAATTATTGAGTTCTGGATAAGGTTATTAACACTTACAATTACCGGAGATGTACATGTTTAATATCTTTGACTGATTTTTATGTCCCAAAGCTATATTGTAGCCATAGCTGCTTCTGTTTCTGCTGGCTCTGTATTGGTGCAACATTTCATGCATGTAAGACACTGACATCTAGTTAACAATTACCATCAAACTCTTATCTGAATCCAGAATCCCAAACTAAATACAGATAAGCTGCAGGGGAAAGCTTGTTCAGTGGTTTCAGATATCGGCTAATTGTTCTTGGATGAAGCAATGGAAACATCTTGCCAAAAAAAGTTGTCTATAAAAGTGAAAAAATAAAAAAACCCAAAGAAAATTCCCTCACATTTTTTTCACATTTGCTAGAATGAATGGTAACCCTCGTGAGTTCAAACAGCGCTGTGATCGGATTATCTATCGGCCTTAATCTCGATATGCACAGCCCTCATCTGGCCTGTGAGAGGAAGAAATTATAATCCATTGCAACACCACATGAATCAGAGACTGCCATATACTGCTAAAAATCAGTACCTTTGCTTTCTTTCTGTCAGGGGGACAAATGCTGTGATGACAAAAGCAGAAAGTGCAATAAACGTGTATGATGCTTTATTATCTACAAACAACATCCCTATGATAGCAGATAATAGCCATAATCACATTACATCCCTATTATAAGATAAAAATCAGCTTGTGTGTGTATTCTCCTTTATGTGTAGATTATGGACAATAAATCTATGAATGAGGAAATTAAATAAAACCACATCCCAGACTGTTATGTCACTGTGGGCTCTTATCACGGTGCATGCGTCCCGTTGGATGTAATCCAGATGTTACCCAGCTGGATGTGGGTTCTGGTGGGAGAGACGAGGATTTATCTATAAGGAGACTCATTGGAGATGCTGCTCAGCCAAGCTTCCAGACACATGGATGCAGATGCAAGCGTTCGCATGCCAATTCCTGCAGGCCCTCCCTCTCGCCGATTGTAGCCCAGTGGCCTAGATTAGCTCTCCCATCTCCCAGTACTGTCCTGTGTGAATGCGCAGGAAGTAGGACTCGCAGGAACAATGTGTCATCTCGTTGCTGCGAAACGAGGCATCGTCTCGCATATCGTGAAAAATGTGTGTGGGAGTTATAGAGGAGCAAAGGTCCCAGACGAACATTTTAAAGACCGCACCTTCAGGACTGTGGCCAAACAGTCTTGGGTGAAAATGATGTGATGTGCTGGGAGGTGGCTGATTCCTGTTTGTTTTTATTTATTTATTTCATTTCTGAACACTCACAGCACACCCACAGCCTCCGCTCTTTGATCATCGGAAGGGCGTGAGCGAGCCTGTGCAATATGTAAACAGCTCTATGAGCCATAATTCCTATATTCATGTCCTCTTTCCAGCTGGAGCTTTATTTTTTATTTTTATACCCTCTACTCTCATTTCTGGGCCTAAAATCAGGTTAACGTTTTATAAGGAGCTTAGCACAGAGGGCCACAGTGTGCCACTAATGTAATAGAGTATCTCTCTCGCTCTCGCTCTCTTTCTCTCACTCTCTCTCTCTCACACACACACATTCTCATCTGTCCTCTTTTCTCTTGTGCATTTGCTCACCCTGTCAGGAAGTGACCTTCTCTCTCTCTCTCTGTCTCTCTGTCTCTCTCTGTCTCTCTCTGTCTCTCTCTCTCTCCCTTTCTTTCTTTTCTCCCAGCCTGTTTTTTTCCCACCTCCCTCACTCCCTTCCCTCGGTATCTCCCTCCGTCTGCAGATGTGGTAAGCCTGAGGTTTAATCATTAAGGCAGGGACACAGCTGATACAAGACCGCTCCGTGAAGAGAGGAGGACGATCAGGAGGGACAAGTTGAGGTCCTTGGTTTTAGATTTTTGGTAAGTTCAGCCGTTGTTTTCTTTTTTTTCTTCCTCCCTCCCCATCTGGAGTGCGTGTGTGTTTTCCCCCAGGGAATGTCACCTGGTGGAGAAATGTTGCAGCGTTGTGGATCATTACGGCGTTGTGAAATCTTACAAGAATCTCTCTGCAATGTCAATAATCCACCGGATTATCCTCTGTTTCTCTGGGAGCTATAGTTCAGCTCAGTGAACGGTGAAACCGCAGGGAGCACTTCACTGCGGAGAGGAAATCAAGTCTGAGGTTTACATACTGTTTAAATTGATTTGCTTAAACTGATCGCAACTTTTTTGAGGATCGAGTGAAAAGGGTGTAATCGGTGGCGTGAGAGGTGCAGCGTGGACTTTGCTTGTTTGTTCATAAGCTGGCACATCTTGTCTTATCAGGCAGTTATACAGCCTCATGCTCTGTTGACAACAGTTCCTTAGATACACCAGCACCCTGCAAAAGGTGGGATATACTAATGTCAGGCTGGTCTTTATGAAAAAAATTGGAACTGACTTTAGCATAGAGTAGCACGCCAACTCAGTCAGGATGTTTGTGAGATGGTAAAGCAGTGAAGGAAGATTTTAGCTTTTGCTTTGTTCATCAAATGTGTTGTCGGGCTGTACAGTGCGATGCCATGCTTCAAATCCACGTTCTTCCTACTCTGCAGTACCTGGGGTGTTTTTTCTTGGCATGTAACATCGATTAAGACGTTGTTCATCTTGACAACAGACTGTCCTCACCCAGCCCTCCCAACTGATAATGAACAGTAATAAACCTTTGAACCTTGAGTCCATGTTTACTCCTGCAAAGACAACAAGCGAAGTATTTTCCACTGAACACTTAACTGTCATCTGCTCTACACTTTTTTTTTCTTTTAGAGATCAGACCAATGGAGTCTTTCTCGGGAGACGCAGAAGAAAGTGCAGAGGACGTTGCAGGTGAGGTGATCTGTCTCGTAGTTTAACCTGAGAGTGCTAACACATCGTCATGAAGGGAAATGTGAAAGAGACGCTCATTAATAGAACGTCTCGAAAACAGAAAATAGAGAGCACGTGAGTTCTCCTTGTTCACGTGCGCGTGAAATGCTGTGACCTGGATCTGGATCTGTCTCGGTCTCAATCTCTGTTAGGACGTAAAAGATCCAAGATCAAGGATCTGAAAACTCGTCTATTTGGGAAAAGTAAGAGAGCAGGCGGAGAAGGAAATGCCAAACTCAGCCAGTCAGCCAGTGACATCACTGCAGGAAAAGATCTCGGATCAGAAGAAGATTTGGTGTGAGTGTTCACGTGACACGACGCCTTTTGAAAAATTCTCTTTCAGATTCACTTACTTGTCCTTACTTTGACTCGTCCTTCTTCTGGTTCCACTTAGATGCGCACAGGGCATCATGGGATCACGGGCGCTGTCCCACGACAGCATCTTTCTGGATGACCTGGTCATGACAGACCCTGAACCCACCAGGGTCTTTTCTCAGGAGAATGTTCACAGCAAAATCAAAGCTCTCCAGGTACGGCACTTCTTTATTTTAGGCCTGTTGTTTAAACATATGGTAACAGTGACTCTATTAAAATCGTCGTGCTGCACTCTGTCATCACAGATGACGCTTCAGCAGCAGAAAATGCATTTGGGCCCACCTCCTATGGTCCTGCCAATGAGACGTCCAGCGGATCTGAGCAGCCAGGAGTCACTTCCTCACAGTCCTCCTCATGATTCAGGAGAAGACATTGCATCTCAGGAAACCCTTACAAAGGTGAATAATCCTGCTGATTAGATGATGCGTGGTTTTAAAAGCAGGATTTGCATTTGTTTAAATTTAACAAGCAAGCATAAAGTGTTTTTATTCTCAGCATATCCCATAAAAAAGGCCAGCGCTGTACTCCCATTTTTTCCTACTATAGTTATAACTGAAAAAAGTGGGGTTATAAATATATAGCATCATTTAAGAAAACAGTATATAGCACAGTAATCCCTAAAACAGCTGGTCACTGTAAAACGTTTTATTTAAGCAGGAGAAAGTGGTGCATATGTTGGGGACTATTTTAAGACACAGATTAATGCACGGTCTGGACACTCCTGAGGATTTACGGTGTACGTGGGATTGACTGGACAGAAACTTCAAGAAAGGAATCTGTCATCTGAAATGCTGTTTCCAAAAGTTGAATCAGTGATGGAGCCAGAGGGTTCTTATGTAAGGTGCACTGTTAAACTCTGTCCCTGCAAGCCTCTTTGGCTCAACTCCATATAGAATATCAGATAGGTAATAGAGGTTACAAACAACCATGTGTGATACATTGACATAATAATCCAAAACACTGTATTTTGTAGTTCTTTCTCTTAGCCCGTTGTTTGCAGGATTGTACAGCGATTTTGTTGGCCTTTTTTTCTTTGCAGGCAATATCTCAGCCAACATCTCGCACTCTCTCACCCATCCCCAAACCTGCACCTATCAAATCTCTTCCCTTGACTCCATCCCATGCTTTTCCTCTTTCCGTCCCCTCTGTTTCTCCTTCTGCTGCTGAGGTCCCGTCGGATTTTAGAACACCGGCTCAGTTCGCGTCCCGCTTAGACACTTCTGCCGCACGCCACCGAATGTCTATCAAACCCAGAAACCAGAGGGCCAGCACTAAGATGAAAGCTGCCGCGGTAAGTTGCTGTAGTTATTTCTCTCTCTTGTATGCTCTTTGTATAAGAAAATAGTGCACCGCCACTTCACTTTCCTGCCCTTCATATCTCTCTTTCTTTTTTTATTTATCTTCAGACCATCTCTCAGTCTCATTTAGACACCATGAACAACATTGACCGACCCGAGCCTGTCATAGAACTAAAACACCATCTTGGTGCTCAAGAAGAAGTAACAGTGGAAACAAAGGAAGAAGAAAAAGAAAGGGAAGAAGAAGAAAAAATTGTCGTTCCCATTGTACATCAGCGTCTTCCTTCAAAATCTGCAGAAGTGACACCAGTCACATCAGAGGCGGTACCCAAACCAACAAGTCAAAGTTTCTCCAAACAGGACCACGCTCTTCCTGAGACGGTAGCCTCCCAAGTACCTCGAGTTAAACCTCGCAGACGTGTGGGTTCAGCATCTGGTGAACGTCCACACTCGTCCTTCATAGAGTCAGGACTGAAGGAACAAAGACAAGGGGATTTGGAGAAGCAACTAATGCCTCATGATGATAATGCCTCAGGAATGGCATTCAGGTCTTCCTCTGCTAGCCAGGAGGTTCAAGGTGATAGCGAGACCACAAGAGGAATTAAACGATATGCCCAAGGATCTGGCTCTTTCCACTTTTCTGTCACTGCATCGCGAAACCGAGATGGAGAAAGACCCCGATCGGGCAGTTTTTTGGGAGTTTTGGAACGGGCTGACGCCAGGAACAGGATCACTAGGGAAATGGAGGAGAAAAACAGGGAAAAGGAGGAACTTAAAGAGCCAAGAGAGCATCCTTTTGCTTTAGGAAGGTTTCGTCAAGAAGGCGCACCACCTAAAACCTCAGCTGTTCCCTGGGACAGGAGTGACAGCTTCAAAAAGGTGGAATCAGTGACAGCATATAAAGATGCACCTGCAGACACAGGCGCTGCTGAGGCGGAGGAGATCGAGAGCAGCCAGGAAGAGGTGGAAGAGGCGGTGGAAGCAAAGGAGCCCCAGGAGGAACAAGGAAAAACAGCTTTCGGTGTCAAACTGCGCTCCACATCTCATTCACTTCGATTTCGGCTTGATACGTCTTCTAACAGGCATTCAAAGTCAGCACTGGGTGAGGACCAAGGTGACCAAAAATGCCAAGAAATAAGTGAAAAAAAGCTGCAAGCAAATGCGTCTTGGATGCCATCCTCCTCTGGAGAGGTCAGACCAACTGGTGAGTCTTTCAGAGCTCCTAACATTGTCATGTAGAAGGTTTGAAAGTACTCAAAATAGTTTTTAAAAATGTCTTGCAAATTCAGAAAAATCCAGCTAAGTAAATTAGACCAAAAAGGAAAAAGCTAAGAATTAGGCAAAATCTGTAAAGTAAAAATAAAATAAAATAAAATAAAATAAAATAAAATAAAATAAAATTAAATTAAATTAAATTAAATTAAATTAAATTAAATTAAATTAAATAAATATGTAATAATATAGCATAACGCATAAAATATCACACTGGAATCACACTGATTATATAAGCTGATGTTTAATTTGGAGTTCTGCTTTAAATTCACACTGATAGTGAAGCAGCGTCTCACAGCCATTATCTCTCTGATTACAGAGTTAATATTGCACAGATGTGCACTCTTGTTGCCGTTTAACATGGTAAATAATCACTCTAGGAAGATAAGATTTTTACTGATCACAGGGGAACTTTGTACTCATTAAGATACCACCCGGGCGAACTTTAACGGTAACAGTGCTGCCGAGCGTATCTAACAGATTTGTGTGTCTCCCTTAGATCAAACCCCATCTGGCTTCTCTCCTCCAGTCAAACATAATGCTCCATTTGCCAGCGAAACTTCCGACGTTCAGACGACGCCTGCAAACCCAAAAGAAGCAGAAGCTACACCCCGGGAGCCTCAACCTGTCCCGCAGGCGACCTCATCTGAGGTGTCCTGGATGGCTCTGGCCGTGGAAAAAACCAAGAGCCTTCAACAGCTTTTCATTAGTAGATTCCCCAGAGATTTTGCAGGAAATTTACAGGCAAACATGCAATCTTCAGCACGACCGCAAGCACAAGCACAGCCCACAAATCCCACAGAGACTTTTACACAAGTACAGACACAGACTGTGCAAGCTGCAAAGCAGCCATCGGCAGAAACTAATCAAAGCAGAAGCCAAGCACAGACTGTCAAAACATCGCCAGTATTTCTGCAACAGAAGGCATCTCCTGTGCTGTCCAATGCCTCCAGAGATCCACAAATGTCAAAACACACCAGTGAAGACCAGATGAACACAACTAAGTCTGCCTCACATTCAGTGGTAACCACCAATCCGTGGACAACCCATTCTCCTTTGCGCTCCCCTTCACAAACAGACACCTCGTTTCAGTTTGCACAAGGCGGCGCCACACAGTCTCTTGCGCAGTCTTACCTTTCCTCAAGCCAGCAGCAATCCTCCTGGAGCAATCGAGGTCTCCAGTCTGCCCAGCAGCTCAAGCCCACATCTTCAGCGCAGACTTCAGCTCCCGCGGCCTCGTCAGCCTCTGCTTCAGCTTTTGCCTCAGGAAGAGGGGAGAGAGAAGCCAGTGAGCAAAAAGAGGCTCCGCCACTCACAAGCCGAAGAGCATTTTGGTCTGGTTCTGTAAGCGAGAAGGCTGCTTTTTTAGAGAGACGGGGAGAGTGGACCACACCGCCTGGACCCAAGGGGGTTTGTGGTACTTCTTTATAACTATCTTTCATATCATTTGCCATCCTCACAGTGCTGCCTGACCTCCCCTTGCTGTCTGTGGCAGTCAGATCTATGCCCATTTGAAAATATAAATGTTTAGAAAATCTCCAATTCTCTATTTGGCAACTATAACAGTAGCTTAGCATGTGTCCGTCATTCATTTGGTGTCCTGGTGGCTACCAACATATTGTTTTATTGCAATGGAACTGATGATTTTGACTGGGTTTATTAGCAGGTTATATTTATGATTGTTTCTGGACTTTTTATGGCACTTTCTCACGGTGGTTGAAATGCAGGCCATGAACAGATAATAGGGATGTTTTGAACTGACAAGATTGTTCTGAATGTGTGTTCTTAGGTGGAATTGAGGAAAACGCATACAGACATGCAGGGATCAGGTGAATCCCCTACCATGGCAAAAAACGCACCTGTGATCAAAGATACAGATGAAAGACAAGCAGTAAACCTTGCAGGTGTGTTTGCTCAGAGTGATAATAAATCATTGCTGTACAAACACCTTTTTAATATTCTTACTGAACCCATTTGACCTAGATTTTTTCTGCGTTTCGTTTTTTAGAGTTAAGCCCCACCAAAGTTGCAGAAAGGTTGCGTGAGGACAGATGGTCACGGAAAAATGCAGCGTCTTCTTCATCACCGTCATCATCACCCACACTGCCCTCCGTGCTGCAATCCATGTCTGACAGCGGTCAGCCGTCCTGGATGGAATTGGCCAAGAGGAAGTCAATGGCCTGGAGTGATAAGACCATGGACTAAGAAGGACACGAGTCAATGAAGAGCCCAACATAAAGACTAAAACCGGTTCATGGTTAAAGTGTAGGCTGTGTGGTGAGGCTGTCAGACAGCCGGTTGTTTGATGCCGTTTTTATTTGGATTTAAGTGTTAATGTTTAATTACGGAAGAGGATTAGGGCCACTGGAAAAAAAGTGGGCACTTCTTGTTTTCTTCTTTTCCAGAATTCTGAGAAAAAAGTCAGAATTTTGACTTTAATCTTAGAATTCTGAGTAAAAAGTCAGAATTCTGACCGTAAAGTAACAATTTTGAGGTAAAAGAATTTGGCCCTAATCCTCTTTGGTTTTTAATTGAGAGGGAGGGAAGCAGAATATCTTCTGAAAGTTCATCATGATCGCTGTTATTCAGTTAAGGACGAATATTTCATGTGATTGAGCATTTCACAGCTCTTAAAAGTTTATGTTAAATAATAAATTTGTAAGGACGAGTTTGTTGTTGTCATTGAATGACTTGAACTTCAAGTAAAATGAAATGGTCAAATTACATCGCAGTATAGAGTCATTCACTTGGTATCACCTGAATATCTCCTGAAATTGTCCATCAAACTGCTAAAAATAAACTTCTTATAACACACAGTATGTGGAGAGCGAGAGTCAACGCTGAAAAATGGCCCGATCTACCTGTTAGATTAACCTCTTGTCTGCCGGTGTTTCCTGGACGTTTACTTCTTCACTAACTTAGTCCACAGCCCCACCTGCAGGCCAGATCTGAGACCTTGTACTAAGCTCTACAGAATTACAGCAAACATGGATTCAATTTTTTTTTTTTTATTAAAAAGTCTGAAATCAACAGGTACCTTATTTTCACACTTAAAAAAAGATGGGTGTGATTTAAAAGTATTAAAAAATAAAAAGGCAATTAAGGCTGACATTTTCAGGACCTCTCATGGCCTTACACTCTTAACATGACTTATAATGACCCGTACCATTGTTAATAATTAATGTTAGCCCATGCTACACCCACACAGGTGAGTCATCCCCTGGGACTATGTGGGTGACGTCGCTGTCAGCCTTGTTTGTGCATAACATACATCAGAGATTCTCAGTGTGAACATTTAGACTTCCTAATGTCTGCTAGATAAATGAGGCTAGATTTGTGAGTTCATAAGTTTTAATGTATAAAACAACTTTTGAATTTTTTTTTTCAATAAGGCAGTTTATACTTTCAATCCTTTTTGCAGCGATATATTTCGTAATAATTGCAGCGTCAGTTAATAAGAACAAGTATAGGACTTCTCTTAGACATCAGGAGACTGCAGAGTATGAATAAAGTTATCTGATGTCACAGTTTTTACACTGGGATGTAACCCATAATGCACTGGGCTCCCAGGAGACAGCAGCTCAGCTGTGAAATTAGTGTTGTCTGGGGAAACGCAGAGTAACACTTTTTTTTTAAATGAGCTTTACATTCTGAAATATTTAGCACACAGACTGGCTTTTAGTATATCTCTGTCACGACAATACATTTTCAGAATTTAAGGTTAAATAATTTAAAGTAAATTATTATTAGGGAGGGAATAACAAACCCGACTGATGCTGATACAATCTTGTAGTTAAAGTGGGAGATGAAAAAGAGGCCAACAAGTATTGTTAGCTATAGGTTATAAATACTCTACTCCAAAATCTTGTGCACCTGGTTGTCAGACAATTATGCCAGTATTTTCAGCTTTAATGGAGAATCTATAGTGGAAAAACAGAATCCACTCTACTTGAATATGATTTTCATCCCCACATGGCGCTGTTATCTGGCTGCCACATAACGCCTCTGGAGAAGCCATTTTGCGTCACACAAACCCAGTTAGGATGCATGTTCTTCCAGGTAAGTTTTGCAGTGCCTTTCCCAGTCATCAGTCATGTGTCCTCTGTGTGGCACCTGAATATCATCATAATTATAAAAATCAGTGCCAAGGTAATCACAACCTTAATCATCCTGCAGCACAGGCACTCGCAATACGACTGACTCACTCCCACGTCAGTCTGCTATTCAGTTCTGCACCATGCCAGCCACCCACAACAACAACACAACTCACTTGTGCATTAGACTCCAGATAATTATAGGACATTAACTGATGTAACAACAGTTCACATGTCACTTGTTAGCAGAAGAGCAGATTGAAAGAGTAAAAAAAGTAAGAACTTCAGAACATGAAATCAGACTTCCACGTTTGAAGCAATGAACATTAAGTGATTCTTTTTTCTTTGTATTACTCGGATTCAGACCTCCTATAGGTCCACTCTAAATGCTGAATATAGTTACTTGTTTTAATATTAGAGTGCAGCTTCTGTCTTTAACACCGAGTGAAGTCACCAGCAAAAGAGCACGTTGCGTAGATCTTCTTTAGCAAAGATTAAACAAAGACAAGGTTAAATAAAACCTGATGTAACGTCATTGGTCTTCACTTCTATTGTGAGTTAAAGAGTGTTTGTGTCTTATTTACTGGGAAGTAACCAGGACATCCAGAGCCAGTTTGGCTCCCTCACTTATTTTTTCCCAGGGTGAATGTTGATTATAATGTGGATTTGGGGTCCTGTGGGTTAATAATAATATGACAAATGACACATCCAGGAAACCTTCTTTTACACAGTCATTGTCTCAGCCATGTGTATAAAGAGTAATATCACTCCTACCTATAGTTTCACAAAATCAATATCTTTGAATTAGAGAGACGGTGCCATGTTTGTTTATTACTGTTTAATTCTTGATGAATACATTCATATTCCCTTTTTGCCCTTTTAACAATTCAAAAACTGAGCATTAGCTGCCTTTGTAGATCCAAAGCACCTGGCATTTGTTCAGCTGTGCAGAGACTGTGGTGGTAAAGTGGGCCATCTAAAAATCTGAAGTTTTGTGGTTTGATCCCTGGCTCCTCCTATCTGCATGCTGAAGTATCCTCTGGGAAAATACTGAACCCCGAATTGCCCCCGATGCATCCATCAGAGTGCGAGTGCAAATGTTAGACAAGGGTTAGGAAAAAACTGCTTGTAGGAATCTGTGTGTGATTGGGTGAATGAGGGTTGCAGTGCTCAGTCACTGTAAATAGGTGCTATATCCGGCCATTTATCACATGTACTAAAAACTTGAATTACTTTCCTCCTACATGGTTTTTAATATTTTACTCTCTTTTCTCAGGCAGTTCGATTGTGCTGTTGTAATGACTAATATGACTAAAACATTGCCACTGCAAACTATACTAGTTCATAATGCAAACTGATATGTGACTTTAGTATCCCCAATGTCCAAGTAATCCACTCACCCCTGAGGTAATGGGCTACTACAACAGGACTAATGAAATAAAATCCACGTCATGCAGGCAGTATTGTAAAGATTTTATTAAAAACACATACTTTACAACAAAGCTACATCTCTATTAAAAAAAAAAATCCAGTCACAATTATATTTCGGTGTGGGTGCATCCAGATCTCAAAACATCCACTAATCAGTCCATCTTCCTGCAAATGTAGTTTCCATTGCTACCGTTACTGCTTTATCCACGTACAATGGATAAAAAAAAAATATATATATAAAAACAATTTTTAAATAGCGTAAGGAAGGCAAAAAAGAAATTACTGTAAAAAACAAACTTAACAGCAAAACAAAAATAAAAACAAATAAACACTGTATCTTTATTAAACTTATGCTTAACCAGGAAGTAAAACTAGAAAGTAGGAATCTCTTCTGCGAGTCCTGGATCTTTTTCAGCACAGGCACCTTTTTACAACGACAAATGTACTTAACCCAAAAAATCCATCACCACACATAAGACAATTCAGGAGAACTAGGACAAGAATCCCATACAATCATATTAATAACAATCAATAATATGACTTCATGCAGCTGCACATCACCTGCAGTATACACCATCACCCGAACAGTTATTTTTGGTGCCGTTACACGCAGGGTACAATTATACTCATACAGTATGTTTACACTACTAAATGAATCAACAACATCTTTGTTCCTTCCAGGTGACCAAACAGGCACCGACTTCTTCATCCTTATTTTTACCGTTTTCAAGAAAAGATCAAATGACAGAAATGTTTCAGATGACTACGGTGGTGTTACTATGGGAGCTTCGATCCTACGAGAGAAAAGTGAAAAAGGTGAAATTAGAATTTAAGATGAGGTGACGCACACAGTTAGAGAAAAGCACCAAGACATTAGAAGAAAATAAAAAATGAAAGTAGTTAAGACTAAATTAATGGCACTTCATCCACACCTTCAGGTATACATGTATGAAAAAATCTCTACAAATCAGTCTTTTGCTTAATTTGCAATTAATTAAAACCCCTAAATGCAGTTCTGTGAAATTGCCCGCTTTTATAGTTTTCTCATAGTTTTGCTATTAGTTTTGCATAAAACCTCTTCAAACCATTTCATACACTGAATCATTTCAGTGTCCTCGATCAGAATTCTAAACACATTTCAGTTAAAATACAATAACTCTGGAGTCGTTGTAGGATCACAGTGGTGCACTGACTGATACTGCCAACCTAAAGGTGTGGCTGGGATATTAAAAGCCATGCAAGATAAAAGAAGAATAAAAGGACACGCCACTGGGTCAGAGTGTGTCACTAGCTGTGTGTGGATCTTACAGAAAGGCGGTCGTAGTTCCTCTGGTTGTTACTGCGTGGAGGCTGAATGTCGATGGAGTGGTAGCTGGGAGGCAACTCTGACCAGTCCCTCCCTTTTCCTCCTTTTCTTCTCATACTGTCCTCTTCATCTGAGCTCCAGGACCCGTTGCAGTGCAGGGGAGGTGAGTAGCTCCTCTGCCTACGAGGAGCTCTGCTTTGCAGCTCATCCATGAGGTCATCGCGACTTCGGGCACGGTGCCTGGACGAACTCCCTCTCTCGTTCCTCCTGTGAGATGCTCTTCCCCGCCTGTTGTCCCTATCCGAATCATCAATGTAATCACGCAGGATTCCCCGCCTGGGAGGAGAGGCACTTCTGTATCTGTCTCTTGATCCACGACTGTTGCGGTGGAAACCACCTGCTGAGCGGTTTGTACTCCCACTGGACTGGCTGGACATCCTGAGAGCCCCCCTAGCTCCATCTCCACCACCAGGGCCCCTGCGTGAAGAAAAGCTGGGTACACGCTGAATAATAGGAGGCAGGGTGATCACTCTTCTCTCCATCCCTCTCGTCCCCATCTCATCCAGTGCTGACAACACACTCGGAGGCCCTGGTGTGTAGGAAACTTGTGGAGGAGCAGGCTGAGCCTGTAATGGAGGCACATTCTGGACAGCATGAGGAGCCATCCCTGGTGCAATGACATCAAGCCCTCTCACTTGATTCTCGAAGTATTCCAACACTTGGTTGTTACCATGAATGCTGCCACGCACACTGCTGTTGCCATAGTGTAAAGAAGGAGGCGGCGGCTGCTGCTGTAGGCCCATGGGTGACAGTTGCATGGGAGCCATGGCAAAGTTGTGCTTGTTTGGGTAGTCTGAGTATGAATCTGAAACCAAACTGACAGCGATTAAGAAGATAAACAACAACTGTTGAACCTACATGAACTCAAGTTATTCTCTGGACATTTGAAGGGAGGAGTATTGTTTAGAGGAATATTGCCAAATTTGTACACAAACAAGGAATTTGTCGCAGTGTCATGATGCAAAAAACAGTGGTACAGAAATAGAACATATGGTATTTGCAGTATATGTATATATATATATATATATATATATATATATATATATATATATATATATATATATATTACAAACACACAGAAAAGGAATATATACTAACTACTTAGAGATGCAGATATACAGAGTACAACTAGAAAATAAGAAATAAGTAAGCCTATGATTAAGTGCTTTAACTGAATCTGGTGTGCAATGTTGTTATAGGCTGACTAAATAAGGTTGTTATTGTAGCATGTAGTCCAACAGCCTGGGGAAAGAAACTATTCTCATGCCATGAGATGTCTGTTCTGCAAGGTGCATGAGTGCACAGGGAAGGCAGGGGCGGGCCCAATTACATTAAGAGATTTGATTGAGCAATCCAGTGTCAGTAATGAAAATGAACGAATGGGCTGCTGTCAGTGCTTGTAGGGCCGGTGCATATGTGTTGCATGTAAACGTTTTAGAATGAAAGCCATTGTGACCACTGAAATGCTCACATGAAGTGTTGAACCAGTATTAAACACAGACTGTATAAAAAAGACAAAGCCAGTACAGAAGAGTCTTAAACCAGTATTCTTTCTATTGGCCAGCAGGGGGCAACTCCTCTGACTGCAAAGAGAAATCAGACTGCATATAATTTTACCGAATAACTATTCTTGCTTTATTGCCTTAGTAAACATTTTTCTGTTTACGTGCTCAATCACTTGTTTCAACACTTCCTGAATACAACATGAGGTTTATCTTGTGATTTATCATCAGCTTTAAAGTAAAAGAGAAGATTAAGCAGAATATGTTTCAGGTCAGGGCTAAATTATCACGATGCATGTTGTACGAACATGCAGTGCCCTCCATATCTGACTAATATCAAATCCAGATTTTAAAAAATACAAACAGGTGTATAAAAGCAAGAGTGCACAAACCAATGAGGCAGCTTTGAATCGTCTTTTATGTACAGTCTATGGTTTTAACGCTGTTATAATGCAGATACACACAGGGCAGCAAGAGCAGATTCCAAAAATCGAGGCTTCTTGCAAAAAAAGAGTTCACGTGGTGGAAACAAACCACATTACAACCAGAGGTAAAATAAATAAATAAATAATAACAAGGGCATGACTGCAATACAAGCCTGCTTCAAAGGCTTGTACTGCAGATCTGCTACCTTCACCAGCTGAAGTGAATAAAAGCTCTGATGCCCATATGCAGAATTCCACATTGTTTGGGGGTTTATTTTACGTCACTGCAAATAAAGGATTATGGACAAGTCTTATTGTGCTTTCCCTCACTCACCTGAATACAGAATGGGAACGCCCTGGGAGGAAGCATTGGAGCTGATGGGAGCATAAATGGGCTGACCATTCATCCAGGGTAACATAGCTTTCCGAGCTTCTTTCAGCATCTTGTGCTCCATCACAGCTGAAGTCAAAGCACACAGAGCAAGCAGTTCAAAAAGACTGATATGGGTACTTAACCAGCAGATACTGATTTACAGCAGAGGATAATAATAATACTGCTTGTATTTAAAGTACACTGGACCATCTATTCTGTCTTAAAACAAACTGAGGGGAATTTCAGCTTACATTTCTTTACTAATATATTTCCTCTTTTGTAGCATGCCGTGAGAAGGGCACATAATTACAATGTGTTTGCAGAGTGCATATTTCACATATTTTCGAGAACACACAGGGCTGCACACACACATAGGATTATATGAAACACAATGACACATCTGGTAGCTGCGGTGACCTTCAAAAGAACAGTGCTGCATACCATTTACAATTCATGTCCTCATCAAACATTTAAAAAATTTTCTCTATGGATTTTAAATTTGTTTGATCTATATCGACTCATAATAACGCTCTTTATCTTAGACTACAGGCTTACTTAAAAATAATTAAACAGTTTAAAATTGCAAAATGGTTTATGCAGTAATAATGAGATACGGCGTATGGGTTCTCTCCATGCACTGTGGTTTCCTCCGATGGTACAAATACATGTTTATTAAATTAAGTGGCACCCTGAACTGGATAAGTGGTTAAAAAAAATGACTCATGGAAAATGTAAATACATGGCTGATAATACTTGTGAAATATTAAACTTTTAACTAATGCCTGATTTAGACTTCTGCAGGAAGCCATTGCGGAGATCTACGTAAGTCGCCGATGTCATTGCCCACATTTATACTTTTAAGTGTCTATGTGTTTTTTACCATGTAGTCGTATCCCAGTGTTTTATATACAGTGTTGGGGAGTAACGGAATACATGTACCAGCGTTACATATTTAAAATAAAAAATATGAGTAACTACATTCCGTTACAGTTTCCATTTAAATAGGTGTTAATCAGAATACAGTTACTTTGTGGAAATAGTATACACGGCAGTCATTTCTTGTTTCATATGTTAGCCTATGCCCACTCTATGCCTTTTCCAATTTTAGTGATTAAAAACAGTTGGGTGCAGGTTTAGCTCAGTTGGATGAGCATGTAATCATATGTCGTATAGCTGAGAGAGGCCGGCCTGGGTTTGAGTGCAACCTGCGGACTTTCTTTAAATTTCTTTTTTTTTTACTCAGTTTCCATTCAGGATTAATACATTTTCTCTGATTCTGATTGCTGCAAATCAAAACAAAACACGCAATAAGAGGCTCTAATGTAAGCGTCCTGTTAATGTTGGTGGTGTCAGTTACACAATGGACCCAGAGCGAGCAGTGTACGGGCAGGAATGCATTTCTTACTTGGACACCACCTCATAAGAAGAATGGGATGGGTGAAACTTCAGTATCTTCGGTGTACTATTGCTGTGTGATTTTTATTACTATTAATGAAGGCTACTCGCCACCAAGCTAACACTGTTAGCTGGGGTTGGCTGAGGTTAGTCCATAGACTGCAGACTGTTAGGCTGTTTCTAAATACTCAAGTACGCAAGTCCGTACTCTCCTTTTCGCTAGTCCGGACTTCGGAAGTTCACACAGGAGTCCGGACTTCCCGAGAACGCAGCGCGATCGTTCTACAATTGGAACGGCAGTGTACTTGATGACATCACAACTCCAGAGTTTTTACTGCCATCCCCTCTTAATTTAACTGTGATTAATATTTGTAAAGATATACAATGTCCCTCCGGCTTTTCCACTTCTCTGTACATTTCCTCACGTCCATTTTGATTTCAGCAATGTCCTTCGAAAAATTTGCTAACAATTCTGAGTCTTTATATTTACGTCATGATTATGCAATTATTGTTATTCTCTCACTGATAAAGTCAAAAACTGCGTTGAGGTGGAATCGATGTTGCTAAACTATCCAATAACAATAGTTAAGAGCTGTGTCGACCCGGTGTGTAGTTACATTTCTCAGGAGGTGCGTGTCAGGTTATATGGACAGTTACGCTTTGGGGTTAAAAGCTGTTTCTGGTTGCGTTGTAAGCTATGACGTAGATTTCCAGCTGAAGCCTATTCAGCTGCGGTATTTCTACTTTGGCACATAGTTACATGTTTGAATACTTTTCTGGCAACAGAAGTCTCTTTCTCATGATTTAGTGAAGTGAATCTGCCACCTATAGAGCTACAGCTAAAAATGTACAATCCAAAAAAGCATTTCTTCTACCTTTTTCTGGACAGCAGCATGTCCGAGGACAACAAGGGCAGCGGACGTAGCAGCAACAATTCTGCGGGCAGCACTGACAGCAGCATATGCAAAAGAGCATGATGAGCAGGAGACCACCGATGATGATTAACAGGACCGTCAGCCAGTCTGGAGCAGGTGACAGTAAAACATAATTACTGACAACATTACTGATATAGCAGTATATTTTACATTTTACTACCTCAAATAACTCGACTTGAAGCGACTGAGGGGACTTACGGAACACGATGAGCTTGACTTCACGATCCGAGTCCCCTGTTGTGTCACCGGGCGCATCAATGGTGCAAAAATACACACCGTTATCCCACCACATCACCTCAGTGATGACCAGATCAGCAGCTGTTGTCAGAAAACATCACATTAGTCTGAAATGTGAAAGAAATTGAAATACATTTAGACTGTACTGCAGCATTATAGTTATGATGTAATCAAACATACTGTTTCGAATTGTAATTCTGCGGTTCCTGTATTCTGCACCCAGGATGGGCTCATTGATGCCCCGTTTCTGGATCACAGTACGAACTGTGCGCTGGCGGTCCGGGCAGTCATTGGAGGGGTCCTGACGGAGCTGCAGAGCTGCCTGATAGGCTTCAGGAAAAAAAGGAAATTATTTAAATAGGAATATAAGTACATAGTTTATTTCTAACTCTTTGCATTGTACAATTACAGCTACAATATGCTGCTTAAACCACTGAAAAACAGTCTGATAGGAATTAAATATATGAAGGAAAATTAAACAGTACACACAAAGATTAAAAACACACAGCTGATGCCTCAAACCTGTGTAAAATTAAAAAAAATACAAATTTGATTTTAATTTTTATGAAAATATGCATAATGCAGAGCCTTGCAGGCTGGAATTAGACATTCTGTAATTCCGTATGTGTTGGTGTGGAAAGGAATGCAAGGATTGGGTGTGTCTATATGCACACCACACTGAAACAGGGCAAACACAATGGAAACCACTGCACGCTTGTCATGATCTCTGGTGTGGACCCTGGGATTTTCAGCGGTGTCGGGTTGTGGGTTTTTTATTTTTTGTATTCTTTGATATTCATAATGGTTTCCCCTCTGCTTGTATTTGTATTTTCTTGGTCTCGTTATGTTTTCTTGTTTTGTACTTCATAAGCACATGTTGGAGGTTAATTCCTGTTTTACTTGAAGATTAGTTTTGTTCCCTGTCTGTCCTCCCCTGATACCCTGGTTGCTTTCACCTTTTGTTGATTAGTTTTCACATCTCACTTCTCATCTGTGTCCCATCCCCCATCAGTCCTCTGTGTATAAATAATGGTAAAAAAATGGTAAATGGCCTGCATTTGTATAGTGCTTTACTCAGTCCCTAAGGACCCCAAAGTGCTTTACACTACATTCACCCATTCACACACATGCAATGGTAAGCTACATTGTAGCCACAGCTGCCCTGGGACGCACTGACAGAGGCGAGGCTGCCGGACACAGGCGCCACCGGGCCCTCTGACCACCTCCAGTAGGCAAACATGGGGTTAGTATCTTGCCCAAGGATATTTGGCATGCAGCCAGGAGGCAGCCTGGGATCGAACCACCGATCACCAGTAGTGGCTGACCTGCTCTGCCACCTGAGCTACAGCCACCCCCAAAATAATCCTGATTACACTTTTTCTTTTATTGTGCTGTCACTGTATCCCTGGGGTTTTTCCCTGGAAACTTTGGATGTCATTTGTTATCTCGCTGTGGATTTTGTACTTTGAATTTAGCTGTGAACCTAAAAAGGTTGGTTTTTGTTTTCTTAGGTTTTGCATTTGGGTCCTTTACTAACAACCACAGTAATACTTAGCCTAAAGTTAAAACTCAGATATGCAATGTTTGGATCCACTGCGCATCTTTCTGTTTGTCAAAATATTTTTGAAAATTACTGTTGACTTATTTGAAATGTTGTCCAGCTGAATTACATTTTAATTAGTGACTTTTTGAATAACTTGTGTCGTGTTCAGGGTGCTCCCCACCTCTCACCCGGGGCTCAACGCTCTCACAACCAGGGCCCTATACTACAAAGCAAGATCAACATACCTAAGTTATCTTTCCGTTATCTGGAGTCACTTAAACTAACACTGGCAATCTGGATAAGCATTCAGCGAATCTGGTTATCAGCTCTCTGAGTAAACCCATCGTTTACCCTGCTTGCTGACGCGAAAGTGGCAGCATCTGACTAACCCCACTGATGGGTACTGGGAGCAGAGCAGCTAATTTTGAATGGAAGATGAAAACTATAATATTAGAAACATATTATTTATCAAAGTTATTACATTTTTATATTTTCTAATTAGTTTTTATTTTTATTTCATTTTGATTACTCACTCACTTATAATTCATTTCAGTGTCAGTTAACTTGCAGAGCGGGTTTGTCTCAGATTAGTTTTTAATTATTGAAAATGTTACTCAGCTGGAGTGAAGGCACTGGTTTTATTTGTAAGAACAGAGCTTTGATGTGGAAACACATTAATAAAAAAAAGGTTAGAAAAGAGGGAAAACATACTGTTTGATAACATTTTGAAAAATGTACTTACCTTTTTGTGCACAGATAGCTACAACTGATTTACTTTGCTGTTAAGACTGGTTTGTATCAGGATCTAAGTCAATATTGAATACATTTTTGGTAATTTATAAAAGACTTGCACATTTGAATCCTTTGGTCTACAATAATAGAAACACGGGACTCTGAGACCAGAAAAGGGAGTTCATATCCTGAATCCTTTGCGGCAAAGATTTGAGCAACAAAAGGAAAGAAAAAGGGGTCAAAGTTTCAGTTAAATATTAAACAAGGTGATCCACAGGAGTCATTCATCCAGTCGGGCAGAAGACTAGAACTGTAGAAGCAGAAATTACTGCCTCGCTGGTATACGCCTTCACCAGCAAGTCACGTTGCAGTTTTTGTCAACACAAAATTTTTTTTGTTTTTAAAAAGTTTTTTAACTGAAGAACGAAGGTGATTCTAATAAAACAAACGCTGTGGCCATTACAAAGCTGGAAAGTGCTTCAGGCATGGATGCTGACAAAATGAAACTACAAACTATGAACACACCAACAAAGCACAGAAAGAGTCTAATCTGTTAATATCTGCTCATTTTAAAGTACGTGTATCATTAACATGTAGCCCATTTTATAGAATTTTTTGCTTAAGGGAAAACCTCATGACAGAATAACAACGTACCACCCTCTTCTTCCACCTGTAGCCTCACCTGTCGAGTAGTAATCTAGTACAGGGTCTTTACAGAAGGATTTGAACTTCCAGGAGACGAGGACGTCCTGCTGGTTCGCTGAGGTTGAGTAGTCACAGCGCAAAATCACAGAGGCAAACAGCATCGTCCTCCTCTCCGTCTCTGGAACATTCACTGTAACGGACAGCAGCTCTGACACAGGAAGGGAGAACGGTGAGATTGAACTTTAAAAACTTAAACAGCAACAACTGATTTGACACACACACAATTGGAATTGATATTCCATCAGCCAAAAAAAAGACCTCGTGCGATGGCTGCTGAGTGATGGATTGAAAAGAATCTGACCAAACTGGTTAACAGTTTACGCTTGAAATGCTTAACTGTGCGCAGATTGTACTCTATTATTACAAGTAATAACAGCCTTCAGTCACGATCTATAATGGCAAGTTTTGGAAAACAAGCTGATGACAAAAAACATCTGCTGATGGACAAATGTATCAGTTAAAGTTAAAGGTAAAAATGATCAACTTTCTCCTCAGTTATTCTTGAACGATGCCAGCTTTACTCAGTAGATTTATATCTCAAAATACTCAAAAAAAAGTCTGCAATCAGTTATTTTCCACAGTTTATTATCTTTGTTATAAACTAAAATTTGTTGATGCACTAAATGTTAGGAACTATGTGAAAAATGTCTTTAAACCATTTCTGCAGTTAATATTGCGAGTCTTCTTTTTAGAGATTGTTCAGTTCAATACTTAATATCTTCTCATCACAGAGCCATTTTTAAACTGAAGAAGACACTTGCTAATAATAATAATATGAATATGAATTTATCTCCTCACTATGCAAATACTGAATACTGAATACATGATACTGAATTACAAGTTGTAGATTTTCTGGTTCCCACATGTCAGGCTAACATGTAAATGAGCAAAACCCGGTAGGAAGATACTTAGGAGCAGAAACTATGTTCATATTTCTACTTATAGTTGAAGTTGCTTCTTTTATTGAGTTTGAGCTGAAGAGAACTGAAACCCCTAGAAACACAAACAGCAAGTATTCAACTCACTGCAGAAACACATGGGAAGACATGCAAAACAGCCAAAATATTATTCAAAAGAACTGAAAAAAATGCAAAAATGGCAGGAACAACCACGAAGATGACCACGAACAGACGCAAGGTAAAAAAAAAATCTAACCATAAAGTGATACAAAATTATGCAAAATATCTGCAAGATGCATTGTTGGAGATTCAAAACAATTTTTAATTGCAATTTGATGACGAATTCTTTGAGTTTGTGGGTCTGCCGGTTATTGCCACTATTTGTACAAGTTTTTGAGACTTGCATTTCCATGACAAGAGTTCTTAGCTCCAGTTAATATAAGGTTGTTCAAATTCAAAGATCAGTTAGTTACCTTATATTGTAGTTGATAATTCAACACAGTTTTTGTGGTGCAAAAAAAGGCAAAATTGCAAATTAAACACTTCTAAGAAATACTTTGAACAATAACTGAGCATTTCTGACTTCAGGAATATTTATAGCAGGACTAATAAATGATTACTGGTGTTTAAAAATAACCTGACTACAAAGTGTTTGTGATCAGTGAGCTCTTAAAAGTATTTGGTACTTTTTTCCTTTAAATCATAGCTGCGTTAACAATCTATGGCACAAAATACTGCAGTTCCACTAAACAAGGCATCTTCAAATTACTTGTTTTCATTGACCAACAGTTTAAAAACAGTTTCACTAACGGTGGAGAACAAAACAGAATATTTGCAATTATTTCCTGCTCCCCTTTGTGTCATTAAAAAAAAACATGTTTAGATTAACTGTCATTTTGGACAGTTACAGGAAGTCATGATGGGTATAGTAACCAGTCTGTGATACAAGTTAATAAAATGTTAATTTTAATGTTAATAAAATGATGCGTGATAATTAAGTCAGCTGCAGTGCTACTTATCTGACAAAGATTATTTTTACTGTGTTCTGACATAATGTGATACATTCAGTGTAAAGATTGCACAGTATTACACTGGGCCACACCTGTGATCATGGGAAACTGTTGAACGATATCAAGCTATTTTCAGCCATAAGCACTCTTGCTAAACAGGTCATTTTTAAATTTTATTAATAAAATCCCTTCATGGATCCTGTTGAACACAGTCTATTAGCCCATATGAACATCTTGGCACTACAGAAAAAGGCGAACCAGTGGTTTAAGGTTAGAATAATCGGATTTAAAAAGTGTAAAATGGTCTGTATCTGTTATTTTGACTCATTAATCCAAATAAGTCCTCAATTATAGATGGCAGACCGCTGACAGTAAATTATTATTATTAAACTGTTAGCTGAAAGTTCCTTTCCTTTACAAATCAATAAAAACTCAAAAAAGAGAGGGGTTAACATAAACGTCGCCTTGGCCCTCTTTTGTTTACAGCAACTTAAACAAACCCCCACGGAAAAGTAGTGGAGCGGTCACGTGACCACAGGTCGGCCTTGTCCTGTTTACACCTGCCAATAATAATTAACTTTTAAAAATTACTGCTCGTTTCGACTTTTTTGCTTTAGTCGACGCACACCTCCATATAGCGACATGTATGAGGAAGAAAGTGCGTTTGCTGGAGAAACATTTAAAGCCTCACCTGTTGGCAGGCGAACCAGCAGAAGCGCCATCAGGATCATATTTCGCATCTTGCTGCTCTGTATCCTCCTGCGGAAGCTCGACTTCTTTTACCGACTGAAAATCCACAAAAATCCGGAATGTTTGTAGGAAACCGCCTCGCATGCGCCGCTGCACATACTAACGAGACTTCAGTTAAGCTACAACGTCAGCCCGCTCGGCTGTGCGGCTCGTTTGCGATGAGAGGCGAGTAGTTACAACGTAACAACCGACAACCTTCCAGTAAAGAGGCGAATCATCCCCCCTCCCCGCTGGCCCGTTCCTCCACACTGCTCCAGGTGACATCAGTGGCCCCGCCCCCTTTGGCAGGTGCCGCAACGAGGAAAGAGAAAGAAAGAAATAGGACGATACCGAGATAAGCTTATACGTTGTATGACACTGGATATTGTATATCAGAGCCTCAAATCAGAAGTACTTGACTCCCTGGTATAACTCTCAAACACATAGCTTAAAGCAGATAACTCATAGACAACTGGAGAGGAAGAGCTGGAGAGGAAATGGGCAAATTTAGAGCAAATATAGAAGATCATCCTTTAGCCTTGAGAATCAGTTTGCTGCTTTATAAGAAAGAACTCCGTAAAGCTAGAACATCTTACTATTCATCATTGATTGAAGAAAATAAGAACAACCCTAGGTTTCTCTTCAGCACTGTAGCCAGGCTGACAAAAAGTCAGAGCACTGTTGAGCCAACCCTTTAATGTTAACTAGTAATGACCTCATGAACTTCTTCACAAATAACATTTTGACCATTAGAGATAAAATTACTCATAATCATCTCACAGATGTAATATTATCTGCAGCTACTGTCAGCACCATTGACATTTATTTAGAGTCTTTTTCTCCAAATGATCTTTCTGAGTTAATTTCAGTAATTACTTCCTCCAAACTATCAACATGTCTTTTAGACACCATTCCTACAAGACTGCTCAAAGAAGTCCTGCCATTAATTAATGCTTCAATGCTTCAAGCTATCTCTAATAATCAGCTACATACCAAGGGCCTTCAAGCTGGCTGTAGTTAAACCGTTGCTTAAAAAGCCATGTCTTGACCCAGTGGTCAATCTCCAACATTCCTTTCATATCAAAAATTCTTGAAAGAGTAGCTGTCAAAGATCTCATAGATCATTTGCAGAGGAATGGCTTATTTGAAGAGTTTCAGTCAGGTTTCAGAGCCCATCACAGCACAGAAACAGCTTTAGTGAAGGTTACAAATGATCTTCTTATGGCCTCTGACAGTGGACTCATCTCTGTCCTGCTAGACCTCAGTGCAGCTTTCGATACTGTTGACCATAATATAATATTAGAACGATTAGAGCACGCTGTAAATATTACAGGTACTGTGCTGCAGTTGTTTATATCATATCTATCTAACAGACTCATCTTCGCACACTGAGCTTAATTATGGAGTTCCACAGGGTTCAGTGCTAGGACCAATTCTACTTACATTATACATGTTTCCCTTAGGCAGTATCGTCAGAAGGCATAGCATACATTTTCACTGCTAGGAATGTCTTAAAGACATAAAGACCTGGATGGCCGCTAACTTTTTGCTCCTTAATTCAGATAAAGCTAAGGTTATTGTACTCGGCCCTGAAAATCTTAGAAACATGGTATCTAACCAGATTCGTACTCTGGATGGCATTACCTTGGCATCCAGTAACACTGTGAGTGACCTTGGAGTCATTTTTGACCAGGATATGTCCTTCAATGCACATATTAAACAAATATGTAGGACTGCTTTTTTCCATTTGCGCAACATCTCTAAAATGAGATATATCCTGTCTGAGAATGATGCTGAAAAACTAGTTCATGCATTTATTGCTTCTAGGCTGCACTACTGTAATTCATTATTATCACAATGTCCTAAAATCTCTCCGAAAAGCCTTCAGTTTATCCAAAATGGTGCAGCAAGAGTACTGACAGGGACTAGAAAGAGAGAGCATATTTCTCCCATATTGGCTTCCCTTCATTGGCTCCCTGTTAAATCCAGAATTGAATTCAAAATTCTGCTCCTCACACACAGGCCCCATCCTATCTTAATGACCTTATAGTACCATATGACCCCATTAGAGCACTTCGCTCTCGCTCTGCAGGCTTACTTGTTGTTCCTGGAGTATTTAAAAGTAGAATGGGAGGGAGAGCCTTCAGTTTTCAGGCCCCTCTTCTGTGGAACCGGCTTCCAGTTTCGATTCGGGGGACAGACACTATCTCTACCTTTAAGGCTTAAAGCTTTCCTTTTTGCTAAAGCATATAGTTAGGGCTGGATCAGGTGAATCTGAATCCTTCCTTAGTTATGCTGCAATAGGTGTAGGCTGCTGGGGGATTCCCATGATGCATTGAGTATATCTTTTTCAGTCACCTTTCTCACTCACTTTGTGTTAATAGACCTCTCTGCATCAAATTAATAACATACTTGTTATTAATCTCTGCCTCTCTTCCACAGCATGTCCTTTATCCCGCCTTCCTTCTCTAACCCCAACCGGTCGTAGCAGATGGTCCCGCCCCTCCCTGAGCCCGGTTCTGCCAGAGGTTTCTTCCTGTTAAAAGGGAGTTTTCCCTTCCCACTGTCGCCAAAGTGCTTGCTCATGGGAAGTCATATGATTGTTGGGTGTTTCTCTGTATGTATTATTGTAGGGTACCTACCTTACAAAATAAAGCACCTTGAGGCGACTGTTGTTGTGATTTGGTGCTGTATAAATAAAACTAATTAATTATACTCACCTCAGCTGATCATCCTAATCATTAGGATGGTACTTCATATAATATAATATAAAGAGGTTGTGATCATTTATAAAATATAAAGCATCATAAAAAGAAGTTTACATACGCAGTAATTATCACTAATTCATTATTGACTGAGCTGTGGATTATCCTCTGATATTACTAATAATTGGAGTGGGGGATAATTGAGAATATATGATGGTGATAATATCTAAATCACCCAGCACCTAACAAATGAATGTAAGAGAGAGGAAAAGGAGAAAAGAAAAAAAATACTAGGATATGTGACTTGCTATAACTATTGGCCCAGTTTACATATTATGGTGGTTATATACTTCCTGTCCACTTTTTTAGTTATACCTGTTGCAAATATCTAATCAGCCGCTCAGTGCATTTAGGTATGTAGGTCAAGACAACCTGCCGAAGTTCAAAATGCGGGACGTATTTCAGAAACTGCTGATCTACTGGGATTTTCCTGCACAATCTCTAAGGTTTATCAGAGATATAAAATATCCAGTGAACAGCAGTTCTCGATGAGAAAATACCCTGTTGATGTCAGAGGTCAGAGGAGAATGGCCAGACTGCTTCATGGTATCCTCATACAATACAATACTTTACTGTATTACATTATACTATAGTTTACACCATAGATGGAGGCATTCTTTATGTTAAAGTTAAGATCGATGATGGGAGTTTCAAGTCTGTTTTCCCTTACTGTATAAAAGGAAGCTTGGATACTGTGTAAAGTGAGTGAGTGAGAAGCAGGTCGGTTCCATTCCATTTATCGTTTATGGCATGCAGCCAGAGTGCAAAGTTCACAGATGAGCCATGTTGTAGAAGCATTTGAGCTCTTTGCATGATGTTTACTTTTACTTTTGAGGATGTACACCACTGCAGACTTCATGGTAAAAACAGAAGACAAGCGCGCCTGAGGTGGACTCAAGTGCTGAGCTCAGCTCATTCAAGTGTGTTTGAAATTCAGTAAAAAACAAAGCTTCATGAATAAAGAGCTTTAAAAATGTTCCTGGCTTCACTCTGAAGCTCCCTACATGCCAATTTTTCAATTCCTTCTTTATGAGTACCTGCTGAGGACATGAAGTACCTTTGTCTTTGTGAGTCTCCAGTGTATACAAAACATTTACACTGTAATTTGCGGCCCGTGTTATATTACATTACCAAATGTTATCCAGTTATGGTTTTGTCTGCACTTTGTTTTTCTTTCATTTCACACAGTGAGAATGACAAAATAAATGGAGACAAAACACATCCACAAACAAGCAAAATTATTCTACATAACACAAAATAACTTTACACAAAGGAAAAGGAGCAGAAAGACACACAAACCCTGAAACTGTTTATATTAGTCCCACACATGCCTCATATGAGCACCACTGTGTGTATTTTTATACTGAATGTTGTCAGTGTTTACTCAGCTCTGTATATTTGATAAGCTCTGATAAAAAAAACACAGGCTTCATCCAAGGTACACATGCATTATCAGACTCAATGAGCACTCAAAGATCAAATTCTGTGGTGACAATAGAAATTTACATTATAATAAGTGACACTGCTTACATGATAATATAAAGAAATAAAGTCTGTCTGTCTGTCTGTCTGGAGGTGAAGTGTGATTCTCAAGTGAAAGTGAAAAAATTCTTTCAGCACTATGGAAAACAGCTCATTCAAAACAAATCAGTTTCCAGGCTCTCGTGTAGCACCACTTTACATGTATTAAATCTGAATTTATTAGACACTGGCTGCACATGCTAGACACATGCCTGATTAAATGCTTTAGATTCATTGACTGCAGGTTTAAAACCACATAAATATGCCTGAAAGAGCAATAAAATACAAATATCAATTAAAAACAGAAAACTGTGATGTGAGTGAAAATATATGTGTAAGAAAACACATCAACTTAATTTTTATATGCAAAGGTTAACAGTGAATGAATAATTTAGGGATCAGATATACACATGCTGAGTGATGATACATTAGAGTTTAATGCAATTTTCTGTCAGGCTGGAGTACTTTCTGTTTTGTTGGTGAATTGGTATAAACTCATCTACTTTTTATAGTAACTAGTACTGTAAAAAAGTCTGGAGCCACCCTCCTTCAAGGAGCCAGACATTCTAGTAATTTTTAAGAATAAAAAAGTGACTGGAATCAAGAATAAGCCAATTTTGTCTAAACATAACAGAAAACTAAGCAAAACACATAATTTATTTCCATTTCTTTAGTTAAATCTATGAAAAATGTCAAACAGACAAATAATTACCAGACCTGAAAAGTATGTAAAAGAGATAAACAGCATCTGAAAGTCATACCCTTAAGAAATAGGAAAGACCTGACATGGGAACTGAGTTACAAATCTGGACCTCGAGTCTACTTTTTATTGAAGCCTCAACAGAAACAGTCCCAGTCGAAGGGTGGCCGTCTAGAAGCCACCTTAAAGGAAGGGAAATGGGCTGGGCAACAACTGGACTGAAAATCAGTGGCAACAGGTCTTATGAAGTGATAAATCAAACAATGCTGGTTCAAATCAATTGATAGGTCAGGAGAGAGGTGCAATAGTGAGTTTTTACAGCCAGCTGTAAAATACAGATTGAAACTCTGTCATCGTTTGGGTTGGACTGATAACATCCGAAGCGGGTGCCAGTGCTGTGGATCTTAACAAAAAAAGGTTAGAAATCAACCATCTGTTTGAGTTTGACTCGCTGTACAGAACCATCTGGAGAACATCTGGCTTAATTTTTCAGCATGACAATGATCTCAAACACACCGCAAATGCAGTAAAAGCATACCTCAACAGAAAAACATGTACAGAAAAACACTATCAGTCATGGATTGGCATCCCCAGAGATCGAACCTCAAAATTACTGAAGCAGTGTGGGATCACCTTGACAGAGAACAGAATAAAAGACAGCCAAAAAGAAGAAGCTTTAGATGTCCTTCGAGAAGCCTGGAGAACGATTGCTGACGACTGCTTAAAGAAATGAAAAGAAAGTTTGTCTAAGAGAGATCAGGCTGTGGTGAAGAAAAACATTGTTGACTTTGGAGATTATAAGAATTGTACATACTCTGTTTTGTCATTTATGTTTGCACATTTCATTAAATCACTGCTCCTGTTTCCCATTTTTCCTAGCAATATATAAAGACAAGTTATTCATTATGTAAATAAACCAACCCCAACTCCAACTCCAATCCTTTGACTGGTTTAAATGAGTCAAAGTTCAACAGGATGCGCCAAAAATCTGATGTCAGTATTACAAACAGCGGTTTTCCTTTAAAACGATCAGACATACCTGTTGTATTTCTGAAGACTTTGCCATTTTGGGTTGGGAGTGTTTTTTTCAGTATTCTCCATTATTTTACAGAGCAAAGACTAAACTGACTAACCAAAAGAAAGAGGAGGCTATAGCAAAGTTTTCTTTATTTAAAAAGTTATTAAGCAGTGCAATTGCAATCTGTAGTACAAATTCAAGGCGCAGTATTTCCAGGAACACAGGTAACAACAGACAAAGGCAAAAATACAAAGTAAACCTGAGCTGCAGAGTAGTAGAGAAGTATGGAGGCTGAAGGCTGCTTGGTTGCTGTTCTAAAGATTTTGAATAACAAAAAAATAAAATACAAAATCTGTCCTTGGCACCAGTGTGAGTCCAGTTACACCATTGAAATACAAAGTAAGACAAATTAAAAAACAAACAAACAAATAAAATATGATATGCATGTACAAAAACACAAATATTAAATCCACTTTTTCCTCAGGATTCATTACTGACGTTTTTCAGTGATGTTATTTCAGTGAGATGAGCCTGACTTGCTGTGGTTGGAGCTGTAACAGTTAGCATCTGCTGCGCAGCTGCAGGACAGTTTTAATGCACAGGCTGGTAGCGCTGTGCTGGGTCCAGGCTGGAGACCCTGTCACACTATGAGTGAGTCCCTGCTCAGTGCAGTGCTCTGTTAGGGAAACATACCAAGAGCAACATATTAGGAACTTCACTTTCATGCTCATGCAGGGTTAGCACAGCCTGGGGACAGAGCTTTGTAACCATGCACAGAAATCATGCAATACTGCAGTGGTTGCCACGTTGCTCATAGAGGAAGAAAGACTTTGGGATATTTAGAAAGCCAGAAAGCCTGTGTGTAATGGTTGCATGCTAGGCTGTATTATAGAGGAATAATGCGCTTTCATTCATTATCAAAAATTAGGTTAGAAAAGCCATTGCTACATAAAGTCGTGTAGAAACAACACAAAATGATTTAGTGTTGACACCACAAATATAAAATCCACAATACATATTATGTACATAACACTGAGAGACATTATTAAAGATATATAAAAGATATTAAAGGACAAGGCAGATGTTTTTTTCTCTATATTTCTTACTGTCAACAAATCTCATGTAAGGCTCAAACCAGCAGTGTTAGTTTACGCACACAGTGCTTCTGTAAACATTGAAACCAGCTTTAGCAGATTTTGGGAAAGCATAGCTTATAACATTTATCGGCTATTTTGTTTTATAAACCAGTTCAAAAGCTTGTTAACACAAATATCTAATCACATGCAAGCAACTCGTTGCATTTAGGCATGCAAACACAGTCAGGATGACTTGCTGAAGTTCCAACTGAGCAAGTGATTTAAATGACTTTAAACATTGCGTGATAGTGTTTCAGAAACCATTTCAGAAACTGCTTTAACCTGATAGGAAGGTAACAGTAACTCATATAGTGTTTGGTCACAACCAAGATATGCAGAAGAGCCTTTCTGAAAACACTACACGTTGAATCTTGAAGCAGATCTGCTGCAACAGCCACTCTTGTCAGCTAACAACAGGAAACTGAGGCTACAACTCACACGTGCTCACTAAAATTGGACGGAGAAAACGTTGTCTGTAATGATGAATCTTCATTTCTGATGCGACATTCAGATGGCAGAGATGGAATTTGTTGTAAACATAAAAAGACAGATCTATCCTGATTTATATCAACAGTTCAGGACATGGTGGTGGTGCAGTGGTGTGGGGAATGTTTTCTTGGCACACTTGAAGAGCATTATTTAAATGCTACAGTCTACCTGACTGTGTCTTGTTGCTGACCATGTCCATCTTTTTATGGCCACTTTGCACATCTTCTGATGGGTGCTTCAGAAGTGTATAGTGGAATATTGTTTTTAAATCTATATAACAGATAAACAGCTGAATGCTTATTTATACAGCAGTCAGCCTTGAAGTTACATAATAGGTCAACCGGACAGTTGTTTCCAACCATGTGATAAAAGCAAGTGAGTTGCTCCCTTTTAGCTCAGTTTTGGTCTCCACCAAGTCTTGAGGGATATACTTGGTTGTCTGTTTCATAACTGCTCCACTTACTATGAAAGAAAGTGTGCTGACTCTACTGCTTTAATACTGAACATATAACAGTATGTGTGTGGACTATAAAATAATAAGAGTGATCTGAAAAACAATAAAACACTGACCTGATTGCAGAGCTGTGGGCTACTAAAAAGCTACTGCTAATTAATTGGGGGTTTGTCCATGAATCCGTTTCAGTACTGAATGACCTGGAAACAAACAATAGGTCCCAACTGGACTCCAATTATATCAATATATAAAGTTCACCTGGAAACATTTTTACTTACTATTTTTTTTCATAGCATCATGATGGTGAATGTGGGATTAAGTCAGGATGAATGATAGTTTTTAAACTACATAAACCTTTTGAGGACATTAATTGACAGAAAGGAATAATTCATGACTTGATTACACAGATAGTCGTTTCTAGACTGACACATTGCTGGTTTTATGCTTTTTACAGTATTTGCTGACAGTAAGACAAAAACAGGATATCACCAGACTTGTCCTGCAACAGTTTACAGGATTTCAAGGCTCTTTTTCCTAAAGAACAGAAGAGGAAGTCCTTGTTCCTGCTATAAGTAACTCACCAGATTTCTGCTCCTTTCTCTCTCCTCTCTGCCCCCTTGCAGTGTGTGGGACATTCCCTGGTTGGGGCGGGTATAAGAGAAGGGCTTCATGGCTGCCTCTGTGGTCCTGTACCTCTCTGATCTGGGAGGTTCTGCTGTGCGGTACCGCTCTGTAGTTTGGTCAGCCTTACGGTATCTCTCAGCCTCGAGCTCAGAGTACGGAGGCAAAGAGTCCTCATCTTCTGGGCGGTTGCTAGGTGAACGGCTGTAATAACTATCGCTGCCCTTTCCTCTGGAGCTGCCTTTAGAGGGAGTGTCACTGTCCTCGTCCATCCTCCCAGCACCTCTGTCCCTTCCCCGGCCCCTCGTTTTACTCTCAAGCATGCTGTTGAGCAAGGCGTCATCATAGACTCTGCTTTGGGGCAGTCGAGACGGGCGATCACTGTCCCACGTGTCCCTTCTCTTTTGCAGTACTGGTGATGGGCTGCGGTGCCCCCAGCCATCATGTTCATTTCTATAGGAGCGCCTGGGAGGGCTGTAATCCCGCTCATAAGGCCGGTCTGATGGTGCACCCCGACGTCCATGTGCGCTATAAGACCGAGCAAATTCCTCCAGCTCATCCAGAGAGCCCGTGCGCCCTCTTCTGCCCAATGTCTTTCTCTGCAGGTTCTCCGATCGGCAGTTCCACCTACAGCGAGAAGCAGCCCACGCTATACATGTTAATAACGGAACAAACAAAACTGGAGAAAACATTTATCTCACCAAGCAGCAACCTCCAGGGCTGACAAACGAAGCCAACGTGGAAAGGCTCGCTCCAAAATTTAGAAAACCCTTGTAGGCTCCCATGTTAGCTACTTTTAGCTGATCCTTTATTCTCAATGGGTCACTACAGCAGGATGCTCTGCACGTTTGACAGAGGAATTTGTGTCTCCTCCCAGGATCAAACCAGGGATCTTTCATTTGTTGGGCAAAAGTGTAAACCACTACACTAACAGTCATTACTGCAGACAATGTTTACATCCTGGTTTAATTTTGCTTTTTAACAGCTCTTTTAACAATTTTGGTAAATGGTAATTACCTGTATTAACGTTCTATTCATGAACAGTTTTGGTGAGAGAAAATAGTCGTAGAGTAACACGTCACTATCAGGAGGTTTACATTTGGACTGCTTTTACTTACAAAGGGGAAAAAAACGTGCAGCCACGTTTGCTGCAGGTGATGCAGTGAAGTACATTGAATAGAGTGGATCAATTATAATTTATTGTTTCTACTGGCAAAATTACATTCCATAGCAATAATTTGTGGTTGACAAAAAAGTATTTCAGCCATTTTTTATGGTGTTATTGTGTTTTGCCTATGAATATCTTTGGATTCACTTTGTTTCAAGCAACATAAAGACGTCACCATGTCTTTCAGAAACATCTACTGTCAAATGTTTTCTGACATTCATTTCATTTTTTTTCATTTATTTGTTCATTTTCAGGCACAACAAATACCTATATCGAACATAAAATGCACAAAACAAAAAAACAAAAATTGCCTGAAAAAGGTACATTAAACAGTAAACACAACAACCTGATAGAAACTCTTCAGAGTGAAGAATCTCTCCACCTTACCTGCGGTCCAGTTCATCATCTGAGTGGTTAATTCTGTCTTGTCTGAGTCTTCGGCTTTGTGTAGGTGGAGCTGCTCTCCGCACCGACAGGTCATCGAGGTCTGCGATAGGTGGAAGTGCTTTCATCTGGACTGCCTGAAAGGTGTTTCTGAAGTCTGTAGTCCCTCCATCATGAAGCGAGCTGAGCTCTGATACGCTCCTGGCTGCTGGGACAGACACATCGCTAACATGATATTTGCTGTTTATACTAATAAAGTCATTTTGAATGAACAGCGGGCGGCATAAAGGTATGAATGCATTCAAGGAAGAATAGGATCAGACGATGTTTTTTATTTTTCTAATTAAAAAAAGAATCATTAGGGAACAAATTAATTAACATTAAAATGACAAATGCATGATCTGTCTTTGTTATTACTATTGTTATTATTATGAACACAGGAACGGCAGTGTATCCCAGACATTCCACAGTGATGCCATTAATGCTCCATACATGCCTTTTAAATGCCCCCAGAAATGCTTTGGTAGATCTGTTTATGAAAACTGCACAGGCTGTCTCACAAACTTAAAATACTACATTTGATTATCTGTACGAACTGTTGTACTTGAAGCTGAATGATAGACACACTCCTCGAGAAGACTCCATAAAGAGATCGCAAAGATTTCGATTTTGCTGACAAATATTCTCCACTTTTACCCACTGAAGTGTATAAAACACAGTACTTGTATTTGTGCACACTAAACTGAGTGAGCACAGCAGGGCAAACCATGACACTTACTTCCTGAGATGTCCTAATATAGAGGATCAACAACTGGGGATGGGCAACATTCTGATGTTTCAAATTATATCCTTCCATTTTAATTCTCTCAGTGATTTTCAGATTGTTAACACCGTCATCATTTGGATATGGTGGGCCTGTGGTTTTTAGATTAGGATGTGATGTGCTCATATTTCCAGCCCGTACGTGGGATTCAGCTGATCTATTTTGTACAATTGTGAAAAATAATTTACACCTTCTTTAGATTATTAAGGTTATAAATTTCAGGACAACGTAAAAAAAACGAATCTGGTCCTTCTCAGGTTCTAAAATTATCTCAGATGAACAACAACACGTGACATATTACACTGTATTGTTATTTATTTAGCAAAAAACTAACCCATAAAGCAGAGCAGTTTGTGAGAAAAATATGTACACCCTTACTGCCTCTGTAGTCATTAACAGTGCATCGTTCCACGGTAGGAAAGCTTATTTACAAATTTAATCTTCCCAAGTGGCCTTTCCAGCAAATTCACCCTAAGTTCACACTGCTCAGACCCTCACGCTCTACAGGCCCCAGTCAGCATGTTAAACATTAGAAGTCCAGACTGTAGAATTAGAAACAGACTGAACAAGTATGACATGCTTGGAAGGGCTGCCAGGTACAAGCATCTTCTCTCTAAAAGCAATATTCTTGTGGAAAGGTTTGGAAAATTGCTTCTAAATAAACCTCTAGACTTTTAGAACAATGTTCTTTGTACACATGATGCCATGGTACTGGGTCTTTACCGAGCCTTTTGAGTTTTTTTGGACTTTTTTTTTATTCTTTTCTTATAATGATGATTTAAGTTCAAGTTTATACAGATTTAGTCTTGAGTTTTATTCATTTATGTTTATGTTTACTTGTATTTCCAGGTTTTGGTTTCTTATCTTTGAGGGTCATCTTGCGTGTTTGTCTCATCGCTGTGTCTCGCGTGTGAGTCTGTTTGTGTCATTTGTGTTTACGTCTCCCTCGCTCAATGTGTGTCTCGCTCCCTCTGTTCCCTGTACGTAGTCAGTCTGCATCTCAGTGTGTGTTTCTCGTACTTTCTGTTTTACTTTGATAGTCTCCAGTATTGTCTGCAACATGTTTTGTCCCCTGTCTCGTCAATTAGATTAGGTCCAGCTGTGTTCTCCAGGTGTTTCCTTTTCACCCTGATTCCCTCTTGTGTGTATATATTGTCTGTGTCTCCCTCTGTCCAGTGTTGTGATCTCCCTCAATGCTGTGTGTTCTGCCTGTCAGTTTAGTTTCTAGTTTCTCCCAGTTTGGTTTCATGTCCTTTGTATTTCCAGCAATACAGCTGAGTTTTGAGCTCAGTCCTGCTCAAGAGTCTGCATTTTGGCTGTTCAATCCTGCCTGCCTCACACAGCCGTTATGACAGATGGAACCAAAGCGGAGTTGTCTGGCTTTAAAGCGTCACGTTTGGAGAAAAGCAAATCAACATATATCAGCACAAACACCTCATAGCAGCTGTGAAGCACTCTGGTGAAGAGGTGGTGATTTTTCACTTGGTTGCAGTGACAATGATGGGAATATTGCTTTAGCTGAGTCGACAAAACCTAAACCCCACGTTGGAGATAACAGGTATCATGATGGTGGATTTCTCTGTAACGCCTCTGTGTGCACTTCCATAAAAAGGGGCGTTTCACAGATCATAAAACTCCTACACAAAACGATCCCTGTGAGTGTCACTTACTCCAGACAGAGACATTATCAGATAATAATGACTACTTAACTCATCTGTTAAGTACGGCTTAACAAATTACATATTTCCCCAGAAGAGTCTTTATTCCACTTGAACCATGCAGCAAAATAAAAGAATCCGTTACAATGACAAATTTAAGCCAAAACTCTGAACATAACCTGCTTCTAACCAGACTATATATTCAGTATACGTTACCATGGTGATTTAGCAAGGTAGAAAAAGAGGCACAGACAACTCTGACTTGACAAAGCTTAGAAAAGAAGACGTGCTTCACATATTTTCACATGACTGTGTGTTTTCAAACTCATTAAAAAGTATGACTCCACAAATTAACCTTGCAATTTGTGAATGAGAAAAAAGGGACAGATGTTGTTTTTTTCAAATATGGAAGGATTAGACGGCAACTAGTAAGATTTAATTCCCACAAACCATGCACATAAAACACGTACATACATATAAACACACACACTGCCACACAGATGAAAGAAACTAGCCTAATCTGTGCAGGCTTACATTTGAATGCTGCCATCTTGCTGCGCGGAAACTGAGCCAGCTCCTTCTCTATGTAGTACAGAACTTTTATTGAGTCCTGGGCTGGACTGGCTTTGAGCCGGTAACCACTGCGCACTGTGAATGTCAACACACACACACACACACACACCTATAGATAGATTGAGAAAAACAAAACCATGCAAGGACGCACACAAACACTCTTGAGTGTGCAAAGTATACGAGACAAAACAACCTTACGTGTTAATAATGGATTAAATTCAAAAAAGAGAGAACAGACATTTCTTCAGACATTTCAGACATTCAGACTTTTCATTGTAGAGACAAGGATGAGAGATGATGGATGAAATGAAGGTTAGTCGTGTCAGTGTTTGATGAAGAGAAAAAGGCAGCTGTCACTGACGTTTCTATGTAAGACTATAAATAACGTTAATAAAATACACCACTTGTTCAAATAGTCCTCAGAGAAGGTTTTAGAGCTCAAAAGCAGTGATAAAGAAGAGTGAATACTGAGCTCGTCAATATTGTTTTTGCCTCTCCAAAAGCGTTAAAAACAGTTATTGAACTTTCAACACTAGAACCGCCGATCACAGTCATTTTGACCCCATCCTCCAACAGTACCAGCAAAGAAGTCACTTCCAAAGAAATCCATTAAGTTGTTCATTTTCATCTATTTTTTGAATAATAATAGTAATAGTAGTAACATTTGACAAAGTATTTAATCGGTTTTGAAGTTTTAATAAGTTTGATTATTTTATTACAAATCACAAAGGTGAAATTAGAATTTTAAAATCCATCAATAAACTATGAGCACAATAAACAACACGTAACTACCATATGCAAATATTAAATATATATTGCATACAAGCAGCCTATAACTTATTTTGAAATTTTACCTGTAAAATTACAAAATAATTCTCATCTTTCAGGAACCATTTGAATTCTTCCTCTACCACTCACCTCCAGACAGGTTATTCTCCACTGAGGGGATCGAGTTGATCTTTGTGTCCGTGTAAGAAGAAGAGGCCACAGGGACCACAGTAGGTATACCAGGAATGTAATAGGGATACACAGGGACCTGAGCAGCAGGCTGTCTGCTCTTTGCTATCTTCCCCGCTTCATACACTGCATAAACAACACACTTTCATTGTTGATGTTAAAGAATGGGGATATTCAATTAAAAAAAAGGACATTAATTTTTTTTAAAGAGGATGCAGGACAGTCATTGGGTTGTTTGTGTTACTCACGGTGTCGTGGGCAGCAGCAAGTGTCAGGGCAGCAGCAGCAGCGGACGTAGCAGCAGCAGGAGTGAGGACAGCACTGGCACCAGCAGATCCCCAACAACAGCAGGAGCAAGATGCTGCCCAGGACTACAGATCCCACAAACGCCCATTCTGATTTACATACATACAAAAAAAAGGTAACAGTCAATGATTAAACACTCTGAACAGTGATTTAACATCACTACACCAAAGTGAGAAGTTCAACCAGTGGAGGTCAGCAAAACCAAGATTTTCACATAACAGTCATATCTAGTGGTAACTAGATGCAACTGAAATATGGCCACAACCATTAAAATAAGTCAGACTGGGCCAAACTCAAAAGGATTTGTGCAGTTTGTGATAAAAGCTCAATATCACTAACGTTACGTTAAAGAAAAAAAAATGAAGCTGAGTGAAGAAATTCAGCTAAAGGGCTGAAAATTGTTCTCCGAAGTTCACAGTCTTTTTTGAAATGTCTTTGTTTATTTCAGATCTCAGCATTTGAATTCTTGAAATGTTATAACTGACAAAGATTTTGGACAAAAAAATAAACCCAGTCCCTGATTTCTTTTTATAAAAAAAAAAAGCTGATGTTTGGCGCTCTCCTCCCCAGATGTACCCGGACAACAGACCCCTACAAACAGGAAACTTTAGGGGACATCAAAGGAAATCAGAGTTACTTTTATCTGTTCTCACATCTTTGAACCATCCAAACCATAACAACAGACTTCCTCAGGGTGTGCCAAGAGTCAAAATCCACTCACTAACAACACATTTCCCCTGTGAAATTTGAAATCATAACTGGAGGTAAACAATAACAACTACAACTCTGTGAATTTGGCTTCATGTAGCTTCACTAACTAACTGTGTTCATATCGGGCGTAGAAACTCCAGCTACAAGGCTGTCATGTTTATTCAGTCAAATTTCTAACAAGTGAATGTACATTTGTTAGTCAAAGAGAGTTTTATCTGGTCAGTTGGAATTAGAAACATCAGGAGGCAATAGAAAAGCTGGAAAATGCCAGGCAGAGAGACAGACATGCAGCGGAGGGACCATACCTGGCATAATCTCCAAATCAAACTCAGGGAGTAGATCTTGCTGCTCACCTGTCCGGCCTGCAGAGAAAGGGAGAGGACAGGTGAAGGCCGGCAGAGGAAGCGGGAAGCAGGAGTTAAAAAGTCAGGCAAATTAGCAAATTTGGCAGAAGGCAGATGATTAATGGTCATGCACTATTTGGGGAATGAAAGTTTAAGTATGAAAAAATGGGTCTGCATCTAGAAAATATCAAACTTATCAATGAAGACGTTTGTTGTTGACAATGCTGTCTGTGACAAACTGAAATGTCTATTAGATGGACTCCCGTGACATGTGGTTCACATGTTCACATCACAAAAGTTTGACCCTTTTTGATCTGGAGGTCCATTTACTTCCCATTTGTACCACCAGGATGTTTTATATAGATAATAACTACGGGTGCAACAATGCATGTATCTGTATTGAACCGTTCGATAAAGTGGTTCGGTACGCATATGTATTGAACGATACAAAATTTTGAATTTATTTGGTCAACTTTTCTTCTGACGATGCAGTCTGTGTTGAGGGCTCAGTGGATCTGCGTTTGATTACTCCGCCTAGGCTGCACTGTCGAGCGCAGATCTACTGAGCGCCGCCCATATGCATTCACTCAAGTTAGCATGGCAACTGGCTCAACGCTACCCCAAATTGAACCTCTTCCACCGTCATTCAGATCTGGAGTTTGGAACTATTTTGGTTTTCATGTGAAGTATGACCCTACTTAAGCGCGTCGTGGACAAAAGTACAACAGTATGTCGGATGTGCCACGCAATGCTCAATTACATCGGTGGGAACACAACGAATATGACTGCACATTTACGCCGACATCACGCTAGTGCAAAGACAAGTGGAAGCAGACAAAAACAACAACAAGCACGCATGCTACAAACTTTACCTGAGTCAATTAGACAGCCGTTAGAACATGAAAGAGATAGAGAGGGCAATCGCTACTTTTATTGCTGTCGACAAAATAGCTTTTATTTTGGAAAGAGCCATATATCTGTAATAAACTCTCTTTTCCACATATGAGTGATTTCTCCATCAGATACATTTATTTATTTTTTGTTATTTAGTTGTTTCAGCAATATTTAATTTAAAAACTGTACTTTTGCATTAAAAGAAATATTTATAATTTTAATAACTTGACATGAAAAAATTTTTCGTATCAAAAAAATATCGAACCGTGACACCAAAGTATCGAAACGAACTGAACCGTGAATTTTGTGTATCGTTGCAACCCTAATAATAACATAAAATTCATTGTTCCCAGAGATCCCTCTCTGATCTCTTGAACTACAATATGACCCACGTGCCAGACAGCAAGAGGTAGACTAACAAAAAGCAAGCCTTTATTAGCTGCTGGCAAATGAATAGGTATAGTTGAACTGAGACTAAAGGAAACACAAAATAGAAAGGGCCACAAGGAGGCTAAACTAAGAGAAACTGCCAAACACCAACACAGAGTCTAAAAGGTGATTATAGCAAATACAAAGGACAAAAGAAGACAGGACTATTTATACACTGGGGGCTGATTGGAACAAGACGGGTACAGACAATCAGGACAATCACAAAGGAGCCAGTAAAACCTGACATGAAAGAAAACCAACCTTCAAAGAAATCAGGAAAAAAAACAAGAGACAATTACACTGCAACACAAAAACTAACACTAACAAGATGTCAGATAAAAGGGAGCACAGGAGGGCAAAGGCACTAACCAGAAAGATGAGACAGAGGGAGCAACAGATAGGGATCCCAAAAGGTTGATTCTCTTCATCTGCACAATAACAGTAAATTTGCACAATAACTGAAACAAGGGTTTTCAGTTATTGGGCAAATACAATACAACTGAAAGCCCAGTTATTGTGCAAATGTACTGTTTATAGGGTTGGGGAAACCTAAAGTCAACTGAGACTGAAGAAGTCACTTGGATGAGTGAGGAAATGTTTCTCCCACTGAAAATGCTACGTCCAGATGAACAGAATCAACCTTTTGAGATTTATTTACGTGGATGATTGAGCATGCATCAAGACAACAGATAGGGAAACACAGAGGGAACTAAACACACAAAAAAGCAGAATAAAATAAATTAAAACTTAAAAAAAACTATTAAAGCCTTTTTCTTTGATGCCATGCACAGTCAACGTGCCTCAGCGTTAACATTAAAACTGCACGCTGTTAACTGAATGCTGTTAATCATTTTACATGCATGCAGACACCCAAACACATGCAAGCAATTGAGACGTGAGAGGCGACAGACAGGGAGGTTTGGAAACTGGGACACTGATGGCACCAGAGCAACAATTTACCGCGCAAGCTTGTCAAAACAAGGTCATGCAAGTCGCGCTGCTGTGAAACAATGTGCCTGTTGTGCTCAATATGTATGACATAAAGGTCAAAATCAGAACAAAAATTCAAGGAAATTACTCGCTGAATACAGAAAGGGATCAGCAACAGGTGTGCAGGAGTCAGCTACAGATGTTTTTAATGTGCTTATTATGAGGTCTGAAAACACTGATTACAGTAAAGACTGGTTACTGTCTGATATGACAACATTGGTAGACTAAACAACCCCTGGTACTGAGGCTGCAGAGTGTGCTGAGTAAGCGCTTATTAAGGAGTGGGGAAAAAAACAGTCTTGCCACCTTGGCCCTGCCTCACTTGACTGCATACCATCCGTAACCTGAGAGAGCTGAGGAGCTGTGCAGCTCCGAGAGGGAGGGGAGGTCGACGGGTAAGAAATGGAGGAGTGCATGAGAAGATTTTGCAAGGCAAAAGGGAGGGAAGGGGAGTGAGTGTGAAAGAGAACTGATTTCACGAGTAAATGTTATCAGCGTTCAAGGTGCTGGTGAGCAAAGAATGTTTTTTTGATCATGTGCTTTCATATTTGAACTGTAGCCTAAATATGGAGTTAGAGCCAAGCAGCAGTTTTGTAGTAACACTGGTGAAGAAAGTTGAATATAAGTACCAGAAACTTTTAAAAACAACCAGTTTGGCACAGAAAAAGTTTTGCACACTTTCTAATTCTAACTTCAAATTTACAACATGCACAAGCTAAGAAGTTCAGCACTAAAGCCAAATGAGCCTTGTTATTCTCACACGTTTAAGCCCCTTCTTCTCTCCTGGGAGATGACTGTAATCAGATTAGTGCTAAACTAATGAGGGCTACATGAATGAGCAGATTTCATAAGCATCAGGCTGGCCTAACTTAAAGGGAGAAAACCAGTTTGAGAAAATAACAGATCACACCATCAGGCTTTTTTTAAGTGTTTAGTCGTATTTATTTCATATCACAAGCAAAACAAACAACCAAGTAGACTTTTTGATCCTGGAAGTGCAGCGCAACAACAACATCAAAGCACCATGCTGTGTTCCTGTATAAGTCAGAAGTTGGAATTCCAAAGTTACCAGTCGGAATTTGAATCTGGAACACCTCCTCACCTCAGAAAGTCGGAGCAGTCCCATCAACCCTGAGCAAACAATCCTGTTTTCCCTGGCTTTTTCTGGAACTTGCTAACTCAGGATTGACGTCACTCCGGACTTCCTATAGTCCAGTTCCGAGGTATCTGGAATGTTGCTTCAGATATATTCATTCACACAGTCAGGGTTCATAGGCAACAGACCAAAGAAACCAATCCTATCAACCAGGAAGAGTTGGCTAATCTCTCTGATGTCACAGTTGGGAAGTTTATCCAGCAAAAGAAGGATGCTATTATTAGTTGTTTGATAATATCCTCATATCTACATGTGCATGTCTACATGTGCACGACTTCTACTGCCATCCTCTGCTCTATGTTTCACTCTGTGTGTTTGCCTTTTAGCTCCTTGTGTGTGATGGTGAAACAGACACATGCAGAGCGAAGGAGCGGCGAGACAGGACGAGTGAAGTTAACATTACTGTTACTATAAGCAGTAAAAGTGAGCGCTAATTCATCTGAATGATTTGTGTTGGCAGTTAGCACTTAGCTGTTGTCCCATGAGCACAAGCTACTGTGGATTTTTTAAAGTGCTTTGAACGCTCCACCAAAACAGCAGCCTCCAGATATTTTGGCATTGTGTGTGAGAACTACTAAGTAAAGCTTGAAAAAGTAAAGGGATAGGAAGGGGAGGGACAGCAGGATAATTTGCATATCCCACACTGTACATGCTAATTGAGGCAAAAGGCTCAGCTTTTGCTGATATGAAGGGAATATTTTCATCTAACTGTATAGAATACATCAATGCTTGGAGGGGGACCGTTAACAAGCTCTTGTTTGGTCTGAAAATACATATTACCAAGTTCAACATCTTATAGTCTGGGTTAAACAAAAAACAATCTTACTTAGTGAAAATGCTACTTCAAGGTTTACAGTAAGTCATGACTCTCTGATCTTAGTGCTGAAGTGTTGGCAGTTTAGTGAAGATTTGGGAGGTGTGTATAATGATTAACCAGTGATACTCCCCAATGAGCAAATGCCACAAAGACAAACACGCTCGCTGTTGTTCAGCTGAAGCTCCCCTGCAGTCTTTGAGCCTCCTGACATACTGTGTAACTGACCTGAGATGTAACGGCTCCACACCGGCTCTCTAAAGCGTGTGACCGGCTAAAGAATAGAGTCTGTTACGGAGGATCAAGGGCATGTAAAGAGGGAAACACCATTTAGCTGTCTCCATGGAAACCGTAGTAAGGGCACTCAGGAATGCAGCACAATTAAGAGACCACTTCTAAAACCTTTACCAACAACGCGCAGGAAAAAACTCCCAAACAAACAAACAAACAGAAAAATATAGGTCAACTTTCTCGCATGCTTACCGAGCACCAGTAATTCCACCTGATCCTCGTTCTTCCCCTCCAGATCATCAGCGATCACAACTTTGCAGAAATACACCCCGCTGTCGCCCCACTGCAGCTCCCCAATACGCAGGTCTCCTTCTGCACAGATTACAAAACAAGGACAAAGATTATATTTCTACATATTTACAAATATTAATATGTCAAATGGCACAACATGTTCACAAACTTTTTAATGCTGCATTTTTAAAATTCAAGCGGAATCATTTAACACTGACTCCACCCAATAAGACTGTGCCCCAAATTTGAGGACTATGAACTGGAACTCTTTTAAGATCGATGACATGCTATTGATTGTTCAGTGGGAAGTGAGAGTATTTTCCCGGTTATGCTTGTCTCTTTGTTAGAATTATCAATCAAAAAGTCTGAATTCATCTAAAGATCCAAAAGTTGTAATTCACGTTTGGACTCAATCCTGAAAAAAGGGAGGGAGAATGTCATGTCTTGACAAAAACATGTTCAGTTGAAATGCGAGGAAGTGTAAGTCATGTTCTTAACAAAACACCACAAACTAATCTGGATGTGAAGAAAATTTGTTAAGGGTCCTGAAGTCAGTTGTTTGTTTTTAATGTCAGTAATGAAAAAAATACTGCCAAACATAAAGAAAGTTATTATCGGTCTACATGTATTTCCTTTGGCCTTCATTGTTATTGGATTTTGTGACAACAGGAGGGCGTTGTTGACACATTTAAATGGCAGACATGTTTTGTCCTGATAAGAAGCCCACATATGAATGGGCGCGAGGGCGGGGGCCTCTGTGTGGTACCGTCATTCTTGTAGGACTGGAGCAGAAGAGATTTATTTATAGAAAACCCCGTCAGCTCTGACTCATGTGTGACGATCAAACAGCTGCAGAGTCTTTCACCTTATTTCACTGAGGATAAAAGTGGTGACATTACTGTTTATGATGCTGATGTCTCTGCCTTTGTAGTGCTCAGCCAGCGTCATGGAGGCTCCCTGGGACGATGCCACTACCCGAACTGTGCGGGTGTTGTCAGAGCACTCCAGGTGGGACTTGGGTCCCAGCGCTGAGGTCTTGATGCCCAGGGTCTCCGAAAGGGAGAAGGACTCCTGCGTGCGGTCTCGACAGTAGGACTTGTACCACCACTGCACCACCGGGAGCTGGACGGAGGACGTCTGGTACTGACACGAGAGGACCACGGACTGGAAGAGGATTGCATACTGCTTTTCCTTCTGCACTGAGACATGCACACTGTCACACATGCACACTGATGGACACATACAAGCAAAAAGAATAAAGCACAGGTGCTTTTGTTAATCTACTAAAAATGGACATATCAGTTCAGTTTGACTATTAAGTCATGCAAATGGTAAATATGCACGATGCTAACTTAAGCAAGTCAGTTCCACCTATTCTGCAGAATGAAATACAGAGTTTACAGACTCATTATTTAGTCCAACCAATATAAGCACCAGATCTGAAAACACACTACAAGCATTAAAATCCGTCCCATTTAAACAAAATTAAACCTTTAACATATTTGTTAATCAATAAATTATGTAATAACAATGAGAGGAGCTAATATGTTTAATTTCGGAACATACTGATTTGCATCAATTTTACTTGGTTAGTAAGTCAAAGATCTGATTAGGCTTTACACCACTACTTAGTTGCGATTTTATTATTAACTTTTTAACTACAGCTAAACTACAGTCTTTAACAAAACTTACCTTTAAATCTTAATGAGCTATATTAGACAGCTTTACTGTCCACTACTTGGTCATTTTGAAGGCTGCAGCTTTGTTGGTGTTAAATGATAATGTGACCTTTGTGTTATTGGGGGTGGGGTCACTCTGCCCCCCTCAACTGACTTCTTTCTAGTCAGTTATTGCAGCTCAAGCTCCAGTTAATTATTCTCTGAACTGTCCCTGCTTTAGCAGCAATCTCAGTAAGTAGTACAGCTAAGGGTGCTGATTTTGGAGTGCATGTGTCTATGCAAGTGAAACTTTGGGAAGTGTCTTTGGAACGATCAGCACGTGAAGCTAGTTTGCTTGTAATCATGGATACTAGATCATGAAGATGTGAGTGGGAGTGCAAATGGTCTGTCTCTGTGCTAGTCCTGTGATAAACTGGCAATCGCACCCCTCGCCCCATTGGAGCTGGGATAGGGTCCCACCCTCTTGTAAGCCTTAATTGGCTGAAAAAGATGGATGGATGGATGAATCATGATGAATAATGAATTAGCTTGTCTATCCTTAAACTGTGTAGCCTGTCTAGGTTTTCAGAGGATGAGTTTATTGCCTCCTGTAGCACTCTTTTAAATACACATATAATGCATCTTACTGCGAATTTCAGTTTATAACCTGTGTTTTGTGGACACTGCACATCAGCTGCCTGTCCATTTCACATGCTCTGAAGCCGACCCTGTAATAATTTGCTCTCTGTCATCAAACTTCAGGTGAAGGAAAAGATTGCATAACTAGTGGAAGGTGATAAACTGGCAGGTGAGTCTAGATAAGAAAAGTTTGAAAACAGTAAAATGATGCAAGTGACAACTTTATGAGCAGAGCAGCAGCTGCATCTCATCTTTATCTGTACAGATGACTGATGATGACTCTGTACTTCGGAGAAACTGTCATTATCATCATATAAACCAAAAGAAAGACAGGAGGAGAGATTAAGTGCGTGGGGGTCCGCTATTGCTCGGTGCTGGGGTCAGGAAGGTTAAATTCCAGTGTGCGTGGGGGGCTGGGGAGATCTAGGGAGAGGCAGGGGGTTGTCATCATAGAAGGAGGGGGTGGAGCAGTCTGATGGGGATTTTCTGGTAGTCATATTAGCTCTAGGTGGGGCAGGAACTCAACTCTAAACATGTCCCAGAAGACAGGAAATCAAAACAAAACCAAGTCCACCAGCCTGCATCTCCCCAGGGCCAGTAAGAGGAGAATACACACTGTGTTTAGACATTTATCTCAAATGAGCACCTCTACAGCATTCTTCTGAAAAGACATCAAGTTTCCCTATTTCCAGGCAACAGTTAGGACTGCGAATAACTATTCTTCCCCCAGAAGGGAGACCCAAGGTAGAGGAATGTCATCACTGCTGGGCTTTTATTTGTCTGTCTGTATGTCAGCGGGATTACGCAAAAACTACCAGGCTTAATTCCAGAAAAATTGGTGAGGTGGAGGAAAGAAAGAGCTCGTTGCATTCGGGTGTGGATCTACACCACATTCTTTGAAAAGGATGTGTTATCCGAGTAATTGATTTTGTCTGTGAATCCCAGGAAAAGGGTTATAAAGTCAAGCATCTGTGTTTTCTTTTTTTCTGACATGTCCAACAATCCAAAACTCAAAGAAATTCAATTAAGAAGAAGAAGAAGTAACTTTCAGTTGCTGCCTTGTTAATAAGGAGTTGCCACATATCTGATCTGGAACATCTCTTTTACACCAGATGCCTTTCCTTACACAATCCCAGAGGGATTTGGGTCTCCTCCCGTAATCTGACTAGGGGTCTTTCAATTGTTGAGTAAATGGGTAAACGACTACACCATGAAGCCACAAAAATATTGGTATATAAGTAGTAAATCTTTCCATTTAGAAGCTTAAACCAGAATGAATAAATCAACTGAAAAAAAAATCAACAATAATTTTAATAACTAATTTATTAGTTAGTCATAAATTTTCCTATTTTTCTCCAACTGCACTAACATGGAGCTAAAAAATAAACTGAAACAAAGAGTTACAGATATGACACTGATTACATCTTAGTCAACTTCTCCATTAAATGACTAATCAGCAGGCTCAAGCTTCGTCAGCTTTGTGTTTTTAACATTAAGTTGAGGCCAGCTGGTCGACGTCATCAGCTTACTTCTTCCTCTGATACACTTTAACTGCACAAACAGGAGGAAGGGTCACCAAGCTCCTGAATTCCTGCCACAGAAAGTTGTGGTCTTCCCTTTATTTCTTTTTTCATGGACCAGTCCATTGTTAGGGCTTCCCCTCTCCTGTCCCACTTGAGCAACTGAGAGGGGGGAGGAGGTCGCAGACTCCCAGCCAATGGGAGTGTCAGGCCTTCCTCCAGCTGGATGTGAACAGACCAATTAAGCACAAGAGATTTAAATCAAACCGTTAGCCGATGAACTGGAATTCATGAATATCATGAGTTTGAGGTGAGAGGAGTGAGGACTGCTGTAACTGCTGACATGCATCATGATTACACCTGTTAACCAATGTTTACTGTCTGCCGTGACTCACTGTAGGTTAATGACTGGGTTTCAGAGGCAGCAGACAGTCACACCCTCACCACCTGCATACAGTGGAAAGGCCTCAACACATAAAGGAACATAAAGGCCTCAATTAAAGATTAGATGCCAGTTTAAACCGGAGTGAGCACAGTATGTGGTCGCAAATGTTTCCCAGGTCAAAGCCCTGCTCTTGGAAGCTGCACGTTTCCTGAGCAGTCAGACTTTTCCTCTCCAAAGCTGTCACATTTCCTGCCTTTACTTTGCAATACATTCCTTCACATTGACTCATTAGCCCAACAAAAAGTGATAAGGATGAATATAGCCACTGCAGTTTCACAAAACACTCACAAAGTTCACAACAAGTGACGTGAAGAGCGCATTCTTCACAGATGCACCATCATCAGTACATTTCCAGCCTTCCTGGTTTTTTGGTACCCTTAAATATACACACTTATATATATAAATTATATAGTGGCCTTATATTTACATTTTGTATAACTAATCGGTCTGACTAATAAAGTGATAGTGTAACAGATCACTTGTGTTACTCTATAACTTAGATGAGTTTCTTAATATAAATAACAAAGACATGCATCATTTTCTTGTATTTTAGATTCCGAAAACAAACAGAAGTGCCTTTTTTCAAGCACATCTACCTGAAAATAGCTAAAATACATGTAGTATTTATTATTGTACTCCAAAAAAGTACTTTTATAGACAACACCACAGCACAAAGAAGTGCCTGTAATAGCAAAGCTATAACCCACAAATCAGTAAAACATCTTAGGACCACAATATATGATCGAAACAGCATTAAATAGCAGAAAAGAATTACTTGGGTTGCTCTATAAATGTTAATGGAGCAAACCATCGCTGTAATTGAGAATCTATTCCTCTTTATTCACTCAAATAAAACAAAAAGAAGCCTTTACTGAGTCCCGTGTAGCCCCTGGGTCTGGGATAAGCACCGAGTTTACATGGGATCAACCTGTTGCGCTTTAGCCGTAAAGAAAACACATTTTAACGTTTTACTTTAGAAGGTAAGACCTACCTGAGGCTCCCAAAAAAATAGCCAGCCGGTAAACGTTCATTATATTGTCCGTTTTTATACTAACGAGTAGTTTAACCGTTTGTTGGTCATGTCGTTTTCCGCTAACTGCGTCTGCTGCAGACCGGACTCTGACTGCGTCTAACGGGACTGTACCACTTCTCAGGGAGGTGAGGCTCAGCACAAACACTGCACCGCTCTCAGACAACTTCAGCCTTAAAATTTCGGCACAAAAACAGCGTATGTCATAAGATAAGTGTCTGGGTTGCAGGATAATTTTGACTTCTGCATTACGTTGATTAGAAGGGTCTGCAGGGGCGATTCTAGGCTCAAACTTTTAGGGTGGCTCAGCCCCGATCATAATACATACAGTGCCCTACAATTAAGATTAATGGAATATGCTGCTTGCAAACATATTCAACCCTTTTCACCTTAGTGAATCTCAGTTCGATTATATACACATTACAATCGTACTTGCAAAAGCAAGTTTGTATCACCTATTTAACATCAGATTTGACATCAGATTGACAGTTTTTCAGTGCTCAAGTTATCAAACCTCAAGCAAAGGCTTAATCATGTTGATCAGAATTTACCAAAGCAAGTTGAAGAACTACTTTTAGTGCATAGTATTGGATGTTAATCACATTACTGTAATCGCGTTACATTTTTCAGTAATGCAATAATGTAACTGTTATTGTACTAAATTAAGTAATTACATTACAGTTACCATCATGTCTTTTTTCCATTTCAAAAGTTCTTTAGTTATCTGAACACTATGTGGATAGAAAGAAAAAAACATCAAACCTTTATGTTTCTTCTTCTTCCTGCAAACTTCCACAGCAGTCACCTGATTTCAGTTTGTGTGCCGCTGAAGGAAAACGGAGTGGTTTGGTGTGATCTACAACATCTCTGGAGGGGAGATATGGATATTGTTTATTAATTTATTTGTTTATTTATTGATCAAAATACTGATCACGGCAGATGACGGCAAAATGCAAATGCCTCCAGGACCGAAATAATCACAAAAAGTCCAAAGAATGAGAATTATGTCGCTGGCAACACCGTTAGACCCACCATACAAATCACTTGGTTTCTTTAGCCCAACAAAGGCAGATGAAGCAATGAAATGACTCAACTTTGAATGTGTGAATACAATAGGGTCTAGAGAGTCACATTCATCTCTAGCATCACAGGATGCTGTAGCTGAAAGACCTGGTCAGTATTTTTGCTTTGGTTTAAAATGGCTTTTATAGCTATGAGCTATTATGTGTACACACAAAGCCTTGAGAAATAAACCTTTTTTTAACCAACTACTCGGCAGGGCCGAACATATGCAATAGGGAAACACACAATATCAATGTTTTCTGTGTATACTTGATTTTATTTAGTGTTGCATAAACACATGTAATATTAAGATTCACGAGCTCAGTTTGTGAACAAAAAAAGCCATCCCACAGTATATAGTTTGCTAATGATTTTATTTTCTGACACAATACAAAAGTTGAGCAAAACAGTCGAATCACAATTTTTGGTTTTATATAACACTATAAAACAGCCTTTTTAGTTTAAAATAATGAACAAGAAGAAACAACAAATTAGTAATTTTTGTTAGAAAAATAGCTAACAGCATACACTTTCATCTCAAGCATAAAAAGGAGCTGAACTCAAAACTCAAAATACAAAAACAACACATTTTGCATTGTGAAAAGAAAGTAAAAAATGCACAAACTGACCAATAATGGCAGTAAATGTATCAATAACAACAAACTAACATTTATGATAAAATTGAACATGGGATTCAAGGATTAATCAAACTTTTTGTGAAAATTAACACTAATACTTTTGTTATATATGCCATGTTCACAGCAAATCAATGTCCTTCAAGAAAATCTGATCATGTGATGGTGTATTACAGCAAAGTTGTGTAAAACAAACTTACTGAAATTTGTTCAGTCACGGAGTTAGCAATAAGGTCTAAAGTTCCAGTTAATACAGAAAACTAATGGAATCAAATTATGTTTTCTTTTTCTTTTGTTTTTTTACAGCCTGCTAGTAACAAAGTGCCCAAAGATGCAATTTCAAATTGGCTCTTTGCTAAGTTGCCTGCAGCCAACACACTGGGACGGCTGTTGCTCAGATGATGGAATTAGTCATCTACTGATTAGAAGGACAATGGATCGATACCTGACTCTTCCCGACTCTTCAGTTGTCTCTGATGTATGCATTGGAATTTGAGTAAATATGGGTGAATGTTAGAAATCGCTCTTTCTAACTTTCCGGAATGTGTGTTAATGAAAATTGTAGTAAAAAAGCACTTGCTCTGATGAGTAGAAAGGCGTTACACAATCCATTTATAATTTTCCCTTTGGATTAATCTGTGAGTTAGGTGCTTTTTGTTGGCCTAGTATATTGTTGCGAAGTTTGAAGATGATCCATAAAAAAAAAAGATTATATCTTTACAACTTTGGCAATAGACTGCTAACACGGAGACAAACAGACAAGCGAACTCGATTACATACTCTCTCCCTTCAGGGGGAGAACAAGGGGTGATTCAAGACTTTTGCACAGTTTTGTAGCAATCAAAATTCAATTTAATTACTTCCATCAGTGTAATGTATGTTGAGTTGGCTCAAATACCTATGGTGGTAGCACATACAAACTCCAAAACACGTACAAACTTTAAAAAGCATGTACAAACTCCAAAGCACGTACAAACTCCAAAGCACGTACAAACTCCAAAAAGCACGTACAAACCCCAAAGCACGTACAAACTCCAAAAAGCACGTAAAAACTCCCAAACAAATGCAAACTCCTAAACACAACGGAAGTGCTCCAGGACACTAGGGGCAGTGTTGAGCTTGATTTGCAAGTTTGTTGCAAACACATGGAGTAGGATAGGATAAACACCTGAACAGAACAACCACGCTTTACAGGAAAGGTAATATGCAAACTGTTGTTCGTTTGATTTATTTTTAATTACTATTAATTAGGGATGCACCGATACTGGTATCGGGTATCGGCCTCGATACCACATTTTCTAAAGTACTCGTACTCCCGAGTAGTCCCGATACCGGGGACTGATACCACGGTCTGAGACCTGTCTATGTTTGAGCAGCATGTAAGGGGTTAATCACAGGCGCAGAGTGCCCGCCCCCAGGCCCCGAGTCCCCGCCCCCAGGCCCAGAGTGCCCGCCCCCCGGCCCCGGCTGCAGCTCAGAGCTGAGAGAAGCCATGTGGAACTATTTCAAAGTGAATGAAGACGCCAAAACAAAGGCGGTCTGCAAATTGTGCTCAGCGAAATTGTCCAGAGGAGGCTCAAAAGGTAGGGCATTTAACACAAGTAATTTAATCAAGCACCAAAATCCCAACATGACAACGAGTACAAAGAGTTTACCCATGCTTATTTACCCATGCTTATTAGCACAGAGGAGCATAGCTGATGCTATAGCAGTGGGACGGAAAATAGTTGGGCATTTTAAACATTCCGCCTTAGCCTACTCCCGCCTCGAGGACATTCAGGGACAGCTCAACCAGCCAATAAAGAGACTGCAGCAGGACGTACAGATGCGCTGGAACAGCACGTATCACATGCTCCAGTCCCTCATTGAGCAAAAGCGAGTGCTGGGCGTGTGTCCGAGCATGAACTCCCTGACTCTCACCGCTCACCAATGGGCTCTTATGGAGACGACTGTTGCCATCCTAGCCCCCTTTGAGGAACTAACTAAAAAAGTGAGCAGCTACGACGCACTAGCCTCTGATGTCATCCCAGCTGTGACTGTGCTAGTGAGACTTCTAAACAGAGAAACAGACGAACAAATTTAAAATTAAATTTTGTTTTTTATAATTATTTATTCTGTAATATGTTGCATTCAACACGCTTTTCATTATAAATAAATGTTCTTAATTCCAAACCAGTCCCTTGTTGTTGTTTTTTTTGTTAAATTATAGGACTAAAGCTGTTACCTGTAAATTTAAATCATGTTTTACTCGGTATCGGCGAGTACTGAAATGCAAGTACTCGTACTCGTACTCGTTTCCAAAAAAGTGGTATTGGTGCATCCCTACTATGAATGCTTGGTTTATGGTGGAGTCAAATCTGACGTTAGCTAGCAGTCAGTGTGCTTTGCTCATAAAGAAGCTCAACACTGCCCCTAGCGTCCTGGAGCACTTCCGTTGTGTTTTGGAGTTTGCATTTGTTTTGGAGTTTGTGCATGCTTTGGAGTTTCCACATTCTTCGGAATTTGCACATGCTTTAGAATTTGTACGTGCTTTGGACTTTGTACGTGTTTCGGAGTTTGTACGTGTTTTGTGAGCTTTCCAGGTTGCTATTTCTATTTTTTCATGATGGATTCAATTCAGTTTTATTTTATTGAAATAGCACCAAATCACAACAACAGTCTTCTCAAGGCGCTTAACATTGTAGGGTAAAGACCTTACAATAATACAGAGAAAATCCAACAATCAGATTACCCCCTATGAAAAAGGACTTTGGCAACAGTGGGAAGGAAAAACTCCCTTTTAATAGGAAGAAACCAGCTGGGGCTGAGGGGAGGGAGACAAGGCAAAAGACATTAATTCATTTTGCAGGTTTCACTTAAGCAGTAAAAGATTTTTACTGGTTTCTGTCACTGTAATCAAGTCGATCTCGGCTACCACCATAGCGATCACCGCGGTCATCTCGACTGTAATCGCCAAGGCGATCTCGGCTACCGCGATAATAGTCACGGCGATCATCAAGGCGATCACGACTTCCACCATAGCGTTCACGTTGATCATCCAGGCGATCCCGGCTACCACCGTAACGTTCGCGGTGATCATCAAGGCGATCCCGGCTACCACCGTAACGATCGCACTGATCATCGAGGCGATCTCGACTACCACCGTAACGATCACGTTGATCATCGAGGCGATCTCTACTACCACCGTAACGATCACGTTGATCATCGAGGCGATCTCTACTACCACCGTAACGTTCGCGTTGATCATCAAGGCGATCCCGGTTACCACCATAATGGTCACGCTGGTCGTCCTGGTACCGGTGAGAGTCTATATCACTGCCCTTGCCTTCATACCTTTCTTTGCTGCTATTGTAACTGTACTGATCATCTGCAAACTTCTGCACAACTTCTTCAACTCTGGAAATTTTTTGAGGTGCCACATCATTATCCTCATTCTGGGTGGCCTGTTTTTTCTCGCTGTTTGACTTGTCGTCCGAGTATGGTTCTTCACCTTCAGCAGCATCTTGGTCGTAATACCTCATTTCTTCGGGGGAACTAGGAGACAAACACATGAAGGAGCTAGATGGTTGATTGACTGAGATACTTTCAATAATTGTTTTAATCAAAAATTGTTTAAAACAATTTACAATGATAGAAAAATCCAGAACACACAGTACGTACCCCTCAGGATATTTATTCTTCTTGCTCCTTCTCCGACAAAGACAGAAGATGAGAATCCCCACCACCAGGAGCCCTGCGAGGACTCCTCCTATTATAGCTGCTGTGGACCCAATTTTCATGCTGGCTGGAGAAAAAAAGTAAGTTAATATACTTAAGTCAGGGTTAAACCTTTCATCCAGGGTTTAAAGCTTAACTTTGAGCTATTTCTGTTTGTCAAGTTATGTTTTGGAGAAGGTGGATTTCAATTGCAATTATTTAAATTATTATGTCAGGCAATTTAAATCACATGGTCATCGTAAAATAATAAAATGATGACCAATATGTCAATATAGTAGCAGTCCTCAGACAAGCTGCTTCTTTTTATAATGTAATGAGAACTCTGCACTCACTGTGATGGCTTGTTAGCCAATGAACGTACCCCAAAAAAACTAAGACTCTTTGAAACTAAGACTGGACAAAGTTTACAAAATGGCTCAATGTTTTCTTTAATATGATCCAAAATGAGGGACCGAGACCATAAACACATCAGGAAAGTGTTTACAAAGGTCAAGCGAAAAGCTGCTTTCTCATAGACCTCAATAGGACCTGAAGATTTTTATTAACCACAGCTATTGCCCCCTGGTGGCCATTAAAAGGAATGCAGGCTTAAAGCGCTTCCATTTTTGTTTCGTTTATTTTGTCATATATCAGCATTTTGGGGTTAGTATCTCGCAATTTCAGCTAACTAGGTATCATGAAATTCTGACTTATTTATTTATGTTCGAATTATATGTGTCTGAATTTTGAGGTAATAACCAAAAATCTCAACTCAGCTCTACATAACAATCCCCAGCCCCCCATTTAGAAGGTAAATACTACATTTGCAACTAAGATGTCATCTTGGTATCTACAATGAGTTTGTAAGAAACATTGTTCCAAAACAGTCAACTGTTGCGGCTGGTGTAAATGAAGAGAAGTGGAAACTGCAAAACTGAATTAAAAGAAGTTGGAATGCTCACCAGGCATCACAGCCAAAGTAAAGTTGCAGCTGGCAGAACCAATTCGATTTTGTGATGTGCAAATATAGTACCCAGATGTCTCCCTTGTTATATTGAAGAGAGATAGGACTCCATCCTCTGAAACATAATGACAAAGATTAGCTGAAACAGTGCCGAGTAATGCCTTTTTTTCCCAATCTTCTGTATTTACACAGAGCACTTGAAAGTGACATATTGCTAGTAGAAGAGCATACTTTGCGTTGCTTTAGGTGGAAATTGTCTGGGACTGTTGTCGACGCTAAAGCTCTTCCAGCCGTAGGTGGGTGCTGGGGATGCCTCCTCAGACAAACAGGTGAGTGTAACATTTTGAAAATATTCTGCACTTCCCTGAAGCTTGCAGATTGGTGGAGAGGGAGGGACTACAAGATAAAAACAGTTAGCATAAACAACAGTTTTCTGAGATTGTATTTTGGAGTGTAAGAGGCTAATCTATCAGTTTGCCAATTCTCACCCAGGACCACAAGGGAGGTGGTGGTACGTGTTGTTCCATCATCGTCACCATATATAAGGACACTGCACTGGAAATGGCAGTTTTCCTGCATGGTGAGCTGTGTTAAATGCAGTGTGCTCACTCGAGTGTTAGGGTCAACGTCCAAGGATGCTCTGCCTTCATAAGCTGGGGAAATTTCAACCGGTTTGCCATACCATGCAGTAGCCACACGTTTCTTGAGAAAAATAAAAACAAGCATAAGATATCTGCTTAGTTTAATTATGGAAGTAATATTTGTAAATATTACAAGACAGAGTGGGTTATCTGCAGAACAGCCCGTAAAGCCCTTTACGGGCCTCATATGCAAATGAGGCATATGTATGATTTTATTCTATACAGGTAAAACGCACTGTTTTAGGAACAACCTGGAACTAGAAACTACCAGCTTGGGCAAATAAAAGCTCTATGTAGACTTAATCCTGTTTCTGGGTTATCTGATAGGTGAAGGAGTAGTTTGTACACATGAAACCATACATGAGTCATTCACCTGTTCGTTATCCACTGGGAAAAAATCATTACAGTATGCGTAGGAAGGAACCATTTTACATTCAAGCAAAGTGTAGAACACACTTTTCTTTTCATAGAAATTCTATTTTATTAAAACTGTAACTGTCTGTTTTAAGACTACAGCACATTTAATACTATACTATATGCTATATTATATTATATATTAATACTATAATCCCAAAACAGCCCGAAATCTTGAGTAAAATCAGTAAGGGTCTACATAAACATATATTTAATATTTAGTGCAGTAATTTTCCTTCTTACCATTGGGTCTCCAGTAATTTCTGGGAAGACTTCCCATGTGAGTATATAGTCGGTCAATGAGGGATTTGCAGGGACCCAGGAGCAGGTCAAGTCAATGCTGCCTCCTTTTTCAGCCTCATATTCATTTTTTGGAATGGACACCTGAATACTCTTGCAGCAGGACAGCACTGGAATAAAAAGGAATGACCAGTGTCTTTTAGTTTCTTGTGCTTCTTTAATAATCACTTTAAAAACTAGTTTCATGAATATGACCAACTCAAACTTTTACATTTATTTCAAGGCAGCTGTCGAAAAGAAAAATCTGAATGTCTCCTCTGAGTAAAACGATATCCTGTTCCAGGTGAGTAGCAAGAAGTTGGGTTAATGATTAACACAGGCGATAATACCATAAAGGTGTGGCAATGGTTTTCACAGAAGCGAAAAAACATAAAGTATAAAGCGTACCTGTGAGTATCAGAAACAGCTTTGCCCATACAAGCTGCCTGTCCATCGTCGATTATAAAAGCGAATTTTTAAAAATCCAGAAACACTTTTAAAAAATTTGAAAGTTTATGCTTTCAGTCCAAGAGCGAGAATCCGCCTAACCTTCACGGTGAACTCCCTGGTGTAAAGAAGTTGACTCTTCCAGGTAATAAATTAGCAGCTACAAGTCACATGTCATCTCTGCTCCAATCACTGATCTGTTTCGCTTTTGATTAAACCTAGAAACTAGAGCTGAAAGTGATAAGCAGGGAATACACATGAAAAAGAGCTTATATTCAATTTAACATACAGACAGATGGACAGATGTAAACAAAACAACAGAAAACAACAAAAAAACTTCATGTGTCTCTCTCAAGTGTTTCAGTATTATTAACTTACAAAACTGGATGGATTTTTAAATTTTGACCTTCCTGGAAAGCGAGATTGTCTGTCAGCAGCTGCTGTTGTGCTCAGTTTGACCTGCAGGATGCGGTGTTGTATTGAAAATTTTATAACAAGCATTATCTAGCAGCTACTCTAGCACACCCAACATAAAAAGCAAATGAATGTAATTGAACAAATAATTAACCTCTTTTTGTGTTGGCTGAAGCTGAAGCTGCTTGAAAAAGAAATTACTGTATGAGGCACTTGTGCAGGGAGGAAGAAGTGACCTTCGCTTTAATACAGTGTGCTCGGTCAGAGGCTTTGTGGCATTCAGACGCAGCCCTTGATGATGCAGACCTACAGACTGATGAAGTCTTAAAGTATTCAGCCTTTCTTACGTGTGAGGTTGAAAGCTTTAACCACTGAGGTTTAGCTTTAGTCATTTCATGTGTGAGAGAATCTAATAGTTCCTACAAAAAGTTGATTCTGTTCACCCGGATGTAGCGTTTTCAGTGGGAGAAGTATTTCATCAAAATCCAAGTGACTTTTTCACTCTCAGCTGACTTCAGGTTTCCCCAACCTTATAAACAGTACATTTCATAACAACTCACAGTAGGACCACTGGAGGAACAACAGGCTGTGAGGTCAGTTTTATGCTCATAATTCTGCAAATTTTCATGACCACTGATTAGTGGTCATTGATCAACGGCCATTGATTAGTGACCATTGATCAATGGCCACCGATCAATGACCACTGATCAATGGTCATGAGTACCATTCACAGAGAGTCAGGGAATTCCTGCAATCACAGCATTGTAAGATGGTGAAAGATGAACTCTTAGGCCCCTCCTCAATTCAGAGAAGGTCTTTCAGTTTTTACATAAATGGCCTCCTTGACTCCCTGCTGAAACCACCATTCCTCCCTGCCTGGCCTAATGAGTTAGCTCTTCTATGTTGTGCTATCTGCTTAGCCAGAGGTTGTTTGGTTTCAGTTTGCTTAGGTACAGTGGTCGGACCATGAGCCCTGCAGGTTGCCACGTTTATTTTCTCATGATACATTCAATTCAGTTCAATTCAGTTCAATTCAATTTTATTTACATAGCACAAAATCACATCAACAGTTACCTCAAGGTGCTTAATATTGTAAGAGGAAGACCCAACAATAATACAGAGAAAATCCCAACAATCATATAAGCCCCTATGAAAAAAACACTCTGCAGCAGTGGGAAAGAAAAAAGCTTTAACAGGAAGAATCCTGTGGCACAAGCAGGCTCAGGTAGGACGGGACAAATAATAAACTAATTTCCATGATTTAATAATTTATTCTGAATTGTTCTATAAAATTAATAATGCTAAATTAATTTTGTCCAAATTCTCCATGTAATGCCGGCCGCTGCTACACAGCATTCTCATGTTCATAATTAGTCTTTTGAATGTACCATCACTTTCATATTTACATAAGTGTTAAAATGACCCTGACTTTATTCTGCAAATTTACAGTGGGGCAAAAAAGTATTTAGTCAGCCACCGATTGTGCAAGTTCCCCCACTTAAAATGATGACAGAGGTCAGTAATTTGCACCAGAGGTACACTTCAACTGTGAGAGACAGAATGTGAAAAAAAAATCCATGAATTCACATGGTAGGATTTGTAAAGAATTTATTCGTAAATCAGGGTGGAAAATAAGTATTTGGTCACCTCAAACAAGGAAAATCCCTGGCTCTCACAGACCTGTAACGTCTTCTGTAAGAAGCTTTTCTGTCCCCCACTCGTTACCTGTATGAATGGCACCTGTTTGACCTCATCATCTGTATAAAAGACACCTGTCCACAGCCTCAACCAGTCAGACTCCAAACTCCGCCATGGCCAAGACCAAAGAGCTTTCGAAGGACACCAGGAAAAGAATTGTAGACCTGCACCAGACTGGGAAGAGTGAATCTACAATAGGCAAGCAGCTTGGTGTGAAAAAAATCAACTGTGGGAGCAATCATCAGAAAATGGAAGACATACAAGACCACTGATAATCTCCCTCGATCTGGGGCTCCACGCAAGATCTCATCCCGTGGGGTCAAAATAATCATGAGAACGGTGAGCAAAGATCCCAGAACCACACGGGGGGACCTGGTGAATGACCTGCAGAGAGCTGGGACCAAAGTAACAAAGGTCACCATCAGTAACACACTACAACGGCAGGGAATCAAATCCCGCAGTGCCAGACGTGTTCCGCTGCTGAAGCCAGTGCATGTCCAGGCCCGTCTGAAGTTTGCCAGAGAGCACATGGATGATACAGCAGAGGATTGGGAGAATGTCATGTGGTCAGATGAAACCAAAGTAGAACTTTTTGGTATAAACTCAACTCGTCGTGTTTGGAGGAAGAAGAATACTGAGTTGCATCCCAAGAACACCATACCTACTGTGAAGCATGGGGGTGGAAACATCATGCTATGGGGCTGTTTTTCTGCCAAGGGGACAGGACGACTGATCCGTGTTAAGGACAGAATGAATGGGGCCAAGTATGGTGAGATTTTGAGCCAAAACCTCCTTCCATCAGTGAGAACTTTGAAGATGAAACGAGGCTGGGTCTTCCAACATGACAATGATCCAAAACACACCGCCCGGGCAACAAAGGAGTGGCTCCGTAAGAAGCATTTGAAATTCCTGGAGTGGCCTAGCCAGTCTCCAGACCTCAACCCCATAGAAAATCTGTGGCGGGAGTTGAAAGTCCGTGTTGCTCGGCGACGGCCCCAAAACATCACTGCTCTTGAGAAGATCTGCATGGAGGAATGGGCCAAAATACCAGCTACTGTGTGTGCAAACCTGGTAAAGACCTATAGTAAACGTTTGACCTCTGTTATTGCCAACAAAGGTTATGTTACAAAGTATTGAGTTGTATTTTTGTTATTGACCAAATACTTATTTTCCACCCTGATTTACGAATAAATTCTTTACAAATCCTACCATGTGAATTCATGGATTTTTTTTTTTTTTTTTTTTTTTTTTTTTTTTTTCACATTCTGTCTCTCACAGTTGAAGTGTACCTCTGGTGCAAATTACTGACCTCTGTCATCATTTTAAGTGGGGGAACTTGCACAATCGGTGGCTGACTAAATACTTTTTTGCCCCACTGTATTTTAACAGGCTGCTTGCAAACAAGTCTTATATGAAAAGGGGCACGGCTGAATTTGAAGTTGTCATGCTGCCCACAGAAAAATGTTCTATCATCTGATTATTTGTACTACTACTTTCTTTTCCAACTTTCTGTTGTTCCCATCCTGGCTTTTTAAGATCTGTTGCTGCCATTTCATTTAAAATTAGCTGATATATTTAATGTTTTCTATGTTGTATTAAAATAGATAAAATATGGGTTTGCGATTGCATTCTGTTTCTTTTAATTTCATCTACAAGTTACCATTTCAGTCATTTAATGTACAATTGAAAGGTATGCGACATGTTTTCCACTTGCAACATCTGGCTTTTGCAACATTTTAAACAGAATTATTTGGACACCTGTATTATTGAATGTGGCTCTATAGTGTAGTGAATTACACAATGACTTGGCAAGCACAAAAGTATCTGGTTCAGTTCTAGTCAGAGACACAAATCTTCCTTGGGGTTACACCAGGAAGGGTGTCCAGTGGAAAACTCATGCTGTGACAAGGGAATAAGTGAAAGTAGCTTTATTCGGACACCTTTTGACCTTTAATAAAACTGAACTGAATTGAACCAGCTGAAATGGGAATTGTAACAGCCCAGCCATCATGCTAGAATGTTTTATTTTCATTTACACTTTTACGCTGTCCAACAATATTATGATTTAGATACCAAACTATGAATACTATTTGAATGTACTGAACATTTAATTAAATTCCTACATGTTGTAATATCAGTAAATTAAAAATGCACACAAAAATGTGCAGAGCATGTCAATTGACCACTATGATTATTACTGTGCATCCACTCTGTTACCGTGCAAAACAGTGGCACGGGTCGTCAGTAACACAGACGATGGTTTGTTGGGTTTTTTTTGGTTTTTTTTAAGTGTATCTACCATATCAGATATGATCACTTTATTCTGGAAACAAATGCAACAGAGTGGACATTTTGCACTTTACTAACTCTGTGAACCATTCTGAAATATGGCGGGGAGGAAGGATGAGCAAAGACTGATACTTACTCTGGCTCTTGCAGATCTCCCTTCAATAATATTTTACTACTTCCTGTGAGTTATATGACTAGATGAACAGTTAACTGACCTGATCAGAAAGACTTGTGTAAGAGTAACAGGAGGGATGGAAAGGAGTTCATGGATATAACCTATTTTTTAAAAAATTGATACATCCTGGTTTGTATTGATAGCAACAATAGTTGTTGGTATAGAATATTATAAACAAAGAAATTGTAATGGAAATTGTCTTAATTTTATAACATATTGATAACTAAAACTGAACAAACATGTTTAATTAAAAATCAGAGGGATTATTATAAAAAAATATTTTGGACACATATAATTGTGTTCTATGGTAGACGAGGGTTGATAAGTATTGACTAATACCGACACAAAATGCACTAAATTCTCTCATTAGAATGTCACAAAATACTAGGAATGACCCATTTACTTCTATTAGTGAACATTTTCCTGCTGGTGCTGTTTGACGGTTTAATAGGAGTCAGAATAAATTAAGTATAAAATACTCAAGTAAAGTCGAAATCTAGTTGTGAACAATAAAACAAACTGAAAGAATGAGGGTAAATAAATCCAGAGCAAAAACTTTCCAAGACAAATAAGGTATTATTTCTCAGTAAGTAAATTATTTATTTTTCTGTTACTGATTAATTGTCACGGTTCTGGGTCAGTTTGACCCAGTATTTTGAGTTGTTATGTTTTGGTTTATTTTTGAATGACGGATTATTCTATTCCCTGATTACCACCCTGTGTATAGCCCTGTGTTTTCCTGTGTTCCCTGTCGCGTCGTACCCTTAGAATTATGCCTGTGTGTTTCAGTTGTCGGTGTCATCGTTCAGTTCATGTTTTTGTTTGATGCCAGCAATAAAGCTGTGGTTTTCAGTTACATTTCCGTCTCTGAGTCCTGCACTTGGATCCACATCTCCACCTGCCCGCACGCAGAGCCCTGACATTAATCAGCTGAAACAAAATGTTTTTTCAGAGCTGCCTATATACTATATGCTAGCGGTGTCAAACATGCGGCTCGAGGGCCAGAATCGGCCCAGCAAAGGCTGCACTCCAGTCCACTGGACAGGTTTGGAAAATGTGAAGGAGTGCATAGATTTTTTTTTTACAGGTCCTCACATTGATTAAGTCTCCTGCCATTAAAATTAATACTACACCAAAGTAATTAAGTACCAGATAAACAGTTACAATAATTTGGTTTTTTACAGTGAGTTCACAGAAAAAAGGACAATCAGCACGTAGCATGAGCATATGACAAGCATAACACTAACCCACTTTAACCCATTTTAAAAAACTGAAAGTACAAGTTTTTCAGATTTGTCACCACTTTGCCAAGGTTTGGAGGAAGAGCCGCCAAACTATCACTCCCAGAGCAGAGGGAATTGGTTATGATGTTCAGGAACCACCCAAGAAGCACCGAGGCTCAAACCTGCCATAAATTGGAAAATTCCGGAACACCAGATTCACTGTCCATTGTGAAGCAAGTTGTACAAAATCACGAACTGAGACCAAGAAAGAAGCCCCTGCTTCAAAATCAGCACCTTCAAGCCATAGCTGGACTGGCCATCGGGCATACCGGGCATTTGCCCGGTGGGCCGATGGTAATTTTTCGTTTTAAATGGGCCGATGTTTTGTTGTTGTTGTCTTTTTTTCTGTAACAGTAAACAGTGAAAGGTGGCGGATTGGACAGATGCTGGCAGACGTGTAAAAATAATTCAATTGTTTGGTAGTGGCTATGGTGGAGCTTTCACAGATTCAGTAAAATTAGCAAATTAGCAAGAGGTGGAGGCCAGCAGGTGGATGGGGGAACGGGGAGGCGGAGGTGGAGAGACCCAAGGCGGCTGCCGGTCCGACTGTCAGGTGAAATGAGCTTCAGGTAAGAAGTTATGACCTGCAGTCTATCTGGGTCAGATATAAACCAAGTTTTGGTGTAGTTTATTTTCGTTGTGCTAACTTTTTACAGTCAGTTACAATAACTTGTACTGTGTACTAGCTAGCATGACAGAGTTTCTATACAGTTGGGTGGGTGATATGATGTTATTGGTGAACTTTATTTTATTCATATGGTTGGTTAGTAGAGTTGCCTACCATCCTGTAAAAAACGGAATCCTCTGGTATTCAGAGTTAATATTATGCGTTTTGTATTGAGATGAAAATAAATGCGATTTGTCCCGTACTTCAGCTACAATAAAAAAAAGACAAAAAGCTGGAGTTATTCTGTGTCTTTACGCTGTCAGCTGCCTCTTCTTCTCTCATTCTCCCCCCTCCCTCTCCTGCTGCTACTTCAATCGTGAAACTGATCAATGATCAGCTGATCGCGTTTCTGCCGCCTCTCTCCTGTCTCTCTTGCTTGTTTATCTCCCGCTTTGCGCCAGAAAGAGGAAACTAGTGGAGGTCGGGTTAAACAGCAGCAGCGCCTTTAAACTTGATAAGCTGTTGTTAGAATTTATTTAATATTACTTTCTAGTATCAGCTGATGTTTGTTGGAGCTGTAAAAGCTGCTGGTCATGATATCGGTTTGGTTATCTGGTGAGAGGGAAACATGAAGAAGAAACCAGGAGATGTCCTTACTGAATCATCAAAACTGAACAGGTGATGGAGAAACAGGTTCACCTTTTAGGTGACATGAATGGGTTGAAGGAAAGCTATGAACTGTTTCTGAGAGACAACTTACACCAGGATCCTTTTCTATGTAGCTGACAGCTGGTAACTGTGCAGGGGCGGGTCTAGCAAAGTTTTGCCATGGGGCCAGGTAGAGCATTAAAGGGAAAGGGGGGCACAAAGAAATACTTTTCTTTCTTATTCTCATTTAAAATTGCTATCTTTTAACAAATAATTATCCGAATCTTACAACCAAAGTTTTCATCTGATGTCAAATTTATAGAAATCCATTATTGTACATAGTAATTTTTTTTCAGGGTCCCAACATAATTTCTTCAGAAGAAAGTACTGTACATGATGCCAGTATTTTCCCACATTTTCTAGATACTGTACTAGTACTTTGTGTAAAATGCCATCAAAAAGTCTGTTAAGTTTTATTCTTTCTCACCTGTCTTTCTGTCTCCTTTCACTTTTAAAAGGTTGCCATGTGTGATGGACCGAGCAGTGAAGGAAAATTAGACACAGGTTAACGTCCAAAAAAATGATTTTTTATTTAACCCAAAAGAACATAATTAGTTAAATCATGACAAAAGAATCAAAATCTTGGGCCCATAAAAGAGGTCAAAATAACAAAACTCTACTCAAAGTACTGATAACTCAAACAAACTGACCTAACTTAACAAGACAAAGGGGAAACTTAAATAGTGGCTGATCAGCCCACAAAAACAGAAAAAGGGGTAAAATACACAAAACCTAACTAAACCAAACATAATGAACTCCAATTCCCCCCCATGGTCCCGAATTATGGCATGAACCAATTTGTATTGTTCCTTTAAAACTCGCTCTGCCCCTTTTCCACCTCTTGGCTCCTCAATCAAGGGACTGGAGCAGCTGCAACTAAGGTAACTCGGAAAACAAAAGATTAATCATACATAACAGTGTAAACTAAAATGTGCGCACTTATTTTAGAATACAGTGTCATGAGGATATGTGAATTAACTTTAAACAAAAAAACAGTTATTTATTATCCTGTAAACTAATGCCTATATTTAAAGAAAGACAAATGTGAATGTTATGTTACTTATAAGCCTCTACAAACATGGTGGGTATTACCACTGTGGGGCTGTAGTTGCAGCCATCACACCATGTTAGAAAACATATTTTGCCCTGCCATGCTGTTTATTGATGTGGTAAATAAATAGTTTATGAAAATTATCACTAAATCTGTCATTTATTATTTTTAATATTCAGTAATGGTCATGTCTTACCTCTAGTCTGCTCTGTCTTAATTTCAGGTTTCCACCATATGTTGTAGATAGTTCAGGAAGTTAACTCAACCAAGCAGTCTTTGGGTTTCGGCTAAGTACTGTTTAGAATACCAGAATAGGGAGGATGGTGTAGGTTTAAGTTTATTAGATTGATACATATGTACCAACAAGACAGTGTACATCACTGTCACAACAACGTTTGTTTTCATTCAAAGGCTTTATGGTTTTTCCTATAATACCTGGTGGGCCAGTCTCTAGTCAAAATGCCCGGGCTGATTTTTTGTCCCAGTCCAGCCCTGCTTCAAGCTCAGCTGAAGTTTGCAGCTGCCCACATGGAAATGCCTTCTTAAGAAATGTTTTATGGTCAGATGAGGCAAAGATTGAGCTACTTGGCTACAAGAGGTATGTTTGAAGGAATATGAATGAGGCTTTCCAACTTTGTTTCAAACTGTAGCATCATGATGTGGGGCTGTTTTGCTCTCAGTCACACTGGTACGGTGCACAAACTGGATGGAATAATTAAGTATATGAAGTCAGCAGCTAGACAATTTAAACTTGGGACATGGTTGGGTAAAAAAAACAACAGGTCAGTGACCTCAAACGCACTGGATCTGGAATGGATCTGGATCTTGGAACGGCCTTCAAACTGCCCTGTAGAATTTTCAGGTATCTGTAGTTTACTTGAGTAATTTTGTTTCTGGGTAACTTTTTACTTTTACTGTCTGCATTTTTAAATAAATATCTGTACTTTCTATTCCTTACATTTTCAAAACAGGCAAAGTTAGCACAACACCGTCCATAAGATGCAGTTGTAGGCCTTCAACATTGAGCTAGCCCCACAAAAGAGTAGCTAGAAGAACATAAAGGGAGTGATGCTTTTTAAGTGGCAGGTCATTTTAAATGCAGCGTTTCTATCAGCTCAACAAACATAATTAAACACACAAACTGTGTCTACAGTTTGTCCCACAGTGTGTTGCTAGCTTAAAGGTCCAGCTGCTGTAATTCACAGGAATGAGACCTAACTTCACTCCACGATGGAGAAAGAAAGAGGAAGAAAGGAGGTCATATTAAAGGCAAGGACTGCTCAGTGGTAAATGTAAAGCTTACATGTAAGTCCTCATGTTTTAAAATTAGATATTGGGTCTCTATGTGTGACATGTTTTTTTTTTTCATGTACTGAAACGTGCTGCACAACAACCTGTTGCATACTAACTGTGCTATTTAAAGACTGCATGAGAAGACTCTGCAGATTAGTGCAGGATAAACAGGTTAGTTTGCAGTACTGTGGTTATTCACAGTAAAGGACTGTGTGCGACCGGTGGACAGTGGCTGTGGTTTCATGGTCAGAGTTAGATCACATCAAGTGTAGCAGAGATGTTGCTTAGATTCATTTACTGAATCCCACCTTCATACCAACCTTATAGTGTCTTATGGAGGACTTGTGAAACATCTGCTTACATTTTGTTAAATTCAGGTGAGAGCGTCTTGATGCATGCTCAATCATCCAGGTAAGTAAATCTCCAAACGTTGATTCTGTTCATCTGGATGTAGCGTTTTCAGTGGGAGAAACGTTTCGTCACTCATCCAAGTGACTTCTTCAGTCTCAGCTGACTGCAGGTTTCCCCAACCTTATAAACAGTGCATTTGCATAATGACTGAAACTTAGCACCACTGAAGAAACAATGGGCTGGGAGGTCAGTTCCTTCATCTTAATTAGAGAATTTGCATAATTCAGGTGAGCACAGTAAACCTCAGAGCAGCACAGGTCAGCTGATCACAGCCTGTACACAAAGAAAATCTGCTGCAGCTCTCGATAGAAATTATTCTGAGTTGTGTCACTAAAGCCACTAAAACTGATTTTAGAGTTTCCCACCTGCTGAATGCCACTTTAACATCTTCCCCCTCCCCATTTTCCTGGTCAGAGGCAAAATTACCCTCCACAATGTAGGCAACAGAAAATAGAGCTATTTTTTATTTTTATTTTTTTCTCTTCTCATGTTTTACTTAACTGATTCATGTGTAGTGCCTTTGTTATAATTGAATTTAGACTGAAATAAAGTTTGTTTCCTATATACTAATATCATATATTTTATGACATGTTCGGTGAGCTTTGCACAAAAATAGCTGGTGGAAATTAACTTTTACTTTCTTACTTTGAGTACACTTCAGAGCCTGCACTTGAGTAAAGAAGTTGCTTCATTACTTTTACTGGGGTATTTTTTTTAACACTAGTATCTGTACTACTTAAGAAGACCTTAAAATTATTAAATATATGTGGACTATGCTTAAAAGCCAGGTCCGTCCCAGGAAACCAATAATTTTAAATGAACTCTATAAATTCTGACGAGCGATCAAATATCCAACCACAAGCTTGCTTATGGCTATCAAAAGCATCTGGTCAAGGTGCAAGATGCTAAGGGACATTTCACCAAATATTAATGGGGGTGTATGTATTTGGGGCTGAAGACTTTTGATGCTGTGTGGATTCAAGAAAATCCAAAAACCAATTCAAACTCGTGTAGCCAATTTTTATTTTTTCAAAGTCAATAAAGATGTATGCTTTACCCTGGAAAATGAAAAGTTCAAAGAAGCCAGTAAAAGCTCATTCATCCCCATGTTCGATGTATGTAAATGTCTGACCACAATTGTAGATATGAGAGTGTGTAGTTGTCTGTTTCTTTATATTCGCCCTGTGATGGACTGTCAGCCAGTCCAAGAATACCAACACCTGGGGTATACACAAGCCCACCATGACTCTGGATGAAGGGATAAAATGATAAAAAAAGCAATCAACATATATATATATATATATATATATATATATATATATATATATATATATATATATATATATATATATATATATATATATATATATAGGTCTAATTTAAGAATTAGAAAAGGCTCACTCTTTTCCCTATAGAATAAGGTTATTCAAAGTGGGATGAAAACCGTCATACTCCTGGTATATTTTGATATATATCCTGGTATAGATCAATGGACAACATGCAGGAAGGGGTGGGGATATAAGGAAATGTGTTCTTGATTTACATGTTTACTTTTTCCATAAATAAACAGAAACAGCAATGATACCAGAGATAGTAAGCAAATATATGAAAAAGAAAAAGTCTTTGCATTGTTCTTCTGTTGCTTTCATGCTTTATATGTTTTTGAAATAAGACGGTCTAATCAATGTTTTCCTGCACCACATGCAGACAAAGCATCAATACAAGTTCATAAATCCCCAGTAAATAGCAATACAATATTTCTCCTGATATTTCTGTGAAATAGTCTGTGCCTGAGTCATCGATTAAGATGACTATGGTTGTCACACGTTACGCATTTTTTCTAAATTCTTCTGGGTATATTTTGTTTTATTTGACTTTTAAGTGGTGAGTCAAACCAGCATAAATGGCTCTGGGCAATTTTCAGGGCTAGTGTTGATGTTTTCCGCGATTATACTGCGCAGGTCCGCTGGGTGATCCGCCCATGGCCTGTTCAATTCAAAGATTATTGTGTAAAGAAAACAAGATGCCTGTTTAAGTATGTAAATAAGCCACAGCTCACAACACGCTCCACAATCACCAGACCAGGTCCCTGAGCGCATGCGGGTATCCGTGAAAACGTGCACGTGCATTTGTGTAAGTGTATATGTGCGAGTGTGTGTGTGTGTCAGGGCTGGGATTTCGGGTTAAATATTCAAAATGGCGGACGGAGGAGCAGCGAGTCAAGATGAGAGTTCAGGAGCAGGTAATGATTACAGCATTTTACATATTCATACTCATATTCAAACTGTGTTACTCACAATTTATGTTAACGGCATACTGATGAAATGCAGATTGATTAGTAGATAAGGGCGATATTAGGCGCTGTTTTAGTTTGCACACAGCTAGCCAACTGTAATTTGACAGAGGAGGAAACGAGCCTTTGCAGTGCGACGGCAAATTACATGGAAACATGCCTCCCCCCCTTTGTGTGATTAGACGGCTGTACGCCGCTACATATTCATACCTCTGTCGACAAATACAATTTAGCATATTTTATTAGTAATCGCCATCGTGGCTCTGGGTCATGTATGACATATTTAGACCTTTCACGAACGCGGTTTGATTGAAATGATTATGCTAGCTGGCTAGCGTTAGCTGCCGTGCTAGCGCTTGGCTTTGTGTTGATGCACACACCGAAGCTTTTGAAACGGGTTTGCATATTCATTTTAGCCGAGTCGGGCAGCGGCTGCGCTCGTATGTTTTCAAAGGGTCGGAGGAGGGTGTTATTTAATCCAACTGTAGCAGACCGTCCCTTTGTTAAAGACACACGGAGTCAGCTCGGAGTGCTTGTGCTCGACGTGATTTTTTTATAGCGGAGCGTTTTGCCCCAGCCTTTTGTGTGCTCGGCTCAGCGGAGCCACGGCACAGCCTGTTGTGTTATTCATGCGGGGCCTGCCTGCCTGAGCCAGAGTGTGCGGAGTTCAGCGCGTTACAGCAGTCGACGAGGAGCACACAATAAATGCATGTCAACACAATACTGTGTCACGACGCCGAATGACTTTTCAAATGTGGCCTCCCGTGTTTCACTTTAATACGGCTGTCCTCCAAGCGGCTAACTGGCTACAACTTGTCAGCCCTTTATCGGCTAACTTTACGTACACGGCGATTTTATTTATTTATTTTTTTTAAAGTTTAGTACAGATACATATGTAGTAAGATGTTGAGATGAATGTGTTTGACATCTTTGTTTTGGAAGTTAAACAGTTTGAAAGTTGGGTGGAGCACTTTTTAAAAAATATTATTATTTTAAACTTGAGGTGGGAGTAGTCTGGCATCGGGTTGGTCCTGGTCTGCCAGGCGAACTAATCCATCTCATTACAATGTGTGTAATTTATTTGTGCAGCTTTTAATTGCGCCTGACGTAACGGTTTTGAGAACCGGGTTTGTACGCGTCATGCGTGTTTGTTGCTGGAGTTTTTGGGCTGAATTCAAAGACTGTACCTGTGTATCTCCCACCCGCCACCCCCAGGCACAGGGAGGGGTGGTGAGGCCCACTTCCGGAAGGCCACAGTAATAACAGGCAGGGCATTCTTATTATTCACTCTGCTGCTTTCATAGCCGGGCAAGACACAGCTTGATGGCACTTTTTTTTCTCCTTTAGTCCATGTAGCTGAGCTTGCTGTTTAGCTTGTTTTATAGAAGCGTGTCTGAGGTCTGTTGTAGTAACAGTAAAGAGCAGGTAATTATCTTTGCTGTTCAAGTTTTTATATTTCAGAAAATGCGCCAGAAAAGCTATTGTGTGACACATCAAGTGTGTAGGTGTGTGTGTGTTGGGGGGGGGTTCTTGTCTTTTTTTAAGTGGTCTAACTGGCTCATTATCTTATAATTACAGAGGAACGTATTGTCCCTTAGCAAGTTAAAACAAGGTTTAGGTTTGCTTTTTTTGTTAAGGATTCTTGAATAGGATTGAATTCTTTCCGATGTAGATACACTCATTCCAAACTTTGCCCACATTGTTAGCAACTTTATGCACAGACAGGCATTACAGGCAGTTTTCTTCTATATTGCAAGACAGTTATGAATCTAAAAGATATAGATTGTTTGAGAAGAAAGGCCATAAATGGTTTATTATTCAAAATAATGCTCGAAGTGTTACATTCTAATGTGTCTGTTAGCATTTTGACTGTCTGGAATTGGCTTCGATTGCATTAAAAAAAAAAAAAAATCTTGCATATTAAACTTGGGCACTTTAATAACATACGAGAAGTAATTCTGTCTTCCTCACACTCAGTCTACTTTTCTCATTTAATCAGTTTTACAGTTCCACCCTCATTCCAGCCTTGTAGTTCCATCATGAATATTCATTGATGTAAACACAGTTGTTATGAATAATGCATCATTCGCCGTAATAAATTCAGGACATGCCATCTCAAAGTACTGAGAAGGCCTCCATGAAAGCTTCAGTCAGACGACGACTTCTTTTTTTTCTTTTCTAAATGGAGGAAAATTATAACCAAAAAAAGAGCTGCTTTTTTTTTTTTACCTCAGGGTTGTAACTACTTGTTTTGTTTTTGGTGATCTCTGGTAAAGAGAGCAATTCCTTATTAAACAGTGCAGCAAGGTAAAGCAGATGTTTCCAGCTGGTCTTTATCTGTAAAAACGGAGGGTTTTTAAGACAAACGACACACTAATTTGGAAGATTAAATCAGACTCTATATACTAAAGATTGGAAGTAGTCACATTGTTCCTGATGATGACTGTCATGTGCTTAACATAATTAAGATCACTAGTATTAGTAAACATTTGTATTTAATTAAAACTTTTTTTTAATGCTGCAAACACAATATAATGCAAAGCACGTTAAGAAAACAGAGGCCTTTTGTCTGAAAATATCCAGACTGAAATATTGTTGCAATAATGCCCGTCCTTTAAATAGATGAGATTAAAATGTTGGCTTGTGTCAACAGTCAGGGAACTTTTTTTTTTTTTCAAAGGAAAAAGGCTGCACTGTTTTTCTATTAGACAAAAGTAAAACACACAACACATTAATAATCAAATGTTCATGCATGTGCTGTTTTCCTAAGTGGTGAATGTGTGTCTGAATTCAGACTGTAGTACTGGTTTATGTGGCTAACCTCTGTACATGCCCATTTGAAAGAAGCTGAGTTGTTGTCCCTGAGAAACTTCACTTTAATTTGGTTAGATTGAATTTCCCACCTAGCCTATAGACAGTTGGCTAATGACCACCCTAGAGAGATACCACAGTAGCTTGCAGTGATGTTAGCCCCATTACTGTTCATCAAATTACACTGCTTCCAGTGTTTGGCTCATTTGTGAGCTCAGTCCACTATTGCTGCTTCGACCCTCTGTTGTCAGACTGTTTGGGTTTAATACACTGACTGGTATTAAAAGCGATTTTGAATTGTTTGGGTATTCATTTTGATGCTGCATTAAACCACAAATCTTTTTGCCTAGTTTTAATTGCCTCAAACTGAATGATTTATCTGTCGTAACCGTACACCAGACTGTTCCAAAACAGTCTAAGTACTTAAGACTGATCCAGATGTGGGAAAGTGGTCTGGATGTATTTTATATTTAAGATGAAGGATATAGGTAGCAGGACAGAATGTGGATGTGCTAATTAAGTTTCACTCTGTCTCAAGTTGAATCTCTCCGCTCACATTAACGGCTCTGCAGTATTCAGCCAGCCATCCCATATTACTGCACTAATGAGATAGCTATTTAGAATTCTCTTTGCAGGGTATTTGTATAAAGCATTGTTCCACAGCAAGGTTTTGCAAACGCATTCAACCAAGTAGCTGTACATGTGTTGGAGTGCACTGCTGATAACTGTCTCTACTTCTCCTTTGTTTTCTCATTTGTTTGCATTAAGTCAAGAACAGAAGACTTATTTCTTAACCTCTCATGTGCACTTTGTTGAGATGGCCTCTTTGAGACTTTGCAGGCTAGTGTGACATTTCCCATAACTGCCTTAGTAAACAATAGGCTTGAGTCAGGCTAAAATCTATTGTATGGAGGCTCAACACTGGACATCGGTACACAGAAGTGTAGGTATACTTTCTAGAAGCATATAAATGAAGGCTATTGGTGTGGTCTGAGGCTTTGTGAGCATAATAACAATAGTGGGGGACTGAGGGTTCAAACCCCAGTTCCTGGGGTTGTCAAAACAGAGCAGAGGTTTCTGACAAAAATTCCCCCCATTCCAGGGTGCATAGCGAAGAATATAAGGTCAAGCAGTGTTTCTGGAGCTTGACCCTTTTTAAAAACAGTTGTCCTTAGAGTTGTTAACCAAACAAATATGTTTGTGTTTGTAATTATTATAAAAATGTGCCTTGAAAGCATTCACACAAATTATAGAATTACAATTACACCAAAGGATATACTACACAACTCTTACTTGTCTTCTTAATTGTACCACTAGAAATTCTGCCTATAATGGAACATAACAGCTATGTCTCCTAATGCTTATATGTTGGGAAGTCTATTCATAAAGTTATCACAACTTAAAAAATTCTTGACAGTTTCAAGCAGTTTGGTCTGTTACAAGTCCAGTACCTAATGACATCTGTCATTGTGTATATTAAGATAAAGTTAAATAAAAAACACCAGATTTCATAAAATGGTAACATGCTCTATAAAATATAGTTAAGATGCCTATGCGTGTTTATTTGGCAGACGGGCAATGACACACAAAACAGAGATCTGATCATTTTTTAAATCACAAAAAGGCCAAGAATGTAGAAAGACCCTCAGAAATATCAAATCAAGTCTTAATTAGAAAGGAATGAAGTGCTTATAAATGTTTCATAATAGTGTCATCAGTCAGAGGCAACACAGAGGGTAGAGCTGGACAGAGAGCTGAGGACAGTCAGAAAGAGGAGTAGTGTCTGGTAAGTTTGCTGAGCATTTATTTCTTTTCTTAAATAAAAGGCTTATTTAGATAATCTATTTGCTACCAACTACAAGATGGCACAAGCAGATTAGCAGCAGTAAGCAGTGTTCTCTGAATTTCTGGGATGTCCTGGGATGCACAAAAAGAGAGCTGGGTTATCTCTTTTTGTGTTCGGGTTGTCTGTGTGGTTTAGGCAAAACGCAGTATGACTGCTCGCAAGCTGTGACTGTTACCTGGACTTTTCTCACCTCGATGTCTAATCTGTGCCTGACATTTGCAAACTAACATCTAGAAGAGTTCAGGGCTCCAGTGCGTGTGTGAAAGTATATAAAATGGTAACATTTTTGGTTGTGGTGGGAATTTGTAACAAAAGCTGCTGAATATTCATCGGTTGAAGATTCTCATTTGTTTGGATTTCAGTTACAGTAAACCTCTTACTTTTGGGTGTTCAATCATTGGTCAAAATCATACGTTTTGAAGATATCATCTTGAGCTTTGGGAATGAAAATAATTGGCAGATTAAATGATAATGAAACTAAATCTTAGTGGTGACTCTAATGAACAACATCCATTTGCCACTCAGTTAAAATATACATTATACTTCGCAATGGTTGTGTTTGGAGCTATTTGGGGTATGTCAGACAAAAAAAATCTGAAGGGTCTCTGACTGTCTGCAGTTTAGAGATGGCTGCCATTATACCTTGGTGAGTGAAGGCTTGCTTGTGCTGACAAAGGTGTGTTTGTTTTCCAGTATGTACTTTGTTAAAGCCACTGGGGCCTTCTTGGCCTTGTTTCCCTTGGTCAGCTAGTATGTAAATGCCTTTCGTCAGGCAGGAGGATAAGTGAAGAAGTTGATTAGAGCTTTAGCCAGGAGCAGTTGTTGTAGATTTAGTTGGTAAGCCCCTTCCCTTCTAGGCCACAATACAGCCATGCATTCCAGTCCAGTCGCTATGACTCGCTGGACACCAGTGCAGCACCGTAACCGAGCCGCTTCCCTGCTGTATTAGCACTCGGCGCTTGTTGGAAATGAATTTAAAAGGGCTTCAAAGGAAATACTATTGGAATGTAAAGCTAATTTAAATATGCTGATCCCCAAGCACAACATAAACGTACACAGCAACAGCCCGCCACCCACTTTCTGTAGCCGCTCGCTGTGGAATGCCTTAGCCACAGGGGGTCTCGCAGTAATGACAGGCTTGTGGTGGATTAATGTGAAGTTATTTATTTCCGATTGAGCGAGCTCCCCCCCTCTTGCGCCCACCCACCCCCCACCCCCCCTTAGCAATTGGGCCAAGTCTCCATGACTCCTGGAGATGTTCTGAGCGAGCAGTCGTAGACGTTCTATTAATGCAGTCCACCTTGCTAACATACCCAGACCACCTCATGGTGCATTCTGGGATATCTTCAGCCCTTTACCTGCTCTTAGCTAATTACTTTTTAGGCCCGCACTTGCACAGTAATTGGTGTTGTGCTGCTGCCTCCCCTCTCCGCTGCGCCAAGTGCTAGTTTGAGCACTTTTTTTCTCCTTCTCCTCTCTATCGTCCTTATTCCCCTGTTTTTTATCGTCCTCCAAAAGCCATCCAATTAATATGCTAATGAGCTGATAAATATTTATAGGGGTTTAAATTATGCAGAAAGCTTTCAGAGCCCGGTGTGAAATGCGTTGCTCGCAGGACTTCAAAGCCTTGCATTGCTAACGAGGCAGGGTCAGATTTGCATACGGCTTTAATCAGCTGAATACTGATTATGCTTCATTATAGAGTTGGAGGAGGAAGGGTGGGGGGGGGGGGCGGCAGCAGAGTTGGAGGAGGCCGCCAGCTGCACTTGTCGTTTGTTTCATTCCAGCAAGAGAGGGAGAGGGCGAACTTTTTCAGAAGTACAGACAATCTTGGCACACGGGAGAGGGGGAGCGGTAGAGAGAGAGTGCACAGTAGGCACAGTAAAAGAGAAAAGGGGGCAGAGCTATACGAAAAGAAAAGCGCGAGCAGGGAAAGGCACGGAGAGCTGTTTGCCTAAACCCCGTTGGCTCTCTCAGTGCGCGTATCCCAGTGTTGCTCAGTGAACCGTGCGGTGGACACTGCCACTGTGTCTGTGTGTAACTCTGGTTGTATTGAACTCTGCTCACTGCTGACCAGTGGAGAGTGAAGAGAGGAGGAGGAGGTGGGAGAGCGCCGGACACCCTGTCGGTGGGCTTGCCCGGCCCAGGCAGTTTTACTTGATAGGTTCAGCAGCCATGCTGGAAAACGCAGGTGGAGCAAGAGCGGGTGAGTTTTTTTGATGAGGTTGTAGCAGAGCTCACCTGGACTGCACTGGTGGTTGATGTCATTGTGTGATTATGTTGCATTAAGACCTCATGAATCTGCTGCTGGGATTTTGTTTTTTTGTTTTTTTTTTCTGTTAGTTTGTTGGAGATTAGTATTGTTCAGTGCTTGCTGCTTTAAATGATGAATGCGACTGAAATGCTATTGTTCATTAAGAATATCCTGACGTGCAGTGATGGTTGTACTCAGATGACAAAAGTGAAAGTACGCCTGAAATCAGAGAATAGGTTCTTCTGTTTGGCAGCAGTGCCTGTGAGCATGTCTCTGTCTGGCTCTTTCAGATGCTAAAGTGAATAATCAGTCAGAAACTACTAAATGTGCAATGGAGAGTGGTGACGGGAACACCGGTGAGTGATCTCCAGCTTTTTCTCCTGTTATCTTCATTTTTAAATCAGAATGTGTTTAGTTTTACCACCTCATTCAACAGGTTTCAGAGTCATAGCCAGCTATTATTTGGACATTTTAGCAGCTCAAGTCACAGAAACCCCCCTGCTGTTTCTCTTTGTATGATCTCATTTTGAAAACATAGATGGCAGCTTTCCAAAAATGCTTGCAAGCAGCTCTCTTTGTCATATGAGGCATTTACCTCACAGTGCATTATGTCTGTGTATATTACACGCTTAGAGTGAAGATCCAGATTCATTGCACAGCTTTGTACTCCTGCTGGGTAATGACACATTAATTGATGTTGTTGACAGTATTGTTTGTTCATGCTCTTAAAATATACAATTTTGTTAGCTAGTACAGATGCTGCCACTTTATAAAAATATGTTTTTAGAGTTTTTCCTCGTATTTGAAAATTGATTCTTCTTCTCTTGTCAGTGATTTCTTCTTTTTTCTTTTTTTCTTTTTTTTGTTTGTTGTTGTTGTTGTGTTTTTGTTTTTTTTTTTACGGCATATGTTGTGTCAAACAGCACATGGCATAAATTCAAATTTTCTTTTCTCAGGTATCCAAACCAATGGGTTGGATTTTCAGAGGCAGACGGTGCCCACCACAAGTGCAATCACTAATGCACATGCACAAGCCCTCCTCCAACAGGTACCACACTGTGTACAACATTGCATACTTGACCTTTTTAAGTAACTTTTTGTTTTCCTGTTTTTGTGGTGGGAGCACGTTTGGTTTTGGTGTAATGTCACACATTTGTTGTAGTCTCGAAAATGAGGTGTGAAGTTTGAACAGAGGTATGCTCATCTTCACTCAAACACGCACAAGCAGAAAGAGTTCATTTAAATGAGCCAGGCTCTCCCAGTGTCGCCTGGCAACAAGGCAGATTAATCAACCCTGTATGCTAATTAGCTGCTCTGTGGTTGCTCGGAAACAGATGGCCGAGAATATGCAAATCTATGCAGAATTTACATGCACTGCATAACAGTTATTTTAATTAGGATCTCAACTCTCCCCTCCCTTCACTTCACTTTTCTTGTCTCTGAAGGCTGCAGCACATTTTAAATACCCACTTTATCGCTGCCTTTCTAATTCAAATTCCTCTCTGCGTTCAAAGACCAAAGACTCATTTAAAGAAAGCCACTCAGGTAGCATGGAAATAGAACGTTTCATTGTTTTCACTAGTATGCTTTTTTTTGTTTTGTTTAATTTAGCGGTGCTTAATGTCTGAATTGAATATTCATTGAAATTGCTTTTAATTAATTTCATGTTGGCTACAATGACATGAAGTTAAAACTCAGAAGATCTCGTCTAAGCCTCCCCCCTCTGCTTCACCCCCACTAGTCAAAGTTGGAAGACTCGGGTGCTCTTCTGACCTCCGTCCAGCAGAGCGTATTGCCTCAAACCCAACTAATGTTGGCCGGGGGACAGATTGCTGGAGTAAGTTAAAACCCTGGTTGTGTACCTTGGGGTGACACCCCCACACGGTCAATCACAGCTGGGTGACGAAACGATAACTTGGCTGAAGCTGGCGTCTTCTCTGCCTGTCTGCCTGTTCATCCCTGTGGTTAGACATAGTCTTTGTGTCTCTGCACTCACCATTAAACCAGCCACATGACACATTTCATATCCAGCCAAGGCCCAGGGATGGTTGAATGCAGCTGCAGTGCAATGTAGGATTGAATGTTTACTCAGCATGTGGATTTGAGTTTGAACATGACATCAACATGCTCATTTGCTCTTGTGCCTGGCTCAGCTGCATGAGTCTCCATCTGCCTGTGGAGGACCATATGTGTGTTGCCACATTATTCAGTATAACTTTGATACCTCTGTTAAAAGCTAAGTGCAATACTGTTTTGTTTTCATAAACAGTCACTAGTTTGACATGGTAAATTCAAAATAATAATTAAAAAAAAAAACTGTTTCAGTATCATTTGTAAAGGTGTATGAACACAAGTCGGTATAATTAGAATAGACAGAGCTGTGGTCTAGTTCAGTGAACTGGAGCAGCCACCGAACAATAAAACAATTGTTGGCAAATGCATCAAACAATCCGATCAACCTGCTGCTGTTCATAAAGCCAGACCAAGGCACGGGTAATTAAAGTGCCTGTCTTATCATACATAATGATGATAAACCAATATACAGTGGGGCAAAAAAGTATTTAGTCAGCCACCGATTGTGCAAGTTCCCCCACTTAAAATGATGACAGAGGTCAGTAATTTGCACCAGAGGTACACTTCAACTGTGAGAGACAGAATTTGAAAAAAAAATCCATGAATTCACATGGTAGGATTTGTAAAGAATTTATTCGTAAATCAGGGTGGAAAATAAGTATTTGGTCACCTCAAACAAGGAAAATCCCTGGCTCTCACAGACCTGTAACGTCTTCTGTAAGAAGCTTTTCTGTCCCCCACTCGTTACCTGTATGAATGGCACCTGTTTGACCTCATCATCTGTATAAAAGACACCTGTCCACAGCCTCAACCAGTCAGACTCCAAACTCCGCCATGGCCAAGACCAAAGAGCTTTCGAAGGACACCAGGAAAAGAATTGTAGACCTGCACCAGACTGGGAAGAGTGAATCTACAATAGGCAAGCAGCTTGGTGTGAAAAAATCAACTGTGGGAGCAATCATCAGAAAATGGAAGACATACAAGACCACTGATAATCTCCCTCGATCTGGGGCTCCACGCAAGATCTCATCCCGTGGGGTCAAAATGATCATGAGAACGGTGAGCAAAGATCCCAGAACCACACGGGGGGACCTGGTGAATGACCTGCAGAGAGCTGGGACCAAAGTAACAAAGGTCACCATCAGTAACACACTACAACGGCAGGGAATCAAATCCCGCAGTGCCAGACGTGTTCCGCTGCTGAAGCCAGTGCATGTCCAGGCCCGTCTGAAGTTTGCCAGAGAGCACATGGATGATACAGCAGAGGATTGGGAGAATGTCATGTGGTCAGATGAAACTAAAGTAGAACTTTTTGGTATAAACTCAACTCGTCGTGTTTGGAGGAAGAAGAATACTGAGTTGCATCCCAAGAACACCATACCTACTGTGAAGCATGGGGGTGGAAACATCATGCTATGGGGCTGTTTTTCTGCCAAGGGGACAGGACGACTGATCCGTGTCAAGGACAGAATGAATGGGGCCAAGTATCGTGAGATTTTGAGCAAAACCTCCTTCCATCAGTGAGAACTTTGAAGATGAAACGAGGCTGGGTCTTCCAACATGACAATGATCCAAAACACACCGCCCGGGCAACAAAGGAGTGGCTCCGTAAGAAGCATTTGAAATTCCTGGAGTGGCCTAGCCAGTCTCCAGACCTCAACCCCATAGAAAATCTGTGGCGGGAGTTGAAAGTCCGTGTTGCTCGGCGACGGCCCCAAAACATCACTGCTCTTGAGAAGATCTGCATGGAGGAATGGGCCAAAATACCAGCTACTGTGTGTGCAAACCTGGTAAAGACCTATAGTAAACGTTTGACCTCTGTTATTGCCAACAAAGGTTATGTTACAAAGTATTGAGTTGTATTTTTGTTATTGACCAAATACTTATTTTCCACCCTGATTTACGAATAAATTCTTTACAAATCCTACCATGTGAATTCATGGATTTTTTTTTTCACATTCTGTCTCTCACAGTTGAAGTGTACCTCTGGTGCAAATTACTGACCTCTGTCATCATTTTAAGTGGGGGAACTTGCACAATCGGTGGCTGACTAAATACTTTTTTGCCCCACTGTATCAAGACTCTAGTGAGTAATATTATGCACACATGAATTGGATTTCTCTAATATTTCACTGCAGTATTGTACTAGCTTTGGAAGGCTATCGAAGTAAAGTATAGTGACAACACTGATATACTTACTAACTTATCTGATGATCATAAGTTACTTGTATTAACACTTGCGTGTCTCTCTGTTTTCCTCCTGTTTGCCTCAGTTGAGCCCAATGCAGCAGCAGCTGTTTCTCCAGCAGGCCCAAGTGCAGCTCCTGGCTGCTGCCGTGCAGCATTCTGCCAACCAGCAGAACAGCACCACCGGGGACAACATCTCAGCCTCTGCAGCCACACCAATTACCCAGCTGCCCCTGTCACAGCCCATCCAGATTGCCCCTGTAAGGCTCAATCCCCTATGTGCCAGAGTTCCTGCAAGCTCTGAAAAATGTTGTACCATAAAGTGTTTGCAAGCTTGTAGCTCTACACAACACACACAAAAAAGTAAAGCTGAACATCTTTCCACATACAAACAATAGACATGAAAAGTCTGTGGTGAAATTAAATATCACTATTGTTTTTTCAAACGGTATGAAGGCCATATTGGATTATTTGAAACTGCCTTTCTGGGAGCATACAAGGCAGCTAAAGAATGAGGAAAACATGCAAATGACCTAAATGACTCGAGCTTTCTCTCTTAGACAAAATGAATTACAAACAAAATAGTCCTCAACATCTGTGGTAATGGCTTTGGCAAGGACGTTTATTCATCAAAGTAGTTGAGAATAGACACACTTTAATAATGGAAATTCTACACTTATAAATATATGGAGACACATTACACATAGCTTAATACATATTTGTTTGCTACCCTGTCAGAGCAATTGAAAAGTAGAGGTTGTACCAAATTACACATGATTAGAATAAATGTAGACATTGTGGGACAATTTTTCATGAAACAAAGTTGTGTCAAAGTCTTTAGGATTGTGAGCTTTATAAACAATTAGATGGTTGTTTTCATATTTTTTGCAGTCTTTACAACAGCAGAATCTAAGTCTGCCCCAGTTTGTCCTGGTTCAGCCTGGCCACCCTATCGCCACGTCACTGCAGCCTCAGTTCATTATCTCACAGGCTCCGCAGGCCCAGCAGGGTAGGTTGATCTGTTGCGCTGCAGAATTACAAGGAGAGATGTCCTCCAAGTATGGGTATCGAAGCTTTTGTTTAATCTTTCCTTTCCATCCATCATCCCCACTTCAGGCATATTGCAAGCCCCGAGTCTTCTAACTCAACTACCTCAAAGCCAACCTAACCTCCTGTCGACTCAACCAAGCATCACCCTTGCAGCTCAGGTTGGTAATGATGCAAGTACATCTTTTAAACTAGCTTTAAAATAGTCTTCAGCTACACTGGTAGTGCTTACATTTGACAGCTTTACACGTTTTTTAAAATGATTTATTCTCAATAATTTATTCTTTAACTCTTTTTAAACCTACAAAACAGTCACATTTGCTATATTTCTCGTCTTTCCAGCCTGCAACCCCAACCCGCACAACAGCAACCACACCTATTCAGTCCCTGCCACACAGTCAGACGCCACCCAAACGGTTGGATACCCCCACTCTGGAGGAACCTAGTGACCTTGAGGAGCTGGAGCAGTTTGCCAAGACTTTTAAACAGAGACGTATCAAACTGGGCTTTACGCAGGTGTGTGCTGAGAGTCAGTAGATCACCATAAGTTCAGTTATATTTTGACTTGCAGATGTGGGTATTTCTTTAAACTGCAAACACATGGCTGTTTTCATATTCAGATCTTTGTTCATGTAATATTATACCACTCTAAATAACTCACAGGTAAATCTCTCCTTCTGACAGGGGGACGTTGGCCTGGCCATGGGGAAGCTGTATGGAAACGACTTTAGCCAAACTACTATTTCTCGCTTTGAGGCCTTGAATCTGAGCTTTAAAAACATGTGCAAACTCAAGCCATTGCTGGAGAAGTGGCTCAATGATGCAGGTTTGTCTCTGACCCCACCTGACTGTGCAGCTGATCACTCTTGTTTTCTCACATTGGTGCTTGTGGGTGGGTTGTGTATGCATACCTTGTCTTTACCTTCCTTCCTTTTCTTTGTGTCAATGCTGTTTGTGCAGAGAACCTGACATCTGACCAGTCCCTGTCGAGCCCCAGTGCCCTGGGTTCCCAGGGCATGGGCATAGAGGGAATCAACCGCAGACGGAAGAAAAGAACCAGTATCGAGACCAACATTCGAGTGGCCTTAGAAAAGAGCTTTCTGGAGGTGAGAAACACACACTTCGGAACTCCATATTGATTATATAAGGAAAAGTTTGGTTATTCAGTAAAGTATCTGAGATGATCACATTATACACTTTTAGTCCTCCCTTAAAGGTAGAAAAAACACAGTACAGCAGTTTCCTCAGTGCTGACAGGGAATCCCTGGCTTCTTTGCCCTCTTCAAGCAGAACCAAAAACCTACCTCTGAAGAGATCACCATGATCGCTGACCAGCTCAACATGGAGAAGGAGGTGATTCGGGTCTGGTTCTGCAATCGACGACAGAAAGAGAAGAGGATTAATCCTCCCAGTAGTGGCAACAGTGGAGGAGGCAACACCCCTATCAAATCTATCTTCACCCCCAGCAGCCCTTTGGTAAGACTGCCACTCACCAAAGGGATTCTCAGCACTGTTTAATATGGTGTTTAAAGTTTGTGTCTATTTGTGGATCACGTTAGGAGACTTAACGTAAAATATGGATGATGCATCTGGGTCTGAAATGTGAAGTCATTGTAGAAGTACCATAAGATTTCATCCTGTCTCTTGTCCTCTGTAGAACTTCAGTAAATATTTGTCTAATAAGTTTATTCTTATAACTTATTTATTCCCTAGATTTACATCATGCATAACACAAAATAGTGTCCATATTGCAAATTTTAGACCCATTTGTAGTTAGAAAAAGCAGTGTGATTTTTAGAATTGTCCTGTTTCTCTGATCCACCTTTTGTTAAATCTAATTTTGGGATCATTCATCTTTTTATATGTACTGTCTCTGATTACATGGCAAGTCCTTATATGTTCTGTGGGCTCAGCTAGAATATCAGAATGTCGACCGATTTGTGTTTCGACTTGTATTTAAATCCTCCAATTCTCCTTCTTTTGCCCAGGTGGCCAGCACAGCAAGCCTTGATAGCAGCCCAACTATTACCACACCCACCACTCTGACTGTAAACCCAGTGATGCCTCTCACCAACACCAGCATCCCCAATTTGTCTTTCACAGGTGTGTGCGTGCACTATACACTTTGTGCATGTGTGTATACCCGATGGTAAATGTTGATTAAAAATTCACTTTAATTTATTTTTATCTGCCTTCAACAAGGCACGACAGTTGGAGCCACAAACACTGCATCTGTCATCTCAACTGCGCCTGTGGTTACCACAGCAACAAGCTCTCTGTCTTTAAGCACGTCCCAGACGAGTAATCAGTCCACGAGCACAGAGAGCAAAGCTGGCACGCAGGCGCCAACCATTGTCACCCAGGCGCCTTCATCCTTCGCTACCAGTTTAGGGACGGGTCAGGTGATGGTGGCAGCTCCGGGGCTTTCTGCCGCATTGCAGGGGGCCGCCTCGCTACCCAGCGCCAGTTTTGCAGCTATGGCTGCTGCTGCGGGGCTCAACCCAGCACTGATGGCATCTTCGCAGTTTACTCAAGGGTTAGCATGAGCCGTGTTCATATAAGATCTTTGTGAAAGCCAGACAGTTGTTGAGGTGTTGTTTTTGTTATACTACATGATCTTCTTTGTGTGTCCAGGGGTGCCCTCCTCAGTCTGGCTCCTGGCGGCCTGGGCAGTGCACTGAGCCCTGCTCTCATGAGCAACAGCACTCTGGCTACCATTCAAGGTGGGCACCTGTTACATGACAAGTCATTGAATTATGTCTGTGCACATAGTTTCTAATCAGAATTGCAAGTAGTTATATGATTATAGGGTTCCAGGACCTGCAGATAAGGACTGGTTTTTGTAATGTACAACCCCAGATCCAAAAATATTGGGGAGCTTTGTAAAATGTAAATTAAAACAGAATACAATGATTTACAAATCTCATCAACTCTTCAGTCAACGCTGCGAGGAGTACTGACGGCTGGTTCAGTCACACTCCCAGGACTCCTACTTGACAAAGTTTCATTTTCTGACTATTGTTCTTCTTTTAACTATAGTCAGTAAACATCTGGGAATTGAGAACAGTTGCTAGCTGCTTAGAAGTCCCTGGGTCATCGTGGTTATATTTTTGTTTTTGTTGTGATTTCAAGATGTTTGCAATTGGGGTTTGTGGATGATTGCGGTGCCAGCTTAATTTAAATAACTTTATTGTGTTAAGTCATTTGTTTATTTAAATATCAGTTTGAGGTCATTGAGGGTGTGACAGAAAGTTATGACAAAGCAATGTTCACAAACTGTCAGAAGTTTATTTCTTTTGTTTCTTTTTAAATTGCAATAGTTTAAAATTTATATTATTTTGTTTTCCTTAACAAATATTTTCAGCTTGGGGGAACGTCCTAACGCTAAACGACCAAATTAGACTAAATTTAGCAGAAGGAATGACTCGATGAATACAATAGCTAAATAAGTTGGAGTATATAAATGATTGAAAGGATGATTAGAAAAAATAAGGTCAATAAGACAGCCCATTATTTCTATAATTAGTGTAATGAAAGCAAACACTTAATGAGGACATGACTCATTTGCACAATAAGAACAGATTCATTTAAGCCACACCCACAAGGTTTTATCCTGCTGAGAGAAAATTACTTCTGCGAGTTAAACAATTTATCGTGCGGTTTAAAAAAAATGATTATGGAAATGCTCTCCTCATTTGGTGAACCTGTGCACCTTTCTTACCTTTACACCGTTTCTTTCACATCTCCATAGCACTGGCATCGAGCGGCACAATCCCCATCACCTCTCTGGACGGCAGTAACCTGCTGTTCGCCAACACTTCTGCTGGTAACACCCCCAACCTGGTGACCACGCCGCTCTTCCTGAACCCCCAGAACCTGTCGCTGCTCACCAGCAACCCCGTCAGCCTGGTGTCGCCCGGCGTGGGAGGGCTTCAGGTCACTGCCGACGGTCATCATCAAGTCAGCACGGCTGCTGTGCCTGTGCAAGCCTCGACCATTACCACTGCCCCCAAGGCTCAGTGAAGCCAGTCAGGCTGCATCTCGAATTAACGCCCAATTACTTACGTCAAGCACTACTCCTTTCACACCGTGTAGGATGAGGGTGGTACTCTGATATAGGCTCTGCGCTTCACTAACCACCTTGCATCCTCTCCATTGTATCTACCATAAATTAATCCTTTTGCTGCCGCCAAAAAGAAAAGGACTTAACATAAGGGTGGGTTAACTGTTGGTTTCTTTTATTATTATTTTTTTCTTTCTTTATGATTCTTGGATGTTTTTTAATTTTCCACACAAACAGTAACCAGATGGACACTGTTGTCGGCCTGCCGCTTCTCCTGAACCTTGACAAGTGTCCAGGGAGAAAATATCCTCGGCGTCATCGAGCTGTATATACATATACATATATACATATATATATATATCCTCCTCTTTGCAGGTCAGAATTTTCTCTGAAATTCTTCTAACCAAAAACAAACTTTTCTCTTCTAACATTCAAACTTAATTGATTTACTACTAATTTCACAATGTTCATAATCACTAATGAGGGTTTGTGTGTCGCTCTTTTTAATTATCTCTCATTTTTGTTTTTTTTTGTGTTTTTTTTTGTTCGTTTGGTTTTTTGTTTCTTGACAGGCCTTGTTGTAAATCATATCAAATTATATTTTAGAGACCTTTTTTCCCTTTTTATCTTTTACTGTCTATATTTTTTTTGACATTTTCCAATCTTTGTAAGTCTAATGTTAAGTTAAGATTTAACTATCACTTTTTAATCGTGGTTATAAGGCTTTAAAAATAAGTAATAAGTGGCCGATATAAAGGTTATCATTGCTTTAAGGGTCGGAGGGATGCGGCGTGTCTCTCCGAGTCTCTTTTCTGGAAACACTGAGTTTTACATAGGTGGTGGTGCAGTAGCCACCGAGCCTCTGTAAAACGACGGTCTCGGTGTGGATTATCGACACTGATAGAAAAATGACTGAAAACATTACATTGAGAGCTTTAAAGTGAGCTGCAGACCTGAGTCTGATTAAGGGTGACTTGTTTTGGTTTGTGATCCGTTGGAACACTGTACATTAAGTTTTGGACGTGGACGTTTGCGTGTCGTCGACAGCTCAGGCAGACGCTGAGAGTTCAGCAGCCGCACGATCCACGAGGCTCTGCAGTCTTCTTTTTTTTGTGGAGGGAACTAGTCATGTTCACCAAACCTGAACTGTGGTGTGGTGGCTTTGCCTAGATGGGGATAGTGTATTGGGGGGGTGTTTGGTTTCTTTTTTTGTTTTATTAGAAGTACCGTCGTATCTACTTGTGCACAGTATCTGTACCAAATAACTGGATTGATGAGCTGCAGTCTGCCTGTTTTGGGAGGATTGAAATTCTGTCTCTTTATTTTGTCTGCAGTCGTTCGACTGGCTTACCTACTTTAAGATATACCAAAAATATTTGTTAAAATAATTGCTGTGTGTAGTCAGTGTAGCTTAGTCTAGTCAATATATTTATGAGTACAAAAATCTCTTCATAGTCAGAATATAGAAATGCAATATTTTGATGATCATTTTCCAAAGACTACATTTTCTTTTTTCTTTTCTTTTGTTATTTTGTTTGATTTGACCAAGTGTCTCCATATTAAAATTTTTAATTGGCAGCACAACTGACCAAAAAGAGAGGGATTGGTGGGTTGGAGTATGAGGAAGTAGTTTCTTTTTACTTCTATTATTACCATTTTACTTTTTAAATTTAGTTTTTATGAAATCACCGTGGCCTCGGCCCAATGCTTAATCTGGTTTAATGCGAGCCGTTTAGTGGCGTCTTTTCCTTTCTAATCAGTTGTGGTAGCAGTTTTGGACTTTTCTGAAGCATAATGGAAAAGATCTGATTTTGGTTTTGTGCTAATATTCAGCCATAAAACAACAGCTTGAACCAAAGTGGTTTTCCTCAGTAGTTGCTGTGCCTCTCTTGAGCACACAAGTTGCTTTTCACTCTCTTAAATCTCCACAATTTATTTCTTTATTTTTCTCCCTCCTCAGTCGATACCTGATTTTCGTGATTTGGTGCTGCTGGATAAGGATCACAGAAACTTTAGCTTTAACAACTTGCTGCTGAGACTCCTGTCAGAGTTGAGCTGTCAAGACGCCTGCATGCTTTCTAATAGCTTTAAGACTACATCCTGTGAGAATCAGGGTATTGTAGTTCGCACTATCCCTGCTGGAGGGATCACTTATGTAAATCCATAAATACTTCACCTCCTCTCAGCTCCGCTGTTTCAAACCAGCATGCTAGGAAACGATATGCTGCACCCGAAATCTGTCTGGGGACTAGTTTAAAAACTCCCCAAACTTATCTTAGCCAACACAGCGGTGGGATAAGTACTGTTCTGTGCTGCACGTTCAGCTAAACCCCACACAAAAGTAGCATTGTTCTGCTTCAAAATGACAAACACAGCAATTAGTAACTCAGAGACTGTAAGCAGTGAAATTTGTCCCCGTTCCCCTCTCGTGTGCTTCTTTTCTGTTGAATTATTTTTGACTAAATATACCTCAGCAGTGCTTCAAACATAGGTTCACCTTTTAGACATTTCTCTGTATACAGCATTGTAGAATGTATAATTACTGACTGGCTTGCCATTCAGCGTTTATACTGATGAACCATACATAGGAACCATTGCAAGGACAACCTACTACTGCTATTTTCTAGAACTACTATTTATGGGGTATTTCCAGGTTTAAATATTATTTTGAGATCCTTCTTGCCAAAGTAAAAGCCTTTCTCTTTGCAGCTTGGTGGGTGTGTTTTGTTTTTCTTTCTTTCCTTAACTTTGAGGCCACAAGAGCCCTGAAGAACTCAGTCGTGTTTCAGTGCTTGTTTGGAGTTTTGGAGGTTTGCAAGCAACATGAACCAGTTGCCACTGGCACCGTAGGATGTTACTGAAATATTTACCTGAGGAAAGACTTAAGAATTAGAGAAACGATCTTTTCTTAATTCTATACATATAAATATATATATATATAAACACTTGTAAGATATTCATATTTTATATTTGAACCAGTATGTTACCAAGACTGAATGTAGTGTTTATCATACTTACTCCACCCCCCGAAAAAAATCTTCCCTCAGTTTTCTTTTCTGTTTTTTTATTAAACTGTCAAGACCAAAAAATTTGAGATGGAGCTCGAGATGACGCCTGAGCGAGCCCCTGGTTCGACAGGAGGGGCTCGCTCAGGTGCTCCTGGCAGACAGGTCCTGTGGTTAATAGGAGACTCTGAAGCATTTGATCTTAATCTTTTAATAGATGTATAAATATATATATTTGGTTGAGTTGTTGTGGATTTGATTTGCTGTGCTGTCTTTAACAATCATTTGGGTTTTTTTTTAATGTATTACTTTATGCCTTTAATTGTTTTGTATAGTGTGAGAGGGCAAGATCACTGGCTTTCTTAGTTTGACAAAGAAGATTAACATTATCATTTATGCCTTATTGTTACGTAGAAGACATGAGCATTGTAGCATTGTTGTTCTGTATGTGTGTGAGAGTGAGAGAGAGCATGGGCACCCAGCTCACCTGGTGCATTGTTTTCACTGAAACAGTACAGTGTACTCTGGGCATTTTAGAGCGTGGGATGATTATGTTGCTACCTATGGTTTTTAGGTGCGACTTAGACAGGTAGGAGGATATACCTGTGAGAAAAAGCTTTACTAATAATTCCAGCAGGCAGGTGTGTTTGTGTGAGTGTGTCATTTAAAGAGAGGCCAGGGAGGACAGTCTGCAAACCATTTTGGTGCATCTTTCCCATCTTCCAGCAGGTGTTTAGACTGATTTTTGAAAAAAGGGTGAGGTGAGAGGACTTCTTTGTTTTGTTTTGGGGTTTTGTTTGAAGTTTCCTGACTGAGTGTCTTTACAAATTAACTGCAAGCTTTAAGCAAGCCACTGCCGAGACCCAAGCCAGTTTTCAGTTTGCTTGGGGTTAGCTTGGACTCTCTCAAACTGTCTGCTTGCCACTGGCTTTGCTTGTGAAGTTTCGGTTTCAGGTGATCCTGAGATTCTTGCGGATCAGCTGTGCATCTAACACACGGTATATTGACCCACCACACTGGTTTGCTGAGAGTTTTGGTTTTTTGTTTGTTTGTTTTCTCCTTTTACTAAATGTCAAAGGTTGCGTGGCGCACCAGTATGGCTAAAGGAGCTGTTGTATACCTCATTTTTAACTCAAGATTGAGTGAAACCTGCTTTAATCTACTTATGAAACAAATGTTTTTAAAAATCATAAAAAAAAAGACTAAAATACACCAACTTGTCAGTGGAGAAGCATGTTCATACCTGTACTTAGTGAAGGGTTGTGGAGCCGCCACAAGAGGGAGACGAACTACATACCAGTACTCACAAAGAGGTGTAAACAAGAGAAGGCATAAAAGGTGAATCTGTGTGTAACAAGGGGCAAACATCTGCTGCTCTTCTTTCACAATTTCTTGTGCACTGAAGGATTTCATTCATGAAAACGTAAATTTTGATGAATTCTATGGACACCTCCCACCCCACCGTTTTTTTTTTAAAGTTTGACAATCTTGCTTTATTTATTTTCTCACTCTTGGCTTGGTACAGGTATGTGCACGTCTTCCCACGTGATGGCTCGCCGTCGCAGCCCGCTCTCGCTCCCCTGTGGTACCAACGATAACCAAAGAATTCTTACTAACTTGATTGTATGTGATCGACGCCGCCTCTCACCCATCCCCGCCTCACTGCTCAACATCAAATCCCGGCTGCACGCCCCTCGAGTCGTATGTAAAGAGGTTGTTTTTTTTGTTTTTGTTTTTTTTAAAAATTGCATTCGAATGTGCGTCCAGCGCCCCCTTCGACGCCTCTGCAGTGGTTTCAGTGCCTGTGGGCGGGGATCGGAAGGGAGGGGTAGCAGGGGCCGGGCGGGCTTCTCCGGCAGACACGAACCGATGCGGTGGTAGCTGGGTGATGTTTGTTAATACACACTGAGGGTTGATCCTGTGCACACTGTACCTGCTCAGGACTCTGTATGATTGTCTGTGTTGAGCGCTGTTGTCGTTTGGTTGGTTGGATTGATGTCCCACCCTCCGTTGTTCCTCTCTCAAGGACTGCGGCGAAAAATGCTATTCCTGCCTCTCAGTGCGTCTGTCTCTTCCTCATCTGTACACTGTAGTCCCAGGACATGACCCTGTTGTTGTCTCCAGGAATACACATCCTGCGTTCGCTAAAACTCACTGCTGTGTCCCCTTCCCTGTCCTCCCCATCCTCCTCCTCCTCCTCCTCTCCCTTTCATCTGCTCTCTTCTTTGACTCCTCACTACAGACTCTGATCAGCTGTGACACTATGCATCATGGTCCTTCACTTTGCATGGACTGTGTCCCTCTGACTCAGACCTCCTGGTCGGCAGGGCTTCAGTGACACTTTGTTTAATGCTTTACTCCAAGTGAGGTTGTAGGACCTCACAAGCGCTATCCCAAAGCAAAAATCCAAATATTTAACTTTTGACAAATGCAGATACCAAAGATATCTCTCTGTCCTGTGTGTCTCTGTTGGTTTCTCTCTCTCCCTTTCACCCTGCAGCATGTGTATTAAGAGACAAACCCAGCACTGGCTTTAAAGTCCCAGCCTCAGTAATTCCAAAGCTTAGATGTATATTTTGGTATATTTCTGAGAAAAAACTTGCGTGAAAAAGCGTCTGTTCCTCGTTTGTTTGTTGTAATCTCTTTTCTGTCACAGCATGGAACTAATTGCAGAACTGTCTTACTCTTGGTAGGTTAAAGATATAGTATTTTTGTATGTTTTTGGGTGTGTTATATATATATGTACGTGTGTGTGTGTGTGTGTGTGTGATTATCAGTTCACAGCCCAAGTGACCATGGCTTTCAACAAGAGAGAAATAACTTTAAAAAAAAAAAAAAAAAATCGCCAACCATGTACATATTGTGTCTGTGTATCTCAAGAAATGCATTCTGTAAAACATTTCACTTTGGAAGCTTGGGCTCATCTAAAGGAATGTGTCCCTGTTTTATTTCCCTTTTCTTACTCTGCAGTCTGATATTAATTGACTTCCAGGACTCGAATGTAATGAGTTTTGGTTTCCATTCTGGAATACAACACTGAGGGACACTGCTCCGATCGAAATACGACAAAAAAAAAAAAAAAAAAAAGGCCTCCAGAGATGGCGGCATAGAGCTGAAAGATTGTGTAGGAGTTTTAAGTATGTGAATCAGGATACATAGTAGATTTTGATGCATTTGTCTGCTGTATTTTTGTTTTTATACACATATAAAGATAATCTTTTACTGTAAATGTACAGTTCTCTTTTGTTGTAAACATCATTAAACCATTTTCCAAGTGTTTTGACATGTGCTTTGTCTTTTATTGGGATTAAATGTACAAATTTTAATCATTATACATCAGTGCCAGGCAGATTTTGCTTCCATCTATACAACATTTAGGACAAAGATTTCAAAAATTGATTTGTTGGTACACTTTGGTTGTAACGGGATGGACATGGTCAGTAACAATACTCAGTCTCTGCTGTTTAAATGACGAATGCCAAGTTGATGCAAATGTGCCAAGAAGTCGTCCCATACAACATATTTAACCTACCATCTGAAGTTGTAACAGAAATTGAGACTCCTAAGACCAGGAAGTGGTCTTAGGAGCAGCAGATGTGGTCTTCTGCTGTAGCCCATTTGAGTCTCTGTTCAGAGATACTCTTCTGCATACTTTAGTTGTGTAACAAGTGTTTATTTGAGTTATCGCTTGCTTCCCATCCGCTCACTGGCTATTTTCTTTTTCATCTCTGTAAACCCTAGAGATGTATCTGTGAGAGAATCCCAATACATGAGCATTTTCTAAAAACATAAAAACAAGCACCCAAGTATTATAAATAATATAAGTCACACTGATCTGCTGCAATATAAATCCACCGGCTTTGGCAGGTCATGGTAAGGGGGATGTCCAGTCATCTCTGGCTTCAGTATGTTGCAGATTCTTTTGGCGCTGTGGGTTGCAAGGGGGAGCCTCCATGGCTCAAACTTGTTTTGCTAACACAGGAATAGTTGAGCTGATTCAGGTTTGATTTGGATTCAGACTGCAGTTGGACTGACATGGGTGTGGGCGGCACTTAGACAACAACAATATAAAGTTCTATATTTACAATATACAGTCTATGGTCTAGAGCCCAGCAGAAAGTTGCATTTTAAGAAGACGGTTGATGATATTCCCTTTATCTGTCTGCTGGTTTTACTGTTGTTGATAATAACTGTTTAGCATTATCAGCTGCTGTGCAAGTACAACCTTAAAGATGTAAAAAATGGTTACATCAAATATCTGAACTCAAAGAGTTTGTTTTTAGCCTTAATGTAGGGTTCTTTGTTAGTTTTTATTTGTATAACATGAGAGAAAAACTTATCACAACATAACACAAATACAAAGTGACTTAAAACTGTTTTCTCTGACTAGACATTTAATTTAGAAGCAAATGCTCATATCTGAGAAGCTGAAGCCACAATTTTTTTTTTTTTTTTTTTTTGTTAGTTTAATAAATGACTCGAATTGTGTTTAGTAACACTATTGCTGATACTGTAGGATGTCAGTGGGGAGACAGAGGAGGAACAGGACGAGGAGATGAGGTACTGGGAATCAAAGACTCAAGGGGGTCCCTCGCCATCTGCAGTAAAGAGGTGAGAAAAGGTTAAAGCGCCACGCTGATGGCACCTTCAGTTCTCCTAACCGAGAAGAGTCTGCATAATTTAATCCATACGCTGTGCAGATCAGTGATTCAACATGTAAACTCAGGCAGTTTATCATCACGAGGTCAGTAGGATGCTTTGATTACATGGTGTCTCCATATCAGGGGCGCCGCCAGAGGGGGCCACACCCCAAAATTTGTTGGCTCTCTCTTTTTTTGTGATTGTTAGTGTTCCTCTTATTAACAACACAAATATTTTAGAAATCTGTCAGAAATCCATCAAGAATTTTGTTCAACCTCTAAAACCAACTGTTCTGTCCAGTAATGCAGGTAAATATATGTATTTTAATTTTGAAAAAGTGGTTTACAATTTTTTTCCTGCTTTTTTGTGCAATAGTAAATTTGAAAATTCATTTACAACAATTATAATTATACTTTAATCAAAATTATATTTTTAATGCTAAAGTGCTTGTGCAAATTAATTGATTAACCATTACAGAAACATAAAATATGATTTTTGGTAATTATCCATACTTTTATGCCACAGCTGCTGTAAATTAAACCTTACACTGGGTGGTGGTCTAATACATTTGTTTTCACTTCAGATCCTTCCAACATTTCTGTTTCAAATGACCCTTTCTCTCTTTTTTTCCTATTTTTTAAAGTTTCAGCATCCTGGTCTTGCAGCAAACTTGTCAGGACTTGAGCAATACAGGTTATTGATACTGATATTTTTAGCAACACCTGTGTGTTTTTCCTGCTCTGGCAAGTTCAAACATCTGCTGTTTAAATGCCTACAGGGCCCTCAGCATTGTTTCTCTTCTGCATAGAAACTGAAATTTGTGCAAGACTCTAGGAACCATGGGGATATGAAATAAAGCAGAGCGACAACAGCACTACTCTGAGGACAGATGCTTTACTGGTTAAATATTTCCGTCAAACCCTGTAAGTCAACAAACTTTCTTACCTCAGGTTTCTTTTTCTTGCCTGCTTTTTTCTACAATATGCAAAAACAAAACGAGAATAAAGGCACCAGAAAATGTGAGAATGTGACCATTAAAAAGTTTATTAACAAATGAAGTGTCCCAAACCTTTCTTTTTGATGGGTCAAGCACCTCATAAGGATCAGCATCTTTTGGTCTCTCAAGTTCCTGGACATAAATAAAAACAAATAACAATAATAATACAAAATTATACAATCCAACCTGTAGAGTCAAACATGATCAGGTCACAGAGCGGTTGGAGCTGTAGGTGAAGCTGTCCTTACCTGATAAATGCCATTTTCTTCCTGTTATTCAGCAAGAAGAGCACAAACATGAAGTGAAGCTTGAATGCACACACATCCTCACACACATTTATTTAATATCATTTAAACAACAGTTGAGAAATATTCACCACCAGCAGCAACTGTAAAGCATAAAGACACCGAAGAAAATGAAGACTTACAGTGACTCCCACGGATGGGCCTTTGGAAAACTATAGAGAGAGGCAAAAAGGACAAAAAAGGACAAATAAAATGTAGCACAGATTAATGTGATATAATAAGCCAGTCTGGCCTATCAGTGGCGATTAAAAAGACAAGAAATTCAGGCTGTTTATGTGCTGTAATTTCTTCAAATTGTGACTGAGGCAATCTGTTACAGAAAGAAAAAAAACCTCACATTTAGTGAGATAAATGCTGTTAAAACTTCTAAAACATCTTTTCCGGTTTGAAGATTAGTTGTTTTATATCGCTGTTACAAATCTGAAACAGATATATTTGAAAAATTGTATTCACTAAGTTACTTATCAGAAGAATTTGTCAGATTAGAGAAGTAGAAAATGTTGCACGGTTGGCCCTGCAACACAAATGATTTGCACTTTGAAGTCATTTAGTTAATTAATTGACTATTAGGCTGCTACAAAGTCACTTTAAACTAAACTATCAAAGTATTAAATATCGTTACGTTTAGTTCTTCTTTTTATTTATGCACAAAAACACTTATTTCACAGGAGAGAAGATATTAAATATTGACTAAAAATAAAGTAGTGTTTATTTTTAGTCTAAATTTTAAGTTTAGACCAACCAGACCAATAATGTGCATGTTAGGGTTGTTTTGCATGACGGGTCAAGACGGGAAAATTTCTACCTCGTCAAACTTCAGGGAGCTCTTGAGATGTCCTTTGTATTTTATGAAAAGGATGATTCGGGGGAAACGACAGCACTCTTTATCCTGTTTTAAGAACTCTACACACACCACAAGCAGTTGACCTTTACGCCCTGCTAATCTGCTAAGTAAAGCCATACAAATATTCTAATGGTGGAGATGCAGTACTGTAAACTATTTTAAAGACAAAACCAACATATGAGTTTTAAACAAAAGGTTCTCAAATCCAAATATTTGTATTATCTAAAAACGTCACAGAATTGAAACTGTTTGTTAAACAGTTTTTTTTTAAAAAAGTGATGGGACCGGTTTTAACGTTTTTCTTGCTTTAGACCAACAGGTGATTTTAGGTGAGCTAATTAGTATTTCTGCATACCACACATCCTCTTTATATGCTTTCTGAAGCTAATATGCAAGATAACACTGAGATGTGTCCTTTCCTCTGGACTGTTTTTAATGAAATATTACAGATGAATAGCTAATTGCTCAACTTTCTGTGTGTGAAAATAACTGACACATACGAATAAATCAAGACATTGATGTACAAGCTGAATAACAGTGGCCCCCGTGTTGATCCTTGCGGGACTCCAGTGTTGTAAGCTCTAGATTACAGCAGCACATTACTGATCCAAACACACTGGTTACAATCTGACAGAATCTTTTACACACTTTACAGAGTAAAGAGTGGATCATGTTCTGGATTGATATTCAGTCCCATGATGTTTTTCTACATGCGCTGTAACCACCAACTTCTAAATGGGCTGCTATAACTCACCTTTTCTCTAAAGAAGAACCCTGTGACAATGATACAATAAATGATCAGAAATCCATCCAGGAAATAGCAGATGACTGGTTCAGTGAAAAAATTATCTGCAGAGCAAACAGAGAGAGAGAAAAAAGAACATTTTCAGCTGATGTTCGGAGTAAATAACAAGTTACTTATAGCGAAACGTGACTGAGTTCTGGGAAGAGAAGAACATATTTCACTGAAAAGGGAAATTTTCATCATTTAATTCTGCTCAGCAGAAAACCTCACGTTACAGGAGCACAAAGGCCAAATAATATGACATTGGAGTAGAAAAAGAAGATTTTACGTGAAATAAAAACAGAATATGATTGCATCTAAAGCCATGTAGTGCTGTGTGCGGAAATATCTCCTATTTGATAAAAGATCATATGTCTTCCAGATAGCGGTGTATAAGAGATAAGAGTTACACACAGCACTGAGGAAACTACCGATAGTGATCAGATTTTTATTTGCAGTAAATCTGCATTCTTACATCATGCGTCATGGTTCTGTTGTTTACAGAAGCTCATCTTTCTGCCACTTCTCAAGTCCTGCTGAAGTCACCCTGGATTTTGTCGGCATAAAGTTTTAATCCCTCAAAGCAACTGTTTCTGTTTCCTTGAGTAATTTTTGTTCAGTGTACATATTACATCACTGTTCACTAAAACTGTAGGTTGTTTATTATGCCTTGAAATTATGCCTTGTTTTTTCATGTAAAAGATGCCCAGTTACTGTTTTCTTATTGTAAAAAAAATCCCTTTCATATGTTTCACTATTTGAAAAAGCAATGAGGTGAGTTTGAAGTATGCCAATTCTTATCTGCACGCTAATAGAGATATCTAAGAAAAATATTATGGTGAAATCATATTACTGCTGGAAAAAACAAATATCCAGTAATGCAAGTGTAGCTATGAATTGTATTTTATTCTTAATAAAAAAAAATATACTCAATAAAACATATATTTTTTATTTTTAAAATATTTTATTATGTTTAAATATTACTATATTGCTTACTTTTTAAAATGTGTGTTTATATATTTTATGTAACAATATTATTAGGATACATAAAAATGTAATATTTATAAGTATTAGTTCAATGTTAGATTTGGTTAGTTTTTAAATTTTCTTTATAAAATTCACCTTTGGCTCTATTCAGGGAGAAACCAAAGGACGTCTGTACATATGAATCCGTTACATGGTGCACAAAATGTTGTGGAAAAATAACAACATTATCTACAACATTTGTCGTGAGACAAATGAGAAAATTGAGTAAGACCCCTGAAACAGGAAATAAGAAACTACGTATATGCAGTTTAGCACACTGAGTGTCTTCCTGTCTGCACGATGGGCTGCTTTGAGGTTTTTGTGAGGCTCATTTATCACAGAGTGCGGTTGGAACAGAAGAAATGTTGTGAGAACGTAGCCAGTGGTGGCGATTCACTGAGGCTGCAACGTCCTCATCAAACCTCCATCACTGAGAGCTGCTTCAGGATGTAGCTGCTCTTCTCATCTCAGGCTATTTTTATACTTCTAAACAGGAGATCTGTAAAAGTGACTTAAGAAAGGGAAGTATACCGTTTTCACTTACCATTTAAATGAGCTTTATTTTTTTTTTAAAAATGTAAGTGGGTTGTACCTTTTTAGGAAACAGATAACATTTAGTTTATCTATGATAAATTTAGAAGATTAGACATCTATAGCTTACGATAACCCTTAAGAAACCAAGATATAAAAAAAACCCAAAACCATATTATGAATAAAGCAGGTTATTTATGATTTCTTTCTATTTTTATATACAGAAATGCTTTTTGTCATTGCTCTGTTTGTATTTATGATACCTATACTGTTTCTGTTATCCATTTCAAATATTCTCAGAAGCTCTAATTTTATTAGTAATTGTGGATTCTTAGCGATTTTCATACATTTACCCAAACTTAGCCTTGTCAGTTGATTTGTTTTCACTGTCATTTTGGTCATTAAGCTTCTGTCTCAATGAGCTGCTTTAATTCTTGGTGGCATAGATTCACAACAAGGTGCCAGAACCATTCCCCAGAGATTTTGGTCCATATCACTCTCAGCTGCACATCCGTGATGTCAAGCTCCCATTCCGCTACGTCCTAAATGTGCCGTACTGGATTGAGATCTGTGGAGGCTGTTTGAGTACATTGTCATGTCAAAGAAACATATTTGAAATTATTTGAACTTTGTGATGTGATGTTTTTCTGATGGAAGCAGCCATCAGTAGACTGGTATGCTGTGATCATAGAAGGATAGACGTAGGTCAGCAACAACACTGTTTAAACAATGCTTACTCTGTACCGAGGGGCCAAAATATCCCTCAAATCATTGTACGACAAGCAGCTTGAACTGTTGATACACAGCAAGGCGGATTAGCAGGATTCAAGTTGTATGTGCCAAATTCTGACCCCACCATTCCAATGTTGCAGCAGAAATCGAGACTGATCAGACCAGGCAGTGTTTTTCCAATCGTTTCGAAATATTGTGCACATGACCCCATGTGAAATGTAGCATCCGTTTCCTGTCATTAGATGATGGGAGTGGCACTCAGTCTGGTCTTCTGCTGAAAATTCAATGTGTTTTGCATTCAGAGATGCTCTTCTGCAAACCTTGGTTGTGATGGGTTGTTGTTTGAGTTACTGTTGACTTCCTCTAAGCAGTCTGGACATTCTCCTGAAATTCTGACATTTTCACCTAGAGAACTGCTGCTCTTCTTTTCCTGACCATTCTCTGTAAACCCGAGACACCGAGTTTCTGTGATGTCATTGGCTGATAATAAGTAGTTGAACAGGTGTCGCTGACAAAAAACCCCAAAAAACCCCAAAACAAAACAACAAAAAAAACAGGTGTCGCTGACAAAGTGGCTGGGGTTCATAAATGACCACTTGTAATGTAAATGTGTTCAGACAGTGAGCATTTTTACTGTTGTGAGAGAAGTTTAGAAGAACATTTTCTTTTATCTGAATTTTTCTTTACACTACAATCTCCTTTTTTAACCTTCATGGTTCCTCTTTAACACTCACAGTGCCTCAATGGCATCGACGGCACCTCGTCTGAAAGGCCTCATGATTCAACAAGCGCTAAGTCACATAAAAATGAAAAATATCACAGTATAGTTCCTTACTTTCTAATAAGACTGTAAACACAGCTATGCCCACGTTTCCTGTCACCTATAGCGGCACAAACACATTGGCTCAAAGCTTTTTCTTTTTTTTACTCTTATGACGCTAAGTGTCATTTCTTAACCACATTTCAAAGGGTGGAAACTAAATGCTGGATGCCCTATGATGTCTTCTCTTTTTATAGCCTTTACAACTCTGAAGGCATCAATTAGTTCAATTTTAGATCCTGCTGTTTAGAGGAGCCCAAGGTTGTTAAGTGTTATTAGGAACGTATCAGCTCTGAAACTGGCAGCAGCTAGCAGAGTCTTAATGACTCAATTAAGACCTAACGACTTAATGAAGTTCTCAGTGTTTTGTTTGGAGTGAGGGTCATTTTTATGGTCCGTTTGGGGCGAGGGTTCTATTTGCTTGTTTTTATTTTGAAAAAAAAATTTTTTACGCAGCTGAATGAGAGAGGAATCAGTCTTCATGTCTGACTCTGAAATGTAAAGACAAGCATGTTGACTTCACAAAAGCTGTGCCCACTGAATCCTCTTAATGAGGAATGTGCCAGTAATTTTAAATTCATGCGCCTCAGCTGTTGTTCCGACTCTCAAAAGTCTTTCAAAGTTTTTCTAATTATGTGGGCGATGTTACATTTCCAAAGATACCACAAAAGTCAGGTTTAATTTAAAAAAACAAAACAAAACAGTGTTAAAATAATGCACAAACGTACAAAATATAATGAGTGAACTATTTGAATATTTCAGCGTAATAAAGCTTTAATGAAGAGCTGGAACAAGCTGATGCAAAATTAATGTGCTGCTCTATTAGACGGCTCATTTTTCTACGCTTTAGGGTGCTTAAAGGGGAAACAACAGGAGGAAAAAAGCATGTTAATGGGTTAAAGTGTGATTTGCTGTTATAATCGCACTATAGTTTAAGGGAAATAAAGAAACGATGCCCTTCAAAGGGTTGCATGGATGTGAATGCAAAAAAACTAACAAGTATGCATAAGAATGTGTTGACACAGAAGCCATTCTTTACATTTCTTTACTGCTGTAGGAGTCTTTACTGTATTCAAGCGTACGGCAAAAAAACGGTTTCGCATGCATCAGCTGGAGGATGGGGGGATTATTTATTCATGCATGCTTTTGTTTCTCTAATGCCTTCATCACGATGAATCTGACTGAAGCACAAGACAGCACTTGAAAGTGTTTGTAAAACTGCGGCATAAAAGAGAAAGTCTGGGAAGCGTCAAATTCACACAAACATAATCTGCCTATAAAAAGTCCACAGAAGAGCTGCCCTGCATTTATTAATGCACGGAGCAACAGGTAAGTCATTAGAGAGAGCAGGGTAAAATGCAAAAGGCCAATGTGCTTCTTCAGCACGTACTGTCCAAGAGAGTTAAAAATGTTTATTTAGTGTATTTAAATTTAACTTAGGTCACTAGGGGACAGCAGTCATTCTCAACTACTTTGATTCGAATGTTCAGAATATAGACAGATATTTTTAGAATATTGAGTGGAAAATGCAAAAGTTCCCTCATGTTTAATTTCCTTAACGTGTAAGAGAAGCTTAGCTACTTTTTCCATCCAACATAAAGCTACACGGTGAATATAAATCTCCTCTAATCATGACTCACGTGCTGCTTTTGAGACACAGACACTGAAAAAGTGATAACAAATTTTGTCCCAGTGTAGATGCATTTCTCCAAAAGCTACCAGATCCTCAACTACGAATGTAAATGTACATGTAAAAAAATTGTTGTAGGTTTGAAGCTTTGTTGGTTACATTTTGCAGCAATGGTAAGAAAAATTAAATAACGCTTTAAGATAAATGTTAATGTTTTAAATAAATGGTATAACTCAAGTAAAACCACTACAGCGCATGAATAAATGTACTTACTGAGATTTAAAAAAAACCAAAGAACTGTATTTAAAGAATTTAGTTTGGAGTTTTTAATGCCAGTGAGCTTATGTTTGTCTTTTCAGTCAGATAGACAGTTTAAGCTTCTTTTTTTCACATGCAGGAAAATCATTAAATTATTGTTTTTTAAAGCAGCTGTTTTGCATTTGTCTGACTTACCAGAACAGGAAACAGGCACCGCTAGTACGGAAAGTGCAAACACACCTTTCCCCAGTGTGTCCATGGCTCTCCGTCTGTAAAAACAAGCCTATCTGTTCTTCTAACTTATGACAGCTTGTTGCTTCTGGTTTCCTCACACTAATCTCTGATCACTGTGATCAGAGGAAGTGGCTGAACTGACAACCTACCAATGGACTGAGACTGGGGCTGTCTGCACTTCAAAGCATTTTATAACCTTCAACGCCCACTGTAGGTCTCACTGACGAAGCTGGGTTTTGTTCAAATGTTTTCCAAAAAGCATGATTTCAGCATGAATGATGGGCTCCTATTGTGCCTTTTTAAACCTTTTAAAACAACTTTTTCTTCTTTAACCAGCAGCTCTGCTTTTTGGGTCAGAGGAAGTCTTTCTTAGGCAGTAATGAGGAGATACACTGTTATGCTGGATGATTTGGACAAGTGGAAACATGTTAAAAGGAAATTAAAACAAAAAAACTCTCAAACTTGTGGCATGGATAGCAGCTAGATTGAGAATGAGTAACTACCAAAAGGCATATGTGGGTTAAGCTTTAGAAGGTAATGCATGCAGGCTTTAAGTTATTTAACTTCATGTTCAGAAAAGTGTATGAGTGGTTTATTACACATCATAACACTTTTATCATTCGGTCATCATCCATAAAATTGTTATTTTATTGTTGGGAATATTGTTTGTATCTATGGCAACATTCTCTTCATGTGACATAAATTGTAAATAAATTGTATGTAGTTCACACTATTTTCATAAAGATTAATCTTGTAATATCTGCTGTATTACAGCTTATCTAAAATATATGAAGTGTTTATGTGCTAAGTTTGATGTAATGATCTATTTTGTGGTGTTCTGCTGTAAATATGTAGCACAAATAATGCAAATTATGAAAATTATGTAGAACAAATCTACGTAATGTAAAGTTGGACAAATATCCTTCTTACGTAACACTGCACGAACCATTCTATACTCAGACTGTGATGTCCCAGATGTGTCTGCTGTTTAACAGGGGATATGTTTAAGTAGCTCAAAGGTCAAAAGACAGGTTGTGAGTGTGTGGGTAAAGGAAAAGGTTTCAGACATGAGCCCTCTGCCTCGCGTCTGTCTCACGTTGCATTATCACACTGATCTGTGACACTGAAGGAAAATGCTGTACTAACATGTAGATAGATGAGGCCAGGTTAAGGCACAAGTACGAGACTTGAGTTTCACATTGGTGTGCAGATTGTGCAGGGATTTCTGACTGAGGTTTTGCCTCGGCAACACTGACACTGAGGGAAGAGAGTGACATAAAGAGGGATTTACATTCAGCAAAATACATTTTTCCAGTTCAACTTGATTCTATTTCAGAACTTCTTTTTTTGGGAAACATGTTTTCTTTTTGAATTCAGAACAATTTAGATTTGCCGCGTCATTTCTTTGAAGTTCAAATACTCTGCCTTCCCTTTTTCATTTGTATTTACATTATTTCATTACTCTGTTCATGAAATCCAAACGAGTGTAAAATATATGCTGCTAATACTTCTATTCAGAGTTAAATAGGTTGGTCTTGTAACTGGACGGGCTTTTTATTTAGTAAAGGCAACACTGTTACAGCTGGAGTGCTAAACTGTTTTAGAACTAATCACGTCTAGATGTGTCTGCACATTATATACATTTTCAAAATAGATAATGATATAGCCTAAAGTGAAGAATCTTAGCTTTCATTTGAAAATATTTGTATCCAAATCGGAGGAAGGGTTTTTGGAATAAATGCTTTTTAATATATAGCCATCTCTTGTTTAAGGCCTTAATACAAATGCAGGTGTTAAAAAAAATTAAAAACCTGCTTCATGGAAAGGTATATTTCTTTGTTATGGCTTCATTAATTAAGCAGCAGACTTCATTCCAGTGTGGTATTTGAAAGCTAATGCTGTGAGCCTGCAAGACAAGCTGCACTCAAAGGAGCTCTTATTCTGTGACACAGGGTGAAAAACAAAACAAATCTGTCAAAGAGAGGAGGAACATTGAGTGGCCAAATCAAGAAGAATAAAAGAACATACTGGGTCAGCTTGGGAAGATTAAAAAAAAGGCCTGGATGGCAATAGAAGAAAGGTGGTTCTTTGTATGGAGCAGAAAAGCTCCTTCATAACATCCATCCAAAGTGAAGAAGACTCTCCAGGTGGGAGGCACATTACTATACAAGTCTACAATACAGAGAAGCCTTGCAAAAGAACGTGCACAGGGTTCAACGCAAAGTTCAAATGAATAATCAGTCCCAGGCATCAAACTAGCTCTGGAACAGTGTTCGTTGTTCAATGCATTTTTCTTTCCAGTCATTGTGAGCTCATGAAATCAGGGTTTATAACAATGGCTGTAATCCCTCCAAATGCATTCTTTGTGTGCAGAACATTAAATTGAAGCTTAAAGTTTTCCACTTTAATTGCATCTTAATAAAATCTCTTGTGGTGCCATATGCAGGGGTGCCTCCAGAATTTTTTCATTGAGGTGGCCATTTGGAGACCACTAAAAATATTGGGGTGGCACCCCAACAACAGAATGTCCCGTTTAATTGTGCTGTTATCAAATATAGGAGACTCGAAAATTATGATTAAAAAAAGAGAGAAAGTAAAGAATTATATGCCCAATTAATGACCTGGGGATTAACTGGCAATTTCCTCAATTTCCTCTTGTTTCAAGTCTTTGTGCTGAGATGTGACTTCCTTTCAGTTCACAGCCCGATTACGCAGACATGAAAAAAACATCCTTTTATCTCATTCCTGGAAAACCGACATTTCTTACACTGATACATGATTGTTTTAACACAGTCCTTCACAACAGCACTTTTTAGACACACACAACTCAGTGCATCCCCTCCTGCTGTAACAACGCTGTATGAAAAGTAGGTGCAAAAACTGTTGCACAACTACATTCATATGTGAAGTATGATTCCAAAAGTGTACCTGAATGCCGCACTATTTGAATATACACACATATCTACAGTCCACCCCTTCTGGTCGTTCCAGTTTAAAATAAATGCCTTTCAGTGGTGAGGGATAGGAAAAAGGGAGACTTGTGCTTGTGTGTGTTTCCTTACAGCAGGGGTCGGCAACCTTTCTGATGATGTGTGCCATCTAAAATTTCCTCAGAAGTCAATGTGCCATATGATTACATTAGCAATAAGTTTAATAACGCTCTATATTAACAGTTACACACTATATAGAACCACTTTATAGAATTATATTTGTTTGCAGATGTAAGGCCTCTGCAATGTTCTGAAGACGGTTAAACTTGTCAGGTAGTGATGTCCAGCAGGTGAAAATGCAAGCTCCATGAACACGCACAGCTATGGATTCTAGCTGCGTTCGTAGTTCTGCAAACTTTGACCCCCACAGAGTCGAGCTTTCCAGTTCAATCAGCTGCATTTCGATGTCGCATTAACTGGCATTAACTCAGCCAGTTAATGCGAGACAAATCCAGCTGCTCATTAAAGCTTTCTGGTTAGATCAGAAAAGAAAACATTGGTCCATATGACAAGGCTCAATGGCCCGAGAATAGGGATTGGACTCAAGCGCAGAACCAAAACCGGAAGCTGAACGACTTTTAACAGAATTTTATTTTACAGGAGTCTTGAACAGAGAGGACTGAACAAAAGCTAAATGTAACAGTGAGCAATGACAAGGCTTTGTGAGAAGGGCCTGAGCACAACCTTTTACGGCTGTGGCTCCAGCAAACATCAGCTGATACTAGAAATTAATATTAAATAAATTCTAACAACAGCTGATCAAGCTTAAACGTGCTGCTGTTGTTTAGTGCGACATCCGGCGGTTTCCTCTTTCTGGTGCAAAGTGGTTGATAAACAAACAAGAGAGAAAAGCCGATCAGCTGATCATTGATCAGTTTCATGATTGAAGTAGCAACAGGACAGGAAGGGGGTGAGAAGAAGAGAGAAGAAGAGGCAGCTGACAGTGTAAAGACACAGAATAGCAGCTTTGTGTCTTTTTCCATTCTAGCTGAAGTCAGGGACAAACTGTGTTTCTTTTCAGCTCAATACGAAACACGTAATATTTTCTCTGAATACGAGACAATTACGTTTTTTACGGGACGGTTGGCAACTCTACTAACCTTGTAAATAAAATAAGGTTCACTATCAGTAACATCATAGCACCCACCCAGCTGTATAGAAACTCCGTCATGCTAGCTAGTTATTGTAACTGACTGTAAAAAGTCAGCACAACGAAAATAAACTCCACCTAAACTTGGTTTATATCTGACCCAGATAGACTGCAGGTCATAACTTCTTACCTGAAGTTCAGTTCACCTGATAGTCGTACCGGCGGCCGCCTTGGGTCTCTCCTGTCTCAACTGAAAACCATTGTTAAATTAAAAACACCTTTATCGCCTGACTACTGCAATTCCCTGTATACCGGATTACATTGCATCTTATTTGTAGATGGTTCAAAATGCACCTCGTTCCTTTCTTAACTGGTACAAAGAAGAGACAGCAAATCACTGCTGTTTTACCTCAGCTACACTTGCTGCCTAAAAATGTTTTAAGAAGTTGAGCTATTAGGAGATGGACTTGCTGGTGTTCTGGATCATAGGCCTCTTGTATAACCCAAGTGCAACTTCTGGGCACAAGCTAATTGCTGGACATTCTCATTCAGGATTTTCTGGTAGAGGGCAGAATTCATGGTTCCATCAATTACAGCAAGTCATCCTGAAGTAGCAAAGCAGCCCCTGACTATCATACTACCACCACCATGTTTGACTGTTGGGGGGGGGGGGGGGGGGGGGGGGGGGGATCTTGTCAGTTTCCAAAATGTTTTCCCAAAAGCCTTTGATCATCAAGACGTTTTTTGGCAACCGTGAGAGGAGCCTTTATGCTCTTGTAACACACCCAAAGAAAGGTTCTAGGTCTGACCAACCGTCTCAGTCGTGGGCAAAAAGATGACAGTCAATAAAATTCTAAAAGATAATTTATTGACAAAAAATATCAAGAGATAAAACAGTCCAGTGTCCCATTTATGAATCATATTAAAAAAAACACACAATCCCAAGGCCAGAGCCAGCTATGCCACACGGCCAGTTGCACTCCACGTGTTGCCTTTAACAGGGTTAGAAGCGGTCCTTGGAGACCCACCACCCTGCAAGCATATAGCCAGTGGTCACTCCAGCCTCTGCAACTCTGCTGCCTTTAGGCTGTGGCATATAATAGGCCCTGGCCTGCACAGAGAGACAAAACAACACCTTCAGTATAAAATTCATAGCGCAAAACCCATCCATCCCAAACATAGCTGATTTCATCACATTACATACCTGCACAGAGAGACAAAACGACACAGCAGTGTTTGTAGTGTGGGCTATAAGTAGACCAGTGTATCAGTGCAATCAATTACACCTGCCTCTAATTAGTCCAACTCCATTCCAGCCATTGGCTCACCAAAAATGTGACACACACACACAAAACCACTCCCAGCTTCACACAATAATATGGAGCTGAATTAACACAGGCACATTAGTCTACCATGTTACACTCTTTTTGGTCAGCGGTGGTTTTAACCATGGATCACTCCCAATGCTATTTTACCCAGGCTTTTTCTTATTGTTGAATCATGAACTCTGACAGTAATTGAGACATGTGAGGCCTGCGGTTCTTAAATTGTTATTCTGAGCTTTTTGTGACCTCCTAGATGAGTCACCAATGTGGTCTTGTAGTAATTTTGGTAGACCAGTCACTCCTAGGAGGGTTCACCACTGTTTCAAGTTTTCTCCATTTGTTGATAACAGGTCTCACCATGATCCACTGCAGTCCAAAAACCTAAATAGCTTTGTGACCCTTTCCAGACAGATAGGTGTCAGGGACTTGTTTCTGAGCTGTTTCTTTATGTTCTTGTATGCATTGCTTTTTGACATCTTTTAACCTACTTCACTTTGTCAAACAGGTTCTGTTTAAGGGATGATTGATTCAGCAGGTCTGGCGGCAATGAGGCTTGCGTGAGATCAGTGAAATGGAACACTGCTTTCCAAAAAAAAGTTATCAATCACACTTAAATCATGTTTTAACAAAGGTTGGGTGAATTGCTTTCTCATATATGCTGGGTAGGTTTGAATAGCTTCTTTCCCTTAATAAATGAAATTATCATTTAAAACTGCTTTTGTATTTATCTTTCTTTGTCTAATATCAAAATTAGTTTGATGATCTGAAACATGTGTGACAAATAACTACGTAAATGACTAATTAACTTAAAAAAAAAAAACCCTAGGAATCAGGAAAGGGGCAAATACTTTTTCACAGCAGTGTGTATAAATAAACTAACTATTTCTATGTCTATTTTTTTTTATGCTTCAGGATGATGATGTTCTCCTTCTGCTTTAAAGGTATATTTTATTATACACAGATGTGAAAAACATGTATCGACCCTTAAGTCTTCTGTTCGACAAATAAACAGGTTGTGTGGGGCTGCATTAGAAAACACGTGACTTTCTGGGTGTTTCTTAACACTCGTGTCACATGATCGTGCCAGTGTTTTTGTTAAGTGTTGAAGGCGAGTGCAGTTAACCGCACAGCTAGCAGGTAAAGAAGCAAGTTGGAATTACGTAGCCAGAAGCCGTTCAGGGTTTTGTTTTCAAGAGAAGCGCTTTGTCATTGCTCCAGATAAGCTCGCGAGACTTTCGTCTGTTTTCTTGCCGTTGTTGTGACGCTAACATTAGCCGAGCTAGCCCAGCGACTGCTAACATTAGCTAACTCCCTGCGCCGTTTGTTGTTGTGCTGCTGTGATTTCGCGCAGACAAGTGCTGAACCATCCCGAGGGAAACAACAGAAACATGGTGCAAATCTGTCGTGTCCAGTCATGGTTTGTGGGAGTAACGCCACTCCTCATTTTCGGTGAGTATTTTGTTTCGGTTTAGTTCACATTAGTAACAAGATTACAAAATCCCAAGATCTGAAATTAGCAGCACTCCAACGTTTACACCAACGCTGCTAACGCTACACGCTAATGGTTTAAAACTTATTGGTTTAGCTAAATAATTAAAGTGTTCCTGTGGTAAAATCAGCGTTTTAAACACTTAAACAAACTTGAGTGCCGCCTTATAGTGGGGAAAATAGATGACAACGAATGTGCTGAAGCGTCGTTTGGGTGTTTTCTTCCTTATTACCTGTCCTTTGTCTAGTAGCAAGGAAATCTAGGGCACATACATACAGCATTTGTGCCTAAAAAAGAAGCTTAAACCAAATTAGGTGTAAAGATTAATGATTATGGTTATGGGTGCTCAGTTATTGTATGTAAGTGGGTGTTTAGATTTAGTATGAGGCTTCACGTTCTGGTTTTACAATGTTGTCAGTTTTTGAGGTTTCCTTTAGTGGCGATTTAAATGTACAGTAAGTCTTTTTTTTTTTTTTTAAAGTTTTATATATGTGTGTGTGTGTGTGTGTGTAACACCCATCACGCCCCTGCGGGCGGTTTATCCTTCAAGCTCGGGTCCTCTACCAGAGGCCTGGGAGCTTGAGGGTCCTGCGCAGTATCTTAGCTGTTCCCAGGTCTGCGCTCTTCTGGACAGAGATCTCCGATGTTATTCCCGGGATCTGCTGGAGCCACTCGCCTAGCTTGGGAGTCACCGCACCTAGTGCTCCGATTACCACGGGGACCACCGATACCTTCACCCTCCACATCCTCTCGAGCTCTTCTCTGAGCCCTTGGTATTTCTCCAGCTTCTCGTGTTCCTTGTTCCTGATATTGCTGTCATTCGGAACCGCTACATCGATCACTACGGCCGTCTTCTTCTGTTTGTCTACTACCACTATGTCCGGTTGGTTAGCCACCACCATTTTGTCCGTCTGTATCTGGAAGTCCCACAGGATCTTAGCTCGGTCATTCTCCACCACCCTTGGGGGCATTTCCCATTTTGACCTCGGGACTTCCAGGTTATACTCGGCACAGATGTTCCTGTACACTATGCCGGCCACTTGGTTATGGCGTTCCATGTATGCCTTGCCTGCTAGCATCTTGCACCCTGCTGTTATGTGCTGGATTGTCTCTGGGGCATCTTTACACAGCCTGCACCTGGGGTCTTGCCTGGTGTGATAGACCCCAGCCTCTATGGATCTTGTACTCAGAGCTTGTTCTTGTGCTGCCATGATTAGTGCAACTGTGCTATCTTTCAGTCCAGCTTTGTCCAGCCACTGGTAGGATTTCTGGATATCAGCCACCTCCTCTATCTGCCGGTGGTACATACCGTGCAGGGGCCTGTCCTTTCATGATGGTTCCTCGTCTCCCTCCTCTTTCTTGGGTTTCTGCTGCCTGAGGTATTCACTGAGCACGCTGTCAGTTGGGGCCATCTTCGTGATGTATTCTTGGATGTTTGTTGTCTCATCCTGGACTGTGGTGCTGACACTCACCAGTCCCCGACCCCCTTCCTTCCGCTCAGCGTACAGCCTCAGGGTGCTGAACTTGGGGTGAAACCCTCCATGCATGGTAAGGAGCTTTCTTGTCTTTATGTCAGTGGCTTCTATCTCCTCCTTTGGCCAGCCTATTACCCCAGCAGGGTACCTGATCACGGGCAGGGCGTACGTGTTGATGGCCCGGATCTTGTTCTTACCGTTCAACTGACTCCTCAGGACTTGCCTGACCCTCTGCAGGTACTTGGTGGTTGCAGCTTTCCTAGCGGCCTCTTCATGGTTCCCATTCGCCTGCGGGATCCCCAGGTACTTGTAACTGTCCTCTATGTCTGCAATGTTGCCTTCTGGTAGTTCAATCCCCTCAGTTCTGACTACCTTCCCTCTCTTTGTTACCATCCGACTACACTTCTCCAGCCCGAACGACATTCCAATGTCATTGCTGTATAGCCTGGTAGTGTGGATCAGTGAATCGATGTCTCGTTCACTCTTGGCATACAGCTTGATGTCATCCATGTACAGGAGGTGGCTGACAACTGCTCCGTTCCGTAGTCGGTATCCGTAGCCAGTATCCGTAGCCAGTCTTGTTAATGATCTCACTGAGGGGGTTCAGGCCTATGCAGAACAGCAGTGGGGACAGAGCATCTCCTTGGTAGATCCCGCACTTGATGGTGACTTATGCACATATATGTGTGTGTGCTAGTAATTACATACACATAAAACTTAAAATGTGTTAGGACACATAAAACGGTCCAGTGCTTAAGTTTCTTTTTGAGCTGAATATGTGCTGAATTTGCTGTAGTCCCCCCCTTGAGGGAGCAGATGAAAGTACCTTCGCCAAGTACTCTGTTCTCCAGGCCGGCCAAACCAGGAGGTTGGAATTTCCAACTTCGTACTTGTATACAGCGCATTTGAACCCAAACCAGTTGTTTAAGAATGTGCTTGATAGTCATGGTTTACAGTAAATGCAAATAACCTTTCCAAGCTTGGCAGATGAATGAGAAAAAACCACTGAAAAGGCAAATGATGCACACTGAAGTTAAAATAAAGCCATACACCATAAACAGAAGACACTCTTAAAGTCTCAAGACTTTAATTTATGATAGTTTTGTTTTTTGTTTTTTTTAAATCACACGTACTAGTTTAATATTATACTTTAAAAGCCGAATCAACCACTGCACTCATGTTGTTTCTTGGAGTTTTTTCCTGTTGGTTGGATAGAACAAGAAAATTAATATTCAACATAATCCACACATTAATTTGAGAAGAAAATAACTGAGCTCAAGCCCTTTTTACTTCCCACTAAGCTCCTTTTTAATTTTCTGTCTCAGATTTGAAGTTGTTAGAATAATCTTTTGATGTGGGAGGCTACTTTCTTCCTTTTATTATCAGCTCATTGATGGGTCAAATTTCTACCTTTTCGTTTGTAAACCATCTGATTCAGTGAGTAATTGGGGAAAACAAAGTAGTCCTAAACATGTAGCCATGTGTTGATACATAGAGGCTTTTTGGAACACTTAGGCTATATGGAAGACTTAAAAACAAAAAAGTTGTATTCGATAGCACCAAAATTGATTCAAGTAATGGCACAAGGTGAAAATTGACTGTGGGCCCTTTTTATTTACTGCATACTATTAATATCAATGTTTATCTCATATTTATTTTTAGTTTTGGACATTTTGAAGCTTTGTAGTCTTTGACTTGTAAACAATTGTGTTTTGCAGTGACTGTCCTGCACCAGGGCTTTGCTACTGTTGCCCCGCCCACTCCCGCACCACACAAAGAACCCGGAAGACCTGAAAGAGGACACTACAACGTCACGAATAACGGCACCATCTGTTTAATGGCATACATGGGCCTCCAGCTCAACATCTCATACAACTCCACCTCCCAGAAAAAGGTACCGCAATAAAACCTGCACGTAACTGATAGGCGAATGCCACAGGTTAAAAGTATTTGGACAAATAACGTTTCATGATTTTCTTTACAGGTTGTCCAGGATGTGATGAACTTACAGCCCAATTTGACAAAGCACTCTGGATCATGTGATTCTGAGATCGCCTCCCTGCAGCTCACAGTGGATGCTGTTAAAACCAACCTCATCTTTGTCTTCACTATGGTGAGTTTCTGTTTTCATCATGTACTTCCTAAAGAAGCCACTAGATGGCAGCTGGAGCTTGAAGTTAACCTGCTCTAATCCAGTGGCGCTCACTTGGATGTACTTTTGTTTTTTCCACTAGAACTCCACATCCAACAAGTACCACTTAAGTGAAGTGACCGTGTCAGCGGCCTGGCCAGACATGAAAGGTGAGGCTCCTCAACTTCTTAGGTTGTATCCAGGTAGTCTGTATCTGATTAATGAACATGTGTTCAACCTATTTTGTGACCTACTCTTCAGTGTAGTCCACACACACACACACACATGTATATGTATAAACTAGGTGTGAGTGGTCACGTGTTGCTTAGGTCCTTGTCTAATCAGTAATATTGTGATGGGATCTGAAGCAGACTAAAACACATTGAAAATGCATTTGCATTGATGTCAGACCAAGCCGCATCATGGTGTAAAGGTGCTTCCAAAATGGACACAGCGTTCATTGCACTTGCTCATTGGTTTGAGGGAAGTTTCAGTTTCAGTTCAGTTTCAGTTTTATTTGTCATATGCAAGTTAGCACAGGGTCAACATTGCAATGAAATGTGTTTTACGAGCAGCAGTCACTCAGCAGCATGATATAGTAGGAGAAAATATAATAAAATAAAATATAAAAATATAAAAATAGTAGGGCGCAAAATATTAGAGAGACATGGTAAAAGAGAAAAGATGACTAAATATATATGTATCTATAAATATAAATATATGTACACTAGTGATTAAATAAGAAAATCTTGAAAGAAATATGACGGGAGGGTAGATGGGATATTGCACAGGAATGAGCAGCAGAAAATTACAGTATTGCACTTTTAAATATAAATATCAATGACAATAAAGTGAAGTGACCAGTGCAGATTAAACAGAGTACTTGTGAAGCTGCAGGGTAGCTTCTGAGTGCTGTGTTGTGTGTGTTTAAGTGTTGTGGTTGAGGTGTCGTACGGCTTGGTGGTAAAAACTGTTTTTAAGTCTTGTAGTCCGAGCAGACAGACTCCTGTAACGTCTGCCAGATGGTAACAAGGAGAACAGCTGATGTGCTGGGTGGCTGTGGTCCTTGATGATGCTGTGTGCTTTACGGAGGCATTGCTGGAGGTAAATGTCCTGAATGGCAGGAAGCCTCGTGCCAGTGATGTGCTCTGCTGCCTTCACCACCCTCTGTAGTGCTTTACGGCTGCTGGCAGAGCAGCTTCCGTACCAAACTGTGATGCAGCTCGTCAGCAAGCTCTCGATCGTACACCTGTAGAAATTTGAGGTGATGTTGGCGTTCATGCTAAACTTCCTCAGCCTCCTCAGGAAGTAGAGCCGCTGGCGAGCTTTCCTGATAGCAGTGTCTGTGTGAAGGGTCCAGGAGAAGTCCTCGGTGATGTTGACTCCAAGGAACTTGAAGCTGCTGACCCTTTCGACCTTGACACCGTTGATGTGGATGGGCTGGTGTTCTCTGACTGGTCGTTTCCGGTAGTCCACTATCATCTCTCTAGTTTTGCTGATGTTGAGAGTCAGGTTATTTTCCAGACACCACTCGTACAGCGCCATCACCTCCTCTCTATAGGCCGTCTCATCATTGCCTGTGATGAGGCCTATGATGGTTGTGTCATCAGCAAACTTGATGATGGTGTTGGACTCGTGTTTAGCAACACAGTCGTGTGTGAACAGGGAATATAGGAGGGGGCTAAGCACACAATCCTGTGGCGTACCTGTGTTTAAGATGAGTGATGAGGAGGTGTGCTTACCAACTCTCACCACCTGGGGCCTGTTTGTGAGGAAGTTTAGAATCCATCTGCAGATCGGTGTTCCCAGCCCAAGGTTGACGAGCTTCGTGGCAAGTTTCGAGGGGATGATGGTGTTAAATGCAGAGCTGTAGTCGATGAAGAGCATCCTTGCATATGTATTCCCTTTTTCCAGGTGAGTGAGGGTGGTGTGCGTTGCCAGGGCGATGGCATCCTCTGTGGCTCTGTTTGTCCGATAGGCGAACTGAAGAGGGTCCAGTGTGTCAGGGAGGGAGGAGCAGATGTGACCTTTGACCAGCCGCTCCAGGCACTTCATGATGACTGATGTCAGTGCAACAGGACGGTAGTCATTCAGACAGGAGACCACTGATTTTTTTTGGGAACTTTGTGAGGATTTACCTTTTTAAAGGTCCATCTCACAGCTTCTGTTCTCAGAGTTAAAGTTGCAACCTCACTGTCCTCCTGAGGGTAGAGGATCTGCTCTCTGTTGTCTGCATCAAAACGAGCATAGAAGTTGTTGAGCTCGTCTGCGAGAGATGCAGTGGGCTGAACACTGACTGTGTTGACCTTCTTGTAGTCAGTGATGCAGCGCAGTCCATTCCACAGTCGCCTGGTGTCAAAGCTGTGGTAGCTGGACTCCATTTTGTCCCTGTAGTCCTTTCTGGCCTTTTTTTATGGACTTTCGGAGGTCATACCTGGCTGCTTTATAAGCATCAGCATCCCCGGAGTTAAAGGCAGAGGTCCGCACTTTTAGCTTGGCGCGAACGTCTTTATTTACCCAGGGTTTCTGATTTGGATATATGCGGACAGTGGTTTTTGTGATGATGTCATCCATGCACTTTCCAATATATCCAATGACAGAGTCTGTGAGTTCATTGATGTTGCCATCAGCTGCATCCACAAATATCTGCCAGTCAGTTGTCTCAAAGCAGTCCTGCAGGACCTCCTCAGCCTCACTGTCCCATTTGTAAATAACCCTGGAAGCTGGTTTTTCCTGTTTCAGTCTTTGTCTGTATGCAGGCAGCAGCAGTATGGAACAATGGTCTGCCTTACCAAAAGCTGGGCGGGGGAGGGGTTTGTAGCACTCTTTGAATGGAGTGTAACAGTGGTCCAATGTTTGATCACCTCTTGTGGGGAAGGAGATGTGCTGATAGTATTTGGGGAGAACCTTCTTCATGTTGGCTCTGTTGACGTCTCCCAGCACAATAAAGGCAGCTTCTGGATTTTTGTTCTCAAGTCCAGTAATGATGTCATACAGTTCGTCCATAGCCGTAGTTTTATCAGCATGTGGAGGAATGTAAACAGCTGAGAGGAGAACTGAGCTGAACTCCCTCGGGAGGTAAAAAGGCCTGACTTTAATGGTCAGTAGTTCGAGGCTCTGAGAGCAGTAAGTTTTTAAGATACATGCATCTCTAGCCCACAAGGAGTTAACCATAAAGCACACCCCTCCTCCCCTTTTCTTGCCTGAGTCCTTCGTTCGGTCTCCCCGGTAAACAGTGAATCCATCCGGCCTGATGGCGCAGTCGGGGACGCTGGGCTCCAGCCATGTCTCTGTGAAGGCCAGAACGCAGCAGTTCCTGATGTCTTGTTGGTGTTTAATCCGTGCACGCAGCTCGTCAAGTTTGTTGTCCAGAGACTGGAGATTCGCAAGCAGGATGCTGGGGAGAGGTGGCTTGCTGTTTCTCTTTCGCGTTCGGCACAAAACTCCGGCACGTTTCCCCCTCTTTGTTTTCCCTCGACGTCGCGCAAGTAAACAAAGGATCCCAGGCAGCAGAGCGTCCACGGAGTCGAAGCCCGCTGTAAAGTCCGAACTGGCTGACGAACGTAGCTCCAAAAGCGTTTGTCTGTCATACTGAGTGTATGATCGCGCTGTGCGCACAGAAATTGAAAGCAGAACAAAATAAATAATAACATTTTTGCTGAGATGACTGGGAGCTCTCGTCGGTGCAGCCATCTTACGGCGCAACCGGAAGTAATTGCAGTGGACATAGCAATATAGGCGGGGTTTAAATGGTTCAAATGTCAGTGTGTTTTCTGTACCTCCTTTCATCAATACATCAAGGATTTTCTTAGATCTGTTGAGTTATTTGCAGCAAGGCACAACAAATCATTGCTGTTTTCTTGTATTGCTCACCTACACCAAGCTGCTCAAGTTTTAAAATACACACTGAGTGTGTGTGCTTGGATGAGAATCCATTTCTATGAAAGAGTTTTCTTTCTGTAGCATCACCTTGGATGCATGTGAACTAATTCAGTGAATTCAGACACAGATAACAACTTTTTCCTGGTCTCCCAGATACCCGCTGGACACCTTGTTTCTTTTGGTGACGTAGGCAGTTGTCACAGCGGTCAGAGTTCACGTTTGTTTGGTGTTTGTTCAGATTAAACAAATTAGCCAGATTTCTTTGCTCCTGAGCTGCACACCAGACATTTCCCAGTGCAACAACGGAGCACAATTGTGTTTCAATAGCCATTTATAAATATTGTTTTTCACAAGTGCACTGCGTGCTGACAGATGTTATGATATTGGTCATGCAGTTGACAGTTGAATTGTTTTTGATCATCAATCGGTACCACTTGAAGTCTGTCACACTTCAAGTGGATTCAATTTGATTCAATTGTAGTTTAGTTCAGTTTTATTTTTATAGCACCAAATTATAACAGTGGTCACCTCAGTCACCTGCACTGTCAAGGCTGCAAGATGAAGACCCTACAGTATTCAGGAGTAAACCCCAACAATCAGATGAATCCTTATGAGCAAGCACTTGGCGACAGTGGGAATGAAAAACTCCAGGAGAGCCAGGCTCAGGGAGGGTTGTGCATTTTCCATGACCGAAGCACATCTGTGCTGTTACTATGATAGATGCTCATATTGTTTTAAAAGTTTCAGGTAAAGAGATCAAAGTATGGGTGAGTAAACACTGTGAATGAAACCCTCAGGCTTCAGACTGCTCGAAAAGATCGGTTTGAGACAGTTGTTTTTTCAACCCTCAGCTCTGGATGATGCCACGAAATGTGCAAATCCTTGAATTAAGCACACAGCTTTCCCCATCTGCTGTGCAGACCTCTTGTTTATGGGGTGCAGAAAACAGTGACCCACAAAAAAAATGGAGCTGTAAACTGGCTCTCTTCAGTTAATTTAAAGCAGCTTTCATTGCTCAGATTATCGAGAATGTTGTTCTGCTGTGGTGTCTCTCTTCATTGTTTACTGAGGTCACATACATTAAAACAGACTACAGGTTGTAGTTTTGTAGTAATTATGGTGAAGGTGGAAAAAAAGCAGTATGGAAAATTAAGTCCTTATCTTTGTGTTAAAGTCACAGTGAAACTGAAACTGTAGTGTTTCCGTGCACTGACACATTTGCAGGTCATGCAGAAAATGCGGGCAGGTTTAAGCATTGTGGGCTTACCTCAAACTGTAAGACACACTTTATTGATTTAAATTTCATTTACCAGAAGATAACTGATCAACAAACACACCGAATCTGAACTTTATTAACATGTAGTTCATTTAAATTTCTCTCTCATAATCATTTTTTTTTCTTCTTATATGAATCTGTTTTCGCACTTAATACACTTCTCATGTCCATTCTGTTTTCTGCTTTAGAGCCTATTTCAGTCCATAACAGCAATCTGGACTACCTGCGGGGAACCGTGGGGTACTCGTACTACTGCCGTGACGAGCAAACTCTAAACGTGGTCCAGAATTTGTCCATCAACACCTTCCAGTTGCAGGTGCAGCCTTTCGCTGTTAAAGGAGATCAGTTTGGAGCAGGTAAACACTTCCGCCTAGTAGAGTGTGATCAAAACGCATCATCTCCTCCTTGTCCTTTCTCACGTGTCCTTTTCTGTCTATCAGCTGAGGAATGTCAGCTGGATGAAGATGACATGTTGATCCCCATTGTAGTCGGAGCAGCTTTAGCGGGGCTCGTTGTCATCGTGCTCTTGGCCTACCTCATTGGGAGGAAGAGGAGTCACGCTGGCTACCAGAGCATCTGAGGTCTCTCCTTACTCACATGTTGTCAGAGGCCTGAACGCGGCCCTACCCTACCTGAAAATTAACCACTGTCTTTCGAGACTTAAAGCTCAGCCCTCTTTCCCTCTGCCACTCCATGTTTCTCTCCCTGCCTCTGTGTGTGTGTGTGTGTGCTGTTCTTTGCCCTCATAAGTAACACTAATTATTATCACCTTGTTGAGGTTCATATGTGCTTTCTGAACTGACCCGCTCTTTCTTAAAAAAGGGAATTATTTAGAAGATTGTAATGAAATGAGGCCAACTTCTGACTGGTACTATGTAAAGGAGGGGATGCATGTTTGCAGAGGGTCAATTATAGTCCTCGAGTTGCTATTTATGATTTCTGTGAAAGGAATTTTGAGGGATTTAGAAACTGGGGTTTGTCTGTTATGGAATGACCATTTTTATTGGTCCAGCATAAAATGAGGTTTGCTGTTACAAAGGGAATATTTCTGCCAGTTATACTTAAACTACGTCCGACAGTTGAGAGCTGAACTGATTATTTACCTGCAAGCTGTATGCACGTTTGAAAGAACATATTTAGAAACACAATAACCTAATCCTAAAAAGGATGTGTGAGGAGTCCTCTTGTAGCTCTAAGATGCATTTTAGAATTAACTTTCTTTTTTTAAGCAGGGTTAGTGTTTCAAAGCTTTTCACTCCCTCTTTCGGACACACAGCATATTTTCTGTTGTGAGTCAATTTTAGCTTCATTCAGCTTGTGGAAATGGACTCATTTGCTTGCTTTCAGAGTTATGAGACACATTTATATTTACTAAATTTAAAGCTACAGCCAGAAGACTTAACGTGACATTAAAATTGGAAACGGAAACCCTTAAAACTCTGAGTAAACCATTAACCTTGTACACACTCTGAACTTTATTGAGTGTGAAATTAGTGAATACGCCTGGCCAGGCTCGTACTCCCACTGTAAAATACCTGTGTATTATTTTTACATTGGATGAGTTGGTCACCTCATGTGTTGCGGCCGTTAAGGCACAGGTAGCCTTTGCAGTATTTTTCTGAATGGCAACTGTCACCACTCACAATACCGCGACATAAGCGCTGATATTGAAAGAGAAAACGTCGAAACCGAAAGCAAGGATTTTCCTGAAAGTTTTTTGCACGAGGTCACCACTTGCAGCATCTCCCTGCATATATCTGCACGATCGTACAGTTGTGTCTTCAACTCATCTGCGGCGGTCGTGGCGCAATGTGCAACGACAACAAAATGGCAACAGGGGCCAGTGGTTGTGATATCATTTCCGGCACGCACCGCTGTTCAAGGGGGAGCATTAAAACACTGACCTTTGTTACCTTCAGTACCTTCTCCTCTTGCTTCCGTTCTTAACCAACATGCAGTCTTTGGCTATAGCTTTGCACGGACCAGCCACAGCATCAAAACCACTGGCAGCTGAAGTGAACCGTGGTGTTTATTTAATTTCAGTGCAGTATTCTGCTGGGAAGGGTTTGGCACTACAAGTCACGTGGAAGTTTCTGTAGCTTGAGTTAAAGGCAACTGGACTTCTTTTGCAGGGACTTTGAAGCTTCTTCATTTCTAAAAGCTGGTGGAGAGTCATAGTTGACTTCTGATCAAGTACTAAAAAAAAAAAAAGGAACCCTTAGAGCTAAAAAAGAAAATCCAGCTGCCTTCAACTGAAGTCAAGACCATTTGTGTCGATGTTACTTTAATCTGCAGCATAAACCTTACTGGAAATTCAGCACAAACCAGGATAGCATCTGCATCTCCCTGGAGAACAATTCACCAGACTACGCTCTAGAAACATTTCATGAATGGCTTGAGGAACATGACAAAGTGCCAAAGGTGTTATCCTGGCCCTCAAGCTCCCCAAAGCCCAAACAGATGTGCCAGAAATGCAATGCACATCTGTTACCATGTCAGTGTCCCAACAGTCAATAGTAAATGATCTGATACTTATATAGTTCTTTGCTACTGAATTTGAGCTCTCAAAGTGCTTCCTACTACAAACCTCATTCAGCCATTCACACACATTCATAGGAGTGCTTTTTTTTTTTCTATGACTAAGCACTTTTTAATCTAACCTAACACACACTCCCAGTCTGAGAAACTCAGGGTTCAGCATCTGGCCTGAGGATTGCCCAAAGATTGAATCAACGATCTCCTGCTTAACAGATGACCTACTCGGCGTCCATGCCACTGACTCTATTTTGGTGGCACAAGGGGGATGTGCCAATTTAGATATCTGGTTTTAAAGTTGTGGCTGACTAGTGTATATTTACTGTGTAGATAAAGAAACAGTTGACACAAAAGAAAACAAAAAAAAAAAAAAAGTTTATTTCCCACAAGGCTGATAGTCACTCCTATGAATTCTGTTGTTACAACACAACCAAAACAGGATCTAACAGCATTGTTGGTTTAAATGAAGCCCAAAGCCTAAACATCTCTGTAGGAACTTAACAAAATTCCTACAGAGATGGTTTTGTTTTGCTTGGGATGTTGGTTCCTGAAAGAAAAGCAGTTTAACTGAAGTCCTGAGAAACAGCCACGTGTCATTATTAAAAAGGCCAAAGTGCTCTGGTCAGTGTTCATCAGTGCCTTCCCAGCTGTAACATGGATGGGATTCAAGTAATGCTAATATCACACAGGAACTCGCTCACTCACCTACACTGTGCTGCCATAACTGAGACATGTTTGTGTCTCCCGTAGCCTTCGTGTACTGTTACTACCATAAATATGCATTGTTCGATGTAGTAGGAAAAAGCACAGATAATTTGTGTTTTTGTGGTTTTTTTCCCGCCTCCCTCATGTTAATACTCATGTAGTTATTTAATAAAGTTTTATTAGATTTGTCTGAACTTTTTTTTTTTTTAAGGAGAGGTCAATAAAAGTGATGAATGAGGCCATCTGACTCTGTTTTGCCTTCATGCTGTTTGTTAGCAGACAAACCTGTTCCCTGTTGGGTTTTTATTTGTTTGGGCTCCTTAGAAGCGGATGTTCATTATTTGACAAGGAAGGTATTGAATACCATCAAAGACTAAATTCCAATATCATTTCTTTTAGAGAATACAAACATATTTACTGTGTTTTAACCACAGTTTTGACATTTGAATAAAGTTAAAAGAACAAAGCAAATAGCCAAGTTCACATGAACATGGTGTTTGACTGTCAAAGCAGTCCCCGAGCAACAGGGAGCCTGTTTCAACACACATGTTGACTAAATAATGTAAATGTCACTAGGAAACAGCAAATTTGCATCAGTCCATGCAGAGACTGGATCTGCAGGGTGCGGTCATGGAGGATACGACGCATCCTATAAGGCACAAAATGACTGAAAAAGGGATACAAAACCAGGTTATGTGATGCAATGGGAACATGAGGAAATGTAAAACAGTTACAAAGAGGTACTTTTACAACCCTGTGTCCATTAAAGGTGGGTGTGCCATGTACATAAAATTAATGGTGTAAAATCCACCAGTGTCACGTTTGATGTCTAATATTTTTGATAAATTATAGTGTTCAGATCATTTGCACATCATTTGCGTTCGGTTTTTACTTACATAGCGCCCCAACTTGTTTGGAAACTGTTTTTTTATAGCAGAGCCACCATCTCACAGTCTTATCCATAGCTGTTGGGGATTTGGGTTTACAAACATCAGCTATTCTATAGTTTGCATTTTAATTTAAAAAGTTGTTTATCTGTATTATCTACATTCATTTTGCATTTGAATATTTACTTATTGTACTTTATGATAGTTTACAGACTCTTATGGCTAGGGCTGTTGATATAACGATATATATCAGATGACGATATAAAAACGTTTATGCTATCGTTTGTTTCGTGGTGTCGCAAAATAAACTGTTTACGGCAATATTTTTTCATGGTTTTGATGGTCACTGTAGTGGCTATATTAATTTCTTAAAGTTCTCTCTTTGTCTTATATTTTATATAACCACACTACTGACAGACAAGCGCCTGTTTTTATGTGTTGTGGTTAGCAACAACGACGGTAACACCATCGCGTGTCCGCTTGTTTATGTTCCACATAAACCTTTCACAATAAAGCTCAAGATCCTGTTGAGAATTTTCAAAATAAACCGAATCACGTGAAAGAGCAGATTATTTACGGATGAGAATTAAAAAAAAGAGCCACCAGGTGCTAAAAAATAAACCTTAAACTCAAACGTTAGAACAGGCTTTTCCCCGCAGCACGCTGTGTAATAAATACTCACAAAGAAAACGGCGGCCTTTACAACTTATGTCTAAAAATGTATAGTTTCATGCATCGGTTAAAACACTCGACTCCAGCTACATGACGCGCAGCTGGAAACACTTCATGCAAGACGAGCTGCCCGAGATTCACAGAATTTACAGAAAATGTTACATTTTTGTGATTTATATCGTTATCGACGATAGAATTCTTATATCGGGATATGAGATTTTGGTCATATTGCACACAGCCCTAATTATGGCCTAGAAAAAGGGTCAGTGTATGCCTCTGCAGATTTCAGATCTTCTATCGTATTTAGTAAAAGATTGCAGATCCCAGTTTCCAGTTATAGTAACTGATTATCTATTTATAACAGAAACAAAGCACTGTGAGCTAAAACGAACAACATTATCTGTATCACTGAGGTAATTTGTCCAACACAGCAGTTGTAGACTTGCACTCATTGACCACTTAATTAGATAAACTCATTCAACTGCTCGTTAATGGAAATATCTAATCAGCGAATTGTGTGGCAGCAACTGTCATTCAGGCATGCAGACATGGTCGAGATGACCTGCCTGCAGTAATGCAAATAACAGAAGAGGAGCATCCCTTAACACACACCAAGATCACACCAAGTGCCACTCCTGCCAGCTAAAAAAAAGGCAACAGGTTATAATTACATGTGGTCACTGGAGCTGAACATTAGAAGACTGGAAAAATGTTTCCTGTTTCTGCTGTGACATTCAGATGGTAGGATCAGAGTTCACCCTAAACAACAAGAAAACATTTATCCATCCTTACTTCTCTCAGTGGTTCAATGGCTGTGGTGGAACACGAGATTCACAAATCCGACAGTCGCTGCTGAAAAATCTGCAGCAACTGTTTTGTGCATTCATTCAATATGGACCAAAATCTTTCCATGACTTTTATGAATCTGTACCATGAAATCCCACTCATTGCAAGGTGTACTTACTAAAGTGGCTGGTGAGCATATAACTTTAATAGCTTTGTAGACTGTGCCTGAATTCATGACTGACACACACAAATAATACTGATGCTACCATTTAGCAGAAGCATTCAGCAAAGTCAGGAAGCAGATGAGGTAAGTTAATGGGTTTTATTTTACAACAAAAAGTGGAAAATGAGACTGAGCTCCATAAATTTAAACAGAAACCACCACATTAAAAGTGTGACCCTTCAGCTTTATGTTCTCTTGTAAACAGTCCTAAAGGCAAGAGACAAAACAAAGAATTTCACATTAAAAATAAGTGATCCGTCCATAATCACCAAAGCAAAAGTGTTTTTAGAAAATACACATGTAAATGCTGTTTGGTGCGGCGTTATGATCTTAATGTACTTCTGTATATATAGCAGCAAATATAGTAGGTGAAAGATTGGAGTGTAAATCAAAAGAAAAGCCTCAGAAGCATAAGCCTTCATATTTAGATACCCAGTCTGCCAGATTAGTGTGTAACAAAGTATAAATCACAGAAGTAACCTGAAGAGTCACCAACATGTATGTTTCATACAGTTCCTATAGTCATGTTTCATACGTTCTTGACTGTACAGTGTTACTTACGCTGCCTGAGCCTTTGTTTTATTAAATCCAGTATAAGGGGAAAGTGTGTCCTGAACCTCATAGGTGTCGTGATTCCTCCTTGAGAATTTGTTGTCTGCATTTCTCTCTGAGTTTATCAACAGTCGACATCGACAGACTCTTAGGTTCCGTAAAGATCTTCTGCAAAGGAACATTTAAGGAGTGCTTAGGCTTACACAGACCTTTTTTCTACTCAAAATAAAAATAAAAACTACAATTAAAACTGTGTAAATACTTTTAACAGATTATCTTCTGCACAGTCTCGTGGATTGGTGAAGTTAGAATAGCTGAAATGTAGCACTTCCCCATGAATTTTTTTTCGGGAAGTATTCTTTTAAAAAGATGATTTATGACCATAAGTAGTGACATTTTTCTCTGGCCCCTTCCTCACCATCATTGTATTTGGCCATCTCACCTGCATAAAGGTGTGGCAGTCCAGAGTGAAAGCCCCAGAAGTGATCTGTTTGAAGCATTCACACACGTCAGGCAAAGAGCGCGCTCTCAGGATCTCTGTCTGGTGGTGAAGGATGAGAGTAAGAGCCACGCGGAAAAGTACTTTGGATCCCTCATAGAAAAGACAATCCCAGACCCGCAGAACAGTCTGCAAGAATAAGACAGAAGGTGGATGTCAGTTAAATTTTCGCCACATGCTTCTAGTTTGACCCCTCCACTAAAGCGCAGCTTTTGCCTCACCTCGATAGGGAGTACATCAATGTAGAGGCAGATAAACCAGCGAGACACCACCAGCGTCCATATGCCGGGATACTGGGCCATGAGCTGTCCTACTGCAGGAGCTTTGACCTTAACCAGCTCACCAAGGACCTCCTGGTCAGTCTTCAGACCCAACATGGCCGGGGTGTAGTAGTCTGCAACACATTCAGATGAATTCCTCCTTTTCTTTTGCACAATTGAAAGCCATTGTAGTGCATTTATTTATTATAGATAATATTTATTATTATGTAAACTTTGAATTACATTTATTTATTTAACAGCCCTCCTTAAGGAAAAGATCAGGCTAACTGATTATTATTTTATCCCCAGTACCTCAGAAAAACAGACTCACATGCTCACAGTTAATTTGCTGTTTAATAAACTGAACAGAAATAAATAATGATGGTCTGGAGCATTGTTTTATAAAAGAAGATCTCAAATTTTTATAGACCGAGTGTCAGTTTAGGAAGGCGCTATGATGCTATGAAGTAAAACGGAAGAGAAGCGCATCTTTGGTCTCGTTCTCTGCTGCCTTGACATTTTGCTGTACGTTTCCTTTGTTGTGGCTGCAAAATGTTAGCTGAGGCTGCCGCTGGCCCTCGACACGAGCACTGAAAACCCTGCATCTCTAAAGTGGAACTGGTTTAACCTATGGAGCAACAGTGCGGGGTAGGGGATGTTTGCTGTGGGGTAAACAAAAACAACAAAAGAGCTCTGAAAGGAAGCCGACGTTAACTGTCACCTTACCTGGGAGTATCCTGCCCACCAATGCATCCATAAGCCAGAAGGATTTCTCTTCATCTTTCGTGATGATCATGAGGTAGCCCGCAATGAAGTTCATGCCCTAAAAACGACAGAGAATGCTGTGGATCGCTTAGAATAAGAACTCCTGCTGTGTGTGCATACAGTATGCCAGGTTTTACATTGAATAAGTGCACTGACCGATATAAGAGCTAACAGATGAAGGTTAAGACGAAAATCCTACACATATATTGGTTAAATAAGGAAGAAGCCAGCCCTGATCTTTAGGTAAACAGACATGATCTTAAATAGAGGGAGAGTCAGAGCTTGTCGCTGACTGCATTTTCTTCACCTGACAGTAGCCCACTGTAGGATTATGGTGTCCGTAGGCCAGCAGCACATTGAACAGAGCCATCTGCATGCCTGGCTCTGCTTTGCTCTTGAACAGGATGTTGTCAGGAAAGGTCCTGTGCATATCTTTTAAAAAGCAGAGAGAGTGAGTGAATTATTGGGACATAATTTAAGCATTGAAAGAGCATGCTGTATGCTGCGACAGTTTTGGTGCACCTGTGTGAATGGTTTCTTTCAGCTTGGTGTCATGCTCCATGTCCAGCAGAGACTGGTAATAACCCGGCTTACTCTCCAGCTGTTCCTGGGCACCACTAGCCGCCATCCAGATCCTGGCACGGTGCTCATTAGGCACACCTTTACGAACAAACCTCTTCACTGCCAAAACATGTTTTATTATTAATTACCCATCACACGACCAGAGAGCTAGAACGAACAAGCAAACAAAACCCATGGAGGTGTATTTTGTTTTTGTACCTGTGAAGTTCTTCTCCACATGAGGCTTCTCCTGAAGGAGCTTTGACCATCTCATGGACCTCCTGTTGAGGACATCTACATACTGATTCATCATCTCCTTGTAGGAGTCGAAATCGCCACGTCTCTCAAAACCGTAGGCGTCAATCCTGCTGGGACAAATTCACACAGTTCTCCACCAGTGAAGGTCTACACATAACACTCATAGATGCTGTGAAATCAGGATTGCCAGTGGACCTGCTTGCTCCCCTCCCTTCTTTCATTCTCCTATTCAGTGATGGCAGACTCTAAAACTGCCTCCACTGGGTAGGGTTTCTGTAGCTGAGTGATCAAATGCTCCAGCTGGATGAATAGTTAAGTATTAAATTACTTCTTAGGGGAGCACGGAGAAAAATTCAAAACTCTGACAAGCTCCTGTCCCTTAAAAGCCAACAGGTGACAAACTTTAATGGTAGATTTACACGTTATAAGATGAAATGTGAAGTGGAAATACAAAAAGCTGAAGAGGAAGAAAGATGTTGTAAAAACAAGAAAAGGTTGCCAGTGAGGAAGCTGCAGGCAGATATGCTGTCTAAATAACACAGGCCGACAACAAAACAGACAAAAAAAGAAGCAAGAACCGAGAAAATGAACTTTTTAAAACTCAACGAAACAAACAAAGCTTACCTGTCACTGTCATCATAATCGGCCAGAGCCTGCATAGCATTTCCTTTCATTTCCCCATCCATTGTGTCTCATGTGCTAAAGGTAAAGTAGTCCAAGAAAGCAGAAAAAAAGAAAAGAAAAAGAAAAAACAACTGGGAGCAGGAAGCTTATTCCATTTTTATTCCCTGGAATAGAACCAGCTGCTGTCAAGGTAAATAACAAAGCGGTCTGAGTTTCCTATGGCTCACCTTACAGCAGCCACTGCTAAGAGGAGGAGCTAGTATGAAGAAACCCACAGGTAACAGCCACAGGCGTGTACTTCTGTTTGCACACAAAACAGTTGGAGGAAGAGACACTGTAGTGTTTGCTCTTATGTCCTCTGCTGGCTGTAATTCCAACATTTTATTAATTTCCTGCAGCAGGTAAAAATGTTATTTCTTTAAAAGGATTTGGAGCCAGACCCAAATTTCCAGTGTTTCAAAGCTGATCTGTTTGGCAGAAATATTATCAACACCGAGATGTTAGGTGGACTTAGCCAATATTTTATATTTGGAATACATTGTGTTCTGAAACGTGTAGCCCGAAGTAATGAATTATTAGACAGCATTACTGTGGATCAGTCTCACCTTACTTCAACATTATTTTTGACAAACACACAGACAGCTGGCATCTAAAAAGCCTGATATTTCCACCTGGAGCTGGTGGAAACAAAAGACTGTATATATAAGATGGACACATGCAATACACTCATTCCTTTCCATTCTGTTAATTTTAACTTGGCATATTTTTCGTGTTGTATGGCCATGTCCTGTGTTATAAAGTTTAATAAAGTTTAAACAAAAGACTAAAAAAGATGGGGATGGATGTAGCCTCCAGGTCTGAAAAATGACCTGAAATGCTGAAGTGCCTTAAACCTGCATTCTTCTTTTATGACCTCAGTAAGCCCACTGGTAGGTTCATGTTCTCGTTTGACACTTTTAAGTCTCAGTTTTAACACAAACTGACTCGTTTGCACACTCTAGTCCCAAATAGACTCAAAACTGGTAAATAAAACAGTGAACACATTAGGGCGTGGCTGCATTAGTTACTACAGTATGAGCGTGCAGTGTCACTCACCGCCTGTGATTTTAAAACACCAAGAATGCTCATCCTCAAGGCCCCAAAACAGGACTTTACAAACCATGGGTGATTTTATGGGGGGTTACAGCCATCTTTTATACACGGATTTTGGTCTACACTCCACACTCTGTTTTTAGCTTAATTGTCTCCAGTGTTGGGGAGTAACGGAATACATGTACCGCTGTTATGTATTTAAAATACAAAATATGAGTAACTGTATTCCGTTACAGTTACCATTTAAAAAGGTGGTATTTAGAATACAGTTACTTTGTTGAAATAAATGGATTACATGGCGGTATTTTCCTGTTTCATATTGTGGCGGGTCAGGCCTGTTTGGGTTTTGTTTGACAGCTACATTCTGTTGTTCCAGGCGGCAGCGTTATGGTTGCCATGGTTGCCATGGTTACAGGGTGACGCTCTTTCTCTGCGTGTTTCCTGGGTGAGAGAGCGCCTGTTGTTGTTGTGCTAAGCTAATAGGCAGAATGCTACAGGTATAGCCCTAAAGAATGTAGCATCATAGGCAGTGTAGTCCGTGCTGCAGGGAGAATGGACCGCCATACACGTTATGTGTCTGTGAGCGAGGGAGGGAGAAAAAGGAAAAGTACGAGCTGTCATCGAGCAAAAACGGGAGCTGGAAGCACGTAAATATAATAATAACCACTGCAGCCAAGAAGAGTGCCTGACGAGCCCAGTTGTAAGTAAGCTATTAAGACTCGACTGTACACCGTGTTCGTGTTTTCCTCCAAAAACAATAAGTTCTGTTGGAGCAGCCTTTCAACGCCTCTCTCTGTCTCTCGCTAGCAAAGTTGACCCAGACAACAAAGTAAAGCTAGTTTTCGGCTACGAGCCCTACACAGAACCCACCGTATTAGCCAGAGGTCCCTTTACTAAGTACTACGGTTCGGAGCTGCGGACCTTCAGTAAAAGTAATAAATCACAGCAATAGTACATTCATGTAGTTGTAAACAGCATGATAATATATTAAGTAATCCAAAGTATTTAGAATACGTTACTCTCATTGAGTAACGTAACGGAATACGTTACAGAATACATTTTGGGTCATGTATTCTCTATTTTCTAATCGAATACATTTTAAAAGTAACCTTCCCAACACTGATTGTCTCACCCTTTGGTGGGTAGTACAGTGCATAGAGTGACGGAGAAAGGCTCAAAGTGGACTCCAGTTGAGCTATAGTGGCACTCCACACGGAGTACTCTTAACAATATATGCGCATACAATTAGTTTAACTGCAAACAGATAAAAAAAATAACAGTCATGTGTCCTGTTTTGTGGAATCATATTCTGAAAGTAATCTGGATTTATCTCCTCTGTAACAACATTGTTGTACCTTCCTATTTCACTTATTTTTAGTCAGAAACTTAGGAGTACCGCAGTTATTAACAGAGCTTTTAGTTTCTAATTATTTACAAAGATGATCCCTGGAAATAAATAGATGAACCCTTAAGCCATTTTAGCCCTAAAAGAAACTTTGCTGGAGTTGAATTACTTCTGGTGAAAGAGTATTTTAATGATACTTGAATACATTTGATTGACCTATGAGGGTAGCTTAAATAATTCAACCTACAAACATAAATGTGACTTGCCTCTAGAAGTCAGCGTTCTGCGTGAGTTGCATATGATCCCAAAGCAGATGATGCCACACACCTGGCCACTTCAACTGCTTGTTAACAGAAATATCTAATCAGCCAATCACGTGGCAGGAACTCCGTGCATTTAGTTATGTAGACAAGGTCAAGGTGACCTGATGAAGCTTAATCCAAGCATCAGAATGGGGATGAACGGTGATTTAAGTGACAGGCTGGTCTGAAAAACTGCTGACCTACACAACCATGTCTTGAGTTTATAGAGAATTACCAGAAAAACAGAAAATATTAAATGAGAAGCAGTTTTCTGATATTTCCAAACATTCCTCCCCCCCCCCCCCCCCCCGCCCAGTGTCGACTTGCCTTCGCTGTAACTGCTTTTTTGTACTCTTTAGCAGTTTGTTTTTTGTATCTGTGATATTAAGCGTCATATTTCTCAGCAGCAGCAAAAGAGCTAAATACACACATCATTATGGAAAAACTCATGCTTTATTCATCTTTCATAAATGAACAATATTAGGCTACTTACACGATGTATCAACAATATTTTCTATTTTTCACTACCTTCAGGAACACTGAACAGATGGGGTTAAACAGAAATGCAAATATCAAACAGACAGGTTTTTAATCTTAAGGCTTACTTTGTCGTCCTGTTGTCGCCCTCTTTAGTGTCCTGATTTCTGTATTAAGAGCTTTGCACTGCCTAAACATACAGATATGTGCCATGCAATCCTAAAGGTCAGTCGTTTCCTAATTTCAGAATTTCTCTCAAATGCTGCTAAACAGTTGTTTAAGCATAAAAAACCGCATCAAAGTGATGAATTGATAAAAAAACAAAATTGCTTCTGAAAGAAACGGTGAAAAGAGTCGACTATGTGACATTTAGGATTCAAGACCCACTCCCCACTGAAATTATTCAGACAACACAACCCAATATCCATGATCGAAATTAAAGTACTGCCTTTACTTTAGTGAAAATGTATTGGTGAAACCAGCCAGGGGTGACGTAAAATGTGTTTCAACATGCTTTTGATGAGAAGCTCACAATTCCATGACTTAACAGAGCCACCTAACAATTAAACCAACAGCATATCATCCACAATATTGAGGCATCCTGTTAGAGAACTTAGCATTTACTGTACATAAAACAATCATCTTTTGTATTTATAAATTGAACATATTTATATTATTCTTCATATAGCTCTCTTTGTAAACTGTCCCAATAGATACAGTATGTACAGTAAAAACTGCAACAGTTCTGTTGGTGCTGGTGTAGTGAGCACTCTGTCCCAAGGTTAGAATAAGACAATAAGACATGGGAACTTTGCACGGTCACTCAGAGCTTTGAGACACGGTTGACTAGGAAGAATCTTAAAACACACAGCTTCTCCAGTCCATTCAGAGTACACGCAGCCAGTGAACCTCCTCTCAGTGCTGTGTCTATGCCCACCTATGGGGGCTGTAGTGCTCCTCCTGGAGCAGAGCACAGGGGCATCCAGGATACTGAGAATCTGGCAATGTCCATATGATGCCTCAGACTCAAGAGGGCAGAAAACGTGGCCAGTCGTTCTCGTAGTTTATACTCAGCTCCCTGAAAGGTGGTTTCCTGACAGTTTCAAGTGCTTCGGTTTTCACTCTGAAGTCTACAATTTTCTTTTTTTTTTCTCTCTTTTGTACAAGTCTTAAAAAAAACTATCAAGTCACTGTAAAAGAAACAATGTTCTGGTTTTCCAGAGTCGGGATTAGATTTAGAGAGTTTTGCGTTTTGATCCTGTTACAATTGGTCGAGCAAATTCCACAAAATCATCTATAAGGACTGGCCAAGCTCCTGGGTGAGAAACACCGAAATATCGTTAGTGTCACAGTGATGGACAAGAGCTAAATATGAAGCATGTATTATCGATTGTGCCGGCTCACCTTCCTCATCATAGTTTGACATGTCGTCTGCTATCATGTTGCCAAAGTCCAACAATAAGTTCCATGTGTCCTTTGGGATAGATCGTTTATGGTGTTCCTGAAATGAACGAGTCCTGGTAAATTCACAGGTACAGAAACAGCTTCACATGTTTTCATTTCCTTCCATCTTTAATAATAGATTTTTTTGTCACTCTAAATAACTGATGGACTGAATTCTAGAGTTCTGTTTCAACCAAAACACCAGGGACAGGTTGCACCAACTGTACTTTGCTAAGCCTGGTCCAAACACCTGTCAGTATTTCTGAAAACCAGTCGTGAGACTGGACTTTACGCTCGATAAAATAAAAAAAGAAAAAAGTCTGTAACATTCTCCCGATGTCCGCCTAATTTGTCGGTTCTGCTTTGGAGTACATTTGGAGGATCAAAGTAAACAAAAATGCCATTACTGACACAGAAATAAGAAAATTAAGAGCTGTGCAGGCAGCGCAAGAACAAACAGACGGCCCCCAAGTCCAACTTTATAACAAGCAATAAGAGAGCTAGGAAAGAAATAACGAGCACAATAAATCATGCACTAACTCAGACAGCCTCTGTTAATGAAACGATGCAAAGAAAAGTGGAAAGACCAAACAAAGATGTTTCTTTGAAAAGAAATCCCTTCAAACCAGCACAGCTAGGCAGATTTTTATTAGCAGTATATAACTGTTTACGTTGCCAGAGTGGGTGTAGTTTTGTCAGACAGCTGCAGGCTTGTGGTCCAAAAAACCAAACAAAAAACTGCAAGTCATGGTACAGCTCTTCAGTATATTCAAAAAGATAACTCCTACAAGTTGAAACCACTCAATCACCCCCCTCGCAGCAGCCTGCTTATGTTATATGAATAACTCTGACACCTAAATGTCTGTTTGCCTCAAACATTACGCCACTGGTACTTTGTGTGTGACTGTGTTGACTAAGCTGTCGGCAGAAATGGTCTGAATTTGGACTTTTACACCTGCTTCGGACTAAGATTCTTGAAAAGTGCAGGGTTGGTGGAAACATCATGTTGGAAACAATCTGGTTTTGCCCACTAGTTTTTGTGATCACGTAGGTATCTAACGGAATAATGCCCCAGGCCTCTAGAATGGGTTCCTCCTTAATTAGAGGATTAAAATGGCTTAAAGCTTGGCTAACTGATTAAACAAAACAAAAACACACATTTTATTCTGGAGCAAATAAAATGCCACTTACAAAGGTTTAAAAAGAATTACAATCTTGGTGACTTTTTGGGGAAAAGTGAACACCTTTTTAGGTGTAATGAGGACATCACCTGACCTTTTTCTCTTAAAAATACCAGTTGTAGTATCTCAGCTCTTAGAACACAGCTCCTTCCTCACATTTAAAATCTGTACACTTACATCAGTGTAAAAACAAACAAAAATAAAAAATAATTTGCACTTCTTTTTAAAATAATGCCCCAAATATCAAAACACTGCGCCTGCCAATAAAAATCAACATTACTGATTTCTTAATAAGCAGAAATTCAGGGTCCATCGTGCCCAGTTTTACTCCTTTGACTCACCAAAAGGAATCTATTCCAAAGATCGAGGAATTTAAATCGTCCCGAAAGGACCAGGTTCCAGTAGGCTACGGCCATCTCCAAATCTACACAAATGAAACAACTTTGTTCAGATGTTTGTGAATCTATAATATTAGTAAAATATCTATTGTTAGGTCACAATCCGTGAACTTACCGAGACCCTTCTGGCCAGGATTTTTGGCAAAGTTAAAGGTGAATTGATAGAAGTCCTTGAACTTTCCACTATCTTTTAGCTCTTGTTCTAATCTTGGCAAAAGTGCCTTCAGTTTTTCTGGACTGTCACACCTAGAAAAAGAAAAGAAAAGAAAATATAAGCAGCACATACACAAATCACAACACATGGACAAACAAAACTGTTCTAACATTTAGCGCCCTGAAAGCCTATTTCAAAATACTCGGACACCTGAGCCTCAAAAGCAAAACACTGCAACTGTTTCATTGAGTCGTTCCACGAAGACACAGTATACCCAGGCTGTGGGCGGATGTATAAATAGACAGCCTTCCCTCCCTGGAGCAACACTAAGAGAACCGCCATGCGTAGATACTTCAGTAAGAGTGTTTTTGTCCCACTTTAGAGCGTGTCACGTACTGGTCATGTCAACACTCACCCCAGCTCGGTCATTCCATCCATAAACTCCTTCTTGGTGAACTCACACTGAGTGGCGGCACGAAACTTCCACGCAATAACCAGCACAGAGATGCTGGCTGGATCCAGTGAGAGGTCGTCACAAAACTGCTGGATCCCATCAATACCAATCTTATTCTCATCCTGGGGATCTATCAAGACAAAAACACAGTTTCACTCGAAATACTCAAGCAAGCAGTGTCTGTAACTCTTCTGGAATAAGGATCTTTACACTGTTCTTGTAAACAAAATTACAGCCCTAAACACTGTATTTTAAGATCCTACTTGCCTTTGTAGCGATTGTAGAGCTGTTCCAGCTTCTTACGGTCTACTGAGGTTTTCATGGATTCCTTACAGTAAAGCTCTGGATTCTGAAAATAGTTGTCTGTAGCAACTTCTAGTTTCCAGTCATTCTGTGTGAGACAGTACACGGCCGTTTTCTCCCCAGCCTGTGTGAAGGACATGAACTGCCGTACCTTGTCCCTCTGCGAAGACTTCAGCTTATGCTGTACAAGTACAGGACAGGGGCTGTCAGGCACCGGCGCAATCAAACCAGTCAGTACAGACAGCACCACACAAATGCAGATCGACACACAGACAAAAACACACAGCGAAACATAAAACTCCACAGGCATTCAGGCAACAGGAAGAAAGACTGGGACACGCTCAGGAATACTCTGGCACATATTTCAAAAGGTTAGTCAGTCACGCCGACAAACGCGCTACAAATTTTGAGCCAAGACGCGCTGGTAGTAATGACGTCCTTTCCAAAAACAAGGTGGGTTTTTCTGAAAGGGGTTGTTATGGATTCTCAAAGCACATGCTGTACCTTGGAGGGCCCCTCAGATAACTACAGTCATACTTGTAACATGAGTAAGGACATAGGATGCCATCACAAGGACCCAGAGGTGCAACAAGTCTGGAGTGAAACACAAGCCCCCCCATACCAGAAATACTCAACAAATACCCCTTACATAAAAACATAGAGTGCACTTTCATTACATAAATACTTATAAGGTGATTTTAATTCATTATGGACAGAGGAACAAAAGAAATTACTCAGTGTGCACTTCTCTTGGCTAAAATCAGTAATGTTCATTCAGAATAATCCACCACTGAATTATAAACAGCCATATAACAAGTTTTTATCATATCTTAGACCAAACCTTTCCAGAGATACTTGTGCTAGTGTGCAACTACCATCTCCTCTCCAGCAGAAATTAACCAGCAATCAATCATTAAAGCCATAAATCTAAAAGAAAAAATTGCCAAAAGTTATTTTAGCAGCTCCAAAGTCTAATTTCTACTGTGAAAATAAAATTAATAATTTTGGGATTGTGGACCGTTTGAGGACAAATCTACCTAATATTTGTGATGCTGTATTCTGATCCAAAGGGTTAGAAAAGCTTTTAAACAGTTCTGTCTATTTTTGCAAAAAATAAATAAATAAAAAATCACCATGCTATGCCATGTCCTCCAACTAGCTGCAGCGTCTGAACACCTGACTGAAGATCAGCATGTCCTCAAACTGAGTTCACCGAGCTGCTCATAACTCCATTACTGATGTAGTCAATAACGATGTATGAAGTCATGTGTCTGTCCCGGTTTGCTGCTCTGGCAGCACGGATTATTGTGCTGTTACAGGAGGGTAACGTTGGGTTAGCATTGTCTTCACAAACACCAGCTAGTAACTTGCACTGGCTAACGTTAGCTGAGTTAGCCTCTCTCTCTGACATTAACGATGGGGTTAATATCACGGGAACAGACTGTCATTGTGGTTACGCGTTAGCCGGGACTTAACTCAAACGACCCTGTGTGTGTGTGTCTTTGAGGTCCAGCGGCTGACCTGCTCACAGCCGAAGTTACCAGACTGCCAAAAAGGGACGTGTAGCTAATGCTAGCTGCTCTTAAAATATCCAACTGACCTTCCCTGTAATAGCAGCGAACACGAGTAAATGGCCACTGTACGCTTGCCAAAACGCGACACATCATGTACTTTAATACCACGACAATAGTCTTGTAAGCAAACCTTACTGGCATTAAATCCAATGCCTGGGTTTGTGTTTATTTTGGTTACCTACCATTTTTACACCCGCTGTTTGACCAGTTTGGTAGTCCGACTGTCGTTCATAATACGCATGCGCGGAAGTCGCCGGATTGCATAAAAAAGATGAGGTCTGCGGTAAACGCTCCGTTTGATATTTGCATTATTTGCGCTTATTTGATTAGAAATTATGGGCTTGTGCCCGTATTTGTCGCGCAAAGAGAGTTAAAACGACACTTTCAAATACGATGTTATACCAAGTGTAATACACATACAGGAAAACTCCCTCAAAACTACATTCAGCACTGTTAAAAATAAAACTCAACCCCACCCTTCACCCGCTACAGACACACACTTGTTGACTGCCAACATCCTCACACACCATCCGCAACACAATACACACTGTCAAACACAGCATCAGTAATCCTCCTTCACTGCACATCACACCTGCCTTGATCTGTTAGTGGCAGACATATGAACAGCTGACCAAAGAAATTTATTTAAACTGCATTAAAACAACGACTGTTGTAGACATCCAAGATTGTTAGGTGACCCAAAGCCTCAAAAAAAAAAAAAAAAAAAGAAAAAAAAAAAAAGGCAGAGCAGCCTTTCTGAAATGTCATTGCAGGGTAAGCACAGGTGTAATAACATTCATCATGGCACTGCTCCATTTAGAAGGGTCAGGGTTTATTGTGCTTGCGAGCTCACTAGAACGACTGATAGACTAAATATAACAGGGTTATAATTGAGTTTAACACTTACATGCTTATTGTGGTATGAGATGTCAAAGTGGTTATTGTGAAAAAGACCTATTTTGATAGCAATGAATATGGCTATATTAGCAAGAAAAAATCTAAAGCATTGTTTGTAATGCTTTGGAAATGTATTGGGTTATGCTTACAGTGTTTACTGAATAAGATAACTAGCTTTGGAATAGTAAAGTTTAAATATTTTTAATACAAGTCGCATCCCAGACCTATTGAATCAAGAAATCACGTAAAAAAAAACAACCTGTGTGACAAAGTAAAGTAGGGTAAAAGACCTCAAACATCAAAACATCATGCAACCATTTAAAGAAACTCCAGAACAGATAAGAAACAAATTCAGTGACATCCATCAGTCTGGAAGGGGTTACACGGTAATTTCTAGAGCTTTAGGACTCCAATGAACCATGGTGAGAGCCATTATCAGTGTTGGGAAGGTTACTTTTAAAATGTATTCCATTACAGATTACAGAATACATGCCCCAAAATGTATTCTGTAACGTATTCCGTTACGTTACTCAATGAGAGTAACGTATTCTGAATACTTTGGATTACTTAATATATTATCATGCTGTTTACAACTACATGAATGTACTATTGTGGTGTGAATTATTACTGTTACTGAAGGTCCGCGGCTCCGAACCCTAGTAAAGGGACCTCTGACTAATACGGTGGGTTCTGTGTCGGGCTCGTAGCCGAAAACTAGCTTTAATAGCTTAATAGCTTACTTACAACTGGGCTCGTCAGGCACTCTTCTTGGCTGCAGTGGTTATTATTATATTTACATGCTTCCAGCTCCCGTTTTTGCTCGATGACAGCTCGTACTTTTCCTTTTTCTCCCTCCCTCGCTCACAGACACATAACGGGTATGGCAGTCCATTCTCCCTGCAGCACGGACTACACTGCCTATGATGCTACGTTTTTTAGAGCTATACCGGTAGCATTCTGCCTATTAGCTTAGCACAACAACAACAGGCGCTCTCTCACCCTGGAAACACACACAGAGAGCATCGTCCTGTAACCATGGCAACCGTAACGCCGCCACCTGGAACAACAGAACGTAGCTGTCAAACAAAACCCAAACAGTCCTGACCCGCCACAATATGAAACAGGGAAGTACCGCCGTGTAATCCATTTATTTCAACAAAGTAACTGTATTCTAAATACCACCTTTTTAAACGGTAACTGTAACGGAATACAGTTACTCATATTTTGTATTTTAAATACGTAACGGCGGTACATGTATTCCGTTACTCCCCAACACTGGCCATTATTTATAAATAAAAAAAAAACCTGGAACAGTGGCAAGCCTTCCCAGAAGTAGCCGGCCTACCAAATTTACTCCAAGACCGCATTAACGACTCATCTAGGAGGTTACAAAATAACCCAGGACAACCTCTAAAGAACTGCTGGCCTCACTTGTCTCAGTTAAGGTTTATGATTCAACAGTAAGATTTGCATAACTTCAACATTCAACATCAAGGTGCTTTACATTGTAAAGACCCTACAATAATAAAGAGAAACCTCAAAAATCAAAGGACCCCCTTTGAGCAAGTGCTTGGTGAGAGTGGGAAGGAAAAACACACAGTCTTGTAGGAATGAAGCCTAAAGAGGAACTAATTACTAAAGTTAATTCAGAAGAATTCCGAGGAGAAAAACACTGCTGACCTAAAAGACCACAAAGGCTAGTCTCACATTTGCCAAAAAAAACCCATCTTGATTATCCCTAAGACTTTTTGGAAAATATTCTGTGGACTGACAAGACAAAAGTTCCACTTATTGGAATGTTTGAGTCCCATTACATCTGACATAAAACTAATACAGGATTTCAACAAAAGGATATCAGAGGATTGGTTTATGCATCAGGACAATGATCCACCCCCCAAACAAACAAACAAAAAAGACAACATCCAAAAACGTTTTTGGAGTGACCTAGTCAAAGTCCGGGCTTAAAGCAGATTGAGATGCTTTGTGATGACCTTAAACATGCCATTAATGCTCTGAAACCCTCCAACGTTGCTGAATTAAAACAATTCCGCAAAGAACACCAAGGCCTTGGTGTTCCCCCGGAAAAGGTGGAAAAGGTAACTAGGGAAAGGGAGTTTTGCATAGGCTGTTGCCCTCACAACCTGGTGCCAGATACACATAAGAAAATGAATGGATGGATAGATGGATGGATGGATGAATCTATGGATGGAGAAAGTTTACCTTGCCCAGCTTTTCAACAGTTACAAATACACAACTCAAATGATAATTCAAGCAAAGAAAGGCAAACGATTAAACCCCTATGAGCTAAGAAAAACATTTGTGATTACTTTATTTAAAAAATATTTATGGTAACAGGGTTAAATGAGAGTAACAGGCCTGCACAAGATAACAGGGTTGAACGGATATATTACTTTTATTTGTAGATTATGTCATACATCTGACAAATAAATACTCAGGACTACACAGACATGTTGTTTAATAATATCTTATATATTTTTTAACATGTTTGTAATGTTTGTTTTATATGTACAGTAACAGGATTGCAAATCAGTGCTGATATTAGAGTTTTCTCAGAAAAGGATGTAAGCTGACAGTTGACTGTGAAAGTCAAGAATAGATATAGAGATATAAACAAAGGAATTAAACTTTTAAATTAATTTCTATTTTGGTAATATAAATATCAAGGTTTGCATTGGTTGGAATGACACAATCTAGTCAGAAAAGAGTGGAAAAATACAAAATATATCACAGAGAACTGACCTTTGATCTAACCATGGTGTTAACACGCTGCTCAATTGTGTCACTGTTTGGCCTCTTTTTTTCCCCAGCCTAAATAGGTTTCAGTAACAAGGCTGCACATAGGGTTGCAGTGCGTAATGACTCTTCTTTAATATATGTTGATGTTTGCATGTTCTAAGTTGATGATGAACAAAATCAAAACAAGAAAAAAAGTGGATTTATAACTATTATAACTGTTATAAATTAGTTATTGAGAATTTGGCGAGAGAAAAAAAATGCTATTTTTGATAGTTCTCAAGAGCCAGTAGAGGTTTTTGATGCGGGCAACATGGGGGGGTCGCCCGGGGCGGCATCGTGGTGGGGGGCGGCATCACGGGCATCAGCAAAAAATTAAAAAATAATTGCTCGTATTCATGCCGCCCCGACATCATGCCAGTGCATATTGGGAATGGCATAGGCACCGATCGGTTTTCTATCGTCCATTTGATGCACCGTAAAAAAAAAATCCTAAAAAAACAGTAATATTCCACAGCTGGGGCGCCAAAATAATAACATTTTAATGCAATTAAACAATGAAATCACCTATAAAAAGGTCAATGAATGCAGCAATATGAATAATAATACTTAAATGTACAGAAATATACAGTTAACAGTTAGTTTAAATAATAATGGATTGCTTTCATATAGCGCTTTTTGAGACCCTCAAAGCGCTTTACAATTCCACTTTATTATTCCGCCAGAGGGGCGCCAGAGGGAGTGTTCGCCCAGGGCGCCAAAACAGGCTAGGACCGCCACTGTCAAGAGCTATTTTGTATTTAAATAATATTTTGGAATTGGAACCACCTTCACACTACAAATGTATGTTGTAGTCCTTTGTGAGTGGATTGTATTCAAATTCATATGTGTGTGTGTGTGTGGAGTGGGGGCAAAGAAAATCTCCTGCATTTGTACGATGGCTCACTAACAGTGACAAAAGTGAGTGTTAAGACCTCTCCAGTGCACTTGCTATCACTGTTATTTGCACCAAATCAGGTGAAATTGTTTCACAATGACTCATGGCTTCCTAACTGAACAGATTTGCATCCCTGGAGATTAACTAACTGTGTGTTAAACCTTCGATATTCTGATCCCTTACTTATTTCACGTCTTGTCATATTAACACATTTTTTATGGCGCACTCCTGTGCAGCAGACGGCGCTGCATGTATCACGAGGGCTCTGGTATCCACCAATCCAAAGAGCTCCAGGTTGTGGGCATGAACTATTTTGACCGCTTTGCTTTCGTCTCATTCGTGCTGTCCAATCAAGCTCCACTAAAGCGAGGCACCGCCAAGATCAGATTGTGAGAGACGCTGCTGTAGCAAGGCTAACGGAAAGTCGATAGGAAAGGCTAGCGAGCGATCTGTTAACCTGTAAGGTGCACCGGTAAGCAGCATCTACTCAACTGCAGCTTGTCACTCGGCTGACGCATATGATAGCACTGACGTTAAATATCTGTATGACCTTGTATTGTTTGTTAAGTATATAGAAAAAAATGTTACCGCCAATAAATACAAAGCTAACCGTCGAGGTAAACTTGTAGCTAATTCTGGGGTTGTCGATGACAGCTGGGGTTTAGCTTCTGTGCTAACCCACTAGCTAGCCAGTGGGCTAACAAAGCGCTGAAGCACCTACTTCTTGAAGTGCAATCGCGAGCTAGCTCAGTGTTAAAATAAACATTTTGATAATAAAGACAAGTACTTTTTGCATTGCATTTAATATATCCTCTTTCAAGTCGCTAACTTACGGCATGTAGCTGACGGTAACGAAGTGAAGAGCAAAGCTAGTTTTTGCGGTTCATGATGATTGTAATCGACTTGATTACAGTAACGTACTTGTATTGGACCAATATGCAACAGTTCGTTTGGAAGTGAACCTTATAAAAACTAATATTTAAGTTTTAGACACATCAAAATGGCCACCTTTCTGTTAATTTAGCGTCAGGAAAGTATTCGTAAGGGTCTTCGTGTTTTATTAAGAACAAATAAGAAAGGTTACGTTAAATGCGTGGAATAATAGTAATAATAATGATGATTAATACTAATAAGTCGAGTGTTTAAATGTAACTTCCAGACAACAAAGTGTGTTATTCATTAGTTAGCTATGTATGTTGATACTGGTCACTACACAGGCAAAAGGAGGTCAGCGGTTGACAATAAAACGCAATCAACTCACGGAGTATATGCGGCTACCTGCAACTGGTATTTTAGAAGTTGTGGTTAACTGTGGCAAAAATTTTTATCGTCTGGATAAAATCCACCTTGCTGGCATCGATGGCAAACTTTGTTTACTTTTTCAGTCTCTTTGACTTGGAAACGATCACTCTTTGTACAGCTAGCACACAGCAAGTTATGCAAATCCTGACATGGCTTGTTGTATTAAAAAATACGCTTAAAAGTGAAATACTCAATGGGAATACATTATTTCGTACTTCGAATGAACTATATAATTGTTAAAAAGTATATCGACATTTCTTAGTTTGTTTCCTGTTTAGTGGGGATTTAGACCTCCTCTTCCTCCATTCTCAAATGCCAACAACAACAGCCGTCGAGGAGACAGAGTGCACTCGTAAGCGCATACAGTCACCACAGTGAAGCTCATTCATCGTGCGAAAGGCACGTTCACTATTTTAAGTGTTAACCCATGCTGAAGTGTAGCTGGGATCTGCAGCACGGAACCAATAATCGCAACATTTCTACATGAATCGTCTCAGAGCGTGCAGGAGCTAACTAGTAAGCTAAGACCAGCAAGCTGGGTCTACCGCTAGCTGTTAGCAGCTAGCTACGTCCAACAAAAGATTGTTCGTGCTAATCGACATATAATATGACCGCTGTTACAGTATCATGCAGCCACGGTGCCCGGAGCCATATAGTGCTGTCTCTGTTGCGACATTATCAGTTTAGCGCTGTTGTGATAAAGTTCGCTTGTTTGCGTGACCTGTAGCAGAAGTTGGACGGTGCCTCTCCTCCGGACGTGCTCGGTACCTGAAGTAGGCCTTATGCACACTTAGCGTAGTAAAAGTTGTGAGCATCAAGGGATGGCTTAATATGGTTTCCTGCATATATAGAACATTTAAAAGTACTGTTCGGTGGCTCGTTCACGTGAGATTGGTGTGAGAAGCGTACATGTCTGCGCATTTTGGCTAATAAAACAAACAGTGACGCTAACATTGGTGATGTAGTTAGCTTTCTACAATGTGCTCTTAGCAAGCAGACCAGATGGGCCCTACTTCAGAAATAAGTTTAAATTTCCTCTCCAAAACAAAGTGAAACACAGCTTAGCTTGGGAAACAGTATTGGGAAATATGTTTGGGTCAAACTGCAATTTTGTCATTATTTAAGTAATAGTTTGTTCTCTTTCTGTTTGCAGGGGTCTGAATAGTGACTGGCTGAGGAAAAGTCTTTTAAACCCAAAGCATACCTCTTTTCGGTCCTTTGGGATCATGGCTAAAGATGTAAGTAAATATATACATGGTTTCATGAGAAACATCAGGCTATTTCTGCTGTGTCACCGAAGTACTGTAGCTAATTTTGGGTCCTTCAATTTACTGGCTGCACTTAGTTTTGTAGTGTTTTCTTTTCTTTTTCTTTTTAAATAGACTGTGGGATTTGTTTAGTGACTTCATAGTGGAGTGGTTTATACATTTGCCTTACAAAAGATTCCCTGTTAGGTCCTGGAAGGTGACACAGTTCCATTGAATCAGGAAGGGCATCCGGCGTTAAAACTGTGGCAAATCAAACTTGTACAACTCGCTGCGGTGACCCTTCGTAAATAAGGCATCAGCCAAAAGTAGCTTCTACTGTATGGAGTTTAACTTGACTCGTCTTCTATTCTGTGGTTTCTGCAGTAAATTAAGTTGTTCTCTTTTACAGGCTGGTCTAATTGAAACCAATGGAGAGCTGAAGGTTTTTATCGATCAGAATCTGAGCCCTAGTAAAGGTATATTTTGTGTATATTTTACAGAAATTGTGCATATGTAATATGCAGGGCTTTCTAAGCAGCATGTACAGTCTAGTTTAAGAGGCAGCAGGGCTGTTTGTTGGTAGGTGGACAATAGGGGGCAATGGTGTTTCATTCAAAAGCTTCCCTCATTAATGATCTTCTCATGTCTCCTATAAGGTGTCCTGTCCTTGGTTACTGTCCAGCCCACAGCTGCCCCTGTGGCCAAACAGCTACTACCCAAAACCCTTGGGCCATCCAATGTGAACGTCGCTACACACATGCAAAATGTGCCACACATGGTGAGTGAGGTCCTGTTAAGTCAGCATTATGTGGTTTCTTTTCTCTTAAGGCGTAGAAACCCTCAGCAAATGTAAAGAATGCTTTGGCTCTGCTAAACATTAGGTAGATGAATTTTTGTAGGGTTTTACTCGGCTTTATATGAATGTTGTATAAGCCCCCTCCATTATCATTGTGAGGTGACCGGGGAGAGGGTAGCTGGAGGCAGTTGATCCTAAGCTCATCAACTCTACAGTCAGCAGGATTACACCCATCATCCCATTATGTACAAGGAATGTATACATAACGGAAATCAGCTTAGATATCACCTTACTAAAGGAATAGATCACTCGTCTTCAAGATGCCTCACATTGCTGTTAGGGATGTAGTTTTTTAAAGCTGTGTCTTTAACTGTCATCAGCCCAATTCAGCATCAGGTTTTTATTAGTCATCATAAACGACTGAAATTCTAAAAATATCTTATTTCTCCCTTAAAGCTGTATTCAAACAATCGCCAATGATGATTTTCATGACAAACCAAATATTTTGCGTAAAAAGTCAAATTCTGTCAAATGAAATAACTGTCATTTAACTTTACTGCTTCACCTGTCAGCTATCTAATGCAAGGCCAAATGTATTTAAATCATTCCTTATTGCACTGAGGGTAGTTATAGCTTTCTGCAAGGTATCCTCAAAATGACAGAAATCAGCAGAAGATGCGCATCCTAAAGAGAGTGAACAGAGTCCCAACTTGAGTTTATGTTCAGTGTGAATTGGTTCTTGTAGTTAAACATAATATATTTAAGTGTGAGGCTTTAGAAGAAATATTACATGTCAAGATTTGAGTACATGAGGTTTTAGAAGAGAAACTCATTGTTGATGACAACAAAAGCATGACTAACAATGTTGATATCAGTGTGTGTTCTTTCTCTTCTCTGTGGTCTTCCTGTAGGTGATTGGAACACCCCAGAGGCCTACCGTATCAAACACCATTTTGGTAAACAGTCCACACACACCCAGTTCCCAGTTCCTCACACAGAGTCAACCAGCTGATGCCTCTCCTTGGTCATCAGGGTAAGGCTTCAAATTGCCCTTAAGATTTTAAGCTTGGGACATTATTGGTGAGCTCTGTCCAGATTAAGCTAAGCATTTTAGAATGGGTCAAGTCTGATAGCTATTCATAGCAATAAAAAAAAAGAAAAGAAGTGAATGCCAGATTGCCACACACCAGTGTGTTTGTGTTCATAGTGACGTGGGCTCATTTGTTTTTTATGTTTGCAGAAAACGTGGGAAGAAAGGGGAAAAGAATGGGAAGGGCTTGAGGCATTTTTCCATGAAGGTGTGCGAGAAGGTGCAGAAGAAAGGAGTGACCACGTACAATGAAGTGGCAGATGAACTGGTGGCAGAATTCAGCTCATCAGACAACCACATGTCACCGAATGACTCAGTGAGCACTGCCGCTGTGTGATACTGTCTCAGAGAGATGCAGACTGATTACTCCTGATGAAGATATTTTAATTCTAAGCTATATTTTATTAATTTTTTGAATTGCATCTTTTTCTCTCTCTCTCATTTCAGCATGTGTATGACCAGAAGAACATTCGGCGACGTGTTTATGATGCACTTAACGTGCTCATGGCCATGAACATTATTTCTAAAGAGAAAAAAGAAATCAAGTGGATTGGTCTACCCACCAACTCAGCGCAAGAGTGCCAAAACCTAGAGGTAGAAACGCACAGCGAAGACGGTCATTCCTGCTTTTGCTACCAGTGTTAAAACGCTTTTATTTCAACTGTAGGTGGAGAGACAAAGGCGGCTGGAGAGGATTAAGCAGAAACAATCACAGCTTCAGGAGCTCATACTGCAGGTTGGATTTGAGTGCTGGTACTGGTGTGATCAAAGGGGGGCTACAATTATAGTCTTTATAGTGGTAATTGTGCATCAGGGCTGCAGAAGACGCTTCATAAATACCCCACGAACTGATTGGCCTCTTTAGATTGCTTTTGTGTGTGTTTGGTCTCTTTTTGTGATGCTGGATCATAATGAATCAGTAATAAACAGAAGTTCTTCTCATTGAATCTCTATATATGCAAGTAGCGCATACAAAATGGCAACTTAAAATTGTTACAATGTAAAAGAAAAAATGAGCATTTAAAAAAAAAGTATTGAGTTTTAACTTGTCTTTGATCTTGTCTTACAGCAAATAGCTTTTAAGAACCTGGTTCAGAGGAATAGGCAGACAGAACAGCAGGCAAACCGACCTCCACCTCCGAACTCCATCATCCACCTTCCTTTCATTATTGTCAACACCAGCAAGAAAACTGTCATCGACTGCAGCATCTCCAATGACAAGTGTGTGATCATCAGCTCTGTTATTTAAAATGCTGGCACTTGGAATAATTTGTAACTGGGGGGGAGGAAAAATTATCCAAAATGTGGGGGAGGTGTTCACATTTTCATGGAGGCGCTGGTAGTGCTTCACCGGGCTGTATTTATTAGGGCTTTAATAAATAGTTGCAGAACAACATGTACTTGACAACAGCCCATCAGCCACATAAGCTGCTTTATTTTTTCTAGCCATGTGACATGATTGTATGTAATACCTTGGAGCTGCATAGGTGGGAAACCCAACTATAATTGCAGGTTAATTGTGTTCTGGTTCTTGGCAAGTAAGCTAAGAGAGGCTTGGAAGCATTCTGTCAGTGCAAAGCATTATAGTGTGGTATCAAGATGTGCATTATAACAATAACTAGAATCTCCTAATTTTTAACTCAACATTTCAGTGTGTATAGGATTAGTGGCTGACTTGAAGAAGTAACTATGAGGCCTTCCCACATGCAACTACACCAGGGGTGTCCAACTCCAGGTCTCAAGGGCCGGTGTCCTGCAGGTTTTAGATATCACCCTGGGTCAGGACACCTAAATCAACTGATTAGTTCATTACCAGCCTCTGGAGAACTTCAAGACATGCTGAGGAGGTAATTTCGTCATTTAAATCAGCTGTGTTGGATCAAAGACTCATCTAAAACCTGCAGGACACTGACCCTTGAGGCCTGGAGTTCGACACCCCTGATCTAAACTAATCCCTGCTTTGTAGATGAACTTTATTTTGAAAGGAATACTAGTAGCTGTCCTCAACGGGCTAACTAAAATACTGAAGAACCTTTGGCTAATTTCCTCTTAGCCAAATGTGTTGAAAATGGGACCCATGTTCTATTCTATTCAGTATGCTGTCCTTGATTTGGTACCCATGATCCTCTTTAAAATTAGAACGAACACTTGTTTGGATAATTGACCCTTTCCCATTTTTCCACTCTTCAGGTTTGAGTATTTGTTTAACTTCGACAGCATGTTTGAGATCCATGATGACATCGAGGTGCTAAAACGTATGGGCATGGCTTGCGGCTTGGAGGTGGGAAAGTGTTCTCCAGAGGATCTGAAAATCGCACGTAGCCTGGTGCCCAAAGCTCTGGAGCCTTATGTTATAGGTAAGTGACCAATATCCCTATGAGTGCGGCCCCCCTACCCCCCCTGGAAATTACGCCCCTGGTTCTTGGTGCAGTTGCGAACACAGTAATCATACTTGGATGGGGACCAAACAATTGGACCGAGACCCTTTGGCGCAGCGGTCTCCAACCCCTGGGCCACGGACCGCTACCGGTCCGTGAGTCATTTGGTACCGGGCCGTAAGAGTTGAGGCTCAGGTGGGAAATTTATGGTTTTGAGTTTTTATTGGTTTCTATCGTTTTTTTTTTTTGTTTTTGTTTTAATTCGTTTTTATTGTGAACTCGTTTTCCCTGGGTCTTTTCCCCTGTGGTGCAAAAAAGGTTGGGGATTGCAGCTTTGGAGGACTTTGTAAAAAAAAAAAAAAAAACCCTCCAGTGCGGCTTATGGTATGATGATCTGACCTGACTACCAGGTCTGCATTTTCTGAAAATGAGTGAAAAAAAGCTACACGTTTACAAACTCGTCAACTCGGTCTAGAGTGAGAGGTGAGAAAAACACCCTTAGACAGAAACTGCTTCAAAGGGTTCAACGTCAAAGAGTTAGTCTTCATCTGCAGTTAAAGTAGGCAAGAATCTGATTGTGCTTTCTGAATCCCTTTGTTCTGTATCTCTTATCCCCACTCAGGTCTGTAAATAGTCAAAGGTCTTCATTCTAATTCATTGTCTCTTTATCCAGAAATGGCCAAAGGTCCCATCAGTAACGTCTACATCACTGGAGGTTCCTCTGCTAATGGAGCCCGTTACCCTGCAAACAGGTAAGAGTTGCTAAATGTGATGTAGCTATAATGTGCACACTGCTTTTTCTAACATTTCCCCATCCTCTTATGCAGTGATGGCTGCACTGATGGCACCATGGCGTCCAGCTCAAACGATTCTCACTACAGCGGGTCTCGTGTGGAGACTCCAGTGTCTTACATGGGGGATGACGACGATGAGGATGAGTACGATGAGAATGACGATGAAGACTAACCTCCCTACACCTCGCCACTCCAACAAGCACAGTCTTCAAAACCACCCTCACCGTGGGAATTTAGTCCACTGTCGTGTGTGCTTTTTTTTTTTTTTTTTTTCCTTTCCCCAAAAAAAACTCCCCTCCGCCCTGTTTCCCTGTATTTCTGTCTGGCTTTCTCAGGGGTGTCGATGAAAATTAAAAGAACAGAGGTGTTTGCACCCACCTTTTTCTGCTCCTGAATCACCTGCACCACAGCTCAGTGGGAGGTGTCGTCCAAGGGAACTATAGTCTTTGTCCCTGCCACCTGAAGTCTTTATATGTCTAATCCACTTCTTAATAAGCCATCCCACTAAAAAGCAACTCTAAGGCCTACTGCTGTTGGAGAATGTATAATGTACCCGTTTGACTTATAAATTTTTTTCTGCAGTTGCATATGGCAGACATGATCAAAATGTTCCAAGGTGGCCAAAGTGTCTGCTGTGAGATGTGTTGTTAGTGCAACACCATGGATTCGGAATGGCTTAACACAGATGCCACTGCATCACAGGATGGGGCTCCATCACATCTCGTCATACTTTGTTTTGTTTTGGTTTTGTGTTCTGGGAAATTTGAAATGGTTTCCCGATTGTTTTTGGGCTGGCTTCCTTCTGTTCCGTAGGCAGCTGCTTTCCTGATCTTCTTTGCTAGTTTTATTTGTATTCCAGAGTTGAGGAATTCTCCATCACCGCCCTGTTAATGCCTTGGTAGTGTTTACAAAATAATGGCAGCAGCGAGGTAAAGACTTTCATAACCCAGGCTCCTAGGTAAATAAGCTTTCTTTGTTAATTACATATATGAATCCTACAACAATTGTAGCTTATAGTTTCCTTTAGAGGCCAGTGGTAAAGATAGACCTACAAAAATTATTGATGTAACAATGTGTGGTTGTATAGGTCTTTATGTACACCCTTCAAAGATCTCCCTTTTAAAACTGAGCAACACGTGTACTGACTCTTCCAAATACCTTTTTCTGTAATCTAATATAAGTTTGCAAATTAAATATAGATTGTTTTAATAAGTTTGTATCCACAATTCATGAGTTTTTCTGGGGGTGGGGTAAGGTCGACTGTCTGTTGGGTTGGAAACAAAGTTTACTTAAATAGTAATATGAGAGATGAGCAGAAGGCGCTAGAAACGTCTAGCTGGGTCGTTGTCTCAACCCTGTCTATTAAAAGAACTGGGGAAGGAAACTAGCTCGGGTTTTAAAGAAGTTGACTGCTTGTCAAAAGAAAACCACAAGGGACACACTGCTTGGATGCCTGACACTTGGGAAAAAGATGCCTGACAATGATTATGCTGCTGCAGTGTGATTGGTTCTTACATTATGCTAGTTTGCTTTCTGTCCGCAGTTTTTAATTAGATGTGGCCAAAAACTGTGGATACACTGCAGATACTGGAATATTGGGAAAAAGCAAATTTTTTTTAGCATCTGTTAATTCACTGATAAACCGGATCCTGTGACTTGTTTAGAGCTGTTGAGTTCTTTTAATACAGAAATGCTGGAAGACTAACAGTTTATCTAATTTTGGCTCTGGAATCCACCATAAAAAAATACAAAGGGAGTTTGGTGTAATTTTACAGTTTCATTAAATTTAAGCAATTTTATACATGGGCCCCAATGAAATTAGACAACTTACAATAAAATAAAGAAAAATTACGAATGACTGAAATCCATAAAACTATGGATATTACAAAGAATGAGTTTTGCCCAACCTCCTTCGATTGTTTGTTCGTGGGTTTTTCTATCTAATTTGGTTGGTTTGTCATTGCATAACTTTCCACTTTACCTTTGTCCAAACACATTTTGGTTGCTCTTGCATTAACGTTTAATTCACTGTTTTAAGCGTTGCTGCGTTTGGCTGAAGACAGTAAAGCTCTGTACGATTCAGAATTCATCTTGCTGCTTCTGTGTTTTGTCACATCATCAATAAACAGTCGTGAAACCAGTTCCAGTGGAAGCATGCATGTCCATACGTTACACTGCCTCCGTTGTGTTTGGATTATGTAGTATGCTTCGATTCACAAGCTGTCCCACGCCTCGTCCATCCTGTTTGTCTTTTTTTTTCTCCCTCCCATCATTCTGTTACAGCTGCTGTTGTAACTGTCCAACAGTGCTGTTCCTCAGTATGATTTGGGTCAGTTGTCCATCCACAGTTCACAAGAATCACTACTTCTCCTACAGTGCTAGTTAGATTTTACTTGTGCACAGCTGTCACCCAGTGGGTCTTTAACCTGTTGTCATGATCATATTCATAATGAATTGTGAGCCAGATTAGGTGCTACTTTGATGTTCTTGTTGTAGATGGTTTTGGTCAAGTCTGTATGTTCTTTCATGGGCTCTTTATGGTAGACATGGACCATTCCTTTGACTGGATAGGTGGTGTTTGTCTTTACCATGGAAAGGATCCTGTGATCATCCACCTCTATTTTTATTCTGTTTACTAAGCATTTTCACTAGTCCGTTTTGTGTTGTTTTTTGCTGTCAAAGAGTGGCCTGTTTAATTTGCATTGAGGGCTCATTTGATCATATAGAATTTGAAAGCTGCCGTTTCCAGCAGCAGCTTCCAAAAGTGCTATACTTGAACGCGATGCCTTTACCTGCTTGATTTATGACAGGATTAGACGGGTACAGTCTGGGTAGGATCTCATAAATTGCAGACAACAAGAAAAAGCGAATTCCTTCCATCCGTAATAGAACCTGTGGGACTGAACGCATTGTTCTTGCAACCTGAACTAGATATATCGCCATTCAAAGTTAAGGATGATCCTCAGAAGTGTCTTATTAATGTAGGGCCTGCTTTAAACAGTGTTTCTGTGCTGACTCGTGGCTTATGGAGTAATCTCAAAGACTTCTCTTGGCTTTACATTTAGTATTTAGCCATATTTTCCATTTTAAATGCAATATTTTGAAACTTTTAATATTTTTCCCTATGCTGCCAAACCCTATTGGCTGTTAAAAACATCCCAGTGTATTTCAGCATTTGGTAGGCCTTTTGGGTTATCTCAAATATTATTCCTCATTCAACCTGGAGCTTTAATGTGAAGCAGAGTGCTGCTTATAGGCTGTATGAACTGCTTACTGGTTTGCCAGTTGACTGGTGATATCCTGCATATATGCTGCTTGTGTTGTTCTGTTCCAGCATGTGCTCGCACACTTTGTCTGGGGCATTGGGGTGTTAATGGATTACTGAAAGGTGTTGACTCAGGTGTGTGTGTGTGTGTGTGTGTGAGTGAGAGTGAGAGTGAGGGTGGTACAGTGCTCAAAGTGTGCTGGGATCTAGTTCAGTCACCAGTCTCGAGTTCCCGTTTGTCTCTCATGCTCCCTCTGCCACTCCGCTGTGATCTGTCTCCTGTTCTCTCAGTCTTGCTTCAGCCTGTCCTCTTTTTCTTCCTCACCCCTGCGCGTTAGTTGGCAGCATTTACCGTTCACCGCCTTTCTCTCTTTGCGATGTCTTCTTTTTGCATTGCTTAACAGTCGCTTACCCTCAACATGGATATCGGAGGACTCACAACCGTGGTAGCAAATTCTGCTTACATCAATGCTCGTGGAAGCATCGATGGCTCTAATCCAGCAGCAGCTCGGGATAAAAAGTACCATTCTCGCCTCAAATTGCCCCACATCACTGTGTGCGAGGGCCTGAAGGACACCCTAGATTTATCCTTTGACTCAGTCTGTGTTGAACAGCCAATTGGCAAACGTCTCTTTAGGGAATTCTTGGACGCAAACAAAGAGTATCATGGGGCATGTCGCTTGTGGAAAGACATCGAGGACTATGACCTGGCAGAGGACTCTGAAAGGGCAAAAAAAGCTTCGAAGTTAGTTCAGCGTTACATGGACCCCTCTGCCAAACACTTCTGCCCGTTCCTCAGTGAGGACATCATAACAAAGGTGAAAGAATCCCTCGAGGCTGTAGGTGATGATTTGTTTTCTGCAGCGCTGGCCAAGACTTTGGACTATCTGCGCGAGGCCCCCTACACTTTCTTCCTGGAGAGCATGTACCTGAAGAGGTTCCTGCAGTGGAAATGGCTGGAGATGCAGCCAATGGATGAAGACTGGTTCCTCGATTTCCGTGTGCTGGGGAAAGGTGGGTTTGGAGAAGTGTCTGCCTGTCAGATGAAAGCCACGGGAAAACTGTACGCCTGTAAGAAACTCAACAAGAAGAGGCTGAAGAAGAGGAAAGGCTACGAGGTAAGAGAATAAATGTCATTTGCTCGATGCTCATTTACTGAACATGCCTTTGGCTTTTTGCCTCCCCCAGTGGTGGAAAAAAACCCATTTTAAATGGGGGCAAAATCACAGCATCGAAATACTTTGTGAGAAAAAATTCATCAACAACGTAGAAGATCTCATCAGGCAGAGTATTTCCTCTTAACAGGATTATAATTATTCATACATTTATATAATAACATGGCTTTCATAATGCAGTTCCTTTCTGGGGATATTTTAACTACTTCACCCTGAGTAACTGCCACGACTAACACCAACACACTGACATAATCATGCATAATTCATCTGTTCATTCTTTTCTGTATTATCTGAAGTAAAAGTTACTGCAAACTACTAGTAAACAAGGTAAAACAAACAAAACATACTGCAGATCCTAATGAGCTTTTGCAGATTTATAATATCTCAGTTTCAGCTGGATGGTAATAAATATATTTAAAAATGAAATGGCTTTCTCTCCATGTAATGAGATGTGGAAATTGGAAGCTCTAAGGGAGAAATTTTATAACAACCTAAAAGTAGAATTAGTTTTGACCGTATGCAATTATTTATTTTATCACTGTGTAATGAGTGGCATCCTTTGGATTTATACTTTAGAGCAAGTGCCTTCCACTGAGCAGGGCTGCAATGGTGCTAATCATCTTTGTCCCTGCCTCTGTCTCATTTGGCTTTAGCCTGCAGTATTAAACACTGAGACAGGGATAGAGTGATTACTGGGAGCTTTATGGAAAAGCTCTTCTGAAGGGAACTCCTTGGCGCTGTTGCATTTTGCCCTTGAATTGTCCGAGGTCATTCTCTGAAGTGTATACCTGAACCTCTCCTCCAAATGGCACACACATTGAGACAAACATTACAGTTTAGTTCAACCTGAGCAACGAAACATCCATTTAGTTTCACATTGTTATTCCTAATTTAAAAGATGGCATGTGAGCATTTTTCAAAGTTGTCTTTCCTATTTTTTTTTTCCTGTAGGGGGCGTTGGTGGAGAAATGTATTCTTGAGAAGGTTCACAGTCGCTTCATTGTGTCGCTGGCATACGCCTTTCAGACAAAGGAGGAGCTTTGTCTGGTCATGACCATCATGAATGGAGGAGATCTCAAGTAACTTTGTTTTGAAGCATGAACATCTGGCTGTAGCACACACTCCTTAACCCTTATTAGCATGTTGTTGCTTTAGTTGCAGCCTAAACTTCTATAATCTTTAAGTATCTCCTTTGCCAGCGAAGCAAAGGTTATTACAGAGATGTTGAAGTCAGCTGTAATGTGCTGGAAATGACAGTCACCCAGATGTGTCAGTATTCATCTGCAGACTTAGTGCAACAAGTGCAGAGTCAGATTATGCACAATTTAAGCTAAAATATAAAGTATTTGCCTTTTTAGCTCAGATTACTTAGAAAGCAAGACAATAATTTTTTTCTTATTTAAAGCAAACATCCTTTAATCCTAGAAAATCAAATTTGAATGCTTACAGTCTGCACACGTAGAACCAGCAGCGTATGGGCATGCTTAAGATATAAAATACTCCAAATGTGTGCATATTGAAGGCTTTTAATAATTGGCCTTGGCTCATCTGTTCCCTGTAGGTACCATATTTACCTGGTGGATGAAAACAACCCAGGGTTTGATGAGCCTCGAGCCTGTTTTTACATTGCCCAGATCATCCAGGGCTTGGAGCACCTCCACCAGAAAAGAATCATCTACCGAGATCTCAAACCAGAAAATGTGCTGCTTGATAATGACGGTAATACATTATAATCAAATTTTTGGAGAATAATATGATTATGAGCTAATAATATATGTTTTTTAATCACAACAGGGAATGTACGTATATCTGACTTGGGTCTTGCTGTGGAACTAAAAGAAGGCAAAACCATGACAAAAGGCTATGCTGGGACTCCAGGTGGGTCTCATCTGCACCCACTGAGAAATCTGTATGCACGTTTACGTTTAAGGGTAATCTTACAGGTTTAATCTTTAATTGTAGCTCATCTTGTCGTTGTTTTTATTTTTAATTTTTTGTAGGTTACATGGCACCAGAGATGCTAAAGGGAGAAAAGTACGACTCCTCCGTTGACTACTTCACTCTTGGAGTGACTTTATATGAGTTCATGGCTGCTAAGAATCCATTCAGAAACAGAGGAGAGAAGGTGAGAGTCTAAACTACAGGTGGTACTTTCTGTGCAAAGAAAGCAGACAGAGGAAAGAAGAGGTTTAGAAGCTGTTGATCTTCTTCTCAGGTGGAACGTGAGGAGATGAAAGAGCGTATGCTAACTCGGGTGGTGACCTACACTGACAACTTCAGTGAGCATGCAAAGTCGTTGTGTGATGGGCTGCTGGCCAAGGAGGTGGATCAGAGGATGGGTTTTAAGAATGGATGCTGTGACGAAATCAGAGCACATCCATTTTTCAGCGGCATTAACTGGAGGAAACTGAACGCAGGTAACCTTTCGATATTTGCTCAAGATCTTTTTGATTTAGGAAAAAGTTTGAAGCCACTAACCATTTAATGTGGTGCTTAATTAAAATTTGTCACTTTATTTCAGGAATTCTACCACCTCCTTTTGTCCCTGACCCCAAAGTGGTGTATGCTAAAAGTCTGGATGACGTCGGGGCATTCTCCTCTGTGAAGGGGGTGACATTGGAAGATCCTGATAAGAACTTTTTTGACGAGTTCGCCACGGGCAACATCTCCATTCCTTGGCAAGAGGAGATGATTGAGATGGGAATTTACGGAGAGCTCAACGTTTGGGGCCCTGAAGGCACCATCCCCAACGATCTCCGCAGGGAGTCCATACTAGAGCAGCCTAAGTCATCGACGTGTTGTTTATCTTAGAGTCACTAACACGCGTGAACTGCACAGACTTTCGTTTCTTTAGAGCACAGGTGTCGAACTCCAGGCCTCGAGGGCCGGTGTCCTGCAGGTTTTAGATGTGTTGTTGATCCATCACAGCTGATTTAAATGGCTAAATCACCTCTTCAACATGTCTTGAAGTTCTCCAGAGGCCTGGTAATGAACTAATCATTTGATTCAGGTGTGTTGACCCAAGGTGAGATCTAAAACCTGCAGGACACCGGCCCTCGAGGCCTGGAGTTCGACACCCCTGCTTTAGAGCATGCGGCATGAAGACACCATGAGAGACCCCAGTCGGTTCTGAACTTTGTGATCGCACACTGAAAAAGTTTGCAGGTTTTATGTCGACATGGGAACAGCGAGAATAGACTGGAGGCGGACTTCCAGCCTGAAATGAACTTAATCATAGATTTAGGTGTTGAAAAATTCCAAATTGCTGACATCTGTCATCTATTGTCCCTTCAGTCTTCTGCTCCTCATCTCCTTTCACCATCAACCTGCTCACTTACTTTTCTTTATATGTATATGTGATGAATTATTGTAAAGCTTTTAGATTTAAAATGCATTAAAACAAAAACAAAAAAATCCCATTTTGGAGCCAGGGTTTAGTGATGTGTTATCTTTGGTGCTAAGTGACAGTCATATGTTGACCATGTAAGAGTTGCATATCTGCTCCTGTAGGGTTCATGCTACTTTAATAGAAGGTGTCTTTTTTTTTTTTCTTAGTGTTTATCACATACTAAATGCTAACACATCAGAGATGCAAAGTCTCGTGCCTGTGGAACTCTTTTTCTTAAAGGGTTTATTTCATGGGTTTTGATGACTTTCAATGGTTTTATGACTATTCCAGCGCAGAGTCACTTTGATAAGTTTATATGTAGTCTAGATAGTGTGAGACAAATATGAGTATAGGATGAATGTTTACGGTAAAATCATTTATTTTCAAAAACTGTCGGACTGAAGGTGAAATATCAAATATTTGGGACAAAACACCCCAAATCTGGCAATAAAATAGCTTATTGAAACTTGAGTCAGGAACTTCATTTCTGCTTAATGATGGTTATAGCACTGTCCAGAAATGTAAACACAGATCACAACCAGGCATGGAATATCTTTCATAACCTTTGACATCACTGGAAGCTCCCACTCCTAAAGCCTCCTTGTCACTCCTTTGCCATGGCTTTATAAATCCTGATCTCCTGCTGCGGCAGCTCGGTCAGCAATGTGGTGTTAAAATGGCTCTTAAAGCACTCTGTGAACCTCAGGTCTGACTGGAACCGGATCTTGTTGGCCCACAGCAGAGTTGTTTGACTTCCTGGTCGGCAAAAGTGACGCATAGTTTTCAACAGTTCTTCAAGGCAGTCGTGGTGATAGACCACATCAGCTGCGAGCACGAAGTCGTAGTGGCATGATGCATAGGGGAAGTTTCGATCCAGGTCCTGACCCCAGGAGAGAGCAACCACTTGAGGGGTGTAGCGGCAGCGGCCTCTGGTGTTTCGCAGCAGGTTGAAGGTCAGGTTAGATAATATGTCTGGCAGATCTGTTGCCGTCACCCAAGCACCTGGTAAAAAGTGGGTTGAGACCCAAAACAACAGAGACATCAAAACATAATGATTATTTTTTTAATTTTGTAATTATTGTGCATTTTGTTATGGAAGCAAGTTTCCCCCTCTAAAAAAAGAATACTATTCCTAACTGGCAGAGTCAAAATTTCAAGTTATTTTCTCAATTTGGTAAATATATATATTTTAAATAAAAGCAACAATTTGTAACTTGTGGATAACAAAAAACTAAACTAAATATAAACTTACAGGCTGCTTTGAGTTTCTCACTAATTATAGTTTCTGCTGAACCAGTAGCAAAATGATTTACTCTAATTGTAAGGAATTTTGGTGATCAAACTGAAGTTGCATCGTTTTTGTTTTATTTATTTATTTTTTCCAAGTTTTTTTAACTTTAAATTCAATCATTTTATTTTATTGGGAATAAATGAAACCTTTGTTTCCACTCTGGGCTTAATGGAGGGGCTTATGCATAACAGCATCAATCCAGTGATCGCTGCATCCATAATATATCTAAGCTACAACCCCTCTGTTGTATGCAGTACAGGAGAACTATGTGGGTGGATGGTCGTTGTGCTTTAACAATGAATTCCAGTGTTTTTAGTTGCGTCACGACTTTTCCCTCGAGTTCCATCACCAAGCTGAAATGTAACTTTTGCATAAAAGCATAAATATGAAATATTCAGTGCACACATTATGCACAAGTGGGAATTAACCCTTTATGGATTTTTCTTTGTCTTAAAGCCAAGAATATCACCACTTAGCTAAGTCCTAAGTAACTAATATAAACTAGTGTATTGCCAGTTTATTAGGATGCGTCATTTATTCTTAAATGAATGTGTTTACCAACATCAAATCTAAAAGATTAAAGGTAAAGTTTCATACATGCAGCACATATGCACAACTGCATTATCAAAATGCACTTACCAAGCAGACTTGCTACAATAGAAGCTAAGCCAGTCCCAGCTCCAATCTCAAGTACTGCTTTGTCCATCAGGTTCACTTGTTGCTGGTTGTTCTCCAAGAACTGGCACAAAGCTATTGCCTACAAAAATAAAATTCTTGTCACGTTTACAACACATTTTCAAAATGAGCCAATGCCATGCCCACGGCAGCCCCTTACCCCAGGCCAGATCAGAGCACCGTACGTATCCATGGACTCTCGGATGCTGATGTCATGACCGGCAAAATGAAAAGACTCGTTTCCCCGAGCGTAATAAACACTCGGCTCCCAGAGGTTCCTCCTGCTCAGAGCCTCTTTTGCCATCACCCTCTGGTCTGTCAGTACTGCATGAGCAGAGCGTGACATGAAGAGACCGGTTATACTAACAAATTAGCAAAGTTCAGTTAAAAAAACGAATTATACTTGTTTGACATGCAAAAACTAGACTTGTACATAAGAGATACAGTTTGAATATACCTTTAATTGCGGTTCCCTCCTCCTCCACCTCCTTATCATCTTCCCTTTTCTTTCCAGGAGGCTTCTGTCTTACTGGCTGGCTGAGTGCAGATAATCTCTCCATAAGCATCTTAAATTAAAGTTCCCATCATGGGTCAAAGGTAAGAAAAAGAAAAAAAAACAAACAAAATTATTATTATTATTATTAGTTTTTTAAAAAAGGCCCCTTTATGTAACGATTGTTCATTTGAATCTCAGTAAAAGTTGGAATGGATTCAGAGTGGACTGGATTTAGTCCCCTAGTCTCTTTGGCTGCCACTGGACTGCGAACTGGAGCCCAGAAACACAGCTGGTTAAATCCTGAGGTCAACAAGCCACAGTCATGGATACAGAGCACACGGTGTTTACCTCAGATGAAAAGCACACTCAGATAAATTCCAGTGCAAAGACTAAAGTTACATTTATACAACTGTATAAAATAATTAGCGTCATTTTAAGAATTTTCAAATGAAATATATTCTTAATAAAATATATAGTTTGCAAGAAGATGTGAAACCTACCAGTAGGAAGTATGCCCCGTGTGTTTTCTTGTTGTGTGTCTGCACTTGCCTCTGTGTGCTCTGAGTTTATACACAGAGCATTGTCTGTGACACACCCCTGAGTGAAACTGGGGTCTGCTAACATAGTTCCCCCCTCCCAGCAGACTTTATTATATACGCTTTTATAGAATTGCATCCTGTTATCCTGTTTCAGCGCTAAGATTTACTGCAGTGAGCTACTTGTTTATTCTCTCCTGTCATCATTAATGCATCACACATCTGTCTTTAGGTAGGTTACAGGTAAAGCTACGGGGACATGTAAATATTTGAAAACAAAATGTTTTTACAGTGAGCCCAATTTGCATATTCATATCAATCATGATCAGGGCTCTCAGCCAAACTGTATGAGGCTTTGCAGAGTGGGTGCAACCTGGCATGTCCAAAGATTAGGTTAATTTCCAATGTGCTCAAAGTATAGATCCAGTCTTAGTGTCCAGTCTTAACATTACTTATATGGTTAGCAGTAGTGAGTGAGTACGTGAGCTCAAAATAGTCGAGCACTTAGTGACAAACGCTACATGTCAGTTTGTGAAATTTCTTCCTAACACTCCTCTGGCATTAACGTCACCGCAAACTTGGTGAGCTGGAAACTTCAGGTGCATTCAAACCTTAAATCACCACCAATGTAAAGCATGCAGCCTGTGGACTCTGGAGCAGTGGAAACATGCTCTGTGGACTGTCAGATCCTCTGTCTAGAGGTTCAGTGGATCAGTCTTGGTTTAATCTTTCTTTAGGTTCCTACTACACACCTGTGAAGTTTTGTAAATGCACAGTCGGGACTCAAATGGATTCGGTACACAAATGACAGACAGTTAATTACTTGCTCAAGAACTTAGAGCCTCCTTTACTCTGTGGTTCAGAACAAAGACTCACAGAATGGAGACAGAAACAGCTAGCCCGATGCGTTGATGATAATATGCAGAATAAGCTGCAAGATTCATTGCTTGAGAAAAAGTAAGGATACAATATAATTTGGTCTTCTAAACAAAATGTCAGAATACTAGGCCATACTTACAAAGCAGTAGAAGTTTCTTGCTTTGCAGATTAGATTAAAAACTTAAAGTATGAATGATTTCTCATTTCAAATATTCACAAGTTTGATTGTCTTTTGTCTTCCACTTGCCTATTGATCAATTAACCACCGCTTCCTGCACCAAAGCCAAGGTGAAAGGTAACCCCCCCCCCCCCCCAAAAAAAAAAACTAAAAAAAAAACTGAACAAGTTAAATTTCACAAAAACTCATTTAAGTGGTGGAGCAAATAAGAACCCGTTCATTTTGGTGCTGCTCCGATTTGTTTGCTTAAAACTGCAAAGATGGAGGGCTCTGCTCTCTGAGTGGCCTTTTACTTTATGTATGTTTTCTCCATCCATCCTGTTTGGATGCCTTTCAGAGCTACTATAGGGCGAGAGGCAGGGCGCACCTTGGAAAGGTCACCAAGCTGATGCAGGGCTAACACAGAGAGACAGACAGCCATTCACACTCACACTCACACCTATGGGCAATCTAGATTCATCACTTAACCTAACACTACAAACTGCATGTCTTTGGACTGTGGGAGGAAGCCGGAGTACCCGGAGAAAACATACAAACTCCATGCAGAAGCCCACAGCCTGTGGGCACAACAGTGCTAACAATGTTGCCACCGTGCTACCTCCTTTACATTTTTTCAGCATTTTAAAATCACGGAATTCTGATAAAAAAATATAAAGTGGATCCATTACATAAAGGTCCATTACTATTCGGAGGTAAATCAGATTTGAGTAAAAAAATTTAACATGCTGACTTACTTTCATTTATTCTAATGGTAAACACTTTATTAACTTTATCAAACCACTGGTTTACTCACAAAAGGTTCTCAAAATTGAAAGCCTTCAAAAATGAAAATATATTGTAAAATACTGCTTTAGTTTTTTGGATATATTTTCATATATTTTGCTAAAATCTAGTGATGTTATCTGGCAGTTTAGAAATGTCATTCAGAGCAAAACATGATGACATGATGAACACCGATGAATTTAGTACACAGATTAGTGCTGGTATGCATCACCTCTATAAAAGGGAGTGCTGTAAACACTGCTCGGAGTCTGTTTTTGTCGTAGCGGTGGAGTCCAGGCTGACCATGGATACAGGCACTGTACCAAGTAGCTGTAAGCCGGGCTGTAGAGCTTAAGGTGGGAGGATTCACAGCCTTGCATGAGTGTACACTCAGAGTGGCCAGGAAACAGCTGGTTGTGCCGCATGAGGTTAGAAAATGACTTGAACTGACAGACGGTAACAACCAACACTCAGTCACTGTCATCTAAACAGCAACACAGGTAATGAGTCAAAGTATTTGGAGCTTTCCATCACAGCAGGGCGGCATTATGTCGCCCACCCCACTGGATTTAATTTATTAATCACTACTGATGAAATTCAGTGTGTATAGCTGCCTCCTAATAACGATAAACCATAGCCGATAATGTACTCAGTCTGTTATGAAGCCAAACAATGCTTGGCAAATCTTTAGGAGATAGCTCTCTATTAATAGATCAAAGATACACATTCAACTGGGATCTCTTAATTCCAGGGAAAGCCATTTTTCCTGGTGGGGAACAAAAGAGAATTACCAAGGCTCAGCTGTCAAATGATAGCTCATGCAATGCTGAGCTGAATCTTTTTGAATATTGATAATAGTGTGTGAGTATGGTGGCAGAGCGGTCAGCAAATATAAGAGAAGGATAAAGAGCTGCCAGTCATCACCTTAGGGTTGGTAATCCTCACCTCCGTGTCTAAAGGTCAGGAAAAGGTTGTGTAGGCCAGCGGAAAATGAGTCACCATCACACACAGCAGCACGTGAGCTGCAGCGGGCTTACAGTAGCCACGTGTGCAGCGTGATTGTGTGAATACATCACTTAATGGGCGCTAAGCTCCCTGTTATTTTAAAGGGTGTAGTTAAGAATGGTACTCACTGTGTCTGGATGCCTCTGTGACAGAAGAACGTAATCAAACGTTTAAGCAGACAGAAATGATGGAGGTATTGAACATGATTTTTGGAATCTGAATGTGAACAGCTTTTATCCCCCTGAAAGATTCTGGGCACAAGAACAAATCGCTCTCTTAGGGTCTTCATGGGTTGCTGAGGTTGCCATATATGGGCCTTGGATGTGCTGGAGGTTCATTTAAACCTCATTCTCACTTTGCAATGCTGCCTTGACTGACGGCAGTCAAATAGAGCATCTTGTAACAGTCGATGTTGTGTGACAGTCCTGTATTCAGTCGTGCGTTTGAAAGGTCTGAATTCTTCAGCTTTGCTGAAAAATTCTTATTCAGTTTTATGGTCATTATCAAGGATGTATTTTTGGATTCTGGATAGGGTTATGCATGTCTCTACATTGCAAGCAGTGGCTTTGGCTTACAGTTGGTCTTCTGCTAATTGGGAGGTTGGTGGTTTGATCCCTCGCTGCTCCAATCTGCATGCCAAAGCATCCGCGGGCAAGATACTGAAACCCCAGTTGCTCCTGATGCATTCACTGTGTGTGAGTGTGTGAATGCTAGATTGTGTGTCAATAGGGGAATGACTCATATTATATAAAGTGCTTTGAGCACTCAAGTACTGAAGAAAAGCCCCATTTACAGTTTTAACATTTGTGAGATTTATTGCAAGACTGTGGCATTAGTATTAATTCATTTGCCACATAAACTCACAGCTGTCTCGAGTCACATTTTCAGGGATTTTATTAAAGTGTCCAGAGTATACAAAAAGTATTTATTGGTTTCTGCATTTGACAGACAAAAAAGTGTGCGAAATCCCCAAACCTCCACATAAAAACTGGTTTTAATTATCAGGGCTTCTAGTCAAATTTTCAGGTTTTTCTACTTCAAAAACACTTTTTTTCATAGTAATATTGTATTCATTATTAATAATGCAGTAACAAATGGCACAATGGAGATATTTTTATAACTTTTTTTGTGTAAACATCTTATGTAAGTATATGAAATGAGAGTTGACTGTGGATTCAGCATTGTGATGGAAAGATTTTGGTCCATACTGAGATGACAGCATCACACAGTTGCTGCAGATTTGTCAGCTGCACATCCATGATGTGAATCTCCCGTTCCACTGCATGTGAAAACTCCTCTGTTGGACTGAGATGTGGTGACTGTTGAGGCCATTTGAGTACAGTGAACTCATTCTCATATTTAAGAAACCAGTCCGAAATCATTTTACACGTGACGTGGTGTGTTATCCTGTTGAAATCAGCCATCAGAAGATGGATACCCTGTGGTCATAAAGGGGTGGACATGGTCAGAAACAAATGTTTAAAAGCCACATATAAGCTGTAGCCTTTAAATATCCCACACACATTTACACCACCCTCAGCAGCATGAACCATTGATATAAGGCAGATGGATCTATGCTTTCATGTTGTTTACATCTGAATGTTGCAGCAAAAAATCGAGACTCATCGGACGAGGCATCACTGTATGAATTGTAGCCTAATTTCCTGTTCTTGGCTGACAGATGTGACTGTCTATCTGTTGTGCTTTAAGAGATGCTCTTCTGCATACACTGGTTCATACACAGGCTTCCTATCAGCTCAAAGCAGTCGGGACATTTTCCTCTCACTTTAGGCATCAACACTGCATTTTACATCAGAGAACTGCAGCTCACTGGATATTTTCTCTTCTTTGGACCATTCTCTGTAAACCTTAGAGATGGGTGCTGAAATCACCTCTCCTCCCTGTTATGATTCTCGGTGTGAACTACAGCAGACTGTCTTGACCCGGTCTACTTGCTCCCATATGACTAGGTGATATTTTAATTTAACAAAAATGTGAACAGATGCACCTAATAAACTGGCAGGTGAGTGCTTATACAATTATGTATACAAACGATAAAGCATAGTAAGAAACAAGAAAAAAAAAAGCTCTTAAACATATTTAATAATAACACACTGACTATACCACAACACTATACTTTAACTATACTTAAAGTGTGATGGTAATAATGAAAAACTCAAGAATAAAATATCAAATTTCCTTTATTTACACAACAAGCCGTATTATCAAAAACAACATTGTCCATACATTTTGTCTAACTTTATTAAATGTGACTTATTTATTTATTTATTATATTTCTAAATACCAAATAGGCAATATTGCATTTAAACAAAACGATGGATGGGACTCATTTACAAAAAAATTACTTTCAAATGTGAAATAACCAGAGCCGTCCTAACTGAGGTTAATGCAGGAGTACCGTGACTAACAGATGCTGACAGTTCATGGTTTCTAACCATTTACTTTCACATTTAAGATAAACTGCAAGTAAAGGGGAAAAAAGTTCAAACTCAGCACCCAACATCTGACAAGGATAAGAAAAACACCTCACTGTACATTAACTAATTGTAATAGGAGCAGATGAAAGCCTGGGGTTCCCAGCACGTAAAGTCGTTAAACTTCCCGTTTCCTGAAAAAGACGGACAAACACGGGGTAAGAAATAAAGTAAGTGTGTCTAATAATTTCAATGTGAGATCAGTTCAGCTTTATTGAATACATTAATCATATTTATTCAGCAACATAACTTCTTACTGACTGAACTCAGGTTGAATAATTAATTCAGAGCCATCATATGAGTTTGGGAAAAGTTCGATTTAACTAACATAACTGCACATTTTTGCATAATTTGCAACAACACAGACAGATTATCCTTTTAAATAAAGAAAGAAAGAAAGAAAGAATGTCCCTGTAAGTATAATCAGATAAATACTGTTTTAGGAGCTAGATTGCACCTAGATTGCAGAATTGTTCCGCATAAATTTTCACAAGCACCACCACCACCACCACCACCACTATTTATGTATTTTGGGCTTCTTTCAGCTTTGTAACACTGGGCATCTGTGCGTTAGTGAGGCTAAAGAAATGCTAAAAACAAAAATGAATTAACACAAATGGAGGAAAATTAACTAAAATAAACATCTTGGAGTAAACCGACTCATACCCCAAGGCAGAACTTCCAGGCAGTTCTCCTTATTTGCTGTGTTATTGGGCTCCCCTGACAGCCAATCAGCGTAGTCCCATTTGGACCCATCCAACCAGATGAAGCGACCAGTCTGACATGTAACAAACGATTAATGAGAATTAATCATGAGCAGTAGTTTAACATAATGAGTCTCTAGATACAACACATCAGGGACACGAACAAGGTCTCATAGTGCAGTTAATACAAAGGTAAATCATTATTTTGTGCGCTCAACAAGTTCAAGACCTCCACAGATCCCCAGCTCAAAATACATACGTCTAGAAATCGAAGCCCTCCAATCCATGTGCGCGTATGCTCTCCATTTTCCTTCAGTATCATCTTCATCAGCTCAGCGTGGTTGTGATTGCTTGTGATGGAGGCCAGATGGCCACCAGGAAACGTTTGGCAAAAAAGCTAAAAAGGAAACAGTGAAAGATCCACATTAATGTCAGAGTTTATATGGAGTCATTGGTGCTTAAATGGAATTACAGAGGATGCATGAATACCTCAGCATTTGCAGGCGTCTTTGGCTCTTTAAAGAACTGGTAACACTTCTCTCCTAGTACCACACCAGGGCAAGAGCGCCGCCCTGTGGTGAAAATCGAGATTACAACATTTAGTAATTTAGCTGGCCTCAGAATATGCACATATGACTACATTTCTGTCATTCTAATTACTTTCTTTGTGCATATTCAGTGTGGGTGTTTTACCTTGCATGGCTCGTTTGAACCTGCCACAATTTTCTTTTGTGGCTTCCGTCAAATCTTGATTTTCTTCTTCTGACACCACACCAGTCGGCTCGCCATCATCAGGCTCAATCTGGTCTTCTGTTTCTGGCTCTCCATAGAGCTGCACTTGTGATTTTTCTTCCCCTGTGAGTGGGGATTCCTGTTCTTCAGGCCTCGCCGCCATCTTAGCTTCTTCATTTGGAAAATAGTTTTCCATAAGTGACACTGGCTGCTCCATTATGTCCAGCACTGGCCCTTCTTCCAAGATACCAAGATTTTGAAAAGGCTTTTCCATCATCTCAGGCTCCAGTTCCATCACTGGTTCTTGATCTAAAGCATAGTCCCGCTCCCTCATGAACAACTCCTCTTCTGGCAAAGGTTCAGCTGGGCTATTATCATCCAGAGGCTCTGACTCCATGATTGGTTCATCCACCATTTCATTTTTTGCCTCCTCCTCCTCCTCTGGCTCAGGTTTAACAAGTAACTCTTGACTCTTAAATTCTGCATTTGCAGCCTTTTCTTCTTCTGTCAGTTCTGATTCAAACAGGTTGTCATCATCTAGAGGCTCTAACTCATCCACCATGTCATTGTGACTTTCTTCTTCTGCGTCTTCTACCTTTTCTTCGTACTCTTCTTCTTCTTCTTCCAGACCAGAGTCAGCTTGAAGCTGCATAGGCTCCTGATAATTTTCTTCATCTAACATGTGCTTCTCCTCAGGTTCTAGCTCCATTAGAAGTTGATCTGGCTCAACTTTTACCTCTGCCTCCACCTGGAACTTGGGGTCATCTTTGAGCTCTTGGTCACCCTCACCTTCTGGATTCACACCAGCCATTTGAGCCTCAGCTTCCACAGGAACCTCTGCTTTAACTTCTTGCTGTGCTGCAGACTTTTCTTCCACCTTAACTTCTGGCTTCACTTTGACTTCTAGTTCCACTTCACCTGCTTTCTCCACCTCAGCCTCAGCCTCAGGCTCTGCTTTCACCTCTTGCTCTTCATCTGGCTTTACTTTAACCTCTAGTTCTGCCACATTCTGCTTCCGGTCTTCTTCAGCCACTTTTTCCTGCTGCTCTTTGGGGGGTAATACGGCCTGTGGTGCGGGATTCTCCACCTGTACATGACCCTGCAGTGGAACCGAGTCTCCCAGCAGAGGGAGCTGGTTTTCTTTAGTTAAAACTGGACTTTTTTCCACACCACGGGGTAGTGCTGGCAATGCCAGAGCCACTGCAAAGAGAAAATAGTTGAATAATTACTGAAGAAATCCCACAGACATCAAACTTTAATAACAAATGTTGTGTCTTTTTTTGGTGGTGATCTACCTTGTAATTGTGGGGGGGCCTGGTAGGCCTGTTCAGTTCAATAGCTAACAATCCTCAACCCAGCTTTGTTTTTGAAACACTATATAAGTGAAGTTATAAATGTTCTAACCCATTAAAAATAGCAACATAACCATTACTAGCAGTTATATCAATATAACACCTAGAAAGCAGCTCATAATGAGTGACTGAAATGTTTTCATTTGATTGATTACATCTTACAAATGACTTCAAATCTAAATTGATTTCAGCTATTTAGGAGAAAAAGACCGGAAAGAGCACAGATCGGTCACCCTCAAGCAGCCTCTTACCTGCAAGGCTCAGTGAGAGCAGCACTAGTGTCTTCATCTTCATCTAGATGTCAAAACCTGTAAAACTGTTTCATTGACTGTAGAGTGATTGACCATTAATGTTTAGCATCTGGGTTTCAACTGTTGGCTTGTGCACTTTGAATCTTTATAAATAGTGTTAGTCCTTCCCATTTCATTTAAATTTCCCATAAACTCATAAAGGTGGGTCATCTCCCTCCCTTATCTTGTCTAAAGTGCTGGGTTTTTTTTCTTTGTTTCCTTCTGGCAAAGTATAAAGTTCATGTTGTTCAGGGCTGCAGACTTGATTCAGAGGTCTGACCTCCAAACAGATCAGAGTAATAAATGATGTCAGTAAGAGACATGAAATCTGATCACTGTTTTCACGTGTGCTTGTTTTCAATGCCCGACACGTGAGCAAATAAAAACTGAAAACGTAAACTGCTTGTTTATCTGTTGGTTGGACTTTGATAGTTTTCGGAAGTAGAACAAAAAGCGTGCTTGACAACAGATATAAAGAAATATGTTATCTCTAAGCCTCCTAGTAAACGCGTCTATGGTATAAATGTGAAAATCCTAGAACGTTGAGCATGACATTGAGTTCAGCATCGCTGAGCTTCAAACTCTTACAAGATTTTTAGTAGCTAAACCAATGTTATCACTTTGAAAATAGATGACTTCCTTCTGGAGTTATCGTATTTACAAATTCAGGTGTCCATGATGCCCACCCACACATCAGGGTGATGACAGTACTTCATCAGCCTTTTACAACTGAGTAGTAAAAACTGAAGACTGTCTTAAAGAAATACAGTATAAAAGTATATAGTTTCCTAGTAAGGCATGTTGATATTTACCTAACAAACTAACCTTACAAGCTATAACATCAAAAGTTTGTACAGAAATAATTGTCACGTGTCTCCACAATAACCCACCACACAGTCAGATACTGATTATTAATTTATTATTACTATTATCATTTTCTCTCTTGGATGCCACAAAATCAGGACCAGTGCTTTTAATTTGCAGTAAAAGCAAATATAATCAATATTCAGTGCAACGAAATGTAAATATTCTCCATCTAGTTCACATGCAAATATAATATCTTCATCCCTTCACAGTAAAAACTAAAGGTGTTTATCAGATATAGAGCTTGTTTTGATGTTTTTAGGCTCCTCATTCTCATTCTCTGCACGTCTACCATTAAAGCATACGACAATACAGCAAGAAGCAGTGAACCCCATAATGCACATCTAAGGAAAAGGTTCTCACACCCTTACAGTGACTTTCTTTAAGTAGTCAGTCGGAAAAAAATGCAAATGATTTTTTTTTTTTTTGAAGGAAAATCTCTGATGGATTTAATGGAAGCAATTACAGTTTATCCAACCGAAACATGTCAGGCACCTATGGATGTGACATCCTGGAGGAGCTGCACTATCTGTGGATCCTCAATGTGCTGCAGGGACTGTCTCGTATTACCAGCAGTGACAGACAATAACAGAAAGCAAAAGAAGAGAAAAATCAGTCATAAAAGAGCCAGTCTGTGGCCACCAGCTTCAAAGCCTTTCCCTTTTTTGGGAGGGTTGTCGTGTTGTTGCCTTTCCAGTGCACCTGTTGTCACTTGGATTTTCACTCCATTCAGTTTCCACCAAACCAAAGCAAAACATTAAATGGCAGCTGTGTCGCTCAATTTTCATAGACTGTGGTCAAATCCTGATCCTCTGTGACATGTTCAGGTTTTACAAGTTGCTGAATGTCGCTGTTTGATTTATTAAGAAAGAGATCGTCGGCCAGTAGACTGCTGCTTTCTAAGAGTATGTTAGATACTCTTACGCTGAACACCATGGGGATTGTTGCAGTCTCTCTTTGTTTTTTGTATGAATGACTTTATTTAATATTTCAGCAACTCTGTGATGAGAGCAAGGGTGAGCACAGCGACAGTCCTGATCTCATAGTGTGTCTCAAGGTTGTTGGTTTGAGTGATATCAACAAAACAGAACTGGGATCTCAGATAACTTTGGCAGCTCCCAGTTTGGGTTCAGGAGACAGACAACCACTCTACTTTTAAGAATATATTTAAAACTTTGCTTTTTAATAAAACTTACACTTATAGCTGGATCAGGTTTCCCTGAAGCATCTCTTGGTTATGCTCTTACAAAGAACAAATCAGGTTTTTGTCGTAGTAAAGTGTGAGGTGGACAGCTGCTCCGCTGGCTGTTATCAAAGGTCACCGTGCATTTGAAAGTCACCCGTCCTCTGAGATTCACTATCTGACTGACTTTGTTTCCGTATGTTTGTGTAAAGTGAGCAGTGGTTGCTGAGATGTGCTGTTATGCATGTGCATGTGTGTGTTACATGACATCAGTGTGTCCCGCTCCGAGCAGAGCAGCTGGGACTGTCGATTGTGAACAGGTGTTGCAGCTGAGATTTAGGGAGTTAGTGTTTCACTGTTTCTCTTTGTGTGTACTTACGCACACGTGTCTGGATGTATGTCCCCCGTGTGTGTCTTTGTGTGTGCATATGGCCACAAATGTAAGCATGTGTGCACATTAACCAGAATGAGTGACAATGTGCCGTTGTGTGGGCGCTGGTGATGAGAAACCTAATAGCCAGAGACACAGTAGCTCAGCAGCAGCTGCCACTTCTCTCCGACTTAGGCTCATCACTGCAGACATATGGAAAACTCCAACCTCTGTGATTTCCATTCTTTATATTCAGGCAAAGGATTACATGTTCCCAAGAAATACTTAAAATAAGTAAAAACACAAAGGCATCAAATACATTTATTTGTACTATATAAAGGCCTTTCATGAACAGAGCCCTTTACAGTACAGTTACCTCTACAACTGCAATTCTGGAATTGCTGCATGGTTTGGGACTCCGATGGACCACGGTGAGAGCCATTATTCATGAATAGAGAAAACTTGGAACAGTGGTGAACCTTCCCAGGAGTGGCCGACCTACCAAAATTACTCCAAGAGCGCACTTTCAATTCACCTAGGAGGCCACATAAGAACCCAGAACAACATCTAAAAGAACTGCAGGCCTCACTTGTCTCATCCATGGGAGATTTCTGCTGAGTAAAAAACTCCACAAAGGCTCATCTCACGTTTGCCAAAAAACATCCTGATGATTTGACTTTTGGGAAAATATTCTGTGGACTGATGAGACAAAATTCAACTTTTAGGAAGGTTTGAGTCCCGTCACATCTGGTGTAAAACTAACACAGAATATCATAAAAGAACATCATACCAGCAGTCAAAGATGGTGGTGGTAGTTTGATGGTCTGGGGCTGCTTTGCTGCTTCAGGATGAAACCATGAATTCTGCTCTCCTCCAGAAAATACTGAAGGAGAATGTCCAACCATTAGTTTGGGTCCCTTGGCTTATACGGCAGGGCAATGATCCAAAACACCAGCAAGCCCGCTTTCAATGTCTCAAAACATAAATAAATAAATAAAATGAGGGTTCTTGGAGCGGCCAAGTCAAAGTTTGGACTTAAATCAGATTAAGGTGCTTTGGTATGACTGACAAACTAAACCCTTTGATGTGGCTGTATTAAAGCAATTCTGCAAAGAAGAATGGACCAAAAATACTCCACAGTGACGTGAAAGAGTCATTGCCAGTTATTGATTGCAGGTCTTTCTTCCAAGGTTGGCACAAACAGTTATTAGTTTTAGGGGGCAGTTGTTTTTTCATGCAGGGCCAGGTAGGTTTTGGATGATAATGATAATAGAGAATTCACACAGAATCGTGAAGGATACCAAAGCTATGATTCGTTCATCAGAGTGATGGCTGCTGGAACAAAACTGTCTTTAAAACATGTTGTCTTTCATTGAGAAGGAGGAAACTCAACGTCATTGTGTAAACTAAAATCAAACCAGCCAACTGCTGTGACTGCTTGGCATCCTACAGGGATGCTGGGTTTAGCTGCGGTTCAGCTTACCGATTATCCTGTTAGAAGATTTAATGATTTGACTGCGTGAGTTTCTGTTCTTTACAGATAAATCACAATGATTTAATGACAGAGTCTGGAGCTCTTTGTTGAACCCAGCTTCACAGTTTCTTCAAAGTTTAGCTTTAAATAAATAATTGCTCCAAGATCATTGATTCAAAATGTGCATGAGACAAAGCACATGCCACCAACTGACACTTAAGACACCTGTCCAGTGATCATAACAATCAAAGATCATATCTTTTGGAGTTGACAAACAAAAACACAGTTATCTGTATACTTTAAATGGTCAATGTTTTCATTCCTGCTCTCACTCATATTTGTGTAAAGGATAAATAACATATAAAAATTATTTACATGATGAATGTACATCCAGTAATTTTTAGCTTTCGTTCAGTCATTTGTCTCTACCAAGCAACAACCTTAAGTGCTAGAAACTGAAGCCAACGTTGATGTGTCAGGCCCACTTGAAGCCGGCTCCTAAAGTTTTGGTATCTATAGCTACTTTATTTTGGGAAAATGTTTTTCTATAATTTGTCCACTTTGATACTGTGGCTGCTTTGACTGTCCAGACCAGGCAGCTGTCAGCAGGTTTCACCTCTGCAGTCACTAAACTGTTGCTATTGGAACCTTTTAACCCCCTGAGGTCTAAGTCATCATTAGTGGCTAACCCTATATTAGTCAGCAAAAAGCAAAACTGACTTTTTAAAAAACAAACAAACAAACAAACATGTAAATATTATTTTGATGTTTCTTTGTTGCCTGACTGGGAAAAAATGATTCGGCTTGCTAGCTAGCATTAGTGGATAAATTAGCAGTCAACCGTCTCAATCAAATTCACCCGCTCACATATGGTGTCAAAATACTGTGATGGCAGCAGGTAAAACTAAAGGCCAATATACACTGAACACGTGAAAAATCAACATGAAATTCTCAATTTTACAGATTGGAACTTGCCGTGTGAGTTATATACACACCCAACACAAGAAACCCAAACACGTTCTTAAACAAGAAAAGGAGGAAATGGGGATTCTGATTTCATCCAATTTTCACGAGACGGCAGCAACAGAGAGAATTTCATAGTTTGATTCAGCAGCTGAAGCTGGATCGCGGCCGCTTTTGTATATGTTTCAGTGTGCCAGTTTGAACTCTTGGGAGCACATCTGTGGAGGCAGGTAAATCCTTTCAGAGAGCCTATGAGCGCACTAGTTGATATGACACAAAAAATTGGAAAAATCTCAGTAGGTTACAAAAAATAAATGCCAGTGAAATGACATGGTCAGTTGAACTGCTGCATTAAGAATACGTGAGTCCGAAAAATATTTTGACTCACGAAATGTTCACAGGGATTTTAAAGCCCTTTAGGCTGAGGCTTCAAAGTGTGAAGAACAATCTATTTCCATCTTTTATATACAGTCTGTGGTCTCTAGAGACTACAAAATGATGTGATGTATAAAAAAGTTCCAAAGAGCTTGGTGACAATAATAAAATGTGTTTCATGTTCCGAATCCTCAAACGCTTCTGTGTTTAATGGCTGAAGAAAACATTCAAAAGCTTCCTTTCTCATTACTACTACATTATTACTCGATACTACTACAGCCGGGCAGATCTCCCTGTCAGAAAGAAAGGCTCATGTTTCCTCTGAGAGCTTTGTCTGAGAAGAGGGGGTGGTCACCCTGAACTTGTGCACGCGCCCCGTAAGTTGTCCGGGATACGTGAGCGCGCACGTGGCCGTTGCACATGAAACTTGAAGAAGCTGCAGAGAGTTTAGAGTAAAACTCATCTGCTCCAGTCCCACGGACACCGACAGACGTCAGGAAAGAGCTCCGACACCCAAGAAAAGCCATGAAGATGCTGGCGCTGCCTCTGCTCATCACCATTTTGCACAGTGAGTTTTTCATTGTGTTCAGAACTTCAACAATTTCTGTTTTGATACTGAATCAGAGAGTGTGTGTAGCTTTTAGAGTCAGCCAATTTATACGTTACATTTATACACAGTAACAGGGCAAACATGTATTCATACGCGATGTGAGGTTGAACTACATGTTTTATACATTGGTCTGACAAAAGGTCAAAAGGTCTGACATTTATTTTAATGTCAGACCTTTTTCCAGACTTATAAATATGTAATTACGCATTTTCTCCTCTTTCTTTCATTTTATTGCAATATAACAGTTAAGGACCTGCTTTATTTTACTAAAGAAAACAACACATACCATCGTCTTACGTGATTATGCAACTCAAGTTTTATCTTATTAAGCTGCAAGAGGCCACTGAAACAAAATGTAATTCTGGGCAAATTAACAACTTTAGAAACGACTGCATGTAGGCTAAGTGTCAAAACGGGCATTTACGAGGCTCTGATATTTATTGATTGATTATTAGTGTGCGAGTTGTAGAGCTTGTGCGTGATTTCACAGACAGCGCGGAGGAGGTGCGATGTGTTTGGGGAGTGCAGTGGGGGTAGAGACTGTGCAGGGAGTGGCTGGGCTTCATGTTTACACTGAACCCGCTCTGATGCTGTTTGAACCCGAGATCCACGGGCTGATGAGACGGATCACGTGACCCCCCGCGGAGGAGATTGAGATCCCAGCGTTTCAGGGAAGATAGCCCCTGACTGACCCTTAGTTGTTAATTGGACTGAGATGAAAAAGCAGTTGGTATCTGAGAAAAAATGCATTTGATGCTGCTGTGGGAATCTTAAAGGCCAAAGGCTGCCGTCCAAACAACATGTTTTACGCAGTTAATTGCGTCTTTGACGTTCTTTCTTGTGTGAGGACCAAAAGTCCTTGTAGAGATGAAACGATTACAATCTGTTTGTTTAGACACACTGCCGAAGAAATGCCTTTTAATATACTCTGAAAATATTTTTTTCATTACTGCACCGGAGGTATCATAGGTGGTTTTTCAGTTAGGTTACAATGTCTCCTTAAAACAGCAGAAACCCTAAAACACGTAACTTTTTTTAAATAGTAGAAGCGGATTAAGTTTTAGGTTTTTCAAGTGCACATTTGAATAAAATGAAATATGTAGTGTTAAAACACCCGTTATTATGCATTATGCATTAAAGTAAAAGTAAAGAGTGCAGGGTGTTCAGGATCAGTCAGCAGAGATCCTCACAAGTGTGTTTTACAGATGCCTGTGCATGTGTATGCTATGCCAGCTGAGAAGGGTAAGGTTACTGTCATAAAGAATGGCTTTGTGTGCAACACACACATGCACACGCACACACACACACACACACACACACACACACACACACACACAGAGTGTGCCACACAAGAAACATGCATCGCTAGTCAGGGGTTAAAGTGGGATTTGGCAGGTGGAGGAATCTCTAAGTTTATGTGTAGCATTGGAAAAAGAATTACTAAGAAATAAGTTACAATATGATGTTTTTTGGGCTCCAATAGATTTTCCTTTTTTTAATCTGTAGAGGTTTTAATCAGCTGACCTGTGCTGCTACATTAATGTTAACTGTTTTTTAAAAACAAGATATAAGCAAAGGTTTCTGATTTTCAGCTGTTGACACAATCCAGCTAATATAAAAGTTAGAATTCAGAGAGCGAGTCTAATCAGAATCATCATGTTAAAAATAAACTGATGCTTGTTACCCTTGATATACATCCTAACATTGCCCACGGACAACACAGCCTGCTGTGCACCATTAAACATCACTACAATACTGCAAACGTACCGGTTTAGCCAACACTAAACTTTATCAGACTGCCTAGTATTTTCACACAACCTTTGAATTGCATAGAATTTGTAAGCTTCAATTAGTTTGTCACATATATAGTTCCAAAATCGGGTTTAAAAACTCTAAAATCAATTAGGACATTGTATGTAAGATTTAAATTTCAAGTTTCAAGTTAAACCGATTTCACTTGATGACCATTTCCTACCCTTAAAAATCTTCTTGTCCTCTCTTTTCTTACATCTTTCTCCATCTCTCACATTTACAACTATACATTTATTAGCAGTTATTTTGTGCAACACTGCACAGAAGTACTTTGTCACACAAAGTTTTTACCACATATTTGTCCTATTTTTCAAGCTGTTTGCAAGTTTTATTTGAAATCACCAGCCAAAAAAATGTCACTCAGTTCATGCGCGCTCCTCTTCTGTATCGCTAAATGCTGGACGGAGTGACTGAAACTTTCTACACCGTTAAAAAGAAAAAAAAAGAAAAAAAAGATGCGTTAAAAGCATAAGTGGGCTGTGGGATATCATTATTTTGTTATTACTGAGCATAATCCATACTGTCAGTCTACAGCACATGAAAAATTAACTCATTGGTCAGTAATATGCATTAATCTGTTTATCAGATTTAACTGCTCGTTAACTGAAGGACCGTTCCAGCCCACTTTCTCCCCATCTTTTAATCCTCAAGTACAAGCTTGTTATGTAATTCAGTTTTACTGCCAGTCTCCTCTCTGCTGCTTTCAAATGTTTATTTTTTTTTTACTTAAAGCACACTTACAGCTGATGGTCACGTGACACATTTAAGTTTCACAAAGCAGCTCTACTTCAGTTTACGTGATGTCAAGGGAGTATCCTGTAACAGCAACCTCTGCAAAGCTTCCAAGTTCTACAATAAAAACTTTATTTCCAGCAAAATTGCTTGCCAATAATATAAAAGTCAGATTTTACAGCCACATTTCAAGCGTTTATTTATCTTTTAGGTGGCGTGTCACTCTAAATTATTTTCTCTTTATCTCTTTCTGAAGGCGTCTGCTTAATGTCGAGGTAAACGTGGGTGTTTGATTGCGTGTGCTGAAGGGACAGATCACTGAAGGCGGTTATCAGGTCGCCTTAAAGCAGCTTGTCAGAGGGCCATCCATCACTTGCATTCCTGCACAGCACCGCTCCTGGCACCACCAGGATGTAGCTCCACACTCAGTGTCTGTTTGTCTCTGTCGGCATGTATTACTATGTTTATGGGCACCAGTTGCAGTTTGAAACTTTTCTTGTGAAGAAAATTTTGCGTTGTGAGAACATTCAGGCCCCACAGTTTATTAGTGCTATTCTGTACTTTGTGTTAAGGCTTCGACTGGAAAGTCAAATGTGTGTGAGTGCGACTGCTTCCACACAAAAAACAAGCATTAAGCAAACGTCCTGTTTACATATGAGTAAGCTTCTTGTTTCTGATGGTTTACCATGTAGCTCCTTGATCTGAAACTATAAAGATGTTTAACATTTCCATTTATGTGCTCCAGTAAACATTTAAAGATTGTACTCGATGGTCTGAGAGTAAAACTGGTCTTTCACAGGACGCTGATCTTCTCTCTTCTACAGGTCCTGTCAGTTTATCAGTGACAGTAAGCAGCAGTAAACCCAAAGTGGAGGTTCACGAGCACACTGGTGAGACCTTACAACGCTGCAGTTTTTCACATTCCTGAACATCTGCTATCTTAAAATGGCCACAGTCTTATTGTTTCATCTTAATAAAATATATTTCATATTTAACCTATTGTAATTCCAAATAATAGGAAAACAACAAACTAGATATAAACATCTAATATCATATTGTCCAATTTCTTTCTGTCTTTTTCTCCTCTAAAAAAACACATTCATGTTAACTGAACACTTTCAAATAATTATTCTTTATTGAATATTGCAACTACCAGAATATATTTCAGAATACATGGATATAAATAAAGAAATACATCATCCGTAGTCATGAGTGTGCATGAGTTGGTAAAAATCAACTAGTTTGAGACATTAAAAAAGGTAACGTAAGGATTAAAGATAAATATTGTTTTACTTTTACTTTTAGACGCTGTGCTGTCCTGTGAGTTCAAGACAGAGAAAGATCAGAACCCTCGAATCGAGTGGAAGAAGAAAGGAAAGGGGGTGACTTTTGTTTACTTTAATCACAAATTCACAGGTGAGTGACAGATCGTTACTGCACGCATTTGTTTTTTAACTTAACCTGATTTAATAAAGAAGATTTTGTGTGGCCTTTTTTTGATGTTTGCTGACACTTTGCTTTGATTGTTTTCTTTGTTCATCATTCTCCGTCTTTTGCACTTTAGGGTCTTACGCTGGACGGGCGAAGATAGAGGGAGCAACGCTGACGATACACTCCGTCACTCAGAAAGATTCAGGGGAGTACCGCTGTGAGGTGACAGCCAGTGAGGATCACGTCAACCTCGGAGAGGCCACTGTGACACTTAATGTTCTTGGTATGAATATATTACAAACGTACATAAGAATAAGGACAGATCTGTGTAAGAGGTGAACACTAAACTATTTCAGGGTGCAAGTCTATGGCACTTAACTCCTGTGATGTGACATGTGAAACAATAATGTACATGTTGGTGGAATCAAGAGGATTCACAGCAAATCTTTTAAATGTGACTGTAGTGCACAAATAACTGCAAACGATTCACACAAGCCTCCCTCACCTGAATTGCCAGATTAGGGTGAGGACAGTCGTTAAAAGTGCAATATGTGGAATAATTTACAATAGAAGCAGTTTCTCGATAGCATGGAGCAGCCACTCTGAATCCGCTCTGCTCTGGATAGAAAATTAGAACCGTTACATTAACCTTTGGACCACCATGACTTTATTAGCATGCTAACTTTAGTAGAACTCTCCATTATGCTTGGCACATGGGTTGTTTTGCACAGACAGTGAAATCACCACAGGTCTGCACTGTTTACATCAGGTGTCTCCACTCAGGCAAAACCTCCACATCGGCGCTCGTATATGTGGAAAAGAAGTCAAAACTGAAAGCAGAAGGTGTGTCATCCTTCAATTACATCACAGTGAGGCGACAAATGTTGTGCAAATTCAAATGTCGTGTTCATTTAACAACAGATACATCGTAATTTTCTCCATTAAGGTAAAAAAAATGATATAGAACAAAGATTTTCTCCATTTCTGTCAAACAGTCCTGTCCAAGATACATGTAGCTGCTACTGTAATGGTTGCTAGGTGACAGGAGCAGCACGTCATAGAGTAGAGCGTCCAGTTTAACAGCCAAGAGCTTCTGTGCGTCTCTGTCTTTACGTCCTTTTGAGGATGCAATCCCTGAATTTGGACACATCCAATGAAATCCCAGAGATCTTTTCTGCCACTTTTGTTGTACGGTGCTGTTCATCACACCGAAAATGGTGAGCGCAAATGAGCTGTTACACAATACCCGAGTGGGTTGGTAGTGCATAGGTGTTAAAAATGACAATCTATTAATAAATCAGGTTGATTTTTTGTGTTTCAACATTTTTAAAACTTAAATGTGTAAAAGTGCTAGCCAGATGAAATCAAATCAGCCACCCTGCTGCTATGAATGTTAGGCCAGCCACCCACTAGCCATCAGTGAAGTGTGGTATTATATGATGTGGGATGTTAGGTTATCTCACTTCAGATCAAGATGAACTTTGTGATGTCGAAGCCATTTTGACATTTCATTCAAAGAGAAAATAGAGCTATTTCGTATCTTTTAGAAATAGGTAAAAATGGTTTCTTTGACACATCCTCAGCTTGAAATGAGAGAAAATGGGAAAAGTAACATTTGATTCATAACTTGTATAATGTATAATAATGGATATATATTCTTTATGTGCTTTTAATCAAGGCACACAATGTTGTGTTCTTCCCTGTGCGGTACATGTGAATATACTCTGCACTGAACGTTTGAACTCAAGGCTGTGAGGCAAAAGTCTACATTGCCTCGCTCAGCTTTCAGAAATTATAAATGAATTGACTAGTTTGTGCATTCCTGCTCGAAGAGATATGGTTGTGGTTCGAGGATAACGACTCAGTGGTTTATGCATTCCTGCCATAGCACAAATATCCAAGCTTCTAGTTTCCACGTGAAGGTCCAGCACGCACATAGAAATACCTCTGGATGCCCTTTGATATTTTTCCCATTTTATTTACATTTCCAAAGAGAATTTAGATTTTGGGGGTTTTGCAGTTTGCAGCACGAAGTAACGAGTTTACAGAGTATACTGTGAGATATATTTGGCAAACCACAGAAATTGTGCAAATAACAACTTCTTATAAACTTTATAATCTCTTCCATTAGGATATGTTGCAACAGCATGGCTGTTTTGTGCCAGTGTAGTTTAATTTTCTTTAAGATTATTCACCAACTTATTGAAAAAAAGCCTCATTATTATTAAATCTAAATGTCATTTGAGGTGATTACATATATACTTTCACAAAAATAACATGGTTGCAAAACAAGAGTTTCACGGATAAATTCTGTTGCCACTCTTAATACAAGTCGTGAAGTCACACGTGTCATCATATTGTGGTAAAACTCTACACACAGTTTCTTTTACGTTGTTAGATTTCAATGAAGGTCGATGCCCACATGTTGGTCATTTGTGGACATTGTAAAGATAAAAGAACGATCGCGCAAATGTTGTTTTTTGTTGGTGGAGTTCCTGGTTGGCAGCCTCCCAGCTGGCACGTGTGAAAGCCTCACTTTGACTGATATCTCTGGAGTGATGTATGGGAAACATGTTTGGCTGAATAGACACTTGGTTGGTGGCTACAGGGAATGCACTTCCAGATCAATACATCAATCTGACATAATTTATAACAAGAGGAATCATCAGACCTCTCTAGTTTTGCCTAAAAAAGTCTATTAAGTGATATTACACTATGCAGATGTTAACATTTTAAGCATTTGTAGGGAGACTTTTGTGTTGTCTTACAAATTGAAAGCATAATATAATATATAATATAATATATTTAAAAAATATATAGTTTTACCCTTTTCTGTCTTTCCCCCCTCTCAGTGCCGCCTCATGTCCCTTCCTGCAACGTGCCAAGCTCCGTGTTTGTAGGGTCAGGCCTGGAGCTTCTCTGTAAGGACAAGCTGAGTGTGCCTCCCGCTACCTACCGCTGGTACAAAGACAACAAGGCACTAACAGCTACAGGAGAGACTCCTTACAGCATTGACACAAACAAGGGCACATTGGTGAGTGCTACCTAAAATTTGCAAATACAATATAATATAATGTACAGAATGTTATACAAGGATCCAAAAACACAACTGTTATTCCTTTCGTGTACCCTGCCGCCTGCCTCTGTTTGTCTGGAGCAGAAGTTTAAAAGTGTGTCCAAGGTGGATGCAGGGATGTATCGCTGTGAGTCCTCCAACAGTGTGGGGGCGCCCAAGAGCTGTGTGGCCCAACAACTCAAAGTTGTTGATTGTAAGTATTTTAAGAAAGTACTCACTGGTGATTATGCATCACGCTCTGGAGACCAAATATTTAAAAAAAAATCTGATTCTGCTGCTTCCAGATCCTTTGAATATGACGATTTTAATAGCAGGTGCTGCAGGTTTGGCAGCGTTCATGCTTTTCTGCTGCATCTGTGTGTGTGTCTGCCGACACCGAGGCTGCTGCAAAAGTAAGTAGTGCAGTGCTGCCACAGATGTGTTCAATTCAATTCAATTTTATTTATACTGCGCCAAATCACAACAACAGTCGCCTCAAGAGCTTTATATTGTACGGTAGACCCTACAATAATAGATACAGAAAAAAAACAGCAATCCTATGAGCCCCTATGAGCAAGCACTTTGGCGACAGTGGGAAGGAAAAACTCTTTTAACAGGAAGAAACCTCCGGCAGAACCAGGATCAGGGAGGGGCGGGGCCATCTGCTGCGACCGGTTGGGGTGAGAGAAGGAAAACAGGATAAAAGAGTGTGTGTGAGAAAAACACTCCAGTGCATCCTGTCACGTAATAATTCTGCATTATTCGCGTAATATGCCAACGATTTGTCACGTCCCGAGGCGTTCCATGGGAATGCGAAAGGTGACCGTCTGCATTCCTATGCTACGCACCGGATTGTGCATGAAATCGAATGACACTCCCGCTGTAACACACAACCCAGCTGTGTATTCCAGCCCTAACCCTAACCTTAATCCTAACGTTAACCACCACCTTAATCATATTAGGTAGTGTTTTCCAAAGTGATTTAAGTAAAATAAACATACATGTGTAGATTCATTCCAAACGATTCAAACTCGTAATATAGGGATGTGTTGGGTGGCCAAAAGCGGAATATACCGATGATTTGTCACCTAGCGTAAAATGTTACGCTTTGGTAGTGAGAACGTGTTGTGTTTTCACACCTTCACTTATATTTAGCTCATCCATTTGGACTTGTTTCTCAGAGTGAATGTCAATTTATTGATCTGCACCCAAGCAACGAGATAAGTGAGCAGCTATTTTTTTAGGCTGTCAGGAACGGATTCAGCCTTTTATTTTAAAGAAATGTTAAAATACTGTTTTATACCAGATTAGACGAATTTCCTCTGTGGCTGTGGAACAGGATTGAGTTGACAAATGCAATGCAAACTTTAATGTTAAACAAAATTAGTATGAGAACAATCACGTATATCTTTATCAAATATCCAAGGGCTATTTGGGTGGAAGAGGTCCTCTTTGCCAGTCTTTCATATTAAAATGAATAGTTTTTGCAGAAAGTATTTGGTTATTCTTCTGATCAGGTTGTAATGCTAATGCTCATGCTAATGTTTTGAAAACAACAATAAGGTGAGAAGCACAGAGAAAACAACTCTGATATATGTATTAACATAGTGTCACCATTTAAAAATGCTCTCATGAAAGAATCCTTCCTGCATCTAAAGCCTTACCTAAAAAAAACTTTCAATTGTTTGGATTTTACTGCTTTCAGATTTACTGTTTTACTGCTCTTCTTATCACTGTTTTACTGCAAGCAGTTGTTTTCACCAATAAACCGTCTTTCCACAACCGGACTTAGCACCAAATAACATTAGGACACATTTGGTGACTAAATGAAGGGTTTGGTAGAGACTGAACAGAACTAATAAGAAAAACTTCAGTTAAACATAAAAATGACTACATGAGTAAATCTCTGTATTTTCAAGTTCTCCCAGAATTGAGGTATTGTGACCACAACTGACAAATTTTCATGTACTGACTAATTTTTTTTTTTTATTCAAACAGAGAGCAAGAAAACAAAAAGGTGGGTGTTTCTTCTTCCGCTCTGCATGTTGCCCTTATTATTATTACAAAATAATAAGTGTTGACTAAACTGCCCCCCCCCTTGCCTTTCAGCACCAAGTCCTACAACCCTCCTCCTCCTCCCACCCGCAACGTGAGTGATCAAAGGCCTCGTTATCAAATCAGGGCTTGTTTTGCATGCATTTATTTGGAATGCAACTGTTGATAAGCTTCTGATAACACCAGGCACAAACTAATGAAAGGAAATGTGTCACTGTATGTCTCTCTGCTCCCTACAGCTCAAGCACTACAAACAAACTCAGTCCTTCATGATCTGAGGGCGAAGCCTTCTTCCTCTTTGACATCAAACCATCCAAAAAACGAAAGTAACTGCAGTTACTGCTCAAAACACCGGGAGGTTGTTCGACTGTCGCCGCGCTTTTGGTTGGCTGCTCGATGCCGTCTGGGATGGAGATGAAGATCGAGGCCTCTTGAAATGTCAAGCAAAAGCAAAGACGTGAAATACTTTTTGCAGGTTTGCTGCTTTGTAAATAAAATTACGCACTGACAGTTTAAAGGTAGCTCAAGCACACGTCAAAATGTATGACTTTACCATTTTATCAAATGCTGTGTAACTGTTTTCACGATGTTCTTTGTCTTCAGTGTTTCAAAACACTTCTAAAATCGGTTTTCCACCTTTACTTGGAGAACGTTTTGGCTCTTTAGTCCCACCTACTGGTCAGGAACTAACCACCAACAGTATTACTGCATACACTAAACCATGGATCGAATCCTTCTTCCTGGTTTCACTTAATATTACATATAGAGATACTATTTTATATGTCGTTATCTTTCTCTTCGTGGTTTTACATATTTTTCTAAACCTATTTGTAAGCCGATCTCTTCTGTATTTTTATATCTTTGGTTGTATTTGCTTAAATTCTGATCATATAAATTGAGTGAGAGATGAACAGGTGTCTGCACACACTGAATGATGTTTTGGAAGCTTTGTAAATGTTTTGTACTCAAATCTTGTGATGACTTTAATCCAATAAAGAAAGGACAAGAAAGCTCTTTGCAATTCAAGCTGGATTATTTACTGTCACAGAGTCAGGCACACACTCAGGGCGGGAAGTACAATATGCTGATTGGACTCTGTCATTGGATATATTGGAAAGTGCATGGATGATATCATCACAAAAACCACTGTCCGCATATATCCAAATCAGAAACCCTGGGTAAATAAAGACGTTCGCGCCAAGCTAAAAGTGCGGACCTCTGCCTTTAACTCCGGGGATGCTGATGCTTATAAAGCAGCCAGGTATGACCTCCGAAAGTCCATAAAAAAGGCCAGAAAGGACTACAGGGACAAAATGGAGTCCAGCTACCACAGCTTTGACACCACGCGACTGTGGAATGGACTGTGCTGCATCACTGACTACAAGAAGGTCAACGCAGTCAGTGTTCAGCCCACTGCATCTCTCGCAGACGAGCTCAACAACTTCTATGCTCGTTTTGATGCAGACAACAGAGAGCAGATCCTCTAACCTCAGGAGGACAGTGAGGCTGCAACTTTAACTCTGAGAACAGAAGCTGTGAGATGGACCTTTAAAAAGGTAAATCCTCACAAAGCTCCAGGACCAGACGGCATCCCAGGCCGGCTACTCAGAGTGTGTGCAGACGAGCTGGCAGAGGTGTTCACCAACATCTTCAACCTCTCCCTGAGGCAGTCAGTGGTCCCCACGTCCCTCAAAGCATCCACCATCATTCCCGTTCCCAAAAAATCAGTGGTCTCCTGTCTGAATGACTACCGTCCTGTTGCACTGACATCCGTCATCATGAAGTGCCTGGAGCGGCTGGTCAAAGGTCACATCTGCTCCTCCCTCCCTGACACACTGGACCCTCTTCAGTTCGCCTATCGGACAAACAGAGCCACAGAGGATGCCATCGCCCTGGCAACGCACACCACCCTCACTCACCTGGAGAAAGGGAATACATATGCAAGGATGCTCTTCATCGACTACAGCTCGGCATTTAACACCATCATCCCCTCGAAACTTGCCACGAAGCTCGTCGACCTTGGGCTGGGAACACCGATCTGCAGATGGATTCTAAACTTCCTCACAAACAGGCCCCAGGTGGTGAGAGTTGGTAAGCACACCTCCTCATCACTCATCTTAAACACAGGTATGCCACAGGGTTGTGTGCTTAGCCCCCTCCTATATTCCCTGTTCACACACGACTGTGTTGCTAAACACGAGTCCAACACCATCATCAAGTTTGCTGATGACACAACCATCATAGGCCTCATCACAGTCAATGATGAGACGGCCTATAGAGAGGAGGTGATGGCGCTGTACGAGTGGTGTCTGGAAAATAACCTGACTCTCAACATCAGCAAAACTAGAGAGATGATAGTGGACTACCGGAAACGACCAGTCAGAGAACACCAGCCCATCCACATCAACGGTGTCAAGGTCGAAAGGGTCAGCAGCTTCAAGTTCCTTGGAGTCAACATCACCGAGGACTTCTCCTGGACCCTTCACACAGACACTGCTATCAGGAAAGCTCGCCAGCGGCTTTACTTCCTGAGGAGGCTGAGGAAGTTTAGCATGAACGCCAACATCACCTCAAATTTCTACAGGTGTACGATCGAGAGCTTGCTGACGAGCTGCATCACAGTTTGGTACGGAAGCTGCTCTGCCAGCAGCCGTAAATCACTACAGAGGGTGGTGAAGGCAGCAGAGCACATCACTGGCACGAGGCTTCCTGCCATTCAGGACATTTACCTCCAGCGATGCCTCCGTAAAGCACACAGCATCATCAAGGACCACAGCCACCCAGCACATCAGCTGTTCTCCTTGTTACCATCTGGCAGACGTTACAGGAGTCTGTCTGCTCGGACTACAAGACTTAAAAACAGTTTTTACCACCAAGCCATACGACACCTCAACCACAACACTTAAACACACACAACACAGCACTCAGAAGCTACCCTGCAGCTTCACAAGTACTCTGTTTAATCTGCACTGGTCACTTCACTTTATTGTCATTGATATTTATATTTAAAAGTGCAATACTGTAATTTTCTGCTGCTCATTCCTGTGCAATATCCCATCTACCCTCCCGTCATATTTCTTTTCAAGATTTTCTTATTTAATCACTAGTGTACATATATTTATATTTATAGATACATATATATTTAGTCATCTTTTCTCCTTTACCATGTCTCTCTAATATTTAGCTCCTTACTATTTTTATATTTTATTTTATTTTATTATATTTTATTATATTTTCTCCTACTGTATCATGCTGCTGAGTGACTGCTACTCGTCAAACACATTTCATTGCAATGTTGACCCTGTGCTAATTTGCATATGACAAATAAAACTGAAACTGAACTGATTTGTGCAGTGACATTAATGTGTTCAAAGTATTTGTGCAAATTTCAAAGAACAGAAACAGGATTTACATTTAATCGTCAACATTTTTTGCAAAGCTGCTCTCAGAGCAAACTTTCCAAATGCTTTTTTACTCTACACTGGAAGTTTTTAAACTCCAGCAAAACTCCCACTTTATGTAAGATTGCACAGTATTGTGTCCCCTTGTCCCACATATTGTTAACATTTGACATTTCTATTGGCGTCTTTTATACAAATTATAAAAACAAATTGTCTGCTGCTCAAAGAGAAATGTTTTTCTAGTACTTCCACTAAAATCATTGTAATAGTTCTTGTCATAAAAAAGGAATACGCAAGTGTACAAAGAAAACATCGAAACAAACAAGCTCCATTCAAATTGAATACAGTGTACCTGTCCTTCACAGGTACACTTTAAACTGCACTCATAGTGTTTCTTCTTTCATCTCTTCTGCTCCAAAATGAGTGACTATGCTATTCTTTGCCACCTGTTTGGTGTCAAAGAGAGACATCTCATTTGGGAACTAAAATTACTTTTAAAAGTCATTCAAACTACTTAATATACTGTAAAAATAATGTTGAAATAAATAAACTGATTATTACTGCACGCTGTGAACATAAGCAACAACAGAATTAAATTTCCTCTGCTTACCCACTATGACGTGGTTTTAAGGACTTGTGTGATATGATCTCTCATCCCCTCTGTGGGTTTTTGTCTTTCCAGTCAGGCTAATAGGAGCAAAACTTTTAATACTAAAGATGAAAGATTTTATAGGAGTCATCACTTCGTCACTTATTTGTAGCAAACAGCTTTTTGAGTGTGCACACGTTCCTGACATTCCTCGCTTGACCACTAGAGAGCAGTGCAGCACTGGCTGTATCTGTTCATACCATCAGAGACCACAGGCCTGTGGCTACAGGATGCCTTTATCTATTATTTGTCTACGAACAGTAGCTCTATTGTCATTCTCCTTGTGTGCTTTTTGTTCTCCCCATTGTGATGCCCATAAATTAAAACCCTGAAATGCACTTGTTTCCTGCAGCTTTTATTCCATTTTCTTTTCCAGGGGAAGATCTATTATCTCTTAATGCATCTATATTTTTTAACATTTGATTCACATTTTACTACATTCTACAGAATGCACAATGTCAGGAACCGGCAGCATGGATCTATTCTCCCACATGGTAATAGCCTTTTCTAATGATCACAGTGAGCACATCCTATTGATCTGCTCCTATGGCTCTATGGAAGCTCAGATTATTCTCTGTCTCTCTGGCTGCAAAGGACATTAGGCGAGCTATAAAATACAAATGTTCTCACAATCTGTCACGTGTGGGGGAAATGTATCCTCAGTGGGAGCCAATTTTGATTTTAGCATAATGACAACACATTTTTGTTTCACTTTTTCAGTAATTAACTGCTCACCATTGGGTGTAGTGTATGCAGATGAGATGCCTTCCACGCTGTAGGCCTATGCATTGTGCAGACACTTTTTATGTCTGTCTGTGTAATGCATGATGGCCGCTAGCTCTCAGCTTAAAGCAATTATTTCAAAACTCATTAAGGTTATTTTGAATGTTATTTTAAATGCACCAGATTAAGGCAGGAATTTTTATTACACATTTAGCCAACAATGGAGCACGGCAAGAAAGGAAGGAAGTGACCCTTCTTAGTTTGTCAACACCTACAAAATGTAAAAACATCCTATTTTTAGATTTCAAAAACCTTTAAGAGTGAAAACTGTTGTTTTCTTCTAAATCTATCTGTTGCTGAACAACGTGCACTTCATGTAAACTGAGCATTGCAAGTTTAAATAGTGATGTGATTTGTTTGTTCTTGATCCAGTCCTGCAAAGTAAGAGACAGTGCAGAGGTTTTGCATTCACAGCTTGGCTTTAGAAATACATGAATGTTTAAGCAGCAAAATGGATTTAAAGTGTCAAAAGTGAAAATACTCAACATGCAGAATGGCACCTTTCAGAGTGTCACATCAATTTGTGAATTGTTATGAATGATGTGTTAAAATGCTGAATTTTAATGTAGCTCGTAGAGATGAAGCCAGCTGAGACCATTTTCTGAGCACTTGGATTTCTAAAGGCTCTCCATGCCCGTGGTCCAATCCAACTCCAGCTTTTTTATCACTTAATTAGACATATTTACAGGACTGTGCAGATGCACTCTCTTTTACTCTCCTGCGGCTATGCTTCATCAGCTCCAGTAGTGTATAGAGTTTAGTGATTTCCAGCGGAGCTTCGCATATCTCCAACCTAAGCAGGCAGTCATTCACAATAACTGTTAAGGTCCCTGAGTTGTTGACTCAGTGTTTTGTGTTCATGGTTTTTTGAGTCATTATTGTTTTCTCTGTGTGACTGTTCCTAGTTTAGTTATCTGTATTTCTAGTTCTTGGTCTTGTTTCTGTGTGTCCTCCCCATCATCTCCTGTGTTCTGCCTGCTTGTTTAGTTCCTGTTCAGTCTAGTTTGGTTTTTGTATAACTGCAGTCCAGCATAAAGCTGCATTTCAAGTTTAGTTTTGTCCACCAGTCTGCATATTGGATCCTCCAATCCTGCCTGCCTCACATAGCTCATAACAATAACTGCACCCATGTGGGTTTGCAGAGCCTAAATCTACAATAAGGTGGCTTTTACATCATATTTGATGTATAAACTGATTGGATATTTGCAAAGCTACATCTCAGACTTGACAGGCCTCAGTTAGAGTGTTAAATGTTGAAGTTCATGGAAGTACCATTAGAAAAAGACTGAACAAGTAGGACATGCCTGGAAGAGATACCAGGTGAACATGGCACATCTTAAGTTTGCAAAGTTACATCTGAACAAACCACACAACTTGTGATGCATATCAAAGTGGAGATGTCTGGCCATAATGCATAGAGTCACATTTGTAGAAAGCCAAACACAAAAATCTCATCGTAGCAACTGCAAAGCATGGTGGTGGAGGAGTGATGATTTGGTCTTCCTATGCAGCCACTGCCGAACTGTCCAGGCAGGCACTTTGCAGTCTCTGAGTGCAGTCTCACGCACAAAGTATTCTAGAGTAAAATGTGTGGCCATCTATCCAACACATAAAGCTTTGCCTAAAGTGGGTCATGAAACAAACACAGCAGCAAATCAAAACCAGAAAGACTGAAAAAGAAAAGAATCAAGGTGCTGCAATGACCCACTCAAAGCTCAGACCTGAACTTGACGGAAATAAGAGGTGAGAGGAAACAAATGGTTGCAAACCTCAAGAGCTTGGGGGTTGTATTTGATAGTAATTTCACCTTTGAAAAACAGATTAGCTCAATTGTGCACTGGTCTTTTTTCAAACTGAGGCTTTTCTCTAAGGTGAAGGCTGACTTTGAATGGGCGATCCATGCTTTTATTACATCCTTATATGTTGAAGTTAGTCAGACCTGCCTTGCAAGACTGCAATTGGTCCAGAAAGCTGCAGCTCGTCTTCTGACACAAACTAGAATACGTGAACATGCCTCCCTTGTGCTTGCCTCTCTTCATTGGCTCCTTGTTCACTTCAGATTTGATTTGAAAATGTTATTGTTGACTTACAAAGCCCTGAACAGACAGGCTCCTGGGTATTTGTCTGACCTCTTGCAGCCTTATGTGTCCGCTAGATCTCTTAGATCGAATGATTTTTAGCTTTTAACCATACCAAGGTTTAGGCTGGTTCACAGAGGTGATCAGGGGCTTAGGGTAGCAGCACCTAAACTGAGGAATAGTCCGCCCCTACACATCAGACAGGCTCCTACTGTCAATCTTTTCAAATCATATCTAAAAACACATTTGTTTTCATTGTTTTTGCTTTTAATACAGTATGAGAGTTATTTGGTATTTGGTACTAATATTATACATTATTTGGTACTAGTTATTTTGTATTTCTGTACCACTTGTAGCACTTTGGTCAACATTGATGTTGTAATTAAATGTGCTATATAAATAAAAACGATAACAATAACCACATTGTGAGAGACTAATAAAGTCCCTCACACTCCTGTAAATATTGAGCAATGTTGGAGCAGAGCATTATGGGTAAGGCGTCAGTGAATACAATTTTGCCTCCAGGCAGCAAAGATTGGGGGATGTCCTGGCTTGAGTATTTGAATTCTAAGAAAACAGTAGTCCTCACACAGACATCTACATCAACAATATTTTACATATGCAAGTAACACATGCTCCAACCTGGGCGTACCTTCCAATTAATTTATAGGGAGAAAGAGGTGAAGGAGCACTCTTTACATATTTATTGCCGCTGGGAACATATATCTGTCACTGGAGCTAAACGAATATGATAAGAAAACACACAGACCAACAGGTGTGTTTCGTCTACCTTGGAGGATATTAAAATGACTTTGTGAAGACTCACGCAAATGATAAGCAAATATTTACCATAAGACTTTGTCTTTATGCACCATATAGTCAGACCTGTTTGTCCTCACAAAATTAGAAATACAAGTACACACACACACAGTTCCTTGTAATATCCAGTTCCTGCTCAACTGCTTGCTGTGGTCATTTTTCGCAATTTCCTTTGAACATCCTAACAGGCCTCCTTTATGGATGCTCACTCTGGATTACAGCTCAAGGGGGCTGTGACATCACTTTTGTGAATGTGTGCGTATCTGTCCAATAGCGACAGTGGGGGGTGGAGGGGAGTGAGAAAATAAGTGAGACGGCACAGTTGAGTGCGAGTGGGCGGTATCTGTCAAATAAATTCTGTGTCATGATTGCTGCTTTCTTAGATGTTAAATCCTTGAGCCAGGACATCCTCTGACCTGTGCTGCTGCCTGGAGCCTAAAGTGCCTTCACTGGGGCCTTACCCATAATGCTCTGTGCAAAATAAGACCTCCCCCCCCAAAAAAAGCACCTGCTTTTTATGAGCAGGTGGCACGACGTTCACAGCACGTGGCGCACCATTCTCACAGAGGACTTGACTTTTTCATTGTTCACAAGTCCTGATCTGCTATAAGAATCTGCTTCTGCGAGCTGTGTTTCTTTGTGTGTGATGATCATTTTGCAGCACGTTTACAGTTGCCATAGCCTTCCACCATTAGCAGCTATTGGCTTATGCAAAGCTTACATCATACGCGCATTAATTCATTCGTGCCTCAGGGAAACTGTTGCGACAAAGGGAGCTGGAAAGAAGACCAGTGACACGCGGATTGCCGCAGGAAACTGTCTCTTCCCACTGTGGCAGTAAGAAATAGAAACATTTAAACATTTAAACCCCAGCAGAAAACATCCCCCACACTTTCATTAAATCTTCATGCCGTGGTTCTCTCTTACAATGCAAAGAGTCCTGCTGTGTGTTTGTGCGTGAAGCCGAGAGGGAGAGGAGAGGGAAAGTTTGCTATGTGAGCTCTCTCTGTTTCATTCCATTTGAATTGCGCTGTTATTCAGCGTCGCTCCCTGACAGGACTGTTATGTGCAATTACAGCCGAGACAGAGGATGGAAATGGTTTTGCCACTACACGCGCAGACGCACACACATGCATACACACATACACACTTGCACCAGCAATCAGTCAGGACTCAAACTCCCACAACAACATTGTAATTCGTCTTTGAGTTCAAACAGCGGTGTGAGCGGAGAGGAAGAGACAGAGTGATGAAATGTTTTGTTTGCGTATGTACATTTACGTGTTTGTTAACTTGTGTTTTATTTCTTTGTAAACTTTGTTTTGTTTTTTGTTTTTTTTGCCTTAAGGCAAAGCAGACATAGCTATATGTTTTTATGTTTTGTATGTTAAGCACGTGGAGTTAAATAAAATTGCTATTTCCATTTGAAGAAGCCAAACTGTGTCACATCTGGGGTGGTGCAAAGCTTACAGCAGGGTTCAAATCCACCTCCTCGCCAACTCTCTGAGGAGTTTGCATGTTGTCCCCGTGCCTGCGTGGGTTCCCTCTTGGCACATATAAGAAATGAAGGTGTTCAAGTTTTATGGGCCTTATTAGTGCAATCAGCAGTGCAATAAACAATCAGCCCTGATGCCACCCTTCTATGTGTCAGCCTCATATAATGTGTCAAGATGTGCAAGAAAGTCCCTGTGTAGGTACGCTGGCTTCCTCCCACAGTCTAAAGACATGCTCGGGAGGTTAACTGGTGATTCTAAGCTGCCCGTAGTTGTGAGCATGAACCGTGTGTTTCGGTGTGTGTGCTAGTCTTGCAGTAGACTGGTTAACTGTTTAGGGTGTACCTTGCATCTCATCCTACAAGAGCTGTGATACGCTCCAGCCTTCCTCTGACATCCTAAATTGGATAAGTGGAAAGAAAAGCAATGGGTTGCTCATCCATCCATCTTCTTCAGCTTATCCAGGGCCGGGTCGCGGGGGCACCAGCCTAAGCAGAGAAGCCCAGACCTCCCTCTCCCCAGCCACCTCCTCCAGCTTGTCCGGGGGAACACCAAGACGTCCCCAGGCCAGCCAAGAGATATAATCTCTCCAGCGTGTCCTGGATCTGTCCCGGGGCCTCATCCCAGTGGGACATGCCCGGAACATCCAGGAGATGCCCAGGAGGCATCCTTGTCAGATGCCCGAACCACCTCAACTGACTTCTTTCGATGTGGAGGAGCAGCGGCTCTACTCTGAGCCCCTCCCGGATGGCTGAAATTCTCACCCTATCTCTAAGGGAGAGGCCTACCAGGGGGCAAAAGCTTCCGGACAACATAGCCGGTGGGATTCCTGGGACACAAACCCCTCTACCACAATAAAGTAGCAGTTCATGGAGGGGTAAAATTTATCCTATAATTAATAAATTATTTTTGCTCTGTTCTGTTTTTTATGTTGTTGTTTTTTAAATCAAACACCACTCCAAAAACTCAGCTTGAACAATTTAAAGAAAACTGAAGACACTACTGATTATGCCTGATTATTATCGTCATTATTGATTCGACTAGAACGTTGTTGACAGGAGGCCGAGCTAGAGGTGACAGAGTTGAAGATGCTCAGATTTTCAGTGGGTGTGACCAGAATGGACAGGGCTAGAAATGAGTACATCAGAGCGACGGCTCGGGTTGAGCAGTTTGGAGGTAAAGTTAGAGGAGAGGGTTTCAGTACATTAATTTACTCCAAACTAGCCGTGTGCAGTTGTCGTGCCGGCGATATAAAATGTTTACGAGGAGAACGTGATGTAGAAAGCAAACATGTTGCACAAACAGTGAAATCCCGAGTGTGATGTTCAAGCAAAGTGTGAGCCCCGCAGGCTAATGTAGCGTGCATAAACAGTCCTGGGTGCAAAGGTAAAACAGCGAAAACTGTTCATTTCAGTCTTGCTGATACGCTGTGTGCATTTTTTCTGTTTTGGCATACATCAATACTGCATATGGTGAGCTATATGTGGCGCAATGGGCTTGTTAAAAGAGGATTCTGCTGCACTAGTCTACTCCTGACCTGAGTCATTCAAATTTAATGAATTAATCAAATAAAGTCAAATACTCTCTTGGATTGTCCACCTCATGCTTTGCATCCTATCTGACCTTTATGTTGTAAAGTAAGAAATATGAGCTTAGTATTTTTTTTCCAGTCTCTGTTGATCACTTCAATGCGGAGAGAAAGAACATCCAGCTCACAGCTGTTTGGTGCTTTCTTGTGTGGACTTTCGCTTCATTTACCTATAAATTTGTTTAGTTTTCATACTGTAATCACATGCCGGGTGAATGCTCTCTACAGACAGCATTGACACTGTTTCTGTACAGTGAAATTAGTGCAGAGCTGCAGGTTTTACAACTAACCCTTATCACCCTGTGTTTAATGGTAATGTGAAATCCTTTATTAAGGTAAAGTAACTCTTATCTCTTTGCTGCAGTGTTGCCTCAAACGTGGACCAGGTCCTAATTAGCTGATTATTGCATGATAGTTTCAGCACTAAAATCACGAGTCTCGTGGGTTATGATTTATTTCAATATTTACACCGGGAGGTGTGCAGTCTCGTCAGATGTCTGTATAGCTTCTCACTGCCCATCAGTACCTATGATCCTGTGCTGCAGTGTGCTATTTGATAAGGCTGCTTAGCATTCAAGAGGAATCCTCAGCACTCAAGTACTCTCAGTATTATGCTTTTAACTCATTCCCCCCTGAGGAGCATTGGGATCGAGAGAGAGGAGGGAGTGGAAAGAGAGGCAGAAACAGAAGGATCCTTATGGGAAGAGTGAGATTTCACAGGACAAAAGTGCCGTTATTGAATTCTTGTCATGATTCTTTGTATAATAGCCTCCACTATCCAGCCCCCAAGATGCATTTAAAGGCTTCCACAATCCCACTCCCATCGGCCGGCGCTGGCTGGATGAGCCTTGCCGTGCACAAGCCCTTGCACTGTCCCGCCACTTGCTGAATGTCGCTGAATGCCTCTATATTGGATTAGATTTTCTGTCCCTTGAGCAGAGCTTAGAAAACAACCCAGTGCAACCCATCAGTATGTGAAAACACAAACGATGATCATTTTGTACGTGGCCTTCATACTAACGACCGGAGAAAGCGGTACCCCGTTAGGAAGGGAGGAAAAGTGTACCTGAGCCTTCACTGCATGCTGATTGTCTGGCCGTGGGAGCTATGATGAGGCCTGATTGCTGTGTGATTTGAGCATCCTCAGACCAACAGCTCATCAATATCCCTTGCAGTAACACGCTGCACTGCAGCTTTATCAAAGCCATGAAAAGACGAAAAACAAATATTTGTTGCAGAGAACAGACAGAGGCCAAAATTCCCCTCATCAAAAATGACCCTTTAATAATGTGGTTTCTACAAGTTGTTGGTGAATTAAAGGATGCTTTGGTGAATTAGCTAAAGTCTTGTGTTGTTGTGAATTTAAAATGATAGTCTGCTAATCTGCTGGGATTCATTAATAGCCTCAGACAGCCACCAGGATTGCAGAGTGAAGAGTGAGGGCAGAGCCCAGAAGAAGCAAACACGGAGGAGACAGGCTGATTTTATCCTCACCCTATCTTGAGACACAACTTCCCACTCCCCCCACCTCCTTTTTTTCCTAGCTTTGCCCTCCTCTGCCCAGTGAGGATGGGAAAAAAACGCCCGCCTCCCAGCTTATTAAACCCCCGAGTCTCTACAGGAAGAATTTTTGATGCGTAGACGATTTACATAAGGAGGCAAATTTACTCAATTCTGTGCTCATTTCTTTATGCTGTATGCACCAAATCCCCTTCTTTATGCAGCATATTTGAGTCTGGCTTTGCACAGTATTGTCCTGGCATCAGTAATCATTATTCCCCTCTCTGTTTCTTTGCTCCGATTAACACAGAGGGCGTCTTTGCAACAGGCCACATTTGATGTGCTGGCTGTGATTAGTGCATGTTAAAAATACCAACACCCTGCACCCTTCCATTTACTCGATCCTGCCTTCTGTCTCTTCTTTCTGTCCACCTCTCCCACTCTGTCTGTGTTCGTTTTTTTCCTTCAAATTTCTCAGCCACACAGCTTTCCTTTGTCTCTTTCTCCCCGTGTGATTAAAGGCTTTCCTTCAGATGTATTTTTATCAAATTCTTTGCCTCTTTGCTGTGATTATGTTTTTTTCTTCTTCTCTTTTGTCACGCTTTGTCTGTTTTCTGCCAGAGGTCCATGTTTGATTATAGCTTAACTCTTTCTGATTACGACCTCTTGTCTCGGTGAGTGCTGCTGTCTTCCTGGCACTCCCCACCACCACCACCACCACCACCCCCACCTCCCGCCGGCTATAGAGTGACCTTGGTAGAAAAACAGAGGCAGAGACAGAGACTTATCTTGTTACAAATGGGAAAAAAGACAAAAGTACAAAGATACATGTAAGAAATTATAATAGAAATTATAAGGTTAAGCGGAATAGAAAGGATTAATAGATGGATACATTTTTCCCTGAGAATTAATTTAACTGAAATAAAACTCGGATATAATTCTCAAAGTGTTACAATATCTCAAAGTTATTATTCAAATTCAAATTTTATTTGTCACATACACAGTAATACACAGTACGATATGCAGTGAAATGCTTAGACAACTGCTCGTGACCTAAAGAAAAAAAGAAAAGGCTATGAATAAGATAGGAAATAAGTATGAAAATTAAAAAGGGTAAATTTAACTGGGAAAGAATAAGATAAAATATATAAATTAAAGTTGAAAATAAAATAACTGTATAACAAAATACACAATACACAGTATAGAAATATATAAGAATGTATGAAGAAATATAAATATATATATATACACAATAACAGCAGCTGTACAAGTATTAAATGGAAATGAAGAATATAATGTCCAGTGTTGTGCAATCCACATTTGTAGGTTTCTTGTGCTGTGCAAATATGCTTAAAGTGATGAAGTGAAAACAATGTCCAGAATGTCCAGTGTGTGTGTAAGAACTATATGTGTGGGTCAGTACTATGTGGTGGTGTGATTGAGAGACTGTATTGCCCGCGGGAAGAAGCTCCTCCTCAGTCTCTCTGTGTTGGTCTTCAGGGAGCGGAATCGCTTTCCTGACCTCAACAGAGAGAACAGTCTGTTGTTGGGATGGCTGAGGTCCTTCACGATCTTCCTGGCCTTGGTCCAGCACCGCCTGCTGTGGATTGAGTGCAGGTCAGGGAGCTCGGAGCGGATGGTGCGCTCAGCTGATCGCACAACCCTCTGTAGAGCTCGTCTGTCCTGCATGGTGCTGTTCCCGAACCAGGTTAAGATGTTTCCCGTCAGGATGCTCTCTATGGTGCACGAGTAAAAGTTCCTGAGCACCTTGGAGGGCAGTTGGAAGTCTCTCAAGCGTCTGAGGTGGTAGAGACGCTGTCGGGCCTTTTTCACCATGGTGTTGATGTGACAGGACCATGACAGGTCCTGCGTGATGTGAACCCGAGGTATTTGAAGCTGATCCACTGACACATTTCTATATTATATAAAGACAATAAGTAATAAATCAACAACAAATATTGTGCTTGTTTCCGATGTTGGTCACAGCAGGAACATGCATGACTGTCATTACACTTTAACTTATTACTAATTACTACTAACAAGACAGCCAGTGAAAGTGGACAGTATATCCTCGGTTTCTTAACATGAAACTCATTGTTGCAGCCATAAGCAGCACACTTGTGCTCCCCTTAAACTGATTTTTAGTTCTTATTCAGAGTTATCCATTCTGTCACTAGTTAGCTAGCATAAACTAATGTGAGTCTATTAGCTTCAACCACCCGCATGACGTCACATTTCTTACTGACAGAACTTGAACTTTAATCACTTATTTCTTTAATCCAGCTTCACAGACAGAGTTCCATCTATGTTGGTTTTTGAGAGCAGGGCTCAGTGGTGTAAATTAGCCTCTAAATGTGGCACATTTCATGTCCCCTTCAATTAGAAGGAAAAGGCTGCACAGAAATAAACATATGCAAATATGACTGGGTAAATGTTCTTCAAGTACTAACACTAAGAAGGTACTCAGTGCGGAAAAACAGACCCTCTTGGTGCTGTTAGGTTAACAGACTGATGTTGCTAATTGATTTCTTGTTGCTGGTTGAGGTGGAGCAAATCCTGATTCTGAAACAAAACAATAATTTTCCGTCTATTGCCCCAATCGGATGATTTTTTCCCCCAGTTGATCAGTTATTTGTTTGGCTTGTAACAATTCAGACAAAACAAACCAGAGCCTGAAGCAGCACAATCAGCTTATATTGTAAAGTCAACAATCGATCAAGCTAATAATAAAAATGAATGGGAAACATTTGTAGTTGTAAATATTTGGAGTATATGACAGAAAAAAGATCTTGAATTAATTAAATTAAATCGTTGTCATTGTCAATTTTTTATCTGTCATTTTGAGGCTGTATTAGTTTATAATGTCGACTAGTTTAATTCCTAAACAGGATTACTGCAGGATGTGACATTTAACTGTAGTGGCTAAACGAGAGGGAGTCAGGTGGACTTGGGAAGCTGCAAGGAGTAGAGGTAATGAAGGTAGATCAGTTTAAATACCTGGGGTCACCATCCAAGGAAATGGTCAGTGCACAGGAGAGGTGAAGAAGAGTGTGCAGACAGGGTGGAGTGGGTGGAGATGAGTGTCAGGGATGATTTGTGAGAGAAGGATGGCAGCCAGAGTGAAAGGGAAGGTTCACAGGATGGTGGTATGATGTATAGATTGGAGATGGTGACGCTAACAAGAAAGACAGACGTTAAGCTTTTAACTGGGAGCGACTCTGATGGACAAGATTAGAAATGAGCACATCAGAGGGACACAGAGCATAGAGCAATTTGGAGATAAAATTAGAGAGGCAAGCCTGAGGTGGTTTGGACATATGAGGAAAAGTAGTGAAGGAGGACATGTAGAGGGTTGGTGTGACAGAGTAAGATGGAGGCAGATGATCCGCTTAAGAAAAAGGAGGAGGAAAAAAGAAACTGCAATTGGAGCAAATTCATCACAGGCTACAGTATTTAATTTATATTATTTATTTTTATACTAGTAATATAATATAGCTGCATGACAAACATGCAGAATTAATTATATTAGGGAACTTTACTAACTGTATTTTAGTTACATGGCACCACTAGTTAGGGTACAGTGGGTAAGCTGCCGGCTGGTGAGAGCGAGTTAAAGTATGATCCATAATACAGTCGAGTATCTCTATTTTTAGCAGCTTTGAATTAGCATCAATTCCCATTGGCTGTGGACCAGGTGTCACAGATTTGACCAAAGAGGCAAATCCACGAGCAAGTCCAGGTGTCAGCGCTGGTGCAGACATGTCTGTAATAATTGGAGGAATGGGAGCACCGAGCAGAGATTATAAAAGAAAGGGAAGAACTTTTTCAGACCACCAACTACCAACATAATTTCTCTTTAAAGCCATTGTACGTTGACTTCCTGAAAAGTTGCAAAGGTTTCAACATCGGATAGCAGGTTGCTGTAGAGGACGGCCATTTTCCTTTGAACGTTGCAAGCAAACCCCAGGAACACGTTTCAAAAAGACAGATGAAAGAAAAGCAGAATCTGAGATTGCGTTGAGTTACAATACGTAGCAGATGAGAGACCTGACACTGTGGCTTTGACTCAGGAAAAATGCTTTAAAATACGCCACTAATGGAACAAGAACTTAAATATAAAAAAAGGATTTTTTTTGCATAGCGTGTTTGCCGAATCTCTTTGAAAGCAGAACAGGACCAGATCTCATTAAAAAAGAAAGAAACAATTTAATCAAAGCTAATGAAAGAATGAAGGGACTGTAAATTAACACTCATTAATTAATAATCTGCTGAGCTTTAATTAATAGCATAAACTCATAATAGGCTGATCATTTCCAAATAGAGGAAGACTTACATTAACAGCTATGGAGTCGGCAATGATTCATGCATCAACTAATGCATTTTGTGCATTTTGAAGTGTTACATCAAAAAAACATGCTCTCCAAAGATGAGCAACACCAGCTGATTCCTCTGCTTGGACAGTGATCTTTTTACTAAAATAATCCTTTGATGTTCACTGCATCACAGAATACTTTCACCTCATCGCAGACCTTAACTCCCTTCATAATCTATGAACATAAGGGTAGAGAATAGATGTAAAAGCCCTCGAGCAGAGCGTTTGGCACTGTCTTAAAGAATATCAGTGAGAAGCGGTTCCTCTCTTCTGCTGTCCCTCCTGCTGATTGCATTTTCAGACTTATGATTCCTTTGCAGCGCAGGCAGATATCCATCAATCCAAGGACAAACTCAGAGCCGCGCTCTGTGTCTACATACTGCGTTGCAGGTGGAAAGGAGAGCGAGAAAATTAATGTTTGCTCTGAGGAATTACATTCTCCCCCTCTTACTTTACCTGCTGTTCGTTGACAGAAGAAAAGAGAAAAAAAAACCCAAAGTAATGAGCACAGTGCTGAATCGCTGAATGTACGATATTATCAGTTGCACAATCTGCAAGCGGCTGATTAACTACAACTGACTGCTCATTTGACAAAAACAACAAGAACTCGTCCACAAAAATGTGTGAATTGGTATATTTTTCTAATCTATCAGGGCACAGTTATGAGTTGAGGAAGAAGCTCAGGTAGTTTTTTTTTCTCGCAATTTCTCTCCGTGTAATAGAGCTGATTTTTGTGTTTGAGAGAGGTTTCATGTTATCGTGCATATAGTCAGGGAGACATTAGAGTCAGCCGCATTCACCATCATCTGGGTTATCACAAATGTTCATGAATTTCACTGTTGGAGCTCGGCCATTTTATCATATTCTAAATTACACACAGGGTGTCCTCTTGGTTTGGCAACAGTGACAGGGTTTCCTCCCAGATGTGGCCACCTAGGGTGTCCAGATCTCTCTTATCTTCGAGTTAATCTGGGGTTACTTGAAAACAGTGAAATAACCTAAATACTCAAAGCTGACTTCTCTCTGTAAACTGTGCAAAGCAACGTCACATATAATGTTTTACAGACATAATGTATAAAACATTTACACAAAACTGAATCTGGATGATGCGTTTCATGTTCCACACTGATCTGTGTTTGTAATATTGTATTTGTGGGGGTAATTCAACTGTCACCACTGCTTTTAACAGATGGCTTACTTGCAGAAACCACCAGGGCTGGTTGAAGGACTTCCTCATTGTGATTAAACCTCTTGATTTGGAGGTTTTTTGGACTTTCTAGTTGTCTTCCTCTTTTCCCTAGTGTTCCACTCTTTTGTGCAAAGTCTTCCTCAGTGATGTTATTCCTGTTTTATTTCTGTAACCTGTGTCTAGCGTGTTTGGTATTTATTAAATGTCCCTTGTCAATTCTGTGATTCTTTTCAGCTTGCCTCATTATGTTGTGTATTTATTGTCATTGTTGCTGTCTCCCCTTGCCCTTTGTCTAATGTCTCACTAACTGTGCTGAGCCTAGTGTTTTCCCCTGTGCTTTCTCATGGCTTATGGACTTTAGTTACCTGTTTCTGGATTTCTTCTTACTTGTTATTTTCTTGGAATAAACGCTCAGCATTACATTCAAACTTTGTCTACCACATCCTGCATTTGGGTTGTCAATATTTCAACACAACTCACACAGCATAATACATATTTTCTTTAGGGATTAATAAAGCATTCCGATTCAGCTGGTAGAGCTCATAGGAGGACAAAAGTGAGATGGCCACAGAGGTTCAAAGCCACAGGGAAGCTCTGCTAAAGGAAGACTTGCTCCTACTATAAATGAAAGTCATTCATCATTCTTTCACTGCAGATGGGTCTAAGTTATCAAACTTTCTTCTTTTCCTCCTTTCTCCATCTGTCATATCCATCTCACTGCATCCATCATTCCCAGTTACCGCCTGTCTCCGACTCCACATTTTAATGATAGCTCTCTATTGTTATTAGCACTCTTCAGTGTTGTTTTCTTGTCCATTAGAAGCACTCAGCTGGCAGCACTTCTTAGCAAAAGTTACTTAAGCTCCATTTTTTCTCCTTTTTTTAATCAAGTCATGAATTGCTTAATGACTATTATAATCAGAAATCAGTGAACAGCTTAACCAGCTCTGAAATGCTAACAACAAGATAGAATAATGTTAACATCCTGATGTTCAGAAGTTCCACCTCTCCTAATAGTTAGTACAGTAATGTACAGATGAAGATGATGGGAGTGTCATGTATTTAGTCATATTCCTAAGCACTAGAAATAAAATTAAAGACTGACCCTAATGATGAGGTTCAGCCTTTATTATGCTGATACACTCTTTATATGCACTGTTAGAAAAAACATCTTAAAAAAACAGTAATATTCCAGCAGCTGGGGCGCCAAAATAATACCGTAAAATAACAGAAAATAACTTACTCGTAAAAATACGGTTGTTTCCAATAATAAAAATACAGTTTGTTGCCCTAATTTTACATGGGATTTTGCCTTTTTCAAATGCTTTTAAACATTAAATTAGGAACAATTTAATGTGATTAAACAATGAAATTACCTATAAACAAGGTCAATGAATGCGGCAATATGAATAATAATACTTAAATGTACAGAAATATACAGTTAACTTAAATAATAATGGATTGCATTTATATAGCGCTTTTTGAGACCCTCAAAGCGCTTTACAGTTCCACTTTATAATTCCCCTCTGGCCATCACCAGTAGGTGGTAGGTGAAGTGTCTTGCCCAAGGACACAACGACCGAGAGTGTCCGAGCCGGGGCTCAAACTGGCAACCTTCTGATTACAAGGCAAACTCCCAACTCTGGAGCCACAATCGCCCTAAATAATAATAATAATTATTTGATGTAAAAAAAAGTTTATAAGAATCATTTTATATATTTTTCCATAGCATTACATTTTAATTTAACAGTTCAATCTTTCAAATAACGGACAAATATTTGTGGAATTATGATGCATTTGTGAATGTATTTTAACAATCTAAATATGCATATGTGCAGACACATACATTTAAAAAACAAGAAAATTATGTTTTATTACATTACAGTGATTTTACGTTAATTTACATTTGAAATGTGAAATCACAGTCTATTGATGTAAATTTAATTATATTCTAGAAGAACAGTACAAAACTGTAAAATACTTTTATATTGGGATTTTTTTTACAGTGTGTATGAATCTTGACTCGGTGTGCCGTGCATCTCTATGTTTTATTACAAATGCAAAGTCTCTGACTCGCTGTTGCATTCTTAATCATTTTGTGGGCTGGCCGTCACTGACCACTCAATGAAAACCGCACTAGTATATTTTCCTCTGTATCTACAGTTCTGAGGTATGTGAGGAAAACAGCATTTTCTTACAATGCACATTGGACATGGACTGATTTATAGAATGGGTAAAATTTGAATATATCTTTATCGCTTGCTGAATTTAAAAGCACAGGAATGAATTTTTTTTTGAGAAGTCACTTGATGTTTTGTTTTATGTTATGGGCATTTTTATATTGTACATTTGTTGTGGATTTATGTTTTTTGTTGTATTTGTAGCATTTCTGTGATGTTTTTATGGTTGCTACTTGAGCTAAGTATCTATTGTGCAAAAGAATGCGATCTTAGTGGGAATTCCTGATAAAATAAAGGTAATAAATAAATAACAGTATATCTTGAATTAATTCAGCAAAATTCTAACTTCATAGCAATGCATGTAAAGGAGCATGAAAAAGCACACATTGTTAGGGGATGCTGTATGGCAGGCAGGATGAGGACCTAAATGCAGGACTAGTATCGCAACAGCATAAACGAAGAGAGGCAGCTCAGCTGTGTGCTTAGAAACACAAAACAAACACAAACTAAATACAAATCTCAGAAACTAGATACAACAAACTTACATTTGGGACAGGGAGTGACGAGGGACCCGAGGCACAAAATGAAACACAGCCATGTGGGATGACCCAACAACAAGCCAAGGCAGACAGAGGACTTAAATACATGGAGGATAAAGAGAGGATGGAAAACAGGAGGGAACATAGCTGGAAGTAATCAGACACAATGAGACAGGGAGGAAGCAAAACTGAATACACTGAACACAGGACAAGGAACTATCAAAATAAAACAGGAAACACATAGACAGAAACTCAGACTCTAGACATGAAAGCTTAACACAGTGACTGGGGAGACATATGAATAACCATGGAGACAGAACTTAACATGCACGGGAGACAAGAAAGGGTACACACACACACACACACACAGGCATGAAAAGGATGAATTTTCTCTTAGTTGGCACACCAATACAACACAACACACCAACAACAACATCATCTCCCAACTTCACAATATTTTCTTTACATCTTACATCGTTTGCGTGTATCTTTGACCTCTCGGTCGTTTTACTCGCGCACGCATCACCGGGGAAGCAGAAAGCTGTCTACCACTTTCTGGTTTCCCATCTGCTCAGTGGCCCTATCCTCCATCAACCCCCACCAAGAACATGAAACCAGAGGTATGTAACCCTTGTCTCTGGATCTCTACTGAGTCCGGAAGCCACAGAGGAAGTAAATTTACAGCTGTTTCCAACAGGAAACTGTAAAGAGGAAGTTTGGAGAGGCAGAGATGCCAAATATGAGTTTTCATATACAAACATAACATGAGTGGTGGAGACAGCAGATAACAGATGCTAAATGCATTCTAAATGCTATGTAAAACTTCAATGGTTAAATCATATTAATGCCTCCATTAAGTTATCCTACGATATTGCTGTGAAATACAGTAGAAAAATTAAAAGAAAACAAGAATCTCAGTTAGTACTTTTTGAAAGAAAATATCTTAACATGACCCTTTATGACAAACAAAATTTTTGTGCTACTTTATTAATAAGCACATTGCTCATAAGTTTAAAAAAAAAGACACTGTAATAAGATCCAAACCTGATCTATTCTGTTTGGAAAGAAATGAACAATACATCTGCACAGCTGTGCAAACACTGTGTGACATGATCAGGCTACACTGATCCAGTTATATGAGTAATTTAAGCTGTGGACTTTTGTGCCGTGGCTTAATCTTACTCATAAATACCTTATTATACCAATAAAAGTTAATTGTTTTATTGAGATGTGTAGATTTGTATTTCAGGAGTTGTTTCTGTCATTTTGTGTTTGTGTTTCTCCTTAAACCTTCTTGTTATAAAGTGTAATTAATATGAAAATGTCTGACTGTACTTTGTAGTGGTTTTATGGGTGGACAGATGCAGAGTTGCACACTTTATCAATTAAATTTTTTATTGCTGTCACTTGATGGCTCTAAACTGTGCAAACTGTCTGCTGATCCGTGTCCGTCTGAACAGGAAGTCTCTGGCTTCTGTTATGAAAAACATTTTTCTCTCTCAGATCAAGAACATGATATTGTAGAGAAATGTAAATAAAAATTCTCAAGGTGGTTTATCTTTTAAATTAACCGTGAAAGAGTGTATGTATACATGCGAAGGCAGAAAAAAACCATCTGGAGGGAGGGAGAAAGACCAAAAGTAAATGTTTTAGAGTTAAAACACACATGAAGGCAGAAGCGCACAGCGCTGTGGTTGGGTGGGGTCACTGCTGCAGATGAGCTGGACCTTAGGGTCATGTTTTTCACTATGCTATAATGCTTATTCAGCCTTCTCCCTGCGGTGTGTCTGTAGGAGTATCTGAAGCAGCAGCCAGGCCTTGAGGGAATGTTCATTTCATCCAGCTGCTCTTTCATGTGACTGAACTCCTCTCAGCAGCTAGACTCTCTGAATCCCCATAGAGTTTGACTTTTTTCTCCAAGGTTAAAGAACACAGACATAAAACACAGCTGAGTATCTAGGCTGAGTGAGTTGAATGTATCAGCCCAGGGAAACCCTGGGGAGCACTTATGCAGTCCGAGCCAAGAGACAGAGTCCAACATGAGTGATCTGATATGGCGTCAGATGAAGTTTACGATTACTTTATCACAACCAGAGAACATCAAATTATGGCTGACTGTGTGGTCTGTATGTTTTCTAAATGCATACCTGAGAAGCAATCTGAGGAGGAGCTACCTTAAGTCTAGCGATGGTTTTATCTCCTCATAACAACTTCAGGGAGTAAGAACCCTTTGCAGCATTTGCAGTGTCACAAAGTTCACAAACCACAAGCTTCTTTTTGTAGAAATAAGTGATGTAAACACTGATTTGGGGCAAGTGTTCTTTAAAAAAAAATTCTTTTTTAATGATGTCTTTTTGCTTCGCAGAGTCTAAAGTTAAAGTGACACTGGGTTAAATGAGAACTCATCTGAACGATCGCTAAGACAGGTCACAGGTGGCACTGCACAGTGTTTCCTTCCTGCTAAAGTGTAGCACTCACTTAAATTCATCTTTCTTTAATGTTGCCCTCATGAAGTCCCATAGTGCTCCTCTTGTTTGTGTTAACTTTAAATGACTGATTATGTAAGTGGCTTCCTACTGTGTCCTCAAAAGCGATAAGAGGGTAAAAGCAGCACTGACCAGTCTGCTGCCCATTTGCTCTTGATCCCTTATTTTTCTAAAATTCATGCATGAATTACTTATAGTTCAATTTACACTGCAGCTGAGGTAATTATTTTCTTCAACCACTTCAACCACTATCTATCTATCTATCTATCTATCTATCTATCTATCTATCTAGCACAGGGCTGTTGTTTTGGTCCGTACTGACAGGAGATCATCACACAGTTGCCTCAGATTTGTCAGCTGAACATTAAAAGTGTGATGTGTGCACTGTCCTGTTCCTCTACTGGCTTGAGATCTGGCTTGAGATGGACATGATCGACAGCAATACTCAGGTAGGGAAGTGTTTAAACGATGCTCAGTTCGTACCAAGAATCTCAAAGTTGGCTAAGGAAATACCGCCTATACTAGCCTGAACCACTGACACACGATGGAGCCATGCCTTCACGCTAAAATCTGACTGTACTATCAAAATGTTGCAGCAGAAATTGAGACTCATCAGACCAAAGAATATATTTCCAATCTTCTGTAGTCCAATTTTGGTGAGCTTGCTCAAAATGCACCCTCAATTTCCTGGTCCTAGCTGCATGCCTTGGTTGTCACGAGTGTTTTGGTTTTCGTGAGTTGCTGTTGCCTTCCTATCAGCTCAAAGACACCTGGACATTCTCATCTGACCTCTGACATTAGCAGGGTATTTTCTCCCAGAAAAATACCACTCAGTGAATATTTTCTATTTTGTGGATCATTCCCTGTAAACCCTAGAAATGCTTGTGTGAAAAAAAATCTCAGTAGCTAAGCGATTTCTAAAGTGCTCTGATCAGCCCATCTGGCAGAAACAACCGTGCCACGTTTGAAGTCTGACCTTCAACCGGTCATCTTGACCATGTCTACATGTCTAATTGCATGGCGTTGCTGCCATGTAATCCGCTGATATTTGTGATAATGAGGAGTTGAACAGCTGTACCTGATAAAGTGTAAATTAGTTCAAAAGAAATAAAAGAATAAAATATAAAAAATCTAACTATAATGGTCTTAACTGAATATTGGACTGATTCTCCCGAAATGTTTTCTTTGGAAACCTGATTACTTCCAATGGAATTGTATGAAATTTGTTGTCTTTTAAAAGTGTTTAGCATAGAGTACCCTGTTTTGTTAAGACTGACCGTCAACTGGACTGCTGACTACTCATATTTATCAACCCTTTCTGTGATGTGCCTTAGATAGTATTTCAGCCATCTTAGACTCATCTGTCATTGCCTTTTCGCTCCAGCTCAGAAACCTCGCAGTGACAGAGAAGCCACTTCCTTTCTGAGCAATCCATTAATGTTTAAAGAAAGCAGTAAATGTGGAGCATGCTGAATAAAAACAATATTCTGGGGAAATTCCACAGAGGCACTTGGTTCACTGCAGAAACTACACAGCAAAATAACCTTTGATCTGCAGGTAATGGCTTCAGCTCTTTTTCTGTCTTGTTCCTTCTTTGTTAAACCGTCGATATTTTTCATACAAGGACTGCAATGTGGAAAAAACAACAAATGTACAGATGTATATTATTGTATTTGCTTTAAATTGAGGGAACACCAATGTTCAGTCATGGGGTGAAAATAAAGTATTAAATGGTGCAATTATAATTTGATGTAATGTGCCAAATGCATCCAGAGAAAAACATGTCAAGAAAAAACAAAAACAAGTCAGCAGTAGTTGTTGTAAATATCTTCAAAAAATAAAAAGTGGAACTGCAACTTACATGTAAGCTAACACGACCTCTGTCTGTGATTTCACTTGTCTTTTCTTTACTTACTGCCAAAACACACCCCAGCTTTCTTCTTGCCATCACCCTGCTACTAAAGTAGTCCAGCCAAGCATGAGATGGTTGTAAAAATGTTATCTCACACACGGGGTAACCTTTTAGGGGCATCATGCCAGGAAAACACTCCTACTGAAAGCCCTGAATAGATCAGTGGTGACCCATGCATGCCCCACCCGAACTGGTCGTCACACTTGGATGAGTGCACAAAGAGCTTCTCATTCCAGGCTTATAATGGCCGCCGCAGGGCAGCCTGAAGCAGGAAGTCACAAAGATTCAAAAAGGAAAACGCAGTGTTCATTCTGATGATTCGTGATTTAGTGAATACACCTCCTGTCACTGCACATCTGAAATCAATCCTGAGAAGGATAATAACAATGTAGGAGGTTGCGAGTCCCTTGTGACACAATATTGGATTTTGTCAAGCTGTAAAGTCTATTAATTTGATAGAAAATTGTGAATTAAATTACCAGTTCCACAGACTTCTAAAGATAACACATTATAGTTTCTCATCGTCAACAAATTGTTGAAATTAGCTGAAAAAAACCCTGCTTTTTGTGTGCCTAGTATAGCTTATGTCCACTGTGACACACAACACAAATACAATTCCAGTCCCGGCCCCTTGATTTCTCTCTTAAAGAAAGCAATGGTAAGTCAGTTGCACAGGCGGTGAGGTCTCTTTGTTACCATGAACACCGTAGTTTGTTTTGAATCCAGCATACACCCTCCAAAAGCACATAATTTCCACATAAAAATATTACACAGCAGTTGCACTACTGACTTGTGGCTTGTTCAGAATTACTGTGAGATTTCCCAGCAGACATGACTGAAAAAGTGACATCATTTCCCCGTTCACAACTGGTTGTGGTAAAAACTGTACCGGAGACAGGAAGAGGATGTTTTTAGCTTCATTTTGTTGTACCTGTTAAAATGGATGATAGAAAATAGAGACATTTCAAGAGGAATGTCCAAGTGATGGACGTTCAAGAAAGACATTCAGCCGAGACTCGATGCTGAGGGAAGACATTCAGCTGGCAGTTATACTTCAATTCTGTGTTTCATGTGTTTGTTGTGAAGTGTGGAGTGAAGACCCAAACGTATGACTTGAAGGCAGAAAAAAAAAACCTAGGTGGGGAGCAGAAGTCCAACAGTACAAAAAGAAAACGTCAAAGAGAAAAAAAGCCAAAACTGCCGGGACCACACAAGGAGGGTAAAGAGGGAGCGAAACAGACACTAATACAGGGGACAGAGGAGACGGGACTATTTATACACACAGGCAGCTAGACACAGATCTAGACATTAACGACAATCAGACAGTAAGGAGGAAGTGAAACTAAACCCGGCACCAGAGACACGTAATTAGCAATAACAATAACTGAAAACAGGAAACACGGAAACATGAATGAATTTAACAGAGGGGGTTCACACAGAGGAAGCACCGAGGGGACCAATCACAGTCTATAAATACAAGCAATAAGCAGTCAAGACTAAAGGCTCAGGAAACTGAGGGAACCTACGCAGTAAATAAAACTAATGATAAAAAAACAATAATCATAAAGTAACCAAGCACAGCAACTCAAAACTCCAGCCAAATAAAAACCCAGGGATCATGATAGGATTGGCTCAGCACAGCAGCTCACAGTAAATTAAATTACCTTTATTGTCTTTATTGTATTAAACATTATAAAAGTGATATATTAGATATATTAATGTGTTTTAGTTCCATACCTACTTCAAAAGATAGCAGTTTATTGTTTATTACCATCAACAAATTGTCAAACTCCCCAACGCCCCCATCGGTATGGTTTTTCAAACATTTCCAGATATTGTGCTACATATCAGCATTTTGCATGGATTTTTGCTTCCTTGGTGACATATTTTGCAAAAGAATTTAACAGGTGAATTCAGGTAAATAATTTGGAAACTGTAAAAAATTAAAAACGCTCCTCATGCAAAGTAAAGTACCTATTCGTGATCAGTTTCTGAGAATCATCATCAGAGCTGAGCACTCCAGGTTCACTCAGACGTCTAGTAAGACTCCTGCTGCAATGTACTGCTGTCTTTGGTCTCGATATGTTAATTTATGTCATTTAAACCTTTGAATATAAAAAAAATGATCACACACTGTCAGCTCTATCATTTACTTTATTACTGCTCTTGTGGAAAAGCCATAATGTTTAAAACATTAGACATCTCAGCACAGAAAACTAACTTGTCAGGCTAACCATTGTTCAGTACAATTCTGTGTTATAATACAATGGATTATTCATAGTCACTCAGGTATTCAGACTTTCTACTTTCTCTTAACGTGCACACACTGTCAAACGATGAGCTGCCCTACATATTCATCCTTCACATTCAAACAACCCAGTAGCCATGTTCATGCAGACATATTAATGAAAACAGTATTATCTTTGCTCATAATTTCTTTATCTTTGCTCATAAATGCTTCTCCTGCTGCTTTTTTTGGCTCCTAACATATTACTGCTCGGTCTGCTTTGCCAGCCTAGCCTCCTCCTGTCCTAGTTTTTTGTTGTCATACCTCTCTGGATTGTCTTCTGTACATTTCATGCATTCCACTTCAGTGTCAGGAATCTGCTGAGTATTGTTTAGAGGGGTTGTTAGAGAGTCACTGTGCTCCCAGCTGAATCATCTTTCTGCTGCACTTCACTACAAAGCTTAACAAAAAATTATAGCCTGAAACAATGCAAGTGTCTAATTTTTGCATATGTTTTGAAAAACTTCATCTAGTGAAAGACTCATGCTCTACCTCTCATAAATGACATTTATATGTGGATTGTTTCCCCCTGAAGATGCACTATTGTGAGATAATTGGAAGGAGAAACAGAGACGTCAGGTGAGTGAGGTGCCTATTAGCTCGTACCTCCTTTTCAAAATGACAAATATTATGTCACGGCTGGCGGGGTGAGCCGTGTGGTGTGGAGGAAACGGAGGACCCAAAATGCAGACAGCCGATATGATGATAAGAGTGAGGGTTTAATTTACAGTGTACAAATAAGAGAACTGAGGGCAGGACAGAACATAAACCTAAACTGGGTGAGCTAAATAACAAACCGGATCATACAAATGGGGTGGGAGGCAGAGAGACACAGACGAGGAACGGACACCATGAAACACAGACGAGCCGACAACGAACACAGACCGACACCCACTATAAATACACACACCAGGTAATCAGGAAATGGCACACAGGAGGGGACACAGCTGGAACTAATGGACATAACGAGACACAACCCTACAAAGTAAAACAGGAAACGCACAGACTGTTTTACATAACAACACGGGGACATGAACAGAGTACCGAGGGAGACGCAGGTAGGGAAGATAAACACAACCAAACACCAACAACCAATACAAAATCAGAACAAACTAGAAAAATGATAATCATCAACTTAAAGCGCTGGGTCACCGACCCAGGACCATGACAGTACCCCCCCTCCAAGGGCTGGCTCCAGACAGCCCAAAACAAAAACAGACAACCAACCCAGGGCGGGCGGCGGGGGCCCAGGACGGAGGGACCACAACAAAACAAAAACAAGCTCCAGCGAACCAAGGGAATCGCCCAAAACAAAAACACACATGCTGGAGTCCAAGAACAAAACACAGTTCAGGAGGCCGGCCCGGAGGCTGACAACTCAGAAGTCCAGGACAATGCATCTTCTGAGGCCGGCTACGTTGGCGACACAGATTCAAAAGCCGACCGCGCGGAAGGCAGCGGTGGCGAAGCGGAAACAGTTCAGGGGGCCGACCGTGCACACGGCAGCGGCGGCGACGGGGAAACAAGTCAGGGGGCCGACCGTGCACACGGCAGCGGCGGCGACGGGGAAACAAGTCAGGGGGCCGACCGTGCACACGGCAGCGGCGGCGACGGGGAAACAGGTCAGGCGGCCGACCGTGCGGACAGCAACGGCGGCGACGACACAAGTCCGGAGGCCGGCCGCGCGGAAGGTAGCGGCGGCGTTTGGGAGGACGTCCATATCGACGATGACGCCCAACAAGCGGCCTGGCAGATGACCGCCGATGTCGAGGCGGCAGTTTGGGACCTGAAGGTGGCGTGGCCCCCGCAGCACCAGGCGAGGCGGATGCTGAGGCTGGACCAGGCGAGGCGGATGCTGAGGCTGGACCAGGCGAGGCGGATGCTGAGGCTGGACCAGGCGAGGCGGATGCTGAGGCTGGACCAGGCGAGGCGGATGCTGATGCAGGACCAGGCGAGGCGGATGCTGATGCAGGACCAGGCGAGGCGGATGCTGATGCAGGACCAGGCGAAGCTGATGCAGGACCAGGCGAAGCTGATGCAGAGGCTGGACCAGGCGACGATGAAGCTGGAGCTGGACCAGGCGACGGCGTGGGTGAAGCTGAGGCTGCAGCTGGCGAGGATGAAGACACGGAGGCTGCAGCTGGCGAGGGTGAAGACACGGAGGCTGCAGCTGGCGAGGGTGAAGACACGGAGGCTGCAGCTGGCGAGGGTGAAGACACGGAGGCTGCAGCTGGCGAGGGTGAAGACACGGAGGCTGCAGCTGGCGAGGGTGAAGACACGGAGGCTGCAGCTGGCGAGGGTGAAGACACGGAGGCTGCCGGCGGTGTGGATGAAGCGGCAGCCGGCGAGGATGATGAGGCTGCAGCTGGCGGCTGGACGGGCTCCTCGGGCCCTCCAGCTGATGAGGCAGAAGACTGGACGGGCTCCTCGGGCCCTCCAGCTGACGAGGCAGGAAGCTGGCTGGGTTCTCCTGAACCTCCAGCTGACGGGTCTTGGGGCTGGACGGGCTCCTCGGGCCCTCCAGCTGACGGGTCTTGGGGCTGGACGGGCTCCTCGGGCCCTCCAGCTGACGGGTCTTGGGGCTGGACGGGCTCCTCGGGCCCTCCAGCTGATGAGGCAGAAGCCTGGACGGGCTCCTCGGGCCCTCCAGCTGACGAGGCAGGAAGCTGGCTGGGTTCTCCTGAACCTCCAGCTGACGGGTCTTGGGGCTGGACGGGCTCCTCGGGCCCTCCAGCTGACGGGTCTTGGGGCTGGACGGGCTCCTCGGGCCCTCCAGCTGACGGGTCTTGGGGCTGGACGGGCTCCTCGGGCCCTCCAGCTGATGAGGCAGAAGCCTGGACGGGCTCCTCAGGCCCTCCAGCTGACGAGGCAGGAAGCTGGCTGGGTTCTCCTGAACCTCCAGCTGACGGGGTCTTGGGGCTGGACGGGCTCCTCGGGCCCTCCAGCGAGAACAGTCTCGGGACCAGCGGGCACAGGGGCCCCTGGCGGGCGCAGAACAGAACCAGCAGGCGCGGGGACCTCTGGCGGGCGCGGAACAGAACCAGCAGGCGCGGGGACCTCTGGCGGGCGCAGAACAGAACCAGCAGGCGCACGGGCCTCTGGCAGGAACAAATCAGAACCAGCAGGCACGGTGGCCTCTGGCAAACACAAAGCTGACTGCAGCTGCACCGAGCATTGACTCAGCTCAGGCAGCGACAGCCGGGTGCAGTCCTCAGCTGGGTTCTTAGCCTCCAGGGGTCCAGAGTCAGCTGAGGGCTGTAATTTAACCTCTGGTGAGGCCCTGGAGCAAGTAACAGTCTCTAAACTAGCCAGCTGTTGAGGAACGTTTGCCTTTTTAACATGTTTGTCTCTCTGCAAAAAATACGCACTAGAAAAAGAGTCCAAAACGGGAGGCAGAGACGCAGCCTCCTGTACAGAGGGAGTCGGTGAAGATGGCATAGATGACTGGGCTAGTGGGGATACCGGGGGCCGAGCTGAATGCTGCTGTGCAGCTAAACGAGCTTGCGGCTGTGCAGCTAAACGAGCTTGCGGCTGTGCAGCTAAACGAGCTTGCGGCTGTGCGGCAGGCTCAAAAAACACAGCCCCGGTATAAACCGTCACAAGTTCTGGTGAAACAGAAAGAGTGTCTTGTCCACTCACCACAGCCGGCAACTTAGAAATCCCCAGGTCTGACTGTGGCGAGGAGCGTCGGCAGCGTGAGCGCCGTTTCCCCCTTGAAGGCTGGGTTGACGGGCCGGGCAGAACATCCTCTGTCGGAAGTGAAGCATGAGTTGCAGGGTGGGTGGTAGCAGCCGGGGGGTGAAGACGGAGCTCGTTCAGAATGAAATTCTGTGCGAGCGGGTGAAGTGAGTCCAGTAGCCAGGAGTGAGCAAAGATAAGCTGCTGTAGCCTGGCTTCTACAGCGCGGTGAAATTCCTCCCCCTCATGCTCAAGCCACAGGTTAACTAACCTCGAAACGGAGTCAATCAATTCCTCCCGAAACTCCTGGGAAGGTGCGGATGCTGCTGGGTCCATGTTTGGTCGGCTCGTACTGTCACGGCTGGCGGGGTGAGCCGTGTGGTGTGGAGGAAACGGAGGACCCAAAATGCAGACAGCCGATATGATGATAAGAGTGAGGGTTTAATTTACAGTGTACAAATAAGAGAACTGAGGGCAGGACAGAACATAAACCTAAACTGGGTGAGCTAAATAACAAACCGGATCATACAAATGGGGTGGGAGGCAGAGAGACACAGACGAGGAACGGACACCATGAAACACAGACGAGCCGACAACGAACACAGACCGACACCCACTATAAATACACACACCAGGTAATCAGGAAATGGCACACAGGAGGGGACACAGCTGGAACTAATGGACACAACGAGACACAACCCTACAAAGTAAAACAGGAAACGCACAGACTGTTTTACATAACAACACGGGGACATGAACAGAGTACCGAGGGAGACGCAGGTAGGGAAGATAAACACAACCAAACACCAACAACCAATACAAAATCAGAACAAACTAGAAAAATGATAATCATCAACTTAAAGCGCTGGGTCACCGACCCAGGACCATGACAGTACCCCCCCTCCAAGGGCTGGCTCCAGACAGCCCAAAACAAAAACAGACAACCAACCCAGGGCGGGCGGCGGGGGCCCAGGACGGAGGGACCACAACAAAACAAAAACAAGCTCCAGCGAACCAAGGGAATCGCCCAAAACAAAAACACACATGCTGGAGTCCAAGAACAAAACACAGTTCAGGAGGCCGGCCCGGAGGCTGACAACTCAGAAGTCCAGGACAATGCATCTTCTGAGGCCGGCTACGTTGGCGACACAGATTCAAAAAAAGCCGACCGCGCGGAAGGCAGCGGTGGCGAAGCGGAAACAGTTCAGGGGGCCGACCGTGCACAGCGGCGGCGACGGGGAAACAATTCAGGGGGCCGACCGTGCACACGGCAGCGGCGGCAACGGGGAAACAAGTCAGGGGGCCGACCGTGCACACGGCAGCGGCGGCGACGGGGAAACAGGTCAGGCGGCCGACCGTGCGGACAGCAACGGCGGCGACGACACAAGTCCGGAGGCCGGCCGCGCGGAAGGTAGCGGCGGCGTTTGGGAGGACGTCCATATCGACGATGACGCCCAACAAGTGGCCTGGCAGATGACCGCCGATGTCGAGGCGGCAGTTTGGGACCTGAAGGTGGCGTGGCCCCCGCAGCACCAGGCGAGGCGGATGCTGAGGCTGGACCAGGCGAGGCGGATGCTGAGGCTGGACCAGGCGAGGCGGATGCTGAGGCTGGACCAGGCGAGGCGGATGCTGAGGCTGGACCAGGCGAGGCGGATGCTGATGCAGGACCAGGCGAGGCGGATGCTGATGCAGGACCAGGCGAAGCTGATGCAGAGGCTGGACCAGGCGACGATGAAGCCGGAGCTGGACCAGGCGACGATGAAGCCGGAGCTGGACCAGGCGACGGCGTGGGTGAAGCTGAGGCTGCAGCTGGCGAGGATGAAGACACGGAGGCTGCAGCTGGCGAGGATGAAGACACGGAGGCTGCAGCTGGCGAGGGTGAAGACACGGAGGCTGCAGCTGGCGAGGGTGAAGACACGGAGGCTGCAGCTGGCGAGGGTGAAGACACGGAGGCTGCAGCTGGCGAGGGTGAAGACACGGAGGCTGCAGCTGGCGAGGGTGAAGACACGGAGGCTGCAGCTGGCGAGGGTGAAGACACAGAGGCTGCAGCTGGCGAGGGTGAAGACACAGAGGCTGCAGCTGGCGAGGGTGAAGACACGGAGGCTGCAGGTGGCGAGGGTGAAGACACGGAGGCTGCCGGCGATGTGGATGAAGCGGCAGCCGGCGAGGATGATGAGGCTGCAGCTGGCGGCTGGACGGGCTCCTCGGGCCCTCCAGCTGATGAGGCAGAAGACTGGACGGGCTCCTCAGGCCCTCCAGCTGACGGGTCTTGGGGCTGGACGGGCTCCTCGGGCCCTCCAGCTGACGGGTCTTGGGGCTGGACGGGCTCCTCGGGCCCTCCAGCTGACGGGTCTTGGGGCTGGACGGGCTCCTCGGGCCCTCCAGCTGACGGGTCTTGGGGCTGGACGGGCTCCTCGGGCCCTCCAGCTGATGGGTCTTGGGGCTGGACGGGCTCCTCAGGCCCTCCAGCTGAGGAGGCAGGAAGCTGGCTGGGTTCTCCTGAACCTCCAGCTGACGGGTCTTGGGGCTGGACGGGCTCCTCGGGCCCTCCAGCTGACGGGGTCTTGGGGCTGGACGGGCTCCTCGGGCCCTCCAGCTGACGGGGTCTTGGGGCTGGACGGGCTCCTCGGGCCCTCCAGCTGACGGGGTCTTGGGGCTGGACGGGCTCCTCGGGCCCTCCAGCGGACGGGTCTTGCGGCTGGACGGGCTCCTCGGGCCCTCCAGCGGACGGGACAGGCGGCTGGACGGGCTCCTCGGGCCCTCCAGCGAGAACAGTCTCGGGACCAGCGGGCACAGGGGCCCCTGGCGGGCGCAGAACAGAACCAGCAGGCGCGGGGACCTCTGGCGGGCGCGGAACAGAACCAGCAGGCGCGGGGACCTCTGGCGGGCGCGGAACAGAACCAGCAGGCGCGGGGACCTCTGGCGGGCGCGGAACAGAACCAGCAGGCGCACGGGCCTCTGGCAGGAACAAATCAGAACCAGCAGGCACGGTGGCCTCTGGCAAACACAAAGCTGACTGCAGCTGCACCGAGCATTGACTCAGCTCAGGCAGCGACAGCCGGGTGCAGTCCTCAGCTGGGTTCTTAGCCTCCAGGGGTCCAGAGTCAGCTGAGGGCTGTAATTTAACCTCTGGTGAGGCCCTGGAGCAAGTAACAGTCTCTAAACTAGCCAGCTGTTGAGGAACGTTTGCCTTTTTAACATGTTTGTCTCTCTGCAAAAAATACGCACTAGAAAAAGAGTCCAAAACGGGAGGCAGAGACGCAGCCTCCTGTACAGAGGGAGTCGGTGAAGATGGCATAGATGACTGGGCTAGTGGGGATACCGGGGGCCGAGCTGAATGCTGCTGTGCAGCTAAACGAGCTTGCGGCTTTGCAGCTAAACGAGCTTGCGGCTGTGCGGCAGGCTCAAAAAACACAGCCCCGGTATAAACCGTCACAAGTTCTGGTGAAACAGAAAGAGTGTCTTGTCCACTCACCACAGCCGGCAACTTAGAAATCCCCAGGTCTGACTGTGGCGAGGAGCGTCGGCAGCGTGAGCGCCGTTTCCCCCTTGAAGGCTGGGTTGACGGGCCGGGCAGAACATCCTCTGTCGGAAGTGAAGCATGAGTTGCAGGGTGGGTGGTAGCAGCCGGGGGGTGAAGACGGAGCTCGTTCAGAATGAAATTCTGTGCGAGCGGGTGAAGTGAGTCCAGTAGCCAGGAGTGAGCAAAGATAAGCTGCTGTAGCCTGGCTTCTACAGCGCGGTGAAATTCCTCCCCCTCATGCTCAAGCCACAGGTTAACTAACCTCGAAACGGAGTCAATCAATTCCTCCCGAAACTCCTGGGAAGGTGCGGATGCTGCTGGGTCCATGTTTGGTTGGCTCGTACTGTCACGGCTGGCGGGGTGAGCCGTGTGGTGTGGAGGAAACGGAGGACCCAAAATGCAGACAGCCGATATGATGATAAGAGTGAGGGTTTAATTTACAGTGTACAAATAAGAGAACTGAGGGCAGGACAGAACATAAACCTAAACTGGGTGAGCTAAATAACAAACCGGATCATACAAATGGGGTGGGAGGCAGAGAGACACAGACGAGGAACGGACACCATGAAACACAGACGAGCCGACAACGAACACAGACCGACACCCACTATAAATACACACACCAGGTAATCAGGAAATGGCACACAGGAGGGGACACAGCTGGAACTAATGGACATAACGAGACACAACCCTACAAAGTAAAACAGGAAACGCACAGACTGTTTTACATAACAACACGGGGACATGAACAGAGTACCGAGGGAGACGCAGGTAGGGAAGATAAACACAACCAAACACCAACAACCAATACAAAATCAGAACAAACTAGAAAAATGATAATCATCAACTTAAAGCGCTGGGTCACCGACCCAGGACCATGACATATTATCCTCCAGTGCTTTTATCAGGACTGAAGTATCCCAGTGTGTACTGAAAAAAATGAGCATGAACATTTCCACAATAATTCAAGGTCACCAGAGTATGAATGTGGCTGACAGCCATGATCCTCTTGATTTCTTACGAAACGCTACTCTTGACATATCTTGACATATGCTGGTGGAATTGGCGCAGACATCCATGGCTGGCAGAGAGTGTACTCTAAAGTTGATGCCTTTTTTATAGTTATTGGATAGGTTTTTGTAAAAACTCAAAATATAGCCCCAACATATCAAAGATTCTTGTTAAGTGAAAGTTGTGTGATGCTAGTTAGCGGACATTAGCATGCTAAACCAAACCGTATTCAACATCATAAAACCGTGAAACCAACTTCCCCAACACTATAGCTGTACACTTGTTCACACATACAACAACCATGATTTTTGCAGGGATATATAAATAATGTGTTAGAAAAACTGCCACAGAAAGTTGGCGCTAATTAGAATGCAGCAAAGTAGACACTTAGCCGATGTAAATTGTGCCTTCACATGAGCTGAAAGGCATCTTGAGATCTCAACATGCAGTAAGGGTGACTAATGATAGCAGAAGTAGCATGAAATTTGGGAAGAAGCAATATGTCCGGTAATAGTGTTTTTTAATGTCTTTTAAATTTCACCTCCATTTAGCTTGTTCTTCATTGCTCATTATAGACACCACGAACATTTGTTTTTGCACATGGTTAGTTTAGTCTGAAATGGATGAAACAAAATGATATCTTTTGCACAGCAATCTTGCAAAGTTGCAAATTTCTCTAGTGATGAACAAAGTTTAAGCTGCGCTAGTATGGCCTTCTGGTATAAATAGATGTAATGGAGCTAAAATCTGATTTTACTTCATTCCTGCTCCTGGGCACCACAGCTAAATATACGACTGCCATCCAAACGTGTCCTATTACTGTCTTCCAATCTCTAATTCTGCTGTGCTAAATCAGTCCTTCTGTCTCTTACAGTCGCAGGGAGTCTTACTAATTACCATTTCAAACCTCCACTTTGGCTTCCATGTTCCCTCATTATATCTGATGGGGAGTCTGGCCTGTTTGGGAAAAAGGAAACAAGCCTTCAAAGCCTAAACAGATCTCAAGTGAAATTACATAGTGCTGCTCAGAACCACACACCGATAAAGAAACAATAGTGGGTTTGGTGGTTAAAGAAAAAAAAAAAAAAGCAGACAGGCAGACATGCAACATCTTGTTGTGTATATACTTCATAATGTTGCATATATGCAGTCAATGCAAAACAAATCGGCTCACAGCAAAATAATTACGACCACGCTCTCTAGTAAACCACAGAGGGAATGAATAATGTATAACTAACACTGAGTACCAATCACGCCGCACATGTCTGCTGCCTACCTGTTGTGCTTTTCAGTGTAACAAGATGAACTCGCGCTGTGAAATTATTCAGGAGGCCAAGGCAATTTCATTTAGTCCTCTGCATCTTAATAGCATTTCACTAGTTTGGTTTGTCAAACAAATCCTGCTTGCCCAAAATGTCTTGATGGATTAGACAGGCTCTTTTCACTGAGGCTTGCAGCACGTTAGTCTACATAGGCTACCTGTATTATACTATAGCTAAACCTGTAAGAGGATTTGCATAATAGAGAAAAAACAAGGTGTTTACCTTGTCTACAAAAGAGAAGCACATCAGGAGAGTGAAATGTGTGCTAGAGGAACTGACATCTTTACTGGTTAATTTGCATTTAGCAAGTCTACGGTGAGCTAGCATTTGAAAATGATTATATTGCATAAAAACGAGAATCTTCTTAGAACTGTGTGGGTTGTGGGAGTCCTGCTCTTCTTGTGAACTACTTACCAAGACATATGGTGTCTCTGACCTGCAGGTGTTGAGCTGCAAACCTGCTGGAGTGAAATCACGCTGTCACTGCAGATAATTACACTTGGCTCAGCTGCAGTCTCCTCTGATGATGCTATTGTTGTATTTTTCCTTAAGTGAATTGTTATTAGCTCTCCCTTAACAACCTGAGTAGAAAACCAGTGATAGTAACAATATGGGTTTCATGCACTGTGCAGCTAAAGAGGGAGGATATAGGGAAAATAAGTGAGAAATCTCATCCTACTCACCCAGTAATCCTTTAAAGAGGGCTTTACTGCCTCTCACTGCCAAACACTTTGATACATCCCTTTTGAAAATAACTGGGAAAGAGGCCAGAACAGAGTCATTTTAAAGGGATTTTGGAATAGAGATTTGAGGTTATTTCACATCCATTTTCAGCATAAAAAACTTAAACTGATCTATATTAGAGGTAATGAAACTTGTTTGGGAAAATGAGATTGCTCAGCAACATCTAATGGCACTTCTTGAAAGTTTCTTTATGCCGTGTTACTCTTTCTTCACTGTGCTCAGTCACTTATAATCTGGACATAATCATCAATCTCTAGTGCTAATCTAAGTGCTCAGATTTGACTGTATTCAGATTTTTTTTTAGGTTTTAATACTTTGTCAATACTGCATTATGAGTAGAAATGTTGCACATTTCTTATAGTGGAAGCATATATCTTTTAAATAAGACTATTAATACTTAAATGACTACTCAATAATACAGAAATATAATGCAGGCTTTACCATTATGGCTGATATTATTGGATTATTTTTGCCATTTTTATTAAAGTGGCCTTATTATGTTTTACATAAGTACAGGGCTTACAGGGCTTATTTCAAAAATTAATCTAAGTACCCCAGAAACTAAAAGGAAGCCTACAGGCTGAGCGTGATCTGTTGGGGTGATTGGATTGTCCTGTTAAAAAGACAAACCTTTGCCACAGTCCATGATCTAGAGTGATCTGGAACTGTGACTTTGTACATTGCTGCATTCATCTTTCCCTCAATCTTGAGTAGTCTGCCAGTTCCTGTTACTGAAAACATCCCCAAGGCACAATGCTGCCACCAACATGCTTCACTGTAGAGATGGTATTGGCCAAATGATGAGCATTGCCTGGTTCCCTGCAGACATGATGCTTGACATTTAACCTCCTAGGACCTGGCGTCCACATATGTGGACATCACATTTTTGGGTGTCTAGACCAAAATACTAAATTTTGCTCTACAAGGGCCTGATATCCACTTACGAGGACATTATACTGCCTCTGTTTCATCAAAATTTAAAACAAACATCCTCATATGTGGCAGTTTTCTTAGAAACAAAAATTAGGTTAAAAAAAATCTGGTGATTCTTTGTTTTTGCATTCATCGGATCTCAATATGCCCAAATATCAAAGAGAAATTAAAAATGCATGCCATGGAAGAGTTCAGGTCTTAGGAGGTTAAGCCAAAGAGTTCAGTCTGTGCTCTATCAGACCAGAGAGTTTTGTTTCTCGTGGTCCTTTAGGTGCCTTTTGGCAAACTTCAGTAGGGCCAAAATGTGCTTTTTACTGAGTCTGCTGCTCTACCACACAGGCCTGATTGGTGGAGTGCTGTAGATTGTGTTGGCCATCTGGAAGGTTCTCTCTCCACAGAGCAACATTGGAGCTGGAGTGACCATCAGGTTCTTTGTTACATGGCTGATTAAAATCTGAGCCTTTTACCCTGATTGCCCAGATTGGTCAGGCGACAGGCTCTGAAGGAGTTTTGGTGGTTCCAAATTTCCTTCAATGACAGATGATAGAGGCTACTGTGCTCATAGGAACCTTTAATGCTGTGCCTCTGTATTTTTCCTCTGTAAAGACAATTCCTTAGACTTCATGGCATGGTTTGTGCTCTGATATGCAATTGTCAACTGTGGGACCTTATATGGACTGGTGCCTTTCCAAATCATGTCCAATCAACTGAATTTGCCAAAGGCGGACTCCAATCAAGTCGTAGAAACATCTGACAGGTGATCAGGGGAAGCAGGATGCACCTGAGCCCAATTTTGAGTGTTATAGCAAAGGCTGTGAATGCTTATATATATGTGATATTTTTGTTTTGTATTTTTAATACATTTTCAAGAATTTCAAGCAAACTTTTTCACTTTATAATTATGGGGTATACGTGGAATATGGACTAAGTGAAGTGCTGTGAATTGTTTCTGTAAATACTCCTGTCCTTCCTCATGAATAATGGGTTTCCTTCTCGTGGTTCTGATTTGACTTGTGTAATTTTTCAATTTCACTTTGCTCATCTGTTTTTTGTGTTTTTGTTTTTGTTTGTTTGCTTTTCTTCAACAAGAAAAATCATTAAGGTCGGCCTCTCTACATACTTGCATTTAGGTTGTCTCAACATCCCTCCACTCCTAAATGCTTGGTTTCCAGTGTTTTTTTCCCCACTCCTTTGTCTTATCGATGTCAACTGGAGTGGAATTCCTTGAACGGTCAACTCCACAGCTGAGCACAGCATGCCCACTGCCCTGATCCCTCTGATGGGAATGTTTTTCCCACAGCCGTGCTCAAGTGTACTCTTCAGGTTTTTGGAGGGTCAATAAGAAATGTTTGTGTGGTTGTGAAGGAAAGTTCAATTCTAAAGTGCAAGACAACAGTACAAGTTTACCTCTGGCTAATACGGTGGGTTCCGTGTCAGGCTTGTAGCTGAAAACTAGCTTTACTTTCTTGTCTGGGTCAAGTTTGCTAGCGAGAGTCAGAGAGGGGCGTCGAAAGGCTGCTCCAACTGAACTTATTGTTTCGGAGGAAAACATGAACACAGCGTACAGTTGAGTCTTAATAGCTTACCTACAACTGGGCTCATCAGGCACTCTTCTTGGCTGCAGTGGTTATTATTATATTTACATGCTTCCAGCTCCCGTTTCTGGTCGGTGACATCTCGTACTTTTCCACTCTCCTTTTTCTCCCTCTCTTGCTCTCACAGACACATCACTGGTATGGCGGTCCATTCTCCCTGCAGCACTACCCATGAAGCTACATTCTTTAGGGCTATGTCTGTAACACACTGCCCATTCCTTCATATTAAATCATTTTTTGAATAATAATTTTAAAAAATCTTTCTTCACGTCATCATGCGGGCCGCAAGCAGAGGTGACATGGGCCGCGAGATTGAGACAAAAAGCCTCGTAATGCGTGTTTTGTTTGGGTTTCCACTGGCGTGGAGTTACCAAAAATAGAAAGAGCATAGCCGAACATAAACAGGAAAAGAACGCCGTGCAATCCTTTTATTTCAACAAAGTAACTGTTTTCTGAATACCACCTTTTTAAACATTAACTGTAATGGAATACAGTTACTCATATTTTGTATTTTAAATACGTAACGGCGGTACATTTATTCCATTACTCCCCAACACTGCATGTCACTTAAATGGACCGAATTGCTTATAACTATAGTTTTAGTTTTAGTTTAGCACATTTCTCTTACATCCACATATTCCCAGAATGAACATGCTGGAGAATAAGATCAGACCAGTTTTCTGAGCAATAGTTACAAAAATAACTGATTATTTCAAAGTTGTTGCTAACATCTTTACAGCTACAGATTATAAAATTATTTTAGATACAATTTCAATTTAAAGCATGCCTTCCTCCTTTCCCCCACCTCTATGTTTTCATTAGCTAGTGTTTATCTGTAGTTACGTTGGTGGTGGTTATGTCTCTTTCTATTCTGCTTGTTTGATTTTTTTAACTCAGTCTCATCAAATTTTCTAGTTAGTTTATCTTTTAACCGAGAAAACAATTATTCTTGATGATTCTGTTTAATAAATAAAAAAAACAGAATGCATTTTAAACAGTTGCTCTAAATATTTGTCACCTTCATTTGGTCTTGAAATCTCTTCTTTGCTGCAGTTTCTAAAGTTTCTGTATTTTGATCTAAAAGCATGGTGATGTGGTAGTTTTGGGTCTTTAATAATTATATATCTTTTAGTAGTGCACAATAAAGGCTTTTTATGGTTAGTTTTTGTCAACAATCAGCACCTGGAAACAAAATATCCATCAATAATTCACCAGCCAGAAATGAGCGTTTGTAAAATATGTTTATATGCTGACTGTACTGTGAGTGAAAGATGATGAAATGTTTTTCTTTAACAATGAAATTTCTTTACTTTCAGCAGGATTCAAGTTAGACCTTCAAAGAGGTTGCGCGTTGTTCAGTGTTGCTTGAGTTGAATTTGTCAGGTTTTACAAAAAACATTTTACTAGCACATGTTTGTCTCAAAGCAGAGCTTTTAAAAGGGCACTCATTTAACAAATGATGCAAAGCTGTAGTTCATGGCTGCACAGACTAGGTGGGAATCTCCAAGAATGCCCTTTTTCTAGGAAATCTCTGTTGTCTGGAAGGATCACAAATAAACACCATACACACATACACACAGTCACTTTAAAAGGTACAAATTTGTCAGTTGTCCTGGGTTGGACCCTTTTTGTTTTCAGAAATATTGTAAGTCATCATAACAGAGATTCAATATTGGTGTCACGGCGAGTGAGATGAGCCGTGTGTAAAATAAAGGAGGATCCAAACGCAGGCACTTGTACAGGTGTGAGGGTGGTTTATTCAACACAAAAAGGAAATGGACAAATGGCGAACGGAGCAAAGACTAAACTAAACTGGGAACAAACTGACTACAGAACACGAAACACAAGGAGCACAAGAGTCCAAAAAACACAGGAAAGCACACCAAAAACAAAACCAAACCAGAGCTCAACAAGAGTCCATGAAAAGTTCAGGGGGTCGACAACACAAGGACCAAGACGGGTCTGGAGGCCGGCCGTGCACACAGCAACGGCGGCGACGGGCAAACAGTTCTGGAGGCCGACCGTGCACACGGCAACGGCGCAAGCAAAACCAATCAGGAGGCCGACCACTTGGAAGGCAGTGGCGGCCACTGAGCAGGTCCGGAGGTCGGCCGCGATGCCAGCGACGGCAACAAACTCTTTCCAGAGGCCGTCCACAATGGCCATGACGCCAACTTAGAGGCCTGGAAAATGGCCGCCAGAGGCGAGGCAGAACAGGCAGAGCGGGTTCTGACGGCGGTGTTGCAACCGCAGGACCAGGCGAGGCAGGACCAGGCGAAGGCGTGGATGAAGGCGCTGAGGCTGGACCAGGCGTGGATGAAGGCGCTGAGGCTGGACCAGGCGTGGATGAAGGCGCTGAGGCTGGACCAGGCGTGGATGAAGGCGCTGAGGCTGGACCAGGCGTGGATGAAGGCGCTGAGGCTGGACCAGGCGCCAGCGGGACGGCTGCGGAACCTGACAGTGGTGATGCTGCAGGAGGTGATGTGGATGCAGGCAATGGTGTAGAAGTCACAGGGGATGATTCAGCAGGTGGTGGCTGAACAAACTTCCCTGGATCGTCAGCAGACGTGAGGATGTGCTTGCTGGGTCCTCCAGGACCCCCAGCAGACGAGGCGTGGTGCTGGGTGGGCTCCTCGGACCCACCAGCTGACTTGGCTTGAAGCTGGACGGGCTCCTCGGACCCACCAGCTGACGACACTTGAGGCTGGACGGGCGACTCGGGCCGCTGGATCCATAGCTGGCTGGTCCGTACTGTCACGGCGAGTGAGATGAGCCATGTGGAAAATAAAGGAGGATCCAAACGCAGGCACTTGTACAGGTGTGAGGGTGGTTTATTAAACACAAAAAGAAAATGGACAAACGGCGAACAGAGCAAAGACTAAACTAAACTGGGAACAAACTGACTACAGAACACGAACCTGGACATGAATGAGAGCGGGCGGAAACAGATGACGGTAGACTGCAGGGTGGAAACACAGACGGACCAGCGACTACAAACACAAAAGACCCGACTAAAATACACTCAGAGAAACACAGGGAGATTACACACAGGTGGGGGACACGGCTGGGAGTCATTAACGAGACGAGAGGTAAAACTGAACACACTCACATGAGACGCAGACCTTCACAATAAAACAGGAACAAGAAACCATCACACTAAGACGCAGACTCGACATTGAGAGACAGACAGAAAATGACACATGGAACTAGACCAATACAAAGCAGACACAACCAAAGATCAAATCCTAAACACAAATAAACAGAAACATGAAACTAATAATACACATCATAATCATTAACACAACAAGAAAACAATCCCTGATGCAAAATTAAACCAAAACATAAGAAACTCAAAATACTGGGTCCAACGGACCCAGAACCGTGACAATTGGGGTTGCTGCTTACACAAAATTTTGACCCTACCATCTGGATGTTGAAGCAGTAGCTGAAGCCCATCAGACCAAGCAATATTTTTCCACTCTTCTGTTGTCCAGTTTGGAAGCTTGTGTGAACTGTAGGCTCAGTTCCCCACTGTGGTCTCCCACTGCTGTAGCCCATCTGTTTCAAGGTTCAGTATGCTGTGCATCCAGAGATACTCTTCTACAGTATTCTAAGCTACTGCATATTTTGTTTGTGCTTATTTGAAATCATCAAGGCATTTTCCCCCAGAGAACTGCCGGTCACTGGATAGTTCCTTGTTCAACCCTAGAGACGGTTGTGTTTTCATAAATACTCAACCTACCACACTCAACTCCCTTAAATCAGCTTCCTTCCTCATTTCGATGTTTGAGTTTCAGCAGGTTGTCATGACATGAGCACTCTCCAGTAGCTGCTTTTAAGCTTTTCCTAATATCACACAGTCTGTTTCAGCTCATGGAGATTGGCCTGGTCACATAAAACATACAGACTAACATACAGCTTTGATTTATAAATGGAATTACAAGTATAAAAAAATCTGCACTGCAGTACAGTACCTGAGTACATGTACTTTTTTTCTAGCTACATTCAACCACTCTGCACAGCTAGTAACTTTGGGTGTACTTAGTTATGTCACCACATATTATAAGCATTTAACATCATGCAAAGGCATAATGTAGGAGGAGAGATAAAAGGTTGCAGTGTTTGAATCTGAAAGCTTTGTTTTGTTTATTGTTTTCTGTGTGATCAAGCAACACTAAGTCGGTACGGAAACCAAATTTCACATGTTGGGCACTCAAATTCTTTTGTGTCTGTATGTACTGTACCGTGGGTGGGAAGGACTGGCAGTAAGAAAATATAATGTGGGCGTTTGTTCCTAAAAGTAGACTTGCTGAGTGCAGGGTGTGAAGGCAACCATTTGATTCCTACAGCTGGCTGACAGTGAATGCATCCCTGTACACAAACACACACACAGATATATAACCAAATATATCGAATCCTTATATGTAGACTTTGTGTTATGCACTGAATACATTAACAAGTAGACATGCCAAAAACCTTAGCATCCAGTTTGGGAGACAGTAGAGGGTGGAAGCTCACACAGCAGACCGGCCATCATACACAGACCTGTCCATCACATACTTGGTCGTCATGGAAACAACCTAGTTCCAAAGTAGCGCAAGGCGGGTGCTGCAACATAATGGAAGAACATACAGAGCAGTGCCTGCCAGAGGATGTGTCTCTTTAAAAGCGACCACCCTCATCCTTGTCTTTTCCAGTTAGACAGAATGGAACTGGGGGGAGCGAGAGAGAGAGTATGACACAGTATCTGCCTGTGCACCCAAAATATACACAACTAGAAAACAAGCTGATGGATGCTCAGCTGCAAAAACACTGTAGCTCTGTATGTGGCTGTTTGTTTTTTTCTTTTTTAATTACTGAAATTCATACTTAGGCCAAAGGCACCTGACCGTTTCTCTGGAGAAGGCTTAGAAAGGATTACACAATCATTTCATAAAGCTCAAGAAGACTTATCGTATCAACAATATCTTAATAACAGCAGCAACAACAACAACATGTGATAATGACAATTACACCCAGCTTATGCGAGTCAAATAACAGATTGCAAGCAGAGCCAGGAGAACCAGATGTAGGACAGGAGAAAAAGTAAGAAAGTCAAAGATAGAAATAGTGGCTGTTAAAAATGTTTAGGATGTCATGGGATGATGGGGGAGTTTGTGAGGAATCGCAGGGATGTGACATCAAACTAAAATCTCATCAGCAAAGAGATGAGTGTGAGCTCTCCCCTGTAAGACGTGCAAAAGGACGACTAATTGCTATTTCCAAATGTGTGAAGCCTGTGCAGGAAATACTGTGAGGAGGAAATAAATAGCAGAACACGGTCCTGAAGCCCCGGAGACACAAAGAGTATTAAAAGTGACAAAAGGTGAAGTGAAGCAGTCTGCTATTGCCTTATGCTTAGGCTGTGGGAGCAGGGCTGACGTCTCCAAGGAAGTGACAGGTACAGTGTGAAGAGATCTCAGAGAAGCCTCATGGGGTCCAACAGTACTGTGAAAACAGCAGTGCAAATGAATATAGCAGCAAGTGAGAGGAAGTGGGAAGATCCAAATACTCTGTGGATCCACTGCAATAAAAACATAGGTTTACAGGCAGAGTTGTTGCCATCACACTGGCATGTTTAAATCTCTGTGGAAAAGTCAAGCAACTTTGAAAATGACATTTAAATGATGGGTGTCCATATTTTCAGGCACCACCTGTAAGGATCTATACCAGTATGGAAACATGTGAACAACAGAAAACATCTGCTTAACTGAAGCGATCAATTAGAAAACATAAATCTTGCTAATTGCTTAATGTTTCATGATACACGGGGGAAACACTTTACTGGCACTAGATTCTTTCTTCTACTTGTCTCTTTTGTACTATTTCAGCTCAGCAGCACAGCTATAAAGACTGAAAATGAATTCTCGACGTGAGCAGTCTCTGGTAGCTGCTCCTCTTTTCATCACATGGTCCCTTTCAGCTGATGGAGTTTGGTCTGCTCACATGCAATTACAGATGCTTATACTGCTATTTTCAGACCATTTTAAGAACATCTTGGCCATGTGTGTTTAACAGCTGTCTGCCAGACTCAACAGGCATGTCAGGTTGTTCTCTCCTGTTTTGTCCTGATAACCTGTGCTGTACGAGGGAAGTTTGCAATAATGCCTGCGTTGTGGGAAGTGCTGTCCTTTCACGCAAACATCCTTTTTCTCTGAAAGCTTCTTTTTTTTTCTTGGAGTCAAAATACAGAACTTTACCAGGAAGCGCCAAAAAAGTGCTTTGTTTTTTAAAATGTAGACCTGTTTGCGTAAATGTGCTCTGAGGTGACAACCAAAAGTATTTTCACCCCTCGTGCTTTCTAAGGTTTTTACATACCTTTTACAATCCTTTTGTTACACTTACATGTTTCAGGTCATGAAACAAATTTTAATAATGGACAGCAGCAGGGGTGTAATTTCCAGGGGGGTTAGGGGGGTTATGGACCCCCCCACCCGCCCCGCTCAGACCCTACCAATACAACCCCTCATTTCAGGTATGACCAGCAAAATAGTGGCATGTTTAATCAACTGGGAATTTACCCAGATTTATTTATTTATTAAGACAGAGATCCTTGAACTCTCCCATGGATGCCATTTTTCCCCAGTCTGTTTCTTATTGTTGAATCATGAACTCTGACCTTAACTGAGTCAAGTGAGACCTCCACGTCTTTAAATGTTGTTCTGGGGTTTTTTGTGACCTCCTGATGAGTCATTGATTCACTGTTGGAGTAATTTTGGTAGGCCGCCCAATCCTGGGAAGGTTCACCACTGACCAGATTGATTCACAATCATGTGATCAGCCATTTAGGAAGCTGTTTGCACTTTGTCCTCTCAGCCATGGGGTGCTGAAAATGTGTGAAGTGTGTTACTGGGGCAAATGTGATGAAGAGAGCAGACTTCAATTGATGTGTCATACAGTACAAAACCAACTGCCAAGATGACTCTAAAGGCGCCTGGATATAAAGTATAATTATGAAAGCCTGTTGCAACTTATCATTACTTTGCAGCACTTTCTCAGTTGTGCAGTAAGACAGTGGCTTGAGGATATCATCATACTCCAGTCCAGTATTTTGGAAATGTTCCTTAGTTTTAACTTGAAAACTCAGAGTTTGTTTTAGTGTGGCTGGGCAGAGACTGACCTTTTACTCATATGCTTCCTGACTGGGCTGAGTCAGTCTCTATCCAGCCTTCTCAGCATCTCCACGTCTTACATGACCCTTTTCCAGAAAAGCCCCACACTGCAGCAACTCCCAGTCTATTTTCTACAAACACCTCATATGAACACCCCATCTCATATTTTATGATTAAAGTCCCAACGTATGTTTGTCAGAGCAAATACATTACGTCTTCTATTTTTTGCCAGTGCTGTTTTGTTTTTTTGCAGCATGTGCATTCCCAGTGTACATGACTGGTTGCACGATATGCTCCAATCACCACCTTAAATGCCTCTCCTGGGCCAGTGGGATTAACATAATGGTTTGCTGGAGTCCCAAAGCCCTAGAAATGGCTTTGTAAGCCTTTCCAGGCTGATACATGTTAGTGACTCTTTCTCATCTGTTCTTGAGTTTCTTTAGATCATGGCATGAGGTGTTGCTTTTTGAGATCTTTTCACTTTGTCAGAAAGGTTCTGTTTAAGTGATTTCTTGAATAAGTAGGTCTAGCAGTAATCAGGCCTGAGTGTGGCAAGTGAAATTGAGCTAAGCTTTTGAAAATAAATGTGATTAATCACATCTAATTTATGTTTTAACCAGTGACAGGGAGGTAAGTACTTTTTTTACATAACACCAAGTAGGTTTGGATACATATTTTTCTATCTAAAACACGGTTATACTTTAAGCATTGCATCCCAGCACCTCTCTGATTTGTTAAAATGTGTTATCTTAGTGTTATTTCTGCTCATGCTTTCACACAATAAACTATTGTAAGGTGAAGTAAAAGTGTGAAAATAGCCATTACCACAACTTTTATTGTATATTGTATATATAGTCTGTATTGTATATATAGTCACATAACTGAGAGGAACTACATAGTCACAACAAGCCACAAACCAATTTACACACAATAAAAAGACAAGAAGTAAATAGTATCAACTAATAAAATACAGTGTAAATGTAAACGTGAAGGTTACCTGAGAGACTTGTTGTTTTTCGTCCACTGATGATGAAAAAAATGTTTTTACTATTTCAGTATCATAGAGCTGGTGTAGAGGACTGTGTATACTGAAGGATACATTGGATGTCTGTCTTACTCCACAGATGGAGGTCACGAAGACATCAACGGTTTCTGTTACAATGAGGGTCTGTTTCTACATTTCCCCGTCTTGGGTTGTTGAGTTCATGCTGTAGATGTTGAGCACTGGAGAAAATGTGGAAAAAACAGGTGGAACTGGTATTACAACACATCCATCATCTGCTAGTCTCCCTAATGCACATGTAATATTTAGGTGGAACAAAGTAGATGGGGGAATGAAGCAAGCTAAAGGAAGAAAAGAGGGGCAGAAAGCTACTTGCAAACCTCACCTTTGGGTTGAACTATTTAAAAAAAATGCCGTTTGTCTTTGTTTGCTCCTGCATGTTTGTTAGTGGCAAGAGCTTTAGCACATAACTGTACTCCTACAGTGACATGCTAGGTTAATCTTCTGTGAAAATTTTCTGAAAATAGAAAATAAAAGGAGAATGCAATCATAAACTGCAGCAAATGACTTTTTTGGGGTAATTTAGCTCCTCATGGATTTTTCAGCCCTAGGATTTTGCTTACTTCATTTTCCGAGACTGTTGAATGTCTTTGTGGAGTTTGGGGCACTTTAAGTGGTTCCTGTGGACTCGTTTGACCGTTATCTCCCTCTGTTTTGTGATTCTTTGATTCACCATCTACAGTGCTCCTGCAGCTCAGCTTTCTTTTCTGTTTGTCTTGAGTAGTAGTTTTGGAAAGAGATCAAAAAGGAGCTACTGTAAAATATCACTTGTGTTATTTTGCACTTGCTCTAGAAAGGCCTGCCCTTGTTCACAAAGATCTTTCCAAGCTTTGTGTTCATGAAACTTAAATTTGTAAGCCCATTCCAGACTCTTACACCAAGATAATGTCATTTTATAAATTCAGATTAAAATAAATAAAATAATTTAGTAATTTACGGTTGTTTTTAAAGTAGTAAAATTTCTGGTGATCTTATAATCCCTCTTGCTCAAATAGGGCTTGTACCAGTCAAATGTTTGGTGGTGTTGGTGGTCTTCTGTAAAATGGATAGCCTTAATGGAGTTGGGCAGAAATAAAATAAAAAATTAAAAGCAAATAAATAAAAATGTATTTGGGGGATGATCAAAGGGGGATAAAAAATATCTTCCCTTTATGGCCCAAATTTGTTTCTAGTTTTCTAAGCTAATTACACAAGAAAACAGCAAAAAAAAAAAAGTCTAAATTGATTCTCCGTGCAAATGCTGAACTATCAGCAAACTCGTCCCACTAACTAAATGCATTTTATGACTAGACTAATTACACAGAGTTCACTATTCCCCAAACGATGGAAGCAAATGAGAGAATTAATAATAAAAAACCCATCACATTACTTGTTGTCACTACTGTCTGACAGTTTATTATTCAAAAGTTCTAAGAAGAAGTCTTTTGCTAAATAAATAATTCCATACTTGCGTTATGTAACACAAGTATTTAACTTTTACAGCCTCATATGCTGGAGAAACATTTGCTATTCTGGCTGTGCGTCCACCTATAACTACACAACCTATTAAATGAGTTTCTACACGTTTCTTTCTATCTTTCTTGTCGCCATCAGATTAGAAATGGGAGTTATAAATTAGTTCCAGATTCCAGATTAGCTCCAACTGATTTTAAAATTGCCCCCTCCACCAGAAGCTGCAGTATTGTGCAAAAGTCTTGAGTCACCCCTCATGTATTTATGTCATTCTAGGAATATTTGAAATAGAATCAGTCATTAATTCATAATAATTTATTCATTCCAGTGTGGTTCCGTGATAGGATGCTACTTGTGCAACGAGTCCAGTAATGAAATTTCATCGTATCTAAATATTTCACTGTTAGTGGTATTATAACAAAGTGGGAAAAGAGAGCTTCACAGAATGCATTTCCAATCGTGAGCAGCTATATCCAAGTCTTGCATCAGCCAGCATGATGCAAAATGTTTAATGCTGTGGTGTATCTGTAGGATTTAAGTGTGGGGTTGTTTGTCAGAAGTCGGGCTTAGCCCCTTTGCATAGTGAAAGGGATTCTTACTAAGACATTATGACAAATTTCATGCTCCCAACTATAGGAACAGCAAGAGCACCATAGGAACAGTTTGGAGATGGCCCATTCCTGTTCATCTGCAAGGTCCATAAAGACATAGATGAGCAAAGTTAGTGTGGAAGAGTTCGAATGGCCTGCACAGAGTCATGACCTCAACCAGACAGACCGTGTTTGGGATGAATTAGACTCAGGACTGTGAGCCAGGCCTTTTTGTTCAACATCCGTGTCTGAGCTCACAGATGTGCTTCGAATGATCAAAAATGTCCATAAACACCCCTAAACCTGTGGAGTGTGCCGCATTAGTTGCAGTAATGCAGTAGCTATTCTTTCTGTGGTCGCAGGAAGTAAGGATTAAAAAAAGGAAGTCACTCCAGTGCATATGCGTGTGAAGGCAGATGAGCAAATATATTTGGCAATATAGTTCACATGGAAAGGCAAAACAGAGTTTGCACAATTCTAACAACCCTTAAAGTTAATATTTGGTGAGGTCATATATTAACTTTAAGGGTGTGTTTAAGGGTGTTTGTTCTTCAACACATCCTGAACTCTCAAGTAAGCCGTCTTGTAATTTATTTAAGGAGTGTTCGGGAATAGTTCTCCAGGGACCTTCAAGGACATTCAAAGCTCTTCTTTGGATGTTGGCTGCTTTTTGTTCTGTTTCTGTCAAGATGATCCCACGCAGCTTCAATAATTACAATACCAGTTTTAATGTTGAAGTCCAATCACTATCAGTCCATTGTGTTTTTTTCTATCCATGTATGCTTTTACTGCATTGGCTGTGTGCTTGGGCTTGAAAAATGATGCCAATCAGAAATTTACCAGATGGTATTGCATGGTTAATCAAAATCTGATGTTCATAATTCCATCGAATTTGACAAGATTCCTCACACCACTGGCTGAAATGCAGAACCTTTGCCATGTTCTACAGATGGCTGTAGGCAGTCACTGTTGTAATTCTCTCCTGCATGACCTGTTCCACATATATTGATGAGAATCCAAAAAGCTCACATTTGGATTCATCACTCCATAAGACCACAGACTGCATATAAAATATGGATGTACCCATCTTGAGTTCACCCACCAGCTTGTGGACTTCTGCTTCAAAGCTTCAAGTCTGGCAATTTTCTCCACTTCGCAATATTTGTAACACTGAGTAGCATGAGGACCTATCAGGTAAGCATAGCCCTGGCAAGCTATTTTATTTGGAAAGGTGAAACTGTATTTCAAGAACTGCAGCTTTGGCATTTTGTTCTTATGTACAAAGATGATCAGAATTTAACAAGGGAATCAATACAGCCTTTCTCTACTGACTGTTAAGCAGCAAGACATCGACACGTTTTCCACTACTGCTGCTGTTTAGTGATCACTTTGTTGTGTGTGAGGCGTGAATATTATGAGCCTGAATGTAAAGCATCCGTATGTCTCATCTTCATTCTGTCAACATCTCATCAAACACTAAGAGGCAGCAGTTCGTCGATTCAAGCGAGCCCATAAAGGCTTTCATGATTTTGTGACGCACATAATTTCCAAATCAGTTGAGATATTTCGATCAAGAGAAACAGATGGCGTGAAATGACCAGGATATGGCAGGCTTGAACCACCCTAGCACATCAGTGTATCACCATGGAAACCGTCACGCTCTTGCAGGTTCCTAATGTCCACAATTAGTTGAAAGGGACCACAAAGTGGGTTAGATTAGAGAGATGGGCAGATGTTCAGATATGAATTTAGCAGTGGCAGGAAGCTTTGACTGCACTCTGATTCATCTTAATCACAGTTACTAGTCTCGGCGATGATTACGCAGGTAGCGAAGATAAGCCTGGTGCTGGTGGCAAATGCATGCACAGAGACGAAAGTTGAAGAGATGGCAGTGCTCACTCTACCCGACTTCATGCATTTATTTTAGTGTTTTAACCTAAAACATTAGATTGAAGAGATAATACCATGTCTTTTTTATTCAGTTGATTGTCCTTTCAAACAGAATCAACAGTATAATGAATTAAAGGACTGTTTGTCGACTAACTTCTTCGCTTCTTAGCTTCGACTAACTAGATTGCAACTTACAATACTAACCTTGAAAAATCTTAGTAGCTCTTTTCCTTAATTTGGGGGTTTAGTGGTTATGTCAAAAGATCATCAGTTGTAACACATATGCTGCAAAGGTGATTATAACCAGCATTAATCGACTGCAAATATATTCAGTGCATCACATTAGCTTTAGATAAGCATCTTGGAAAGAAGCTTTTTAAGTTTCATGAAGTCTTTTCATGCCTTTTCATGCAAGGGTGGAAAGTCCCAGGTATTTAAACCTTAGTGGAGGTTTTGGTAAATACCTCGGACTCTCCACCATTTGGTTTCAGACCTGAAGAACCCTCTTGGATGAGAGGTGAAAAGTCTCCACAAACCTAAACATGTACAGTTTCTTTATTTCCAAGCTCCTTAGACTATAATGACCTGGATGACTAGGAACCTATACAGACATTACATTTAAACTACTGCCCCACTACTAACAACCTGTTAAACTTGATCAGAATTTTATATTTAGTCAAAGTTTGCTAACTAGCACTAGTATTGCTTTGACAATCCAGAAGTACATCCAGTGTTGATCATGGTGTAATGCTGTGGAGGATATTTGTTTGAGATAATCTGATTTGTTTGAGATAATCTCAAATTATCTCAAACTGGTTTCTTGAACAGTGCACTCAAATGGTCTTCACTGTGACCAGATCTCAGTTTAGTAGAGCACCTTTCCAATGCGGTGGAATGGGAAATTTGCATCATGGATGTACAGCCAGTATTTTGCATCAGCTGTCAGATGTTATCATGTCAATATGGACTTAAGTTTATGAGGAGTGTTTCTAGCACCTTGGTGAAGACAAGTATTATGAACTTGGGAAGTTGCTGGTAAGTGTATAACAAAGTATTGCAGGTGTGAACCTCTACCAGGAATTTCAGTTTTCACCCCTGAGAAAATTAGCTATAGAGGCCACAACCATGTTTTGACTGCATAGAGGATTATTTCTGATGCCATGTTAGCAGTTTTAACATGAGGGAATCTGTGTTTTCAGCACTTCTGGGTTGGTTTTATTTATTTATCTGTTTTTAGCCCCTGAGGCTGATGATTGGGTGTTAAGCAAGGTTCTCCTTTAAACTTATAATCTTAACTTTTTGTTTTCACACTGTGGCAGACTGGGTACTTTTTCTAGTCCCAGTTATTTACACAAATTCTACAAAACTTTTCAACTAGTGGTGATGCTGACTTTGCAGCTGTGCAGAAAATAAACTAAATAAACAGTCATGCTTCTTCAGTCATGACGCAAATACCATCCCAGCTGGTTACTCGCATCCCTCACTCATTCCTCTCTGGTTTGCCACTACAAAGACTGTGGTGTTATGAACTGTTGCTGACTGACACACACCTGGAGGACCATGATAAGCACCTGAGTCAGGTTTCCAACAAAGAGCTGCTTACTGGCTGTGGGGACTGTTGAGATGACTGTAAGGCAAGGCAAGGCAATTTTATTTGTATAGCACACTTTCAGCACAAGGCAATTCAAGGTGCTTTACATGATTAAAATAAAACACAAAAAACAAAACATAAAACATAAAACACTATAAAAGTAAAATACAAGAAAACATTTACAAGAAAGCATTTACAATAAAAAATAATCAAGACAATAATTTATATGAAAAAATTAAAACAAACAGGTAGAGAGCCATAATAGGATCAGTTACTCATAAGCAAGTCTAAATAAGTAAGTTTTAATTTTAGACTTAAAAGAGTTCAGTGTCTCTGCAGCTTTGCATTCTCCCGATAGTGTGTTCCAGATGTGAGGAGCATAGAAACTAAAAGCTGCTTCTCCATGTTTAGTTCTGGTTCTAGGGACGGTCAATAAACGAGAGCTGGAGGACCTGACTGATCTAGATGGTTTGTACCATGATAGCAGATCCCTAATGTACTCTGGTGCTAACCCATTCAAAGATTTATAAACTAATAACAGCACTTTAAAGTCTCTTCTCTGAGCTACAGGGAGCCAGTGTAATGACTTTAGAACTGGAGTAATGTGCTCTATTTTCTTGGTTCTAGTGAGAACACGAGCAGCAGCGTTCTGAATCAGCTGCAGTTGTCTAATTGATTTTTTTGGGGTAAACCTGTGAAGATACTGTTACAGTAATCAAGGCGGCTAGAGATAAATGCATGGATGAGTTTTTTTAGGTCTCCTTGTGTCATCAATCCTTTAATCCTAATGTTCCTCAGGTGATAGAAGGCTGACTTTGTTATAACTTTTATGTGGCCCTGGAGGTTCAGGTCTGAGTCCATTATCACACCTAAATTTCTAGCCTGATCGGTAGTTTCTAGTTGGACCAGTTTGAGCTGATTACTGATATTTAATCGATCTTTTTTGGCGACAAAGATAAGTACTTCAGTTTCGTTATTGTTCAGTTGAAGGAAATTATGAGACATCCAATTATTAATTTGCTCAATGCATTTATTAAGAGTTTGGATAGGTTCAATATCTCCTGGTGACATTGAGATATAAAGTTGAGTATCGTCTGCATAATTGTGGTAGTTAATATTATTGGTGGTTATAATCTAGCTTAACAGGAGCATGTAAATGCTAAATAAGAGGGGCCCTAGGATGGAACCCTGGGGGACCCCGCATGTGATTTCTATATTTTGTGATGAAAATTGGCTAATTGACACATAGAAGTTCCTGTTCTTAAGGTAGGACTTGAACCAGTCGAATGCTGTACCAGAGAGTCCGGCCCAGCTCTCTAGACGTTCCAGTAATATATCATGATCAACGGTGTCAAACGCCGCGCTAAGGTCCAGTAGTACCAATACTGTGGACTTCCCACGGTCAGTATTTATACGGATGTCATTAAACACTTTGACAAGGGCTGTTTCGGTGCTGTGGTGCCTACGAAAACCAGAATGATAAATATCAAAGCGGTTGTTCATTGTGAGAAAGCTGTTTAACTGCTGGAAAACAGCTTTTTCAATAATTTTACCGATAAATGGAAGATTAGAGATTGGTCTGTAGTTTTGCATTAATGTGCTGTCTAGGTTCTTCTTCTTTAATATTGGTTTGATAACTGCTGTTTTTAAGGCTTTGGGAAAGAAACCTGATAGGAGGGATGCTTTAACTATTTGGATCAGATCCCTCCTGATGGCTGGGAGGACCTTTTTAAGAAAACCTGTCGGTAATATATCCAAGCAGCAGGTGGCAGAGCTTAGATTCTCAATAATTTTATCGAGGCTTGATTGATTTATTGTTTGAAAGTGAGTCATTTTCTCTGCATAAGTGCTAATTGGGCTTAACGTCGGTATTGGGGTTGAAACTAATGCGCCAATCGATCTTCTGATTTTCAAGATCTTTTCAATAAAGAAGCTGGCAAATTCATTGCAGGCCCTGGTGGAGCTTGGTTCAGGGGCTATTGCCACTGGAGGAGTAGTTAATCTCTCCACTGTAGCAAATAATGTCCTAGCATTATTGTTGTTTCTATGAATAATCTCAGGGAAAAATGACTCCTTTGCATCCTTCAGGGCTAGTTGATACGTATTCAGCCTCTCTTTATATATCTCGCAGTGAACCTGGAGTCGTGCTTTCCGCCATTTTCTCTCAGCACGCCGGCACTCTCTTTTTTCATTACATACCAGTGGATCACTTCTCCACGGAGACTTCTTTTTACCAGAGACAGTTTTAACCTTGAATGGTGCAATCGTATCCATCATGTCTAAGATTTTGGATAGAAAATCATCTGTCAGTTTGTTTACTGAATGTGCGTTGGTGGATGTTGGTGATTTAAACAAGGTGGAAGTGTACATCACTTTAAAATATTCAGCTGAGTTTTCTTTAAGGAAGCGTTTTTTTAACAGTGATCGTACTCTGATTAGGTATATTGGCTAAGATGTTGCTATCAAATGAAATGCAGAAATGATCAGATAATGCAATATCAGTAACGGCAATGTTAGAGATATTTAGATCTTTGCTAATACATAGGTCCAGAGTGTGTCCTCGATTATGCGTTGGCTCACTAATGTGCTGGATTAGATCAAAGTTATGGAGGACATCATTTAATGCTTTTGTTCCACTATCTTGAGGCTTGTCAGTATGAATGTTAAAATCTCCCACAATTGCTATCTGGTCATAGTCTAGACCATAGGTGTCAAACTCTGGCCCGCGGGCCATTTTCAAAACTTGTCCATAAGAAGAGATTCATTCTTAAATCTGGAAGAAGATTCTTTTTTCAATAAATATTAATGTTAGCCCGCAACCTTGTTCCAGTTTTGAATTTTGGCCCACTGTGTATTTGAGTTTGACACCCCTGGTCTAGACATATTGCAGAGCAAAGGTCATTGAAATCATTAAAAAAGTTTGTATTAGATTTTGGTGGTCTATATATGTTTAGAAATAAAACTTTGTTTGGTTCATTTATTTCAGTAGCTGAATATTCAAAGGTGTTGAACTCACCTAGCGATACCTTTTTAAAGTTTAGTGATTGGTGAAAGATTACAGCAAGACCACCACCTCTTTTGTTTTTTCTGGTCTCACTAATAAAGTGATAATTAGTTGGGCAAGTCTCTATTAATACAGCTTGTTCTGAATTTCCATCTAACCAAGTTTCTGAAAGAAAGAGAACATGTATATCATGTGAAATAATGTAATCATTGATTAGGAGAGACTTTCCTGATAGAGATCTAATATTTAGTGCAGCTGCTTTAATATTTCTTTCAGTGATTGAGAGATTATTTTTGCACAGTATTATATTCAGATTCTGTACTTTTCGATTATAAGTACTTTTAGTGTGTAAGGATCTGTTGCCTATAATAACTGGTATTTTGCTTTCAGTATATGAATGAGAGTGACCGGAAACATTTTGGTGGGAATGATGCAATCTGGTAACGGCGTCTGGTCGGTATTAGATGGAGTGGAGAGCCATATTGTTTATAATTAGTAGGTGGGTGTGGTCCTACTTTTGGTATCAGATGAATCCCTCTGTTTATTTGGGTTTGAAGGGGTTTTGGAAACGACTTAAATGGTGATAGGATCACTGATGATGATGATGATGATGATGAAGGTGTACAGGCATCAGCTGGTGAGTTTCTGCACAGAGTTGAACCTGCATATTTTGCTGGAGTCGCTGTAATCTCTGCTGGAAGTGAAGTTGTTGGGGGCTGGCATAGTAACTCAGCTGTTTGAGCTATGTCAACTGATGTGTTTCTGCGCAGCGTTGCTGAAACTCTGTGTTTCTTTCGAGAGTCGTCAGGTGCCGTTGTTTTTGGGTCGGCTGATACGTCTCTGGCAGGCTTATCACTGAAAGGTGCAAGTACGTCATGGTCTCTGTGTGATACAGCTGGTCGGCGTCCACTGTGTGTCTCAGCTGAACAGGGCGATGAGTTCACGTGAGACAACAAGTTCAGAAGATAAAGCCTCTGACCTTTCTTATTAATGTTACATTCATTTCTTGTAAACAGGCGCTTCCTTCCACAAAAAATCTTAAAATTATTTAGATATCGAATTGACTATTCAGCACAGACAGTTTTAACAAACCTGCTGAACGATTTCATCCTGTTATATACTTCATCGTAGGAATCGGTCCAGATACGTGGAGTTGCACCTTGTGGTTGTCAAAGTTCTGAAGTAGATCCAAAAAGTCTTTCTTTAAAATTTCGGATTTTTTCAAAAGGATGTCAGCAGCTCACATGAACAACAACTGTCATTTGTGGACAATTAAAGACACTAGTATTGATGCATCCATCCATCCATCCGCTTCCGCTTATCCTTTTCAGGGTCGCGGGGGGCGCTGGAGCCTATCCCAGCTGTCATAGGGCGAGAGGCGGGGTACACCCTGGACAGGTCGCCAGTGTGTCGCAGGGCCAACACACAGGGACAGACAACCATTCGCACTCACATTCATTCGCACATTCACACCTAGTGACAATTTGGATTATCCAATTAACCTATCCCCACAAGCTGCATGTCTTTGGACGGTGGGAGGAAGCCGGAGTGCCCGGAGGGAACCCACGCAAACACGGGGAGAACATACAAACTCCACACAGAAAGACCCCGGCCTGATGTTGGAATTGAACTCAGGACCTTCTTGCTGTGCGGCAACAGTGCTAACCACCATGCCACCGTGCTGCCTAGTATTGATGCAAAGCTGTTCAATTCCTTTGATTGATCCATCTAATAGCAAGTGCTCTCCCTCGCTTGCTGTTCTCTGTTCTCTTTGCCCATTTTGTGCGGCTTGTTTTATCTTTATTTACATTCCGGTGACCTCGCTCTGCAGCTGACAGTCTTTGCGGGCTGGACAGTGATGAGCTGAGAGGCGCAAATCTATTTTTTAGAGGAATAATCGAAGTTGTTTCTTGTTGGAGTGTCTTTCGATGTTCCTTTATCTTCTTGGGAGTCTCCCGTCTAAGTGGGGGCCAAAGGTCTGATGAATGGGGAGTTCCTCCCGACAAACGTCCTCCGCTCGGAGGGGTCCCACTCTGTGTTGATGGTATTGATCCGCCCGGTTGTTGCTTGCCGTAAGCCACCGGCAGAGTTTTATTGCTTTTGCTTTTGGCGTTCTCCTCAAGGCGTCGGATTTCATTTCCATGTCGTGGATTCTTTGTAATAGTTCCTGAAAAGCCTCGTCCGAGCAGAGGGCCATCCTCTGATCCTTGATTCCGTGCGCGGCCTCTTCCACGCGCACCCACGAACGCCACAGCTAATCGTCAGTAGCGCCAGCAGCAAGGCCGGTGTTAGGTTTTGTATTGTTGATTGTCATTTATGCTTAGAAATATCTACTTATATATGCTTAGAGTTTTATAATTAGTTGTAGATTGGTAGAGGTTTGATCCTTGATAGTCTGCAAACTTTGTGTGCATTAGAGAGCACTCTGGGAGCATGGGAGAGGTCGTACCTTCTCTTATTGTTTTATGGTAGGATAAACGTATCTATATCTGTTTTAGTCTAAGTGCCTTTTGTTTAGATGGACTGCTGGACTTCCAGACCAGCAGGTTTAGGGAAGTCATTTATGGGGTCACACTCTGACCCCACACACACACACAAAGGCAAGGTAGTCTTTGTTTGTATGTAGACGTCATATGTTAATGAACCTATGCATATTCATGTAACCTCAATAGAAGAGCAGTGTTACGGGGGAGCGGACGAGAGCAACTGGGGTCAAGCGAAGGAACGGCGTTTGTCCGGTTCTCTCCCGTGCACGAGAAACATGAAGAACTTTGCCTACTTGTGTATTGCTTTGCTGTGTAATTATATTGTCTTCAACGTTCCAGCGAATAGGTTTAAGCTACAAACCTATCAGCCGGTGTTCTGGGAATCCATCCTACCTGACAAACCAGCCTACCCGTTGTTTCTGCGCATGCGCACAACACAAAATTAAGTGGCGAACCATCCTACCTTTGTGAATGTGACCTACAACCATACTTTAACAGCTGAATTTAGTGGAAAATTGTCCTACCTTTGTTAATCTGAGCTAGAAGCATACTTTAACGGCTAAAATTAAGTGGCAAACCATCCTACCTTTGTTAATAAGAGCTAAAAACATAATCTGACGGGTGAAATTAAGTGCCAAACCATGCTACCTTTGTGAATGTTACCTATAAGCATAATTTAACGGGTAAAATGAAGTGGCAAACCATCCTGGCTTTAAGAATATAAGCTACAAGCATACTCTGATGGGCAACGTTAAGTGGCAAACCGTCATACCTACTTAAATTTGTGCTGGAATTACTCTGTGACTGCAGAAATGTGCATAAACTCCTACTACTAGGACGTTTTGCCAAAGTAGGATGGTTTGTTAGAACACCGGCTCCGCGGCCAAAAACGGAGACCGCAGGCAGCTGGACCAACCAGAACCGGGGGCCGTCCCGGTCCCGACAGGCGAAAGGACGGAGGGTCCTGGCACTCGGAACCGGAGCGGCTAAACGTCAGCGGTAAGATTGTTACCTTTTGTTATTACCTCTTAGCCTCAGCTGGCCTCGGCAGATGACAGCCTGACAGCCTAAATCAGGGGTGTCAAACTCATTTTAGTTCAGGGGCCACATGGAGAAAAGTCTATTCTCAAGTGGGCCGGACTGGTAAAATTATTGTATATATAACTTAAAAACAACAACTTCAGATTGTTTTCTTTGTTTTAATACGATCAACATAAAAATAAAGCTAGAGCCTGTGGACAGTATGTTCAAAATAGTACAGGCACAACATAGCTAATAATCATAAAACATCTCAAGTTATTTGAAAACTCTGAGGACAAAGAACACACAAACACACAGTGCCTCAGTGATTCACAGAAGTATATCACAGATCACAGAACTACATCAGGGTGTCTCATGCAGCACTTTCAGTGGGGTTGCATAGTTTATTTGACTCCTGATACCTGGCATCTTTTAGCTTTCACCAGCTCATCAATATCAGGCTTCACATCCTGAGCAGTAGCTAACTTCAGGATGTGATTCAAGTACCTGTGCGTGAGCCTTGAGCGCAGTTTTGTTTTATTTATGCTCATTACAGAGAAAACTTGCTCACAAAGATACGTGGTTCCGAACATGCACAACAGTTTTGCAGCGAGGGCTGTCAAGTTGGTGTAACCTGGCAAGAGATTCTGATAGAATGTGTTCAAGCCAGCTGCGGCAAATTTGCCCTTCAAATCCGAGTCACACTGCAAGTCTATTATTTCAAGTTGGATCCTGACGGACAGATCAGAGGGATCCACGGTGAACGGCGAGCAAAAAACTTTGAAGTCTTTCTCCAGTTCACCAAAAATCTGAAATTGTTGCTCAAACTCTAGTAACAGTCCCGTTATTTTATCTTTAAATCGTGCACACATTTTTCAGACAGGGGAAGTGAGCTGCATCACCACCAGCGAGCTGCGTCTCCCACAACAACAGCTTCAACTTGAAAGAACGTATGCTGTCATAATACTGCGTCCTTGCAGCTGTTTGTTCAAGTTATTCAGGTGCTCTGTAACATCCACCATAAATGCAAGGTCCAGCATCCATTCTGCGGAATGAAATTCTAACACTGGTTTGCCCTTTTCTTCCATAAACTGTTCAATTTCTTCTCGTAAATCAAAAAAACGCCTCAGCACAGCACCTCGGCTCAACCATCTTACCTCAGTGTGGTATGGCAGGCCATAGATGTGGTCTTTCTCTCTGAGAAGACTGTCAAACTGACGGTGATTGAGGCTTCTGGATCGGATGAAATTAACAGTTTGGATGACCACCTTCATGACGTTATCCATTTTCAGTAACTTGCAACACAAAGCCTCCTGGTGCAAAATACAGTGAAAAGTCGAAAAATCAGGTCCTCCATTTGCAGATTGCACTTTATCTCTGAACTTTTTTACAACGCCTGCTTTCTTCCCGATCATTGAGGGCGCACCATCTGTAGCCAGGCTGACAGCGCGGGACCAGTCCACTCCGACCCTGTCCAGCGCGCCGACGAGTGCGGTGAAAATATCAGCTGCGGTCGTTGTATCTGTCATCTGTACCAACTCCATGAACTCCTCGGTGACAGTCAATGTGTCATCAACTCCGCGGATGAAAATTGCCAGTTGTGCAACATCTGTAATGTCCGTGCCTTCATCAATTGCAACTGAAAACACAATAAATTACTTTACTTTTTGCTTCAACTGGATGTCCAAATCCGCTGAAAGATCAGTCTGTTTCTTGTCAGGCTGATATTTGCAAAGGCCTGGCGCTTTTCAGGGCACACAATCTCCGATGCCTTCATCATAAATGTTTTTACAAATTCACCCTCACTAAATGGTTTTGAAGCTAGTGCAATTTCGTTAGCAATGAGGTAGCTAGCTTTCACTGCAGCATCACTGATGTCTTGGCTGTGAGTAAACACAGACTGCTGTTTCTTCAGACCCGCCAACAGTTCATTCACCTTCTCTCTTCTCCACTGTCCTTGAAAGTTGTCATATTTGTCGGCATGAAGACTCACATAGTGGCGACGGAGGTTATATTCTTTCAGCACTGCAACATGCTGGGAACACACCAAACATACAGCTTTCCCATTCACTTCCGTGAATAAATAGGAGGATGACCATTTTTCTTGGAACACTCTGCACTCTGCATCCCCGACAGAGACATATTGGGGCAATTGACCCTGTGCACGAGAAAATGCTAACTTCCTGGTTTGAGACCGGATGTGGGGTTGTACATTTCCGGTAGCTTTACTTTGCGGTCAATCGCTACTGCAAAGATATACTCCAAAATCATGTCCAAAACTCGAAAACGGAAAGATCGCGTTAAGTTACAAAGAGCAGAAGGTGGGAACACTCACCACTGTTGTGTCATAAAAAATCTAATGATCAATTTTGACGTTTAAAGAGTTTAGATCGATCAGTTGTTTACATCACTCAACACAAGCAGAACTGCATCACCCCATGCATGCATCGTCCACATTCAGAAGTATCTCTGTATAGTGACTGGTCTTATGATTTAAACAGGCAAATGTTCAGCATTCACACTACAGGTGAAGAATAGTCAAACCAGGTGTTTCCCCCATTATGTCGATATCAGCTAGTCAAGTACACACCTACACAGCATGTTAACAAACCGTGAAAAAAAGCCACACAAAAAATGAATGATTGCTGGTAAGGGTTTCTACACATTAGTATTTACGAAGGGTATGTTGTGACTTACCTTAAAAATTACAGCGGTCCCTCGCTAATAACGCGGTTCACCTTTCACCTGGCTGTGAGATTTTTTTCGTGCAAGTTTGCATGCTTATTTTTTTACATCACATTGTCCTGCGTCCTGATCGCTGCAGACGATCTCCTCCGTTACGTCTCTCCTGTACAATACAGAATCTCTGCATCGATCGCTAGCAGTGTGACTCTGAAGTGCAGTGCTGTATGTCCACAATGTCCACGACACATTTTGCACCGTCAAAACATAAAATTGGCTACTTGATTTCACCTATCACTGGTTATTTTTAGAACATAACACCCGCGATAAACGAGGGACAGCTGAGAAATATAACATTTGAATCCATTTTCTCTTTTGCCCTGAGGCACGGGGGAAAAATATCGACAAGTTGATGAACATTATTTACAGATATATTGGGTAAATGCCCAAGACATCTATAGAAGTGTAAATCGCCGCTTGATTCATTCACTTGCTTAACTTGTTTTGGACCGTAAACCAGGCGCGAATAGGACACCGGAAACAAAGCTCCCCACAGGAGTTTCCGCACCGGAAGTAGCATATGCTAACGTGCACATAGTCAATGAGGGTGCCAAAGCACATCAGGTTTAAATTTCGCGGGCAAAACAAAGTAGCTCACAATTGCTATTGCGCCATCCAATGGACACAATTGGAACAGCAGTTTCTTTATTGAAAAATTGCTGCTCATTTTTATACTTTACAAAATCATTTCACGGGCCGGATTAAACCCGTTTGTGGGCCTGATCCGGCCCGCGGGCCGTACGTTTCACACCCCTGGCCTAAATCCTCTGTGGAGACTTATGGAAGCGTCACACAGTTCAGCCGATCTGTAGGAGCCATTTCAGCACAGGGGTCTTAACATATTGCTCCGGGCCATAAACACACTTCCCACAACCCCCACACATTCTCCGTGTTTTGCAGACTCTGAGTACACCAGTAAGTTCATGTGAGTCATCTGCCTCCAAATAGCCTGTTATTGAGCCTCACTTTGAACAGAACCGCACATGTGCAATGCGGCTATTACCTTTGGCTTACCTTTCTTTGTGCACGTGTATTTGTCGTTGTTTGCAGGGAACGTTTAACTTCTTTTACACCACTTTATGTGTCCCTCCTCTATTTTACAAGAAGCCATCGCAGCACCCTTTCATTGTTAAGAGGATAGAGGAGCATAAACACCATCTACTACTGTGTTTACTTTCCAGTTAGTGTTACGGTTCACCGGCAGCTAGTTAGATTTCTTTGTGCTGTGATTTATTATTCATCGGCACATTTGGCCATGCAGCAATAATTGCAGCATGCAACCGGAGCGCCTGCTTCTGATGGGACACAAATGAATAAATAAATCTAGATGGTAGAGCCATTTGAACGTTTGACATTTACTGATGAGGCAATTAACAGAGCAGCACACAAAAGCACAACCTGCATTACACTAGCTCATCCCAGTGCTGCACAAGGGTGCCAAATACAAACTGTCTCTCTTTTTCTCACACACACACAACAGAAAATCATTCACACTTTGGCGAATATCTGTTAGACAGTTTCTCTGCTGAAGCCGAAGACCAATGAAGTTTTTAATCAAACAGTACAGAGTGGCAGCTCGTCAACAAAAGGCTACTCAAATGAGCCACACTGTATCTAGCATATTTTGCCCTACCTTGTTTTACCACTCAGTTGCACACACAAAGCTACAATTCACAAATATATTGAAGCCTCATCCATCCATTCACTTGCGCTTATCCTTTTCAGGGTCGCTGGATCCTATCCCAGCCCTCATAGGGTGAGAGGCAGGATCCACCCTGGACAGGTCACCAGTCTGTTGCAGGGCTACCATATAGACACAGACAACCATTCGCACCCACGGGCAATTTAGACTTTCCAATTGACCTAGCCACACTAACCTCATATATTTGGACTGTGGGAAGAAAGTACCCACGCAAACACTGGGAGAACATGCAAACTCCACACAGAAAGACTGATGGTGAAATTGAACTCAGGACCTTCTTGCTGTGAGGCAACAGTGCTAACCACCATGTTACCATAGTGCAATCTAAAAAAACAACAACAACAACATAACCTGCTGTCACTTTCAAGACTGCTCTCTCAAGAAGAGAGAGTCAGTGAGTGCCTTAAAACAATATATTGTGGAGGTAGGGGTGGATAGATGGGTCAAGAGAACGTCAGTATTTTGATCTCTTTTCTCTAAACTTTGTCATTTTGTCTTAAAGACCCACACCAATGATCTGTGTTGTTTATATAGATCTTTAGATGGGTTGATGCTAGTCCCCTTGAGTTCAGTTCAGTTCAGTTTAACTCAGTTTAGTTTTATTTATATAGCGCCAAATCACAACAACAGTCACCGCAAAGTGCTTTTTTATAAAGACCCTAGAGTAATACAATATTGTAGGGTCAATACAATACCAAATAGTTAACAATATTAACACAGTCACACAAAGCTTTGCTAAACAAATGTTTCAGAGCTACTAGATTCACCTTGTTTAGTCAATTGTCATGAAATTTCTGTTTCAATTTAAAATGTTCTGATCACAATAAAATAAATCCCTAACTTAAACACCTCAAAGTCAATTCACGCCTCTAATAAGCCTCTAAGACCAGTGTGAGAGACCTTGTTTTGTCAGCTTCTGTCTAGGGTATAAAAAAGAGGTTGTAAAGGTTTGCTGCTGAAAATGTTTAGTTACGTTTTTCTGGGTTTGGTGTAAAATCACATTACTCAGTAGGATTAGTTATTAAAAACATAAGATGCTGTAGCTACAAAATAAGCTGCTCTTCAAAATAAATGCTCATTTGTAAATCATATTAGGGCATTTTTAAGTATAATGCATATTAGGAAATTGAGGCTATGCGCACACATTATTCCATATGTCTAACTAATAAATGTTCTGACTGATAAACAGTAGCTCAGCAGCGTAGTGGCTTACATGTTTGCCTAACAAGTGAAATGTTCACAGTTTGGTCCCAGGACAAGACCCAATCTCTTTTGAGGTTGCATGAGGAGCAATATGTAGTGTGAATGATCTGTAATCAAACATGTAGAGAACTGTACATGAAGCTGAAGCGACCCTTTCTGGATAAGGGAGCAGGGGAAAGTATCTTTTTCTGGCAGATAAATGATGAGATCATGTGGTTTAAAACAACATTTAACCACAGCGCAGCCACCATATTACCTTGCTGTTCTCTCAGTTAGAGAGCCTTCTATCAAAGAGAGTCCTGAGATCCTCTGAAACTGGATCACTGTGTGGTGATGCATGGTTTGGTTTTAAACTAGATTCTGTGGAACTGTTATGCAATGCCCTCCATCTGTTTATTGTTCAGTGAAGTCATTTCACTGATGTCAAAAACAACACTAAAAACACATCTAGCACCAGATTTGTATTAATTTGGTTTAATTGCATTCATGTTGGGAGTGTGACAGTGGGTGTTTTGTGAGTAATGTTTCAGACTCTATTTTTGTTCATCAGTAGAGTCTGTGGAAGTAATCATTGTTTAAAGCAATAGCTCTTGCCAAAGAAGAAATAAAAGATTCCCTCAAAAGGACTAATGACTTTATTGTAAAACAACAGGCTTTATATGCGTATTTATACACGTATAAACAAACATACAGGAAGAAATGTAATGATTTTGTCTTTGATTCCTCCCCGGATACACCTAGCACTGAGTGAAATGGGAGAATCACTGTTTGAATTCAATTCAGTTCAATTCAGTTTTATCTATACAGCGCAACAGTCAACTCAAGGTGGTTTATATCGTATCGTAGACCGTATGATAATTAGTGTTGGTCAAGTTACTTGAAAAAAGTAATCAGTAACTAATTACTGATTACTTCCCCCCCAAAAGTAATCCCGTTACTTTACTGATTACTTATTTTCAAAAGTAATTTGTTACTTACTTACTTTTTAAAGAAAGGATTTACAACCTGAATAGGTTTTCAGCCCAATTCTATTTTTTCTGCATAATCCATCACAAGTTTTATTAGTTTAATCTTTTAACTTTACGCATGAAACAAAAATTAAATTATATGCAACATTCTCTGACTGGAAGAAATTTGTTTAACATTTAAACCAATTTTCTGCATATTCCAGCATATAAAATAAAATAGTTTTTTGTGTTTACACTCACTCTTTCAAATAAATGCACATAAAACACAGCAGAAAATAAATAAAATCAAAGACTCAGTGGTCCTGTTGCTCTATTTTCACCTGTATAGCAGGAGTGAGGCAGGCGGAGGTTTGCCCTGGTGCAGGTGTGTCGTAGCGGTCAGTGGAAGGATTTCCGTGGCAGCGTACTGTCGGTGCTTGCTTGGAAGTTTATGGGTTTTTTCGCTGTAAAAATAAGTTTTTAAATAGGTCAGTACTTCCACTCTTTAAACGCTGCATGGTCATACTCTCTGCCGCACTCCTTATATTATCTATTGTTGATCTGCACACAGCTGTTCCCACGAATGTCGCACTCGCTTACGTCATTATCATGAGACACTCTCGCAAAAAAATCACAGTTTTAGTAACGCAGTAACGCAGCGTGCTCACGGGAAAGTAACAGTAATCAAATTACCTTTTTTGCAATAGTAATCCCTTACTTTACTCGTTACTTGAAAAAAGGTAATCGGATTACAGTAACGCCCATCTCTGATGATAATACATACAGAGAAAATCCCAACAATCATATGACCTCCTATGAGGAAGCACTTTGGTGACAGTGGAAAGAAAAACTCGCTTTCAACAGGAAGAAACCTCCAGCGGAACCAGCTGTGGTGAGAGGAGGAAGTTGGGACAAAGGACATGATGTGTAAGAGAGCCAGAGATTAATAACAAGTGTGATTCAGTGCAGAGAGGTCTATTAACACATAGTGGTTGAGAAGGGTGACTGAAGAAGAAATACTCAATGCATCATGGGAATCCCCAGCAGCCCACACCTATTGCAGGGTGGATTCGGGGTCACATGATCCAGTCCTAACTTAAAAAATCTTAAAAGTAGAGAGAGTGTCTAATCCAGGGTTAGGCAACCTTTCTGATGAGGAGTGCCATTTAAGATTTCCTCAGAAGTCAGTGTGCACTATATAGAACCACTTTATAGAATTATATTTGTTTGCAGATGCTATCAGCGAATAGTTATCAGCTATTTTGAAACAAAAAAAAGACACTTTTTATCCATAACAAGAACTCCATAACACCAAATGAACTGTACAACAGAAAATGCAAATGCTATTTATGGTGTCCTCACAACAATGATAAGAAAAATAAACTGGGCCAATATGGCATGTCTGTTAATACACTCTGATCTCTGGTCTCCCACTCAGAGACACAGGTCTCCAAGTGTCCAGCATTCAGACGGCTACCTGAGGACACTCATGTGAGAGAAAATCTGCTCACACAGATATGTAGAGCCAAATACTGTCAATAAGGCCTCTGCAATGTTCTGAAGACATTTAAACTTGTCAGGTAGTGATGTCCAGCAGGTGAAAATGCAGCTCCATGAACACGCACAGCTATGGATTCCAGCTGCTTCAATGTTATATGTATGATTTCTATACATTTTACGTCAGATAAAAACTTTGTTTGTAAGCTTCAGATAATTATTTAATAACAGCCAGACATTTTAAATGAGAATAAGAAAGTATTTCTTTGTGCCCCCCTTTCCCTGTTAATGCCCTACCTGGCCCCCTGGCAAAACTTTGCTAGACCCGCCCCTGCACAGTTACCAGCTGTCAGCTACATAGAAAAGGATCCTGGTGTTATTTGTCTCTCAGAAACAGTTCATAACTTCCCTTCAACTCATTCATGTCACCTAAAAGGTAAACCTGTTTCTCCATCACCTGTTCAGCTCTGATGATTCAGTAAGGACATCTACTCGTTCCATCTTCATGTTTCCCTCTCACCACATATCCAAACCGATATCATGACCAGCAGCTTTACAGCTGTGGCTCCAGCAAACATCAGCTGATACTAGAAATTAATATTAAATCAATTCTAACAACAGCTGATCAAGCTTAAACATGCTGCTGTTGTTTAGCGCGACATTTGGCGGTTTCCTCTTTCTGGCGCAAAGTGGGCGATACACAAATGAGAGAAAAGCCCATCAGCTGATCATTGATCAGTTTCACAATTGAAGAAGAAATAGGAGAGAGAGGGGGAGAGAACGAGAGAAGAAGAGGCAGCTGTGCAGCGTAACGACAGAATAACTCTGGCTTTGTGTCTTTTTCCATTGTAGCTGAAGTACGGGACAAACTGTGTTCCTTTTCACCACAACACGAAACGCGTAATATTTTCTCTGAATACGAGAAGATTCCGTCTTTTTACAGGACGGTTGGCAACTCTACAAACTAACCTTATGAACTAAATAAAGTTCAACATCAGTAACATCATAGCACCCACCCAGCTGTATAGAAACTCCGTCATGCTAGCTAGCACGCAGTACGAGTTATTGTAACTGTCGGACAGTCGGACCAGCGGCTGAGACCAGCGGCCATGACTCTCCTCCTGCCTCCCCTTTCTCTCATCCACCTGCTGGCCTCCACCACTTGCTAATTTTACTGAATCTGAGGAAGCTCCGCCATAGCCGCCACCAAACAACTGAGTTATTTTTACACACCGACCAGCATCTGGCCAATCCACCACCTTTCATTGTTTATACCGTTACAAAGAAAAACAAAAAAGTCACCAGGCCACCGAGCAAATGCCCAGTGTGCCCGATGGCCAGTCCAGCTATGGTCGTGCCATCAGTTAACCCTTCACACCAACTGTGGCACGCGTGCCTATAGGGTTGCCGACCCCTGGTCTAATCGAATCGAATTTGATGATCATATGACCATAAACTCAATTATCGCTTTATTAGGTACATCTGTTCAATTGTTCTTTAACACAAATATCTAATTAGTCAATCATATGGCAGCCACATCCTACCCAAAGACAAAAACACACACTTCTTGGCCACATCAATAGGTATACCTGTTCATTTGCTGGTTACTGCAAATCACATGTGATCAAATCAATGCATTTAGGCATGTAGATATGGATTTTCTGAAATACAAGGTTCAAGCATCAGAATGGGGGAAGAAAAATGTAATTTAGGTGACTTTGAATGTGGCATGGTTGTTGTGACAGATGGGCTGCTCTATGTATTTCAGAAACTACTGATCTGCTGGGATTTTCCCACACAACAAGCTTTCGGCTTTAACAGAGAATGGTGTGAAAAAGAGAAAATGTCCAGAGAGGAGGAGGGCCAGAGGTCAGAGGAGAATGGCCAGGTTGCTGTTAACCATGCTCATCCTGTTGTGAGCACAGTCTACACATCTAATGATGTCAAACTGGTTTCTTGAAAACGACATTGAGTTCTTTGTATTCATCTGGCTGACACAATCACCGGATCTCAATCCAGAGTTGAGAAAGTTGGGATGCGGTGGAATGGAAGATTGGCATCATGGATGTTCAGAAGAAGGTTGTGGCAAAGAAGGTTTAACTCTCCACAACGAGTTAAACCTTCATCGGACAATGAACTTGCAACATAACAATGAAAAGAACGTCATATTTTCCAGTAACAGTCTGTTGTTGAAATTTTGAATTTCCAAGTCTCAATATGAAGGGCTAACCTGACTCCATAGGTTTGGAATCACTGTATCAATATTAGCCTTATTGCCTTATTGACATTTTGCACACCATGACCCCTCATCCAACTCACAGTCAAAATCAAACTTAATTTTAATATCAGTTTCCTTCCTTTATCCCTTCTTTCCTTCCTTCTGGCCAGCAAGCCTTATCCGTGGCGCACTAACAAAGGGGAAAAAAAAAAAACTCGCTGGCCCCGCCCCCTTTAAAAACGCAAAAAAAAGAAGAAAAAAAAAGAAAAAAAGGGGGGGGGGCGGGGGAGGAAGGCCAGCAACAATGTGATAGACAACACAGCCGCTCTGCTCTCTCAGCGTAGTAGTGGATATCTTCACAGTGACCAGAGAGCAGAGGCGAGCCAAAGCGAGCCGCATGCTCGCTGTGCAACAAGGGGGACGGGAGCAAAATGAACCACCGGAAAGCCGCAGCAGCAGCATCCATTGAGGACCCGTAACAGTATTTGGGTAAGGCTTTGTTTGCTCTCCCTAGGATTTCGATACAGTTCTGCATTTTCTGATTATGAGCGCTTTGTGCTTTGAGCGGAACAAGGGGAGGATGTGTTCGCACGATGTTTGCTTAAAGCGCTGCAATACCGAGAATTTGAAAAAAAAAAAAAAAAAAACCCTAAATAAAAAGAAAAAACATGCGGATGAGAATGTAGCCGACAGCGCTTTGTCTTCGTTACTTCTCCGGAGCAGCATAACCATCACAGGAAGCTCATTTTAACAGCGGCTCATTTTTATTAGTATCTGCGCTTCTGTGTTTGGTTAGATTGTTAAATTAAAACAGAGGCATTGTTGACACAGGCAGCAGAGTTCATCGTTTCTGACGCGCTCCTGTTACCCGGCGCTGTTTAGTGTTTTTCTTTTTTTTCTGCTTCGCCCCACAATGGATTGATTTCATTCACAGCTCACTGTGAAGCCAGGCCCCCACTCCGCTCTACAACTTGGGAAGAACATGCGGAGGTTTCTCGCTGCCTTAGCGCTCAGTTATTGATGCACATGCTGGAGCAGCTCCACACAAAACAGCAAACCAAGGCCAACTAAGGAGCTCCAGGTTAAGACAACTGGAAGGAAAAATAATAATTTATTGAATTAAATTAAAAACAGTTGTATAGTATTACATTAATAGCGCTTATTTGACGCAAACAAAAATCAGTGCCACTTTAGTTAAGGTGGAAATAACCTGCTTTGTATACCAAAAGTTACATTTAGCAGTCATGATTTGGTGCTCACGTGCTCCTTATTGAAATGTCTTTTTCCTTTATAAACACAGCTGCTTCCCCTCAGTTCACTTCACTTCAATTCGGTGTTATTTATGTAGCGCCAAAACACAACAACAGTTGCTTCAAGGTTCGTTATTGTAAGGTAAAGAGCTTACAATAAACAAAAAGAATTCCCATTAATCAGACAACCACCTATGAGGAAGCGCTTGGGGAAAGTGGGGAGGAAGAACTCCCTTGTAACAGGAAGAAACCGCAGAACAGGCACAGGGAGGGGGGAGACGTCTGCCAAGACCGACCGGGGGTGATGGGAGGAAAAGAGGACAGAACACACACTGTTGAAGAGAGCCAGAGATGAATAATGACTAATGATTAAATGCAAGTGGTGTTTAAACACATTTTGACACAGTTGTAGCCATTTGTTTTTAAAATTAGAAGCTAACCTATTCTACTTTACATTCACTCACAGACTAACACCAGGTGATTGAAAGCAGTGAAAACAACAACAACAGGACCAACAACACACAGACACACACTGGTGTCAAGAGCAATTAGTGCAGAAGGTTTGGAACGTGATGCCTTTTGAAGTAGTGCGAGTTGTCTTGATATCAGCAACAGGAAGTTTTATCACTGAGCTGTCGCCACTTTTAGCTGAATGTCACCGTAACACATTAAACCTGCCAAAGAAACGCACACAGCCTTCAAGAACCACGGCGGAGTTTGGGAGTCGACTGAAACTCATTACAGTGAGAACACGCGCACACGCACAACCTCGCTGTTCTCCGTAGTCCACCGGAATCAAAGGCACCGGTCTGTTCTTTTGTATTTTCCTTCTCTGTGCATCATAAACAGCTCAGGGAAGGAAATTCAAAGCTCCTCTCCAGGTTATAGTGACATTGCATCAGAAAAGTGTTATTACGTGTGCGCGTGTGTAGAGCTGCTGAATATTTATGTGCGCTGTGGTTTTCAAGGCTTCATGGAATTTACAAGGACAAGGACAAAAGTTGAATATAATGGTCACTGTTTAAACTGTAGAGGTAAAGTTATTGTTGTTAAATTATTCATTTATATATGATAAAATAAACCAGAGCAAAAACGCAGGATCGCTTTGTGTTCTACTTCTCAAACCATAGATGTTCTTAGCCCCTCTCACAGTGCATTATAAATGTGCAAATGAATGCTTGATACACACAGATTTACACCCGCGCTGTGTGAAAGCGTTGTGACTGTCACACAACTTCTGTATTACTGCTATTACACACAACTAGCTAATCGCATCCACGCGTTGGCTGGCACCTCTTTGTGTCTGCAGCTGGATGTTTATTGTCTCCAATGGGGCTCCCTCCCTCTGTGTGTGCAGACAAGGCAAAGGTGTTAAGGAGAGCTCCTTTCTTTGCACACACTAACACTAATACACCACATTTACTCCACCACAGCAAATACATCAAGCCATTTTTACACACAGAGTCTTTATTTCTTTATCGAACTGATAGATATTGACCAGCATGTAGTTCTTTGACACGCTGAGTGCAGCTCAAAGTCGTCATTGGAAAAATGTGTGTAAATACAAATCAGCAAGTCGCTGAAACTGCAACATTGTAAGCATGTGGGTCAGTATCGTGTGTTCACGATTCTCACAATCTCTTTCCTTTTCAACCTTTCTGATCATGTGACCCAAAGTTGCATTCTGCCATGAAGGTAGTAAACATGTAAAATGGTAAGGGTGTAGAGGTTCTGTAAAACTAGTGAGAATTTACACTGCAAAGAAACACATTAGGTTGAAAGGAAGGTTTGGAGGTTAATTACACACACACACACATATATGTAAAAGGGTGTATATGTAAAAGTGTTGTGTGTGTGTGAGTGTGTGCACTCATGAATATGGCTCTAAAAATACTAGGAGGTGAAAAAAATGCTAACAGATGAAATGCATAATTGAAGTCGGCTATGACCCAGTAACAGTGTTGGAGTCAAAGACTGACTGTTCTTATTAGCATCAGATGAGAGGATGTCTGAGAGGGGAAGTGATTCATACCAGCTTTAGTCTGGATTAGGCTGTAAAGAGATAGATAGATGTGCAGCAGTCGATCTGTTCACGAGCAGGGCTGTGAAGTGGATATTGCACCGCTGCAGCCTCGAAGGTGCTCGGAATAGTTGCATTGATTAAAGTATAAGATGGTACTGCTGATATTGAGGTTTTCAGAATGCTTTTTTTTTTCAAAACCAGTTCATATTGATTTAATTTTTTAATTGCATTAAGCCTGCAGTAGCATGTTTTTCATCACCTGAGGGCAGTGCTATGAACAAAGTTCAACAGAGTCAGGTTTCTTTGCGTTAGCTGGCTCGACAAAACCCAAAGCCTGAGTTGGAGGTAGTGGGCATCATGACAGTATTTATCAGTTTTTTCTGTCAAGTTGGGCTTTCTGCCTCAAGCTCTGCACACTCACATAAAAATGGGCATTTTTGTAGGTAATGTGACTCTTCTTCCACCAAAAAATGATCCCTGTGAGTGCCACCTAGTCTAGCCAGAGACGTTATCAGATGGTGATAATTAATAGTGATTAAAATTCTCCAAAGAACAGAAAAAGTATCCGAGTAAAATGCAACACAGTTGCAAATAAGACAAAATTAATGCTGCAGAAAATTAATAATCTGGTGATTTTTTACCGCAGAGCGGTAAAATAAATATATTAATTCAAGTTATGCTGAGTGCACTTTCTGCGCTCTGGTTTTTTTCTAAGGTAACGGCTCCAGATTAGAAGCCCTGAAACTTTAAACGGATTTATTGAACACTAAAGGTTTATTGTCCCAATAAATGAGATCGCTGAAAGCGGTTTAGTTTGTTGGCAGATTAACTCAAATTAATGTTATTGAGTAAACAGGTGTTTCACATATAAAACATATTTTCCCAGCAAAGATTTTAAAAGATTAGCACTTTAAACGTGCTGTAAATGATAGATTTAAATCAGATTTTAGATTTTAAACCAAAACTCTAAAACTGTCCTCAGGTTATATGCTTAACATATAACCTATTACCATGGGGATTTAGGGTACTTTAAGCTCAAAGAAGCTCACTAAGCCATTAATCTCTCTGAGCAGCACATGCCCCAAGTGAAAACAAGTAACCCAAACTTTTTAACTTGACATGCCAGCCTTTGTATGTATCCTTAATTTGGACTTGTGTTTCTATCTAGCTGTTAGATTTATCCAGTGTTGGGTTACTTTTAAAATGTATTCCATTACAGATTACAGAATACATGCCCCAAAATGTATTCTGTAACGTATTCCGTTATGTTACTCAATGAGAGTAACGTATTCTGAATACTTTGGATTACTTAATATATTATCATGCTGTTTACAACTACGTGAATGTACTATTGCTGTGATTTATTACTGTTACTGAAGGTCCGCGGCTCCGAACCGTAGTAAAGGGACCTCTGGCTAATACGGTTAGTTCTGTGTCGGGTGAAAACTAGCTTTACTTTGTTGTCTGGGTCAACAGTCGAGTCTTAATAGCTTACTTACAACTGGGCTCGTCAGGCACTCTTCTTGGCTGCAGTGGTTATTATTATATTTACATGCTTCCAGCTCCCGTTTTTGCTCGATGACAACTCGTACTTTTCCTTTTTCTCCCTCCCTCGCTCACAGACACATAACGTGTATGGCAGTCCATTCTCCCTGCAGCACGGACTACACTGCCTATGATGCTACATTCTTTAGGGCTATACCGGTAGCATTCTGCCTATTAGCTTAGCACAACAACAACAGGCGCTCTCTCACCCAGGAGACACGCAGCGAGAGAGCGTCACCCTGTAACCATGGCAACCGTAACGCTGCCACCTGGAACAACAGAACGTAGCTGTCAAACAAAACCCAAACAGTCCTGACCCGCCACAATATGAAACAGGGAAGTACCGCCGTGTAATCCATTTATTTCAACAAAGTAACTGTATTCTAAATACCACCTTTTTAAACGGTAACTATAACGGAATACAGTTACTCATATTTTGTATTTTAAATACGTAACATGTATTCCGTTACTCCCCAACACTGGATTTATCACAGTTTTTCAACAATGAAAGGAAGAAGTTAAGACTGTGCAACTAGTTGCACAACTTGTAACTGTCAGAAAAGTTTCGAAACTTGTTTGCTTTCACAGAATCTTTTAATGTGGGCTCAAAAATTGCAGCACGTAAGAAATGTTAGGCTAATTTGTTTGTTTCATGTCTATGATAGAAAAAAAACTATGTCAGTGGAGTTTTAAAAAACCAAATATCAGTATCTGTCCTAATAACAAAATCCGGCATTGTTCGAGCTCTACTAGTGAATCTCTTGATGCATGCTTAATCATCCAGGTAAGTAAATGCTGAAAATTCTACGTCCAGATGAACAGAATCAACCTGGTGAATGTTTTGATGCTTTCATATGTATGTGTACTAGACTGTAAAACAACCTTTGTAAGACTCATGTCACACAACGTGAGATCAGATTGTGTGATTAAAGAACAGCGTAAAGCTGATGAATATGAGGGCAGAAACAAATCATCTGCTTGCGTCATCTGGTTTGTGCTGCTCTTATCTGTGGAAATTACAGTACGCAAAACGTGTTTTGAAATATATATTTTTTCTTTTATGTTGCTTTCTGTTGCTTTTGCATGTGATGGTCCACTTATGGAGTCACCTCGAAGGGGAATTGGCATGATTTTATGTTTTTGGTTTGGTTTTTTTGGATGTTGGTGGGAGCGTGAGTCACACAGTCAGAACCTGGTTATAAATTAGTGAAGGTGTGAATTTCGCCACAGGGCAGCTGTCTTTGATTGGTGCATTTGAGAGACGGCCACAGATTTTTGCCACCTTTCCCAAAGGTGTCCAAAATCAAACAGTGTAAAGAGGCCTTTAGTCTCTGATTGTGTCCATCTGCTGTGTGGTGTTCAATAGGTTTTCGAAGGTGACTTTTGAAAGCTTTTTTTTCTTCTTCTTTTTGTGAGTAAAAGCAACCACACAGTAATGTCACAGGCCGAAAAGCCCTGCAAAGCTGAGGGGAGCTGCAGAGTCAGGTAATAATTCTCCAAGTTTTTGATACACGAGCTCCTTTGTAATTGTTCCTAACATGCTTGCAATTTTACTGTTGGCGATGGCTAGAGGTAGGGTTTCAATTTTATCCGCACCAGACTGTAAATGTTGAGATACAGTGCAAAGGAGTGGAGGGACTTGACGGGCAGGCCACTCCGGGAAGGTGGAGGTGTAATTTCAGATGCCCACTAACCGACCAGACCAGCAGTTATCTGAGCTCAGGCTTCAAAAGCCAGGAGAGCTGGAGTCATCAAGCCCAGCTGTGTCCCTCACTCCTGGCTGTAGTGCGTGAGGCCTCGGAGGATGACCCCTCTGAACACAGCGGCGTCTTTGGTAATTAGCTGTCTTCACAGGATTGTAAAATTCCCGAGGAGGCGTTATTCAAACTTAGCTCGTGTGCAACTCGATGTTCAATGCTGTAGTCCTTATGGTGTGTCTTCTTAAAAAGGGACACGGGATATTCAAGCAGCTTATTATGGCATCACATTCTTATTTTTACTCTTAAGTCTCTAATCTCAGTTCATGAGGGGAGGCAAGTGTCCGGAGTTCAGACAGATTATAAAAAGGTTAGCTTTCTGTAAATGGTTCTTGAGCTGTAGATTAGTGGGTTTGGTCTCTGCACAGTTAAGTAAATAATATTTATTTATATAGAACTTTTTAAGCAAAGAATCTATTACAAAGTACTTTACAGGGAATTTAAAACTATATCGCACAAAAACAACATAATATGAAAGAACATCATCCAAATACCTGTCAAAAAAGATTGGTTTTCAGCTGTTTTTAAAAGAAAAACAGCGATCGTGGAGGCGCGGTGACGTGGAGAATGCTTACGCCCTTGCTCAGCATTCCTCTTCTCCGATTCTAAAATGCAGTGTTTCACGCTACCTGTCAGCATTGATTGTGGTCCCAACAGGCAGAAAGTCAACCAACAATACCCCTTTTCGGTCCCAAAACACAGTTGCACACTGCGTGCACTGTGCGTAAGCATTCTCCGTGACACAGCGCGTCCACACGTCGCCCTTAAAACTGTCGCTCTCCTGCAAAACTTTGGTTGGAACATCATCACCCAACCACCCTATAGTCCGAACTTTACACCCAGTGAGATAATCCATCCACAATACGAGGTTAGTCATTTATATACTGATGCATGGGCTGAGCTGTAGTTACATCGTAAGGTTTTAAAAACTGATCTTTAAAATGAACAGCGGCAATAAAAACCGAGAGAGGCCGACAGTGATCACTGACTGTTTTTAGGGGCTTTTTGAGATTAAATAGAACAAGATACAAAGCATGTTAAAAACACAAAAGCCTACGCCTACGCAGGGTAGTTTGGGCCCGGAAGCAAGATTTGTCATGTCATCACTTAAAGACTGGATCCCTTTTCTGTGTGTGGACCAGAGAAATATCGATACTGGCAGCAGTTTTCTGAGCCTGTTTGTCTCGTTTCCTAATCATCAGTAAGCGTGCGAGGTGATACGGTCTGGTACTACAAACATCGCCATGTACTTTCAGCCTACACAAGAAGGGCAACAGACAACGAAAGAGGCTTTAAGTGGACTTTCTCTACTTTTTCCCCACGTCAAACGGCCGCCCGCTGTGGGCGTCAGCACTCCCGGCTGTATTTATGGGCCATAATGTGAGGTGTGGAACTGCATTTCCTTCATAGGACCTTGCCGCTGGCAGACTGTATTCAAGCGAGCGCTATGCACCGTGAAAGCCTGTCATCAAGAAGCACTGCTCTGTGTGATTTATCAGAAGAGGATGTGGTTGGAAGGTCACAATGAGTCAACCTTTTCCAGCCATATAATTTCATCAGATTTGCCATTTTCCTCCGGTGAAGAGAACTTTGTAAACTAAGCACTAGTTTCATTTCTCTTCCCCCCACTTTTTGGAACCATGAATTGCCAAGTCCTCTAAATATAGTGTCATTTTAGACTTTTTAAGTCTTCCACCTATTTAGACTCTAAACAGCCAGTGTGGTGGCTGATGAATAATAATTTTCTCTTGTCTAATGTCTGCTTTGAATAAGTCACGGGGTTTTTTTTTCCCATTGGCTGTGTCAGTAGCACTAGTCTCAAATAAAACACGTCCTCTCCTCTGGTAATTACAAGGTGCACAACCAGCTCTCCCAGTGTTCTGATAGAAAGGGGCTAATTGCCAGTGCAGTGACCTTGTCCACATATGTGTGTGTCCAGGTGTTGTCTCAGTATTATGGTTTCTTCTCTCCTTTCTGCAGAGTGAAGACTCTGTTGTTTCCTCTGTGCTAAAAATCAGTTGTGGGTTTTCTGTAACAGATGGACTGTGACAGGTGTGCTTGTGTCTGTGTGTGTGTTTTGTGTGTGAGAGACTTCTGCTTCCCTGCACCTCTTAGCCATTATTAGGTGTAGCTGCTTCTTCAAAGCAAGATTAATGAGTTTCTGAGCATGCCTTTGCAAAAATAGACATTTTTGCTCAAGTGATGTAATCAGCGCTGTAGTTGAAGGAGGATAGAAGGGGACAGGACAGACCTAATCTCCCTCAGTGGGATCGGTCTTTAATGGAGTTGGTGCTTTTTGCTCTGACCTTGCTGGACCTGATATTACAGCAGCATGAAGCCATCTCTCATGAGTCTGATCCTGTTACCACCAAGTGGGAATCCGGATGAAAGACGTCTCTTTCTCGGTATTTCCTATAATTGATGAGCCTGTCTGTAACTTATTTGTTTTGTGGGCTGTGTCATTGTATCAACACAAAAACGGACAAGTTTTTACACGTAACTCATGATTACATTTTCTTTTTACAGGAAAGTGGTGGTGCCAGGCAGCACAGGAAAACAAAACGACACACACTGTTGTCCCGGTTAAACCAGTAAGTCTATTAACTAGTCACATGGTGCTAGCATTCACCCATAATTTAGATGTTGTCAGTGCTGTTTAGTAGGTGTGTGTTGCATCGTTCACTTTGCTGTTTTGTTTTTATGGAAATGAGTTGTAGTGTTTTGGTTGATCCCTAAGCTACAGTTTGGTTAGAACGCCTAGATGTTACAGACAGATATTTGTTTGCGTTGAGACAGATGCGTACTTCAGGAGGTGAATGGAAATGTTGCACAGTCTGTGAACTAATGATACAAAAGTCTGGTGGGACATTATCGTGAGAGGCCCTTTTATGATCCAGTATTATTTGAGGATTTGTATGTTTTTAGGAAATTAAGATTTAGGAAATTAGATTTTTTTTACATGTGTTGACCAGTTTTGTGTCATAGTTTTTGAAAAATTATTTGAGTTTTTTAAAATTAATTGTGTGCATTTAAAAAATAAAGACTACTAGGCGGGGGCTGTCTGTGCTGTTTCACTATCGTTGTTCTCGCATAAACTAGCCCTCTGTATACATAAAGAGCTGAGCAATGCAATTCAAGTAGTGCACCATAACTAATAAGTAAGTATTAATGACTCTGGTGTTTACTTTCTTAATGAATGGCTGACATTAAAGCAGTGATTCTCAATTGGGGTCTCTTGATTTTTGTCAGTCCAAAATCCAAAGCTGTTCACTTTTTAATTACTAGGAAGAAAAAGAAGACCAAAAACAAATCAGATCATCTGAGAAATCATTTGAGAATCTGAATTTCATTTGCTGTTTTATTATCGGTTATTGTGCTGACTAAAAAATACCAAGAAGAAATGGACACAACTCGGAGTGAAAACAAAGTGGAACAAAGAGGACTTGGACTCTAGTGTCACAACAATACTCTTGCTGATACTCTTTTAGTTACTCTTGTAGTTACTCTTGTAGTTAGCCTTCTGTGTATCTGTCTACATATTTTTTCCTCCCTTTTGGTTGTAGAGTCCTTATTTAGCTTCTGAGATTTAAATCATTTCATTGTTTGTGTAGCTGTTGGAAATGTGTTTTTAAAACCGTGCTTAGCTGCAGCCATGTGATTATTAGCGTATGTGACTGGCAGGCAGTTGATTGGCTGGAACTAGCTGTGTTGTGTATGTGAAAGGTGTCATTTGTGCGGAGCCGGTTTCTCTAATGCCAGTACAAATTCACATTTCCACAAAAAGACTGACAGTCAAAACAAGATTACAATAACTACAAGCAAGCAACGAGGAATATTCAGTCAGTTCTCTGTATGTGTACAGTACAATATTAAAATGACCGACGTCAGAGCAAAGCCACGCAGATGTGATCACAGCCAGCCAAGCGGTGTCTGCGCTTACATCTGCATGCACAGTACCACAACTGAATGTAGGTCACAGATGAAGGCAGTGGTAGTGGTGGTGGGGGTGGGCATTGGAAATGGAAGTGAAGGGAAGAGGAAGCCCTTCATTATGTCATTGTGTTGGAGTTTCAGTGACAGGACTAGAATAGGATGTACAGGGAGGTTTTAAGAATTAAAGTAATAATTCTTCTACATGTCCGCAAAAACAAAGATGCAATATGTCAGCAGGCCCGTCTTGTTCCTCTCTGACAGGGTCAGAAAACAACTACCTGCATTAGATAAATGACTTCTGCTCACTTTTCTTTTTTTTTCCCAGCACAAGAAAACGTTTCAGCTTTGACATTATCCTGTCTCCACTTTCTCATTTATGTGGGCTTCAGTCTATTTGCTATTCTTATCAGCTGCTCTTTGAAGTTTGAAGATGTGATGAAGTGTAGCAGACCCTTTGGAGAGCTCAGATACTGCCAGTGTAATTACACAGGATGAAGTGTTCTGTACCACATGGTAATAACTCCATCGCCTCCTGAGGCTAAAAGTACGCTGTGCAGCAGGGCACTTATGAAGTGAGGAAGGAGAGACACTCTTCATTTAATCTTTGCATGCGCTTCGTCTTTATGTTCGATTTCTCACTTCAGCTCACGTATTCAAGTGACCTCTGACATCTTGCTTTTCATTTTCGGTGTCTCATTTGTTCCTTGTCAGATCCAGAACCGCCCAAGTTTCCCCAGATTAGATGAGAAAGTGCAGCATGTACAGTGAAATGTTATGCACTGGACGGGCTACGTTTGAATGATATCCATTAACTTTGGACGATTGGACAAATGCACCGCCCAACCCTGTTATTTAAAAAAAAGAAAAAGAAAAAAGAAGCAGTTCCAGTGATGGCCCCGGCTCTGGAAGTGTGTCTGTCTTAATGACACTTACAGCTTGAATCGTGTCGGCAGACCAAAAACGTTGGACGCATTTTAGTTTCCAGAGTCTGTATTTGGTATGTTGCTAACATGGTTAATTTCCATCTCTGTCTCATATAGAGCAGTTTAATTGATGAGATCAAAGGCTGTGTAGCTGTTTCATCACTTTTACACTTTATTATTTTGCCTCTTGGAGTAATTTATTCAATCTCTTCTTTTGGAAAAGTTCTGCTCATGTGAAGGGGAGTGAAGCGTGAAATGTGAAATGCAGATTAGTTGGTGGAATTGCACCAAAACAGCATTCTACTTGACTTTGAACTAGGTGATGTGAATAAGCAATGAATAGGAAAGGGCTCTGTTCCAACAAGTTCTGACTTCAGCCATAAACATATCAGAGTAGATTAACTCAGAGATGTTCAACTCGTAGCTTTTAGTTCCGTGAAGGCTGATCAGAATAAGTTCAATCTGCTCTGAGTGCGTTCACCCCGAGTTAAGTGTGTGCATGAGTAGAGGGGAAAAAAGCGATCATCAGCAGAGCTTCGGGATGCACCATGGCAACCGGTAAATAGAGAGCAAAGCTTCCATTTGAATCCAGTTGACTGAGGAATATGAATGTGTGTCACCGTGGACCACGAGTTTGATCTCAAGAACAGAACAGAGTCAGTTTAGTTAGCTTGAACCACGCTACCGGTATAATAAACACTGTTACATTTTTAAACAGAGGATATCATTTTTTTTGTAGTGTCTTTTTTTATCTTTTGCTATGTGCTAACATGGCTAATTTCTTTTACCTACTTTGAATTTTCAACAGGTAGAATCCACATCCTGTGTCATGTGACTGATTCAGGTGGTTTACATACATACATATTGCTGTAAAGCTTAAAGGTTAATATTTATTCCAAAGTGAAGAGATAAGGTTAACTTGGCTTGAAATATTTCTTTTCTGTCAGAAGCTTATAAAAATGTGTTTTAAATAAATAACAGGTGTAAATAAAAGGTGTAGAAAATCCTAAATCTAATCAGTCAAAAGCTACTAGTCCTACAGAATAACACAAACAAAATGGAAAAGTTAATTCATTAGTCAGTTCCAAATAAATAATGTACACAATAATACAAAATATAATCTCAAATTATATCAGTTCTTCTGTATAGACTTAAAGTGTTAAAAGTGTTGTTTTATTTATAGCCTATTGCACATTTAAACAACAGAAGTTGACCCAAAGAGCTTTAGAGACGGGCACATTTACAATCCAGGTCTCCAAAAAACCCAGTTTCAAAATGGAAAAGCCAAAAGGTGTGTTTGATCGTGTTAAATCACTACTGTGAAAAGTAAAAGTGATTTATTGGTCATTAAAATGTATTCAGAATTTACATATTGATGATGATTTATCTCATAAATCATGACACAATGCTCTGCCCTCTATAAGCTTTATGTGGTAAAAGTATCTGTATATTGTAGCGGCAGAACAGACCCTGTATTTATTTCGTATCGGCTCTATACCGAAATCTGCAGTATTGCACGTTCTAATTTAGCATATGTGTTGCTGCTGCCAGCTGCTGCTTCTATGCTGTATGTACCTAATCTGACATGACTCTAACTCACCATGATATTTGGTTCGACGCTGTGCTTTTGTGTCGTCTCCCTTTTAGTTTTATTGACTTTATGTGACCATGTCTTTGTCTTTTTATTTCCAAGCCCCAACTGTAAATATAGTTAGGCGTGTCAACATATTTGAAAATGTCAGACTATCTCCAACTAGCTTTTAAAAACGTAGTTTAAACATTTAGTCATCTCAGGCTAATCTTTATTGGTATTACTCGCTTCATCTTCAGCTTCTCAAATGTCACAGCCAGTTTTTCTTCAGTGTGACTGACTGCAACGTGACAAATGATTGATTGTTGTGTTGTGTGTCTAAAGCTTTATGCAGATCAATTATATTCAAACAGCAATTGCAATCATGTCAAAGCAGCCATGTTACTAAAAAAATGAACTAATGTCTAACTGTGATTTCAGTGTTTGTTGAAACATAAACTCCTGGAACCTAATTCGCTCCACTTTGTATGATTGAAGAAGTGAAACTGAGTGAAAGAAGAACTGATTCAGATGCTGTCAAAAGAAACGAGTTGGAGAGAAACTCAGAGTTTGCAGCATGAATTGAAACCTGGCTTCTGAAACGGGGTCTGGGACACCGGCAGGGTCTTCACCACTTTCTGTTTCGCCTCACGCTGCTGCACATTACGCAGAGCTTCATAGTAGCTGGACGTGTCTAAAGATGTTTGTACCCGTTAGAATAGTCTAAGCTGAAGGCAGATTAAAACACCCTCCGTTCTTGCACGCCACTTCATGCAGCTCTCATCTGCCTCCAGAAAGACATTCGGTCACATCCCAATAGACACAAATTCCTGGGATAAGACAAGCTGCCATTTATTATGAATAAACTCTATTTATTTATAATAAATGGCAGTTCCAAATGCATAGTTTTTGAACTCTGGAAAATGTGTATATGGGGCAGACTTTGGAAGCTCCCATGCATGCTGACAGGCACTTCAGTGTTAGGGGCCAGTGTGTAGTTTCTCTGAACTAGCTCTTCAGATATGCTGTCCAACCAAGTCAGACATCAAATGCGTTCATAGACATCCCCATCAGCCGCACACTCGGATTGGAATGCATCCCATCATCTTACACAGGCTTGTGTATGTGAAAAGGTCCACAGGAGAGGAGTACAATACCTCTCTGCTCGCTCACCTGCGGAGGGCCGGCCATTCACATGGTCAAGTGGGTGTGAATGTCAGATCTATTTTAAAAGATTATGGTTGGTGTTGGCATCAGATGTGGGGTGAGCAGCCTTGGGACCAGCTAAAATAAATTTTGGATGGAGCATAAATCCAAAGCATGCTTGAGATCAAAATACAATTTGGGTGTGAAAACTTCTCCAAAATACACTCTTTAAGTTCAAGTTCATAAATAACTCTGGGTCCCAACAGTGAGGGTGCATTCACCCATCCAGCAGCCCCTCCTGCTTCAGCCTATTTCTAACAGTCTCCCTCATGTAATACATCACTGGAAAATCTATTTCCCACACTATGTGGAGCACATACTGCATTTGCATTTATACTACACTATGCTCTCTTCCCATAATTCTGGGAGACTTGGCTTGTAAAATTCTAACCTGTTCATAAACGAATTCGAGTATCTACAATAGCTGACCACACGGTTCACTCTTCGATTTGTTGGTCCACAAAATCTTAGTGAACCTCATCTTGTTGCCTTTTCCTTTTAGTTTTTTTCTTTTTACCTCGCGGTGATGTATTAGTTTACAGCTACTAGAGGCAGTTTGAACCATTGTGAGGCAAATATTAAAGAAATTCAACATTATTTATTTTTTAAAACTCTTTCACATGGAAAAGAACTCCGCTCTTGAGTGCTCAATATTTTATTAGGAACAAGTCCTTTGGTTTGTGTAGTAGTTCAGAAAATGTGCAGCCGTCTATTGTAATGCAGTGCGGAAAAATTGGGACCGAAAGCAAGCACTGCTTCAGAGCAAGCCTGCGATAATTACTCTGTGTGCTTTCGGTTCAACCGTATCTTTTATAGGACTCTTTTATTGCTTCTCTTCTGTTTTCTGATTATGTGTTAAACATCGAATATTAATCTTTGTCGGCCCACTCACTGAATAACTCTTCTTAAATTCAGCGAGCCTCACAAATATGTTCCTATGATCCATCTTCAGCATTTCCATTTTTATTTTCTGTAAATGTTATGTGGCTCTTGCTTCTTAAGCCAAAGCAAGAACCTCTTCAGAGACATATATTAACTTGCAGGAGAAATTTTTCAAGGCGTCCATGATAAAAGTATTCGTATCGAGGCTGCCCCTCACCGGTTCCTCAGCAGGGTGCTGTAAAGTGGATTCTCTGAGATGGTGTGCAGCTGGATCCCCCGAGGGCTCTTCTTACCTGGCAGCCAGATACTGGCTGGAGTTCAGCGTGCTGAGAATATTACAGCAGGGAGCTGCAAGGCATGCTCAAGGAATGTGGTTATGGAAAAGAAATGGAAAAGAAATGTAACTATAAATATATTCTCTATTGTACTCTTTCTTGCCTCTCTTGTCGAGTCACATTGCAGTTTTATGGCTCGACTGTGGTTCAGTGTTGGTGCTATGCAGAGCTTTGCAGAGCTAATATGTATAACAACTGGACATGTCTGCTACTGTTGTTCATGCTTTGCCCCTGCCTTGGAAAAAATATGGTGCATGTGTAAGCAATGTGCTCGTTCTGTAGGCAGAATTTCCATAATCATATCTAATTTGGCGAAGAGCTACGCAAATCGACACCATCATCGGACCATATACATTTAAACTGCTGTAGAGTCCCAGAGCAACTACATCATATTGATCTCAGCAGGTTTAAATGCAATTCATGCAGGAGAAAATGACGTCGGCCCTGCTGTTTGAAAAGTCATCCTGATTTTGTTTTTTAACTAAGTGAAGATAAAAGATGTGTGTTTATGGTGTATGAAAAGCAGCCCTGTGATTCTTATCAGTGTTTCCACCTACGTGCATGAGACCACAAACCAGGAACTCTTTGTCAAGGGAGATGTTAGGGGGCCTAACAGTGCTGCATTATGCTAATCACACAGTTGTAGCATAGTCGTTTGCTTTTTTTAAGGCAATCAGTGTGAATTAAAAAAAAAAATAATTGTAAAACATAACCATGGGTGTGTGCAGCTTTTATAACACTATGAGCAATTTTCTGTCTCTTCAGGAACAATTACACCTATAACACTTTGTCTGAACCACAACGTTAGTCATACAAGTACCTTCTTGAACACTAATTTTCTCACAGTTCAGCTAATTTTAGGAGGGACTTCTTAAAAGTCTGTTAGTTTATGCAAGATTTGTGCACTTTGTTGCTTTTCAGTGTCATAGAGAATGTCATAAACTTTATAAACGTTATATAATAACATGTAGTATAAATAAAACGGTAACCTCTTACATAATATACTGAAGACAGCTGATATTAATGTTAAATGCCCAACTAAACACTATCACAACATAAGTGAATACTAAAAAAACAACCTTCTTATCCTGATGTTATTATTTTATGGTATTTTGCCTCAAAAAACAAAACAAGGAAAGATGGCCCAAAGGTAACTATCTAGACACCCTGCTAAATGTCAGTTGCTATCTTCTTTTCCTTATCGTAGATGATATACAGTTTATTTTGGTTTTGCAGTTTTTATATTGGTTGTTGAACCACTGAGTAGTGTAAGTATTTTTTTAATAAAAATGCTATATATATATTTGTGATATTCTCTGTCAAGAACACTAGAATGATAGACGTGGATGCTGGGCGTCTGAGCGTGTACGGCATTCAGGAAAGCAGGTTCAGAATAAGTGACCTTTTGGGAAAATAAAGCCTCACCTGGCATGCAAAGTAAAGAAGACTCTAGTGGAATACAGAATATATAGAAAACGCCACATAAAATTTCAGAATAAGATCCAGGTCCTGGTCCTCATGTGTCCCCTATACCAGGATGCTCAGATGTACAAAAATGTGAGTTTGGATGGCAACGAAAAAGGCACTTAAAAGAATGATACTAAGATTATAGAGCCAAGGTAGGTACAGACAGCGATTTATCATATTTTTCATCATATTTCATCATATTATTTTGATTTTAAAATGTTAAACAAAACATTGAAAAGATAAGAGAAAAATATCGCACTGGTAATAAAGTGAAATATTCAGTTGTGATTTTTGTGAATAGTTGTCCATAGTTAGGTTAATGAGTAAGAGAAGATGGAGTGTTTACTCTTGGTTGTTGTGGAAATGTTGGGACTTGATACCAAATGTTGACATATGCATGTAATATAGATTAGCGGTCCCCAACACCCGGGCCTCGAACCGGTACCGGTCCGTGAGTCGTTTGGTACCGGACCGCGAGAGTTGAGGCTCAGGTGTGAAATGTATAGTTTTCAGGGTTTTTATCGGTTTTCAGTGTTATTTTGTTATCGTTTTGATTGTTAACTCTGTTTTCCTGGGTCTTTTCACGTGTGTTATGAATAAATCTTCTTTTTTTTGGTACCGGTACTAGTTTTATTTTGTTGTATTTATCCGCGACACTTTAAAGGCCGGTCTGTGAAAATATTGTCGGGCATAAACCGGTCCGTGGCGCAAAAAAGGTTGGGGCCTGCTCATATAGATGTCACAAATGTGAATGTTTCACGTGAATATGGCACTTACTTGTTCTTGTTCGGGCATTGTTTTTCACTCAAACTCTCTAACACAGGTAAATAATATGTTACTATAACTATCAAGTCAACAGGCCAGTTTGACTGCAGTTATGTGATGGTGATTACCTGCATTCACACGCACTGTTGCACTTCTTAATCTGATAAGTAACTGAAGTTCAAGCTAATGGAAGATAAATAGAGAGAGGATTAAACTGATGTATGATTTTGTGAACTAAGGAGGAAGCAACACAAAGGCTTTCTCTGACTGCTTTAGGACAATCAATCACTCCTCCCAGAAAATTTAAACACGAACGCCTGGCAGAGGACCGGCAGACAAGCTACAAAAATACTTTTTTACTCCCTTATGAGGTACCTGCAAAAGCTGAGCACATCAGCTTTTGAGCTCATCTTTCATCCAGCCGTGCTTCAGAAAATCTCGAGGGGGGGGGGGGGGGGGGGTACATGGATAGAACAAAATAAAGTAATAAAATAAAAATAAGAAATGGTTGATTCATTTTTGTGTTATTGCATTTAGAACTGTTTATAACTACAGGCGATATCTCTAACTGGGAAGCTGTGTATAACACTGAAACTGAAAATAGGATGTGATGATTTGCAAATGTAATAAACTCATATTGTATTCACAGTAGAGCAAAGCACACAAATCAAATATTTAAATCAAGAAAACAACATTTTAAGAAGGGCAAAAATGTCATTCTGAGAGTGATGGCAGCAACACATTTTTAAAAAGTCAGGACAGGGTCATGCTTACCTCTGTGTGGCATCCCCTCTTCTTTAAATAAGAGTCTGTAAATATCTGGAAAATAAGGAGACCAGCTTTTGGTGTCCCATTCCTGATATGAGACTCTGCCTGCTTAACAGTTCTATGTCTTTTTGTGTTTTTCATTTCATGATGCTCCAGATGTTTGGAGGGAGGCCTGTTCAGCACCCAGACTGGTCTTCTGTGAAGCTATGCTCCTTTGATGGATGCAGCATGCGGTTTAGCATTGTCCAAAAAAAAGAAAAAGATGTTGTCTTGATAGGCGCATTTGTTGCTCTAAAGCCTGTGTATATCTTTCAACAATGGTGATGCTTTTCCAGCTGTGCGAGTTGCCAGTCCCATAGGTGCTAATGCACCCCGATACCATCACCGATAACGAGTTAGATGGTCCCTCTCCTGTTGCAGTCGATCCATGGCATCTCTCTCACGGGTGTGTGATGACAGAATGAGACAAAGTGGGATTTTTAAATTGGTACAACAGGTTGTCCACTAGATATCTTGGCACACGTTCAAATCTCAGCGACCTTGACTTCGAGCTTAAGGTCAGAATAAGTTAGAACAAAGCATTGTTAGACTTTTAGACTGATACTTTGTGGTTCTCAGGCCAAATGTCCAGTAATTCTGAAGGTTCAGTGGACTTTCAGAGGAAATGAAAAACACATTGAGGAAAAGGCCATGGCTTAACAGAAACATCGCACATATCTGCAATAATATATAAACCACAGAATGTTAAATAACTAAAAACATATTTTAGCTCATTCAATGGCTGTTTGACAGCAATGTGACTCAGTTAAGTCAAACTGTAGCAACAGTGACAAGCCCTTTTCAGCATCCCCTGGGAGAACTCTTATCTGCTGTTGTATGCGTTGCTTGAATGTTTGTTATTTTCATATTTGACTGTGTTAGATCTCTTAGGGAGGTGCAGGTGTTTTCTGGTTTCTGAACATGTTTGCTTTGTCATTTGCATTCCATAACATTCAAGCAGTTAACCACTCTCCTCTTTCCTGCTGCATAAGCTTCAGCTGCTTCACTTTCATACACCCACTTTCGATTTCGGTCTTATTCTTTACAAGATCCGCGCTTTATATTCTGTTTGCCTCCTTTGTCCATCACAGCCTCCTGCCAAGTCATTTTGTCTTCTTTTGCTGTCTGGCAATGTCTCTCTTACATGTTTCCCATTTTGTTGTTTCTTTGTGTATCCCTCAGAAGATAGCTCTCTACTCCGCCCCCGCCTCTCCATCTGTGCCACACACTTGTGTTGTTTCACAGTTACTGAAGCACACATCCTGATTGCTACCAGGTGAGGCAAACTACAAGTGCACACACATGCTTGCATGACATGCGTTGGAGCACACACATACAGTCTGCAGTGGTTCAGTGGTGCATTTAGATGACATTTGCTTGATGATAACATTGCCACTGGCTAGGTTTGTGTTTTGCACTTTGTCTTTGCTTTTTGTGTGTCGGGCATACTGCAGCTGTTGTTTTCAGGTGTTAAATGGCGCATTTTCCATTTAGGAACATTTGACCTCCAGTGTGGTAGACATGTCAAAACTCCTAGAATGAAAATCCCACCTGACTGTGGCTTTAAATGTTCTCAGAGGAATCAGATGTGTGTTTCCACAGTGTATTTTCTTTCTCTCATGCCGTTCCTGTTCCCTCTAGCCTAGTTTCTCCCTGCTGCTTTCCTCCTGCTTGACTGGGGTCAGCAGATGAGCTTTGACCTCCTGTGTGGCCCCCGAGCGAACAGCTTGGAAGCTGCGTGAACGCATAGGGGCGGAAGGCCACAGGGGCACCCGAGATCAGTTGTGCTGTACTCTGCAGGACCCAGCAGCTGCAGAGACAGGAAGCTGTAATTAGGACTAGAAGAGGCTTAATACTCAGAGCTATTTTTTTTCCTTCCTGCCAGTCTTCCATTCTTGCTCTCTTTCTCTCTCTAGAGAGAGAAATGCTTCCACATTAGGAGACCAAAACTCGCAATTACATGTGATTGTAATCCTCTGATGTGAGGCAATTTAATGCTTCATTTATTCACCTTCATTGCTGTATATTTCATGCCTTAATCCATCAGTGAGCCCAACGTTTTGTACACCAGAGTATTATCAAAGCTTGGGGGAGGGGGGGGGGGTGCAAAAAAAGTGAAGTAAACAAAGGTGCTATGTTGTCAGATTTGTAAAGTAATGTAACGACGAATGCTTTTGAGTGGTGTGCTAGAACAGTGGGTGTTCCACTGGCTAGCCAAGTACTGATGACTAACTTAAGGCAGACCTTCCCAAAGTGTGGGGGGGCGCAGAGCCATTGCAGGGGGGCCGCGAAATGAAAGGGGGGCGGGGGGGGGGGGGGGGGGGACAAAACGTTTGGACACTGCTAGCACGGGGCGCCCACAGAAACGCAAAGCAGGAGACGAAGCATCGCTGAATATGTTTCCAAACCAACTTCATTCTAAGCCAAAGACTAGAAAATATGGTGAAGCATATCTTCCCTTTGGTTTCACCTGCACAAGGGCCGAGGTAAGTCTCCCCTGCAGAATTGGTTTTCCCTTCATCGGGAGCAGCGCTGGGCTCTTCAAATCACGGACAAACTGTATCACACATTCTTGATTTTCAGTTTACAAACACTTGTTGTAATGACTAACTACTCCTGACATTTTGGAGATGTTAGCTCTTTATACAGTAAAGTTACAGTGGGATACAAATAACATCAGGCTGATCCTGCCACAATTTGTCCCCAGGTTCAAATCACGGGCAAACAGTATCCCACAGCTGTTTATGTTTTTAAACCCACTTTGCACAAAGAGGCATTTTTTGAAAAATGTATTGATAGCAATGTTGAATATTATTACACAGGAAAAAAAAACAAAAACAAACAACTACACGTAAAATAATCACACCGCTTCTGCCTTTGTAAATGGAGGGACAGTAACTGCGTGTAATACCTGCCAGTCAGAGTAACAGTATTTTGTCATCTATCTGCCATTCTGCAATTCATCTCATGTAAACAACGTGGCGCACAGCATGACGTGAAAAAAGGAACATCCCTTTGACATTGCGTGAGGAACTCTGTATTCCTTGTCCGCAGGAAAATGCAAAAAATGAGTTTTAAAAAATCTCCATTTTCGGTGATTCGAAACGCTGTTTGCGTGTGGATATATATTATCTCATGAATCAATTAAATGTTCATTTAGCAGCAGGTAGCAGTGATGTAAAGCATTACTAATTGATCAGCCATTTGGTTCATCACTGTGTACATCTTGGGGAAAGTACTTTAAAGACAAAATCACGATACTCCACTGCCGATCTGTGACACAGCAACAGAAAAACCCCACAACATTGTGGTTGCCGTTAAAGTCATTTTGAAAGCTACTATTTAAACAAAGCTTCTGTGTGGAGCTTTTGTGTGGAGGCTTAAAGTTTCCTTCAAAACCGGTTGTTCAAACCTTCAAACCTCACGTTAACAAGCTTCCATGGAAAAACTTGGGTTGTTTTTGTTTATTAAATTGGGGAATTCATCCAATGATGCAAATTGTATTTCATCTTTGTCTGATGTTGCGTTTAAACACAGCCGGAGCAGCTTTAGTTTTAAAGTTGCGTCTGGAGCTTTCAATCTTACATGAGGGAAGTTTGATTACATCTAATAAATGGGGCCAGTCTTTAAAAATTCTCTTTAGTTGCAAATGGAAAGCGGCCAAGTTCTTGTGTTCAGACAGTGGTTTCCTGTGTGAGCCGTATGGTTTCACGCTCACATCCCCTCATGCATGCATGTGCACGCTGCCTCAACTAATTAGTACCTCTCTTTTTCGCAGGGTTCTGTTATATCCTGGCAGACACATGGACAGGGAGAAATAAAACCGTCAGTTCAGGTGAGTATTTCCAACCTCTCGCTGCAAAGTACAAGATTTTTTGGGCTTCCTATCGGTCTTTAACTGTGCTTCCTTTACAGGCCCTCCACCTGACCTCTGGGATAAGTCCTAGCTGTGGGACTTGATGTTGGTGGGCCCACAGAGCTGGCGTGCATGTGAGAAAGAGGTAATGAAGTCCAGTATGAGGCACTGGCGGAGGCTGATGCTGGTGGGAATACTGGCCTGGGCTCTCTTCTTTCTCGCCCTCCTGTCGTATTTCCTGGATGCTCGTGTGGATGAGCCCCTGACTTCTGCTGGTGCTTTACTCTCCCAGCACCCAGACACACGCCGTCTGGCCTCCATACAGGCCTCCCATCAACAGCATGCCATGGTAAAGCTGACTTTACCATTAACTACAACGTATCCCAGAGATAAACCAGAGCTGGAGCCTCTTGCCAAGTCCGGGACCCCAGAGACCAGCCTGGAGATGAGCCAGAACCCAAACAATCTTCCTTACGCTGTTTATGGCAGCCAGGAAGTAAGTCGCCAGGACTATCTTGACCCACAGAGCCTGGCAGCCTGGTCTTCCTTTGGTACAGAAAATGTGGGTTCTCACTCAGATCCTGTAGTCCAGAGTCGTGAGCGACAGTCACAGACTGCAGACTATCAGAACCACTTCAGCAACACTCAATACCAAGGTGGCAAGGAGGAAGATGATGAAAAAGAAAATGAAGATGAAGATCTGGGAAACAGAAGGAAGAACAGAGTACAGAGTATGGCCGGTGATGACTTCTCTGATCTGGAGGAATTCTATTTCTCCAAATCCATCTCGCTAATAAAGCGGCTCTGGAAGGGTCAAGTGTCGGCGGGCATGCTGAGTCTTCGACTGCAGCGTGCCATGAAGGAATACGTCAACTCCAACAAACACCATGTTTCCTACAAGGGGAATCGCAAGCCCGCTCAGAGTGCCAAGGAGCTGCTTTGTGAATTGAAGAATCAGGCCCGGCTGAGGACAGTAGACGGGTTGGAGCAACCCTTCTCTTCACTTGGCTGGGCTCGTCTGGTGCCATCCCTTCCCTTGGAGCAGCTGTACAAAAAGGAGAACAAGAGAAGCTTCGAGACCTGTGCTGTGGTAACCTCTGCTGGGGCCATCCTTCGCTCACAATTAGGCAAAGAGATTGGTAAGCACCAAATAAGTCACTTTCTGGCATTTTCCAGAAAAAGTCTACTGCAAACGTGTATTCTGTTGAAACTTGTGCAATTACAGATACTTTTTCCCGAATCAAGGCTCGCAAAATCGCTAGCCCGACGTCCCAGGGCTAGCGCTTTTTCCAGTCGGGCTACCAAAATCTATCTCTGCCCTGCCCGTTGGGCTATCATAGAAAGGAAAAATATATGTCAATGCTTTTGCATTCTTTCGGAAATGTAGCTGGGTAATTATGTCATTGGCATCGGTGAGCCAGAATTTGCGCTTGTTTTTTGCTTTCACTTTGCAATCGCGCGAACTGTGTATAGAGAGCGACAGTACTGATTGGTGAGTGATGATAATTTGCGCATCATCTTATCAATCGTTAGCTTACTATGCAAACATGACAAGTGAAATCTCCCGCAGCAAGCTTAAACATGTGAGAGGTTGATCGCGCAGAGAATCGCTGAGCGTTATGTGAGTGCGTGTGTAAAAGCAGCAGGATATATATTTGAGTTCTGCTGAGCCAAATGAGACAGGTCAGCGTGAAGAAGTGACAGCCAAAGAAAAGCTTACCACAAAACGGAAAAGTTATGACAAATCAGACTATAAGGCAAAAATAAAGTGCAGCTTTATGGTTTCATGGACAAAGGAATTTCTGTGGCTGCAATATGACAAGCTAAATAACCAGGGGTGCACATAAGTGGTCCGCAGGTGCGCATTCGCTGTCAAAATAAAAAGAGCGCACAAGATAAGAAGCTGCAACGCGTGTTTGCGTATATAAGATTTTCTGGAGGAGCTCTTAAAGATGTCGAAGAAGCAAGCTCCTTTAAGCAATTACTTTGGTGTGCACGTTGCAACTTCTTATCTGGTGCGCGTCTTTTATTTTGACAGCGAATGCGCACATGCGGACCACTTATGTGCACCCGTGTAAATAACATAATGTTCTGCCGGGTGTGTTGTTGGTTTTCCCTCGATTTCTGAGTCGACAAGCGCCTTTGTTACTGGGACCAGTAATTTTAAGAAAGGCCCCCATTAGAACCCATGAGAAATGCAAGAAATGCATTATTGCTCAGTCTGCAATATCTTTCCCGGAACAAACACCAATTGCAAATAACAAACTAAAAATAAACCTGAAAAATCTGTTTAGAACAGCGTACTATGTTGCAAAGAGTGAACTACCACTGGCAAAATTTAGCAGTCTTGGCAAACTTAAAAAAAAAGCAAATGGCCTAGATCTTGGTTCCACTTGCCTCTTACCCGTGACTTCAGTGGAAATTTCAAATTCAGGATCTGACACAGACTGATTCATGTCCTACACAGTTCTTACAAGTTCATAGAAATTTCTGTTCAATTAGAACCAAGTATTTGAGTTGATGATTGTAATTTTATACAATGTTGTAATTTGTGTTTCAACAATTTTTTGATTAATGTTTTGTTTCCATTACAATATTATACTTTAATGTATAATATTGTACAGGAAACAAAACATCAATCAAAAAACTGCTCTCTTTTTTATTCGGGCTACTTAAATTTATTTTGGGCTACCAAAAACTGAAGAGTCCCTGCCCGAAGGGCTACCAGGGATTTTGAAGTTTTGCGAGCCCTGCGAATGTCTTAAATACAGCACTATAATAATTATATAATATAAATAATTTCCATGACATTCTTTATAACAAATTATGAGGCAAAGTGGAGCCGGTGCTGCAATTAGAAGGCTTTGTGTGTCTCTGACAGTAAAGGCTAAAGTGGAATTCAATCCTATGCAACAGTAGTAAATTTCACAGAAATTAGTCTGTGAAGAAGTCTTCTTGACTTCTTAGTCTTAGTCTCAGTCTTAGTCTCAATTGACTGCAGGTGAGTGCAGCTGACTGAAACTAGCATCAAGTCACAGGATGTAGAATTTCACTGAAGTGTTTGATGGAGAAACAGCAATACTCGGAATTAAGTAGGAAGAATAACAAGTTGGACATGTTACTGCTGCCAAATAAAGGTGTGCCCGTACCTAATAATAAACTACTATTAAATGATTCATTAGATTGTTTGATTACTGCACAAAAGACTCGCCTGTTCTCTAAGTGTCCCACTCAGGAGTGGTAGTCTCAAGGTCAGCACATTTCCACTTTGTGCCTGCAGAGATTAGCATTTGCTCAGGTTTTTGTGTGGCTTTTGCTGATTAACTTGTCAAGCTGATTGTGCGCAGCGTTGAGTGCGTGCCTAGTAAGCTAGATATCTTTGCATTTGAATGTGTGCGTTCTTGGTTTAGAGACTTTTGGCAGCTCTCTGGTAAGTGGGGAGAGTGTGAATTCAGTGACAGATGGCTCCTCAGAAAAAACAGAACCCCCTCTGGTAACCAATCAGGCCTCTTCACATCACATATAGCTTACTTGCATTTCTCTCTGAATTCAGCTGTTCAGGGCAAGCGCTAGAATTAATAAGAAGGTCTTCAGCTTTGTGGCTTAATATTTTTTTTTACATCTCTATAGACTGATACGGGTATACAGATGTCACTGCCACAGAACACGTTTTACAAGAAAGACAAGAAAGTACACCACACAGAGAAATCACCACACAGACTTCTGCAGGTGACCCTTTGGTTATCAGGGAAAACATCGATGCCACAAGCCTTCAGTCTTTAGCGCGCTACTCTGTTGTGTGCTACTTGGAAATCAGCAGTGACATAATTTCCTACAATTTGAAAAACATACAAGCCACCTCCCGTTGTTGGTGCATGAACACCCTCACACCTGACTTTTGGTATACGAGAAACAGTTGACTGAGATGGGAATGAGTTTTCAGTTTCAGGCACCAAATCTAAATCTTTCTGTATCATCATCTCCCGTGTTTGATTTTGATGCCTGGCCAGTCATGTGTCCCATATGCATGTTCTTGTATACAAAAAATAATAATAATAAATTCTACCAGTGTTATACGGTACTTTAGTCATGAATTAAATAAAGAGCTGTTCTAAACGGTATCCTGAGTTGGTGTGATTACACACACACCTTCCTATAGAAAGCCGCTGTTGATGATTTCTGAGGTCACCCACATCTCAGTGCAAAAACAGCTGCAGGATTAGGTTAAAATATGTTTAACTGATGTGCTGTAGTGTCTTGATAAATGGGACCGTTGTTATGAAGCTGATTATTTATTGAACAGCGTCACAGTGCTTTAAACGAAACAGCATGAATTTGCTACATTAATTCTCAGGCTTAGCTTCAGCAGGAAATCAGATGGCATTGATCTCACTCTGTCTACTCATTCTCACCCTGTTGGACCCCCTGAAAGGCTTCTCTGTGCCAGAGCCTGTATTTTGCAGGTATGAACAGTGACTCATTCATTCAGTCAGTTAACCTGTCCGGACTTGAATATCACGACCACATCGCACTAAGTTTTGAGAATACCAGAGGCAGGTTGACTGACTTTTGGATTGTAATGTTCCTAAGTGTCTATACACCACTGAGGCCATGCTGTGAGAGTTTGCTGGTCAGAACTTGGTTCAAAGTGTGGTGATGTGTGCCTGCCATCATGTGGTGAACACGGCAAACTGCATCCTCATTCCAACCACGGTATGGAGAAGATTGGTCTTTGGCAGGGTTATTCAGTTTGATGCAAACATGCTGCAGTAAAACACTCAATTCAGAGGCTTGTTTTATTTATCAGTGTTTAGACACAACTCTAATGTCATTTATATTTCAAATTTACCATGCGAGATAAGTAAATATGCTTGAATATCAGTGGTCTCTAGAAATTGTCTCATTTTTCTTGCAACTCTTAAGTATGGATTGTCTTGATGCATGCTCTATTATCCAGGCGAATTATGAGAGAGAAATAAGAGTTATGAGAATTTGCATATTAAGGATGAAGGAACTGACCTTCCAGCCCATTGTTCTTTCAGTGGTCTGGTTTCAGTCATTATGCAAATGGACTTTTTAAAAGATTGGGGAAAGCTGCAGTGAGCTGTGACAGAAGAAGTCACTCCCACTGAAAACGCTACGTCCAGATGAACAGAATCAACTTTTGGGGAAGTCTGGATTGGTACCGTCCAATGGCAGTATTAAATATGTTGCTGAAATGCAAGAGGTTTTTCCTGAGCTTGTTTTTCCAGAATAATACAGACAATTTTTTAAACTTGAACCAAGTCATATATACCTGTCCCTGTTTGCATAAGGGGGATATTGGTCATGATAGTAACAAGAGACAAGCAGTTATTCATGTAACTCCATTTCACTTTAGTGAATAGTTATGGCAAAAAACTGAGAATGTATCTTCTTTTTCTTCTACTACTAGTACTAGTACTTTAATCTCAGAATTCTGACTTTTTTCTCAGAAGTCTGATTTTTTTCTAAGAAGGAGTGAGCAATGAATTTTTTCCAGGAACCCCATGAGAAACTGGGCCGCACCACTCAGCTAGACTCAGTTCTGCTCTCATTAATTTTATTATTATGTGCTACGCCTTTACTCAGTAATCCTTTTTTTTATCCTTTCTTTCTTCTGAAGGTGTTAAATAGGCATTTGGCCTCCATCAAGATGGAGGCTGATCGCTGCTTGAAGAACTCTTCTTTAAAGCCATCCTTCTGCTTGAGCTCTATAGAGAATGGACATGTTTACTGTGTTTTATTAGAGCCTTGTTTGCTGTTGTGAAGCTGCTCTGAGTTGTAAACCTGCTGGTGGCAGTGATGAAGGGGTATCAGATCACAAGCTGAGGGATCATCCATTTTGGTGTTAGTTCAATGCAGGAGGAGGACGCCTGAAACTGACAGATCGATCAGCAGACAGGCAGGAATTAATTTGTAATTGTTACAGCCGCCATCCATCAAGGTGAGGATTTCAAGTTGTTGAGGACCGTGAAGGACATGTGAACAAAAAAAACAGTAAACTCCTTATGTGAGCCAACCTGAGCCAACCACTGGTTACATCCCCCGAGCCTGTCGGATATTGTTGTCAACAATTAGTGCAAGTGTGATTTTCATCCCAGTAGTCAGTGTGTCGTCACTGACTTTGGTTGAGGTGCTTGGTTATTGAGATGTTTGCGTGTGTTCTCTCCTCTAAATAAATTAGGACTAAGTAGAAATTCTGAAAGATGATGCTAATTGCTTTAAGACCTTGAAAACATGAGCTGGTAACATTTGGAAGAGACATCTGATATTTGTTTGTACATCTTCAAAGCCTGGCTTCACCTCTTAAGTTTTTTTTTATATATTGCTATGTCTAATTTTCTGAAGAAGACTTTTTATGGGGGGAAATTGTCTGTATATTCCCATGATAACAGATGCAACTCAAGGCCAGTTTGTTACCTTGCTTTGAAAGACTCCATGGTTTCCCTTTCAGACGCTCATGATGCAGTTTTACGTTTCAATGCTGCACCTACGGAAGGCTACGAGAGAGACGTGGGAAACAAAACCACTATCCGCATCATCAACTCGCAGGTGAGTTAGGGTGAGGCCTTAAATGACAGTGAATCCTTAAAAGAAACAGATTTAAAAAATACAGTCATTTATATTTTCAACTCCCTATTTATGTAGCAAAGTAATGCCTTTAGAAGTGTATAAAGTGTATAAATGGTCAAGTGTTTCGTCCAAATGACGATGAGTTCATTGTACTCAAATAATCTGAACTCAATGGTATGAACTGTTATTAGCAGATAGGCTAGTTCTTTGGAAAAAAACACCAACAGCTTCTTTAGTCTTTGTTTTGTGTAGTCTGTCTGGAGATGTTTAAACGTTTGCTGTGCCTGGCCAAAAAATCATATTTGTGTAATCATATTTACTGGACAGGTTTTATGTTGGTATACACCTCCTTGTCTAATTTATAGTAGGCACATAAAGAGGTTCTCTCTGTGTTTTTATTTGTATTTTGGCAAAATAGTGGCCATGCATCTGAATGATTGTGCTTTACATTTGAAAGTAAGACTTACATTTCATGTGCTGTGTTACAGATTTTGGCAAATCCTAGGCATCGGTTCAATACGAGCTCTATCTACAAGAATATAACTCTGGTGGCCTGGGACCCCGCACCTTATGCTGTCAACTTACACAAGGTATATGTGTTTTCACTTTAGCAGTTTCAGCAGATCATTGTCACACTAAGGTCACAGTGATCCGAGAGAAAAGGAGGAATATTAAAGCGGGTCGTCTTAGGAAAGTAAACACAGTTATTGTTGTGTATGTAGCCACAAACACATATAGGAAAAGAAGCTTGTTGCCATGATGTCATCTCGTCTATCTCTGACTTCCACCTGCCCTTTAAAAGGTTTGATTCATGTTAGCAAATGTGTCCAAAACAAGATTTTATTCCGAGGCTCCTTTCCCCTTATCCTCCTCTCCATGCTTCCCATTAATTGTTATTCGGTGAATGGCCTGATTGTTTGAGGTTAAAATATATTTGCATGCTGTCTCTGCTTTCAATGATTTCATTTATCTGGTGATTTACTTGGAATTTCTTTTTTTCATCATTATTATTATTATTATTATTATTATTATTATTATTATTATTATTTTTAATGCTTTAATTAATTTTCTGAAGGACATCACCAAAACAAACAAGATCAATTATATTCCTGCATTAACCTTTAGTCCTTTTAATCAGGGCTGTGCTGCTAGATTAGGTCTTTACATCAGAATATATCAGAATAAGTAAAGATTAAAAAAATGGCTGATTTGTTAGTTTATTACTATCCATTCAAATAGAGCCAGAGTTCAAGCGTGCGTGCAGTACATTGTTATATAGCTGCAGTATTTGCCATACTGCTCACCCAACTACTCACATAACCAGTAGACAGTACGGTAAAGAACAGGATTACTGGATGTGGACTGATGGGATTTTAATAAAGAACACGATGCTCCACTGGCACTTGACCTTTGTCTCTACATCCATGTTTTCAATTCTATCCTCACTCATTGTCAGTAGTTAACCTTTGGAAATACTGGAAGGTGTTGTTGCTGCTGTGTAGTTTCTTGTAGCTTTTAGCACCTCGCAGTGTGTCTGTCATGTAGCTTTCCTTCTCGTTTGTTCAGTTTATTTTTACTTTGTATCCCATGACACTCGGCAAATGATTAAATGTGTTACAATTCTTAACTTTATTTAACTTAGATATAAGTAAACTGCTTGTTAATGCAAATATCTAACCAGCCAATCACATGGCAGCAGGTCAGTGCATTTATGCATTTAGACATGATCAACACGACCTACTTGAAGTTCAAACTTAGTGTAAAAATGAGGAAGAAAGCTGGGGTTTTGAATATGTGGTTGTTGGTGGCAGATGGTCTGGTCTGACTATCTCAGAAATTGCTGAGCTACTGGGATTTCCGACACAACCCACAACCATCACTAGGGTTTGCAGAGAATGGTCAGGAAAAGAGCAAATATCCAGTTTGGCAGTTCTTTGGGTGAAAATGCCTTCAAATAGAGACTGTTTATAATCAAGGTATGCAGAAGAACACACAACATGTCAAGCCTTGCCCAGATGGGCTACATCTGGTTTTGTGAATGTGACAGTGAGTTCATTAGGGGTGGTAGTGGTGATATATATTTTCAGTGATATAGCAGCAAATTAACTAGGCATATAATTATTTTCTTTCTCCTTTTCCCCCTTATTTTTCAACTAACCTGCAGTTCACAAGAGCATAATAAACCTGGACATTCTGTTTTTGGTGTGCCACACCAATATCTTTAGTGGCCCCCATATGGCCACCCCTATGAAAAAAATCTGGAGGCTCCCCTGATAGTATACCAAAAAACAGCATTATATTTACATATATTATAAGTTGAACTGCTTACTTAACATGCCAGTGCAGTTACTAATTATTATCCCATGCATGGATTGCAGTAATTTCCATTGTGTGTTATATAGTTTCGCAAAATATACATTCCCAGTAGTTGGGTCTTTATTTCAAAGCCCTTACAAAGATTTACATTAAAAGCCATTAATTCATAATATTCAGCTTTCATGAATTAGTGGAACAACTGTTATTTAATTTGGCTTTTAATGATAAATTGCAAATTATGAACAATGATTTCAGGCTCTTCTTTATTTCTGCTGTCAAACTGGAGATGGTACAACTGATGAAAGTGGACATGCACACTCTTCCACGAATCCATTATGAGTACTTGGCACACCTATTACATCAGTTTTCTTATGATTTCATTTGTCCAACTGTGATGTATCCCTACAGTGCACTTGCTGTCTTCAATCACAGTATTGTTCTCTATACAGCTGTGCTGCACCGTGCGTCTAAGACACTTAACATTTTCTGGGATGTTTTGACAGCTTAAAATTTCAGTCAAACCACCTGATTGACTCCAGAGCCCTTCAATTTCCTGACCGGAAATAGTCTCTTACATAGTTCCAATGAATCTAAAGTTTTAAGCATAACAGTCATGCTACTATAAGACAGCAGCTCACTGACTTTTCTGTTGAGAGGCTGACTTGTTGGTGGGAAATTATCAGTATGCACTAGGCTTACATCTGCAAAAGGTCCTCACCTAAGCCAGGATTTGTTCTGCACATGTACACACTTCCTGTCCAAGCATTTAGTGCAGCTACATCGATTTGTTCTGCCGCTATGATGTTATTTCAGGAAATTACATTTAATATGCTTTAGTTCTATTTTGTTATTTGCATACCCTGTAAGCCATACATTATTTATGTCCCGGGGTAACAACACAAACCTCACATGAATAAAACATAATCATCTAAACCGTGAAAGAAAGCATAAATACAATTCAAATGTATTTCAGAGCCACTCAACATGATACAGCATAAAACAGCAGTGACGGATGTTTTATCTGTATGGGCGTTTTGTATTTTTTTGCAATGTTCGTAGTCCGAGGATACATTTGACTAAACTTTAGCACCCATTTAGAGGAGTTTTTTGTCCAAAAGTTAGAGACTGACAGATGTTTGCAAAGGGCTGAACTCTATCTTTAAATCTTTTCCTTCTTATCTTTTGCTTAAGGGGGGCTTTTTTAGCCATTGAAATAGGGTGGTGGAGAGAAGACAGGAAACACACAGCCATGAGTCGATTCAAACTCAGGCCTCTGAAATAGCCTTATGGCATTTGGGCCACTTGCTCAACCCAGTGAGCGATACTACTGTTGCTATTTTTGTATTGACTGCAGTCTTCATTGCTTTGAATAGTAGAAAAATCCTCTAAATATCAGAAACATTTTTAATTATTGGAAAAAAAAAATCACGTCTTATTCTTATCTGACTCGAGATTTGAGATTAAATCTGTCTGCTGTGTTATCTCTCGTCAGTGGTACACTAGTCCGGACTACAACCTGTTCGGTCCGTACACGGAGCACCGCAAGCTGCATCCTGACCAGCCCTTCTACATCCTTCACCCTAGCTATGTGTGGCAGCTCTGGGACGTGATTCAGGGCAACACAGAGGAGGACATCCAACCCAACCCCCCATCATCTGGCTTCATAGGTGAGTGCACACTCACGCATGTCTTGCATGCGTGCAGTGGTTGCACATGTGATGCACGTCTGTCCCTTCAGCTGCTTCTTTGTTGTTATCTTTGCAGATTGTTGCCCGCTCCTATAGCAGATATATATGCACACAAACACACGCACACTATAGTGTCACTGAATGCACAGTGACACCATCAGCAAGTGCCAGGGTTATGCAAAATACCAACACACTCGAAACCATTATATTTAAACAGACAGGAATGTAGATATGCACTTCACCTTCCTGTCCTGTTGCACTGTGCATTCTTATACATGATGCTAGGAAAACGGTTGTCTTATTCTTGAAAAGCTGCACACATCCTGAACTCGCTAGGGAAAAGTAGTCTTCATTGAATAGTTGTCCAGGCTTCTTGAAGTATTTTCAAAGCTCTTCTTTGGATGTTGTATTTTTTTAGGCCTGCCAATTCTTGTTTTGTCCTCCACCTATCAATTTTCCTCATATTTCTCAAGGAAACACCGCACACCATGCTGAAATATTTTTCAGCTAAAAGCTCTTTGAGAATCACCTTGGTGGGAAACATACTATTTTATGCTTATCAAACTGGCATTTTCCAGATTCGTCTGAAAAGATTCTGCTAGAGAAAAAACACATTTTTGAAACAGGAAAGCAACAAAGACTCCACAAGAACACGGAATCTAAGTAGCATTCACGCTAGTGAGCAGATATTTGCTGTACAAAGGGAAAAACTTGCAAAAGCATAAATAAAGCATCAGCTATAAAATATCTAAACAGCATATTAAAAAAAATAAGTCAATTCAACTTCAGCGGACTGCAGAGGGTTGCACATGAGCGCAGAGGAGAAAATGGTCACTCTTTAATCTAATTATACTTTTCTTTTAGTTTAATCTAGCAGCTCTGCTGCATCACAACCCAGGAATCTGCGCTTTGGTTTGCAGTGCATCGGGCGACCCACGTTACAGCTGGTTTTCATTGTGACTGCACTTGGTGATATTCTGTGAATCAGTCGCTGATTACACAGCTTAAATGGAAGGCAAAAGTGCTTTACACTGGAGAAACAAAACCCTGCTGAAGTGTTAGGCATGACTGCCTATATTTAAAATGTCACAATGTTCCTTGGAGGACTCTGTTGTTTATACTTGTCATGTTACTTTAAATTAGACTGTTTTCCACTGAGCTGAGATTTTGACCTTCAGGGGGAAATAAAAAGCCGTCACCCATCTGTTGCTGTTACAGGATGTGTTTCCATCCTTTTTGGTTTTAGACATTGGCGTTTTGTCAAAAGTGATTAAGAAAAACGTATTATTTTCTGTTTTGTCCTCATTTGCACCTCTTTCATTTAGGAAATACACGAGCACAGGACTATTAAGAAAAAGTTCCTTTTGCTTTTTATAATATTCACAATCCTCCAACCTAATTTACGATGCATGATACAACGTTCCTTTTTCAGCAGCAGACATTTTTATTAAATCAATTGAATCCAGCAATAAAATACAATTAAACTGGTGACAATAATGTTATTTGTTATACCCAGCATTTCTGAACAGACTACTCTTAAAATGAATTTCATCCGAGTCACAATTACAAACACAATTTGACTTAACTAATAACACAGTGCTTTTCTTGTTTTTATTGAATACATTGAGCAGTCAGCTGCATCGCAGACTGGAAAAAGTAAGCAAAGCTTTTTTTGTGGCTTTTTTTTTTTTGCTTGCAGCCTCTTGAAGAAGCACCAACCTCAATCACTCATTTTCTGTAGGTCCTGAATGGCACTGCACAAAAGCGAGGAGATCATTTATCCAAGAAAATGACTCATCAATATTTTCTGCAACTCTATGTCAGTGAGTTGAGGTCTGAGCACTCTGACCTCACTTATAACTTCCTTAATCTTGAGCAGGTCCTGGTCCATCATAGTTCTAGATCTACAAAAGCAGTAAGATACTGATATCTGCTTTATGTCTTGCAGTTGTCATTTAAGTAAGGCCAGCTAAATGTAATCAGTTTCCCTAAATTTGTGCATTGTGTTTCCGAGATATGCCCTTAATTTCCATCAGTCATCAGACTGAAATCCTTTTTCTGTGGCTGGCCATACTGGATAATCATTTTGAAACACTGGCCCTTTTATTCTGGAAAGAAGGTGAAATCATACCTGCAAAAACACCTGCAAAGAAACAACTTTGTAAGACCAACTAAATCATAACCAAAGAAAGCACAGCACAAACACAAAAAGGAACACAATTCAACGCCTTCATGCAGAACAAAACTGAAGTACACGCATGATAAAAGTAATAAGGATAAGGTTCTGGGGCCTTAACCTTTCGTATACTTCAACATTTAAAGCCAAAGCAGCAGGAGGAAAAGAGGAAAAGCAGAGTTAAATGATGATTACATCAGTCTCCTTGCTGATCAAATCACAAGTCTGCGCAGTGACCTCCCCATTTACAGTGACACAGCGACTGAAAAGCAGCAAGGAACAGGCGCTGTTTTATTGGAGTTTTTTTTTTACTCTTTGTTTAAAATGTAAATTAAAGAAAGATCCTGTAGTTCACAAAATAAATTTGGCCTGTTTAAACTATAGGATGAAAACTAAGAATATGTAATATACTGAAATATATTATATATAATATATACTGAAATTAATGTAATGCATACACATCAGTTCAGAAACAGACTAAAACCTTGAACCCACCACAGTGACGGTGCCCTTTATTAAAAAATACATATTTTTAATAGACGCAAAAACTTAGAAATAAGTTTGAATGAAGTTCTTACCTTTTTTTGCATGTACTGAACAGGAGAAGGTGCGTGGTGGATGATAAAACTGATTGATACCAACATGTCTGGTTGCATCATGTATGTGTGCGTTTGCATACTTCACATGCATTTCTGTGGTCGTTTAGCACTTTTGTGTTATGTATAGTAAAAAAAAAAAAAGGTTTAAAAGGGCACATTTATGGTCTACAAATACAAGTTCACACATAACACGAAAAAGCACATCTACTTTTTGAAAGCTCTTGTCCACAGTCCACTGGAGTTCACATTCTGGGTTATTCGTGCTTCATTGTGATGGCGGTGATTCCTGTCTGATTAATGCTCATGTTCAGGGGGTGACCTCTGGAGGGTTTGTGTGCTTGGTGTCTGCGGTGCTGTAGCACTGGTTGAGCTCTTCGGTGGAGATCTGGGCGGTGCAGGCCACCGCGTTGCTGTAGACGCGCCGGTTAAGGTGGATTACCGTAGTCTTGGACGGCATCGAGGTGTCGCCTTTCTCCGATGACCAGCGATCGCAGTGAAACAGAATCAGGAAACACTTGTAAAACTGAGAGGGAGAGGAAAATAGTGGAATCACTGCACACTCACAAGCAGGCGAAGGTGTTTTACAAACAGTAAACTGAACTGAAGCAGTTCTCACATATAGTAAAGAAAAAATTATTTGCATAGGGAAATGGTGCTGTCTGGATAAGTATGCAGGGTAGTGTATACAAAAGTTCACTTGGTTGCTGTAGATTTATTGGCCACAGTATTCTGTCAGGGGTGAAATCGAACAGTCTGTTAGATATCTGTGTTCTCCATTGTTTTAAGGTCTTGAACAGTTCATGACTGGAGTGCATATGCAAATGAAAATGGCCTAATGGTGTGTTCAGACTGACCGAAATTGTTGGTTTGCTTCTTGGAAACCACAAATATTTTTTTAGCCAACACCAGAAGCAAAACTGCAAATAGAAGAAGGCACTTTTAGCTGCTCTCTTATTTCCCAAAGAATCTCCATGGCGACTGGATCTGCATATTTTGATTTGGCAAAGATTTTATATCCTTTCATACTCTTCCTGACAACAACCACCTTATTTATCCAGGCTGGGGACTGACAGCAGGAGTACACTAGTTGTAACCCCCTTTGGACCTTTTCTAAAACACTATACCACAGAGCCGCTAGAAGGAGAACTTGAGTATGATTGAGAACTCATTTATGATGTTGCCAAATTTTCTCCAAACATTCTCCTTCTTTTTTTTGCTGCACAAATATGCCTTTACATGAACTCTATGTGTAATCTAACTGTAAATAATTCTTTTAATGTTCCCAAATTGAAAACGAAGTGATGGTTGGTAAAAGAAAAGGATCTGTTGTCATGGTAAAGCAGGTTACCTCCAGCACTTGGCGCTTCATTTCTTTGGAGGTCTATAGCACAGACATCCTTATGACATCCTTAGGATCTTGTGGAAGTGACTCATCCATCCAAATTACAACTCTGTCATCAGTAACTCGTGTTTTTCAGCTTTGCCTTCATATTAATGGAGTACAGTTGTTAGGGGGAATATAGAATTCTAATAATGCCACAGACCACGGAGTCAAACTTAGCCCTCAGTCATGATGGCAGCTCATCTGTTGGTACCTTACTGTTGGAGGTCTTGCTGCAGCTCTCCCCACTTCAGGTTTTGCACAATGGGGGAGTGGAGAGGTCTCAGAACATATCACCAGCCATACCACCAAATATAATTACTGCGGAAGGGATAATTATTCTCTCTGACTAAATAGTCCTTGCTAAAATATATGTGTGAGGTCACTGTTCTTTGTTTTAGTTGCATTTCACAGCATAAGAAAAATCCAGAACTTGCTGAAGCAGGCAAAGTCGAAGACTTCATATATTATTCACAGTGTTATAGTTTTCTCCTCCCCTCTTTCAGCACAGTTGAGCTTCACATTTAGTCTCTGCTTGTCCTTTGCACTTTTTCAGATCTAATAGAAATTTGTCAAGTTTGTGCTAAATTCCTTTTCCGAAGACGTATCAAATGCCCGAAAGGCTCGCACACCTTTGATAATCAGATGTTTCCCACCAGGCCGTGTATTTATTATCGGCCCACGCTGATAGCGACCTTTACGAAAACTGAAAGGATTTACCTTATCTCCCGGCTTTAAGAGTTTCCGTTTTGTGAATGTCACGACGGGTTTGTAACGTCTCTACTTTGATCCCCGGAGCAGATGAAATAAAATGGATGTCATTAACTTCTCTTTGGCCATAAGATTAGATTTTGGTTTTACCAGATTGCTTCTAGGTGTGAATGTGTGTTTTGACAGTGGTCCTGGGGGACTATTGCCTTAAAAAAAGAGAGAATAAAATACAGGAACAGAAGGTTTTAGTGTTGTATTTTATAATTATATGTTATTTTTATGTTCTAATAATTTTGTAATGTTTGGACCTCAAATGTTTGGCTAAAAAGTTGAACTCTAATTTAGTTGGCAAGTGTTGTGTGAAAATATTTATTTTCTCCTGTATGCTGACATTGCAGGTATCCTCCTGATGATGGCGCTGTGCGAGCAGGTGCACGTGTACGAGTACATTCCCTCCATGAGGCAGACGGACCTGTGCCACTACCACGAGACCTACTATGATGCTGCGTGCACACTGGGTGCCTACCATCCTCTCCTCTATGAGAAAAGCCTGATCCAGCGAATCAACATGGGCCCTGTGAGTGACCTCGAGAGGAAAGGACGCGTCACTCTTCCAGGCTTCAGCACCGTGAACTGTGACATCTGATATATGAAGCCTGGCCTCATGAGCCCGGACGTCACACACACGAACACGCACACACTTCTGGCCTTTTCAGACTGACCATGGGAGAGGTGCAATAATGCCCCTATGGACAAGGAGGTTGAAGCTTGCAAGTTTCAAATAAAACCCCTGAAGAGCATAAGCCATAGCCCTCCAGGGACGGATAAACATAGAGGTTTCTGAAAGACCTTGTCTTTATTACGATGGTATACTTGACCAGAGGCTGGAAATTAGAGTCTCCAGGGTGGAGCTGAAAAAAATAAAAATAAAATATAATATCAAATTTCTCTCTGCTTTAGCTGAGCCACGTTAGCTGTGGAGCTGACTAGGGTAGCAACTGATCTTGTTTTAGGTAGGCAAGTGAGTTTTTAATAACTGGGTGTGTTTCCAGTGATGTAAAATCTGTGTTTCTCAGTACTATGGATGGTTTTCCACTTTAAGGAACTGTCACTCTTTATAACGGCGAATTGTATAATTATTTTTTTTATATATATATATACTGGTCCAAAGGGTTGTGAATAAACAAATCATCCATGTTGAATGTCATAGGTACACAAACTCGACGCAAAAGTACATGCAGAAGAATGCAAACTAAAAGAAAGATGAGAGGAGCTGTCAAAGCTATCACGTTACTGTACATATTCCTGCAAAATCATCATGATGAGGGGTTGATTTCATACTACTGAGCTTATTACTGAATTATTGTTCTGTGCACGCTGACTGATAACCACCAGTTTGTCACGTTTTGTTTGGGGCGGGGCGGGGGGGGGGGGGGGGGGGGGGCATTTCTGTACTTAAATCAGAGTAAACTGGGCCAAAACAAAACAAACAGGTACTCAGAACAGCCGTGACCCTGTGCCTAGCAGTCAGCTGAACACTTTCCTTGGGTTGCCTTGTGACTGTTCAGACACAAGCAGTACACACTCTAGCAGGACTGCAGTACCAATCAGTTCGATGTGTGGAGCAGTAGACTTTCCGAAGTGATGAACATCAGGGGATCCTGCGCTCTGCCTCAGCAATCACCAGCCCCTGTTTGTGATGGTCAGTTCACTCTCTATTGAATGTAATTTTAACACTGCGTGTTGTGGCCAAACCCTTGCTGGAGCTCATCTCTGCGGGGTTATTTCTTTATTGCGTAACAGCATGAAGTGCATTCCCTACAACTATAAATGTCTCATATTTTCTGAATCCTCTGGTATTAGTCTGTGCCTACCCGCAGCTCAGAGTAGAGACAATTATGAAAGAGGAATTTGGACCTGTACTAACCTCGGATTTACTTTGTCTCCAAGGTAGGGTGGATTTTATGTTTACAGAGTGCCGTGTCTTCAGCGAGCTCGAGGTATTCGGTCTGTGGGAATGAGAGCATCTTTTTTTTCTTTGTAACAGATTGATCTTGTGCCATTTGTTATGGTTTGTTGAGAGATATGAAAACATAATAGAAATGTTGCTTTAAATAGAATGATGTCACTCTTCAGTAGAAACACTAGAGCATAGTATCACTTAGATAATAGCTGGTGTTAACAGGAGCTGGATAATATCTGGAATTTGTCAGTATTTACCAAAGGACATAAGCTTTTTTTAACCCCCCCCCCCCCCCCCCCCCCCCCGAAAATCATCTTGTACGACTTAGACAGCTAAAGACAGTTACTACCACTGGTGTTTTTTTTATTAAAGTATTTATGTACTGTAAATTTTGATATTATGCATTTATGTTTACCAGATTTAATAATCAGATGGCAATTCAGTAAATTACATGGATGACAAACGTACTGCTTCACATAAAGGGAATTTCTCTAAATCAAGAATTTGCTCATTCTCACAAGAGCTTTTTCCTTGCACTCGTGTAGCTGACTCAGTTGAAGTTTTCTAAAAATATTTTGATGTTTTGTTGTGGACACATTTCTTTTCCAGACCCCCTTAAATACTTGCTTTATGTCCAGACAAGTCATTCGACTTTTCAATTAATTAAATTAGTAGCTGTAGCAGGTGTATGACAAATATTTGGGTCATTTTGCAAAAATGTTATGTATTTTATTTTTTCAAATCTCCCACTTTATTTTTGAGTTGATGCACAATATCCCCCTAATTTCTAGTTAACAATGTAACATAAAATCTTACGCCCACATACCTAACAACTCCACGTGATTACTATATGGAGGACATGATCTTTCTCTTGGAGCCCCAAAGTTGACAGAGTTGGTGAATATCAACCGACAGAGCACAAATAAATGAGGCGCCAGTGATTGTTCTGTAGAAACGAGCAACATTTCTTTGTGCGATGCTACGAGTGTGTTCATCTGTGCCTGCTAGAATTTGAGTCTTAGTTGCTCCGTCCAGGTCGCCGTTTACACTGCACCGTTCACTGTTATCTTTGTGTTAGCATGTTTGCCTTTGCAGGTGCTTGTTGGGGTTTGATTCCGTGTTTGCAGCAGTGGATATCGGTCTCTAGCCTGGCCACAGTTTGCACTTCACCATCACATCCATGTCCCTTTGTGCAATAATTTGGGAAATCTGCGCACACCTCTACACTCTGCCGTTTTTGTTACCACACATGAGCACATGTGAAAAGGCATTTTTGTCATTTTTGTTGGGTTTTCTCCCCCCTATTTGCTCAAAAAAATGAAGAACGTTTGTAATGTGATTAACAACTTGTTGTTTTATTTGTAATGTTATTACTGAATTAGCTCAGTAATGCCAAACATTACAGCAATAGTGACAAATGTAATGCGATTGCAGTAACGCATTACTTTGTACTCTGCAGTACACCCAATCCTGACTGTAACAGAGATTTTAATGTATAGAGGAGGTAGTTTAGATGCTTAAGAAAGGACTTATGATTCATTTTAAACAATGCAGGTTTTTTCGCTCTGCTGTACGTCTTATAATTGCGATAAACGATAAAATGTGCTTGTGATTGTAGCACACTGAAGGTGTGAAAGCCCTGAACGTATTGTACATGTGCATTGTAGTAACAGGTTACTTTCCAATGCATAGAGCATGCAATTCAGGAGCAGGGCTAGGTCTTAAACTGTCTGTGCTGTACTGTGATGCAAGTAGGAACCATTGTCTTCAATGTTGTGAAAGGCATTCGTGCTTGCAAGGTTTTCTTTTACTGAAGTGATGTTTTGCAGATTTTATTGCATGCTTGTGGATCACATTCATCTGCAGTGCGGCTATCAGCCGCTCCATGGAAGTGCTTGATCACGTGCAATGCCTTCTGGCTACTTCATCTTTGCATCTTTAATATTGTGCCAAATCCCATCTTTAATTGTGTTCCAGTTTGGGTGGGTTATTCATGGGATGAGGACTCAGAGTAACAGTAGGACTTCTTAGGTGCTTCTTTCTGCAAAAGTCGAGCTTAACTGAATTTTGTATTCTTTTTAAGATGGGACATTGTAGTCAAACTTGACATTAATGTTCTTTGGTAGTGAAGTAGTGAGTTGAAAAATATGTTTGAAGACATGTGTGTAACATTTACCACTTCGAGCCTCTTTCTGTCTGCTCTTTACTCTCGAGGCCTATTTTTCATGTCGAGTTTTTAACAAGTGTTGTGGGGATTTCTGTACCACACTGCCTCTGAAGAATTGTTTAACATTTGTTCTTTCTATAGCAACCTTTTTGCAGTATTCTTCAGATGAGGAAGAGGAAGGGAGTGAGTAATGAGAGGGATTGTTCTGTTTCCCTTTTAAGAGCCTTAGGGCATTCTTCTTGATTTTTTTTATTTCTCTTTGGTCAGTGAAATCTCTTGATATTACACTTGAATTGATATTTAAATCAAACAGTTCTATGATTTCAGCTGTTGTTTGTCTTTTTCTACTGTGTAAATAAAGCTGTTGTACATGTTCAAATCTGTTTTTCAAAATTATAACTCTTGATTTTAGGTAAGACACGCACATGCACATAATAGCGACTTACCTGTTTGTTCATAAGTATATAGATGAGGGGGTTGATGACGGTACTGCTCTTGGCGAGCAGTGAGGGAACTACACTGGCCACGGGGCTAATGATGTTGGGTGGGCCAAATGTTGCCATCATTGCCACGACACCATAAGGCATCCAGCACAGCAGGTAGCAGGCTGCAGTGGTCAGCACCATGAACAGAATGTGGTATTCTCTCCTCCGGGCTGCAGTCTTTCGGATCCTACCCACCTGTGAATAACGGAACAGGAGAGAGAGGAAAAAAAATATTTCTGGAAAATTTTGATTTGAATTTCCTGAAGTGTGTCTTATATCTAGGAAACATTAAAATTACTTCTTTTTCACTGCTCTCATGTAGTAATCGCAAACAAAATGCAGCAGTAGCTCACCTGGCTCACGAGTCATCACAAATCTTACACTGAAAAAAAGGTATTGGCCATCTCTTGGGTTTATGTAAGCATCTTGCGTGTATTTAACACAATTGCCTCATGCTTTAAAGTTAAGTGTAACTATATAGTGTAGAAACTACATGATATGCAGAGAGGGTAGATTAAATTGTTCATATCATGTTCGAATGAAGTAAGTCAATGATATATCAATGTTAAATCTCGCGACACCGCACGGGATTTCAGTCTCGTGTGCTTTGGATCGTGGTTTGAGGAAGGCATCCATCTCAGTCAAGTCGAGCAGCCACCTCTAAATTGGGTGGTTGTTACATTAATAAAGTCTACCTTATAATTTGAACACAAAAATTTCATGTTTCTATCTTGAACGTAATTAAATCATGTAGGATCTGTATGAAATTCAACAACTTAATTTGTATCATGTCATCTCAACAAGAACAATCTAGTAAGAGTGGTTAGTTGCTGGACTCATGAAATTCACAAGATCGCACGAGATTTCAAACTGCAGGAAAATCACTGGAGTTATAAGAGGCAGACAACTACACACACACCACGTGTATGCTTTTGCTATTTATTGTGGTTTAACCTGTCAAGCACAAAAACATACAGAAAATTTTGCATCAAGCCTTAGAAATCATAGCTTTCCTACTTTTGTTAACCCTGGATTGGTGGCATGGTGATTAGTGCTGTTGCCTCACAGCAAGAAGGTCCTGGGTTCAAATCAACAATCTGGCTAGTTTGCAGTGGTTTCTCTCTGGGTATTCTGGTTTTATAATTATAGTTTTCTGGGTGCAACCATTTATTTTCAATCCCATGAGAGCCCACTGATTAAAATTAATAGCAAGGGTGAGTACTCATATACCTCTTTTCCATCAACACAATGTCAGTACTGGTGTGGACCTAGTTCCTCCTTATTGAGTGGTGAGAACCATGCAAACTTTGACAGGTTTGACAACTGAGGATTGTTGCTCAACTTTAGAGATAAATTGAACAGCTTGGTCATTCAGGAGGGCACAGAGTAGAGCTGTCACTCCTCCACAACAGAAGAAGCTAAGTGAGGTGTTTGGGACATCTGTCTAGGAGGCCTTCTGCTGGTGAGGTATGTCAGGAGCAAGCTCGGGGCAGACAGAAACAAGTTTACATCTCTTAGCTTAGATGGATAGACAGAGGGGATGTCTGGGCATCTCTTCTTAGACTGCTGCTCTCTTTACACAAACTCAGATAAGTGGCAGAAAATTAATGGATGGATATGTTACATGTCACAAATTTTTATGAGTATGTATTGTAAAACTGCATAATTTTCTTTTTAAACCGTATGCATGGAGATCCCATTGCATCACCTTATCAGCACCAACACAGAGTTGCCTGCTTTAGTTCAGCAGTAAAGCATCAGCCAAACTGTATAAAGTTAGATGCACTCTTTGATTTAACCTGAACTTATTAGGCTGGAAACTGGTGTCCTGACAAAGGAAGGTCAGTGTGTAAAATGTTATGAACTTAACAGCTCATTTAAAGTTAAACAAAAGTAATAAAACTGAAATAAAACCAGTTTATCTCATATGATCCAAACATAGATAATTATACTTGGAGGGGATTTGAAAAAAAGCTGCTTATTGATACCAGGGGGTAAGTCTGAGTTCCTGAAGTGCTTTAAAACCACTATATTAAAGCAACCTAAAACAAACCCAAGAAGATGGTTGAGTAGCTTAGGCTTTGTCTGAGTCATAATGCTGTGAAAATCCTCTGCTACCCTCCTGTTGCTCTCAGGAATAAATCTAAAGCAACGGGAGTGGAACAGCTTTTATTTATTTACCCAAGACAAGTGAAGTCACTCACTTAAAAATAGAAAAACAAAATACCCATGAACCAACCAAAGAAACTGTGATTGGTTGACTGATTCCCCACAAACCATGTGTTACGTTTCTTTGCTTTTATTTTTATGTAAATGAGCAGAAGGCATGAATATATTGCAACTCATCAGTAAACTCATCATAAACATCTGCGTTCTGTGAATATGACTGTGGTGGGAACGTATCTTCTAGCAGCACTGCTCTGTTCCATAAGCTGAGTGGAGTAGCTTGAACTTTGATGGGATAGATAGCGCCTTGATTTATAGACTGTCAACCAAATCTGACATGTATTGTTGATGTATTTAGCCAGAAACTTCTTCAATCAAACTTCATTGTAGCTTTGCAGAAAATCTCATTGATGTCAGATCCTGTCATCTGTCAGATTTTATAACTTCTGTCTGAGAGATATCTCAGATGGATGTGGAACATGTCAGGATTTTAAATAGGACTGACAGAAAAACGTTTACCTTTCCAATGTGATACCACATGAACAGAACAAATGGGAAAGGCTAAATGTTTTTCTGTCAGGTGTATTCTCGATTTTCAGCAAGTTTCATGCAAATAGATCAGTGTGCAGTAAAAATCAGAAGACTTTTGTTTGCAGTGCTGCTCTATTTTAAATTGACTAGGAATTTATACTGTTCAGAAAAACTAAACAGTTTTGTTGACGGGTAAATACATCAACTAGCTTTTTTTTTTTTCTTTAAGTCAGCAAAAATAAAAGAATGGGCAGATCTGAATATTTGATGGTTGATTACAACAACTTTATTGACCTTACATGCATTTCACGCTAGGGACATTTATTTCTGAAAATAGCCCTGCTGGGACACGACAGATTAGGTGACCCAGTGGATCCTCAGAGAAAAGTTGATAACCCTACAAAGACTTATGATAATGAAAATCTATCCAGTTGTCCAGTGCACAAAACCTACCCCTTCCTTTGTCTTACATGTTAGTTTTATCTTAGCAGAGATCTGTTCATATGAAGCTCTGAAGTTTTATCACCTTTGTCAGTTATTAAAAAGCAAAAAGGCTCTTTTCGGCCATGTTTGACATCTGCAGTGTTTGGTGTTCAAAGGTGCAAAATCACGCTAAGCAACTTGTAGCTTTATTTTTGACACCTTATTCCTAAAGGAAAAAACAGCATAGACATTCACATGTATGCAGTTAATGTGTGACTAAGTGTCAGTGTCTGACAGCTAGTGTGTGTACCTGTTTGACTGCCCAAAGCAATCTGCTGTAGCAGTAGATCATCACTATGACAGGCAGACCCAAGCAGAAAATGAAGAGGCAGATGATGTAGGCGTGCGATTGGGCACTGTTAGCAGTCCAGGACACAGAGCAGCTTGTTCCTGCCCCCTCTATGCCATAGCTGCTCCAGCCCAGTAGGGGGGGCACTGTCCAGAACAAGGAGTACAGCCAAGAGCCCCCAATGGCTATTAGGGGCTTACGGTAGTCTGGCCCACGCTTGTTGTAAACAGTAAGGGTGCTGTAGCGGTCGTAGGAGAGGATCACCAGAGAGATCAGCGAAACTATACCTGAGAAAGACAGAGATGTGGAGGCGTGAGGCAGTGGGGGTAGGATGTAACTGGCTCAAGAGGGCAATAAACATTTATACAGTTTATAATACAATAAATTGCAACAACAGGCAGTTATAAAAGTACAGAAAACAATATTATATGATCTTAGTCTTTAATGCTGATTGTTCTTGAAAAAACACTCACTTAAAAGTGAGGAAATCTTAAAAGTGACTACAAGGTACATGAATTTTTGAGCTAATAAACTTCCACCAGAATCACAAAAGCCAACAGCATGGTCCTCGTGGGAAATTCACGAGAGCACCAAATCAATAGCTTTTATCGATTTAGGGTCAGGTCTTTACAAAATATTGTGCCGCTGTATAAAAGAAATAAAGATTGGAAGATTTAATTAAAAACAAACAAAATGTTCACTACAATCAGTGAGAAACACTTCTTCACCTTAGCTTCAAAATGCACCTCAGTCAAACTGAAATATCTGTGAGAATGAATCTCAATCACAGTGACTCATTGTGTCTGATCTTACCTGCAGTCAGTCGGGATTTAGACACAGTGCTAAGGGATTGTCACAACAAGTGATTCAACAAACAGCCACCTTCATTGTGCTAATTAATTAAAAACATTTCTTTGAGGTGTACCAAAGACTGTGCACCTCTTCATTTAATATCATTCATGGAGTAATTAATTACATTTGGATAATCACTGTCAAATATAAAGCCTTGTGTTCTTATAAAGCTTGCCATTTTATAACAATCTTAATAATTATAATATTTTTTGTGACGACACTGACTTGTCTCTAGAGACAACGGAATTTTAAGAAGTGGCTGCTTGGCCACTGAGTCTTCATCTGTCCATGTGTACAGCACAGTATAATCAATGCTTAATCAATAAATAACTTTTGTTTCCTATGTATTATCTGCTTAGAATGGTTGTACCAGAAGGAGAGAGTAGCCTGAGGCTATGACTATTGATACTGTGTACAAGTCCTATCTCTGCCCTACGCATGACCAGCACCCAGTGCTTCCAAGACATAAGAAGAAAAAAAACCTCAAGAATCCATCGGAAATGCTACCAGGTCATTTAATTTGACCTTTATGAGAAAAAAGCATAACCGAGAACACAAGAGGATCCAAAGCTGTCTGCAGCCACAGAGGACAAAATATTTCATGTAGAGCTTGGTGGTAAAATTGGTGTCTTTCCCAAAAAGCCAAGCATTACACTGTATACAGAGGGATGACCCTCTGTATACAGTGTACAGTGGCACAGAAAACATGCCCACCAGCCTCTTAAAAAATGGGACTACAGAGCCTCCAGAAGCAGTATTAAATTGATGTCAAAAATTAGTGGGTTTGACATTGAAAAGACAACGAAAACGACCATATTTGGACTATAAATAGCCTGTACACAGAGGGACGAATATCAACACTAGATGTTAAGCAGACGTCAGAAAAAGATGAGACACATCTGTTATTTCCTTTAAATTACAGTGCTTAAAACTTTTTATTATCAACAAACAATGTCTGCAGGATCCTCTTAACCTTTTGTTTGTTTATATTTCAAGTGGGTTGTTCCCTGGTTTAACATTTTGTCTAAAGATTAGTCATTGCAGAACAGAATAAAAGAGTTTACTCCCACGATTTTACCTCTGTTTTGACAAAGTTTTTACCGACGTTGTAGCAGAAACAACCTAGATTCATGCACCAGATATACAGTGGCTTGCAAAAGTATTCGGCCCCCTTAAACTTTTCCACATTTTGTCACATTACAGCCACAAACATGAATCAATTTTATTGGAATTCCACGTGAAAGACCAAAACAAAGTGGTGAACACGTGAGAAGTGGAACGAAAATCATTAAAAATGATTCCAAACATTTTTTACAAATAAATAACTGCAAAGTGGGGTGTGCGTAATTATTCAGCCCCCCGAGTCAATACTTGGTAGAACCACCTTTTGCTGCAATTACAGCTGCCAGTCTTACATAAAGGCCAACTTTGTGCAGTGCACGACTAATAGTTGTCCTATGGACAGATTCCCCCACCTGAGCTGTAGATCTCTGCAGCTTGTTCAGAGTCACCATGGGCCTCTTGGCTGCATTTCTGATCAGCGCTCTCCTTGTTCGGCCTGTGAGTTTAGGTGGACGGCCTTGTCTTGGTAGGTTTACAGTTGTGCCATACTCCTTCCATTTCTGAATGATCGCTTGAACAGTGCTCCGTGGGATGTTCAAGGCTTGGGAAATCTTTTTGTAGCCTAAGCCTGCCTTAAATTTTTCAATAACTTTATCCCTGACCTGTCTGGTGTCTAAATCCAATCGAAAATCTGTGGCAAGGTCTGAAAACTGCTGTTCACAAACGCTGTCCATCTAATCTGACTGAGCTGGAGCTGTTTTGGAAAGAAGAATGGGCAAGGATTTCAGTCTCTAGATGTGCAAAGCTGGTAGAGACATACCCTAAAAGACTGGCAGCTGTAATTGCAGCAAAAGGTGGTTCTACAAAGTATTGACTCAGGGGGCTGAATAATTACGCACACCCCACTTTTCAGTTATTTATTTGTAAAAAATGTTTGGAATCATGTATGATTTTCGTTCCACTTCTCACGTGTGCACCACTTTGTTTTGGTCTTTCACGTGGAATTCCAATAAAATTGATTCATGTTTGTGGCTGTAATGTGACAAAATGTGGAAAAGTTCAAGGGAGTCAAATACTTTTGTAAGCCACTGTATACCAACAAGACAGCTGTGGACATGGGAAACAACTCCTCTCTTGTTTGTTTTTTGTTTCTAAATGTTGTTTGTTCCATTTCCATAATAATTATGTGTAAATGCCATACATAATGATATGTATTCATATGTTTTACTTGTTCTATCTCTCTCTATCTTTCTATCCCTCTGCATAGCTTCGGCTTATGTATTTGTATAGTGCTATACAAATACATAAACACATTTTGGTTGAATTTTAAAAGCAAGCAACATCAGGGAAGTAACACAACTACATAAAGTTTATGTAGCTAGCTGAATAAAGCTACCATGCAAGACCTCATTGCTCAAACAAACCTGGCATTTAAGAAATGAACTGTTAGGAGACATATTCTCTTGAAATTCCAGAGATGCAAAATATGCAGCACTGAAACCAGAAAGACATACCAGTTGATAAATCAAATATTTGAAACCTTTTTTTCAGTCAAACCATTCCATTTTTGAATAAATGGTGCAGATGCTTATCAATCTACCATTACAGATTTAAACGTGGTCAAACAAAGCTTCAGTCTGGCAGATTTATTTATCACATATTATGATTTTCTTGAGTTTCTCAACTGCCACTTTATCTCAGTACCTTCTACTATTGTGTGTGTCAAAAAATATAGAGTGGCAGGTTTGTGGAAATTCCTTTTAAAGTACAATATGTTAATATCTTCTATTCATATCAGTCCTTTAATGCTTAAACCATTATGAAGCTGCAAGTTACAGGACTGCTACTGAAGTCTCCAACATTCACCCCAAGGCTGTGTTTATGTCATGTCAGAGATAATGTAATTATAAGTGTCTGGTGTAATTAGAATTCATGTCAGCCTCTTACTTGTATATTGAACATGACACTTAATATTATCGAGTGCCCAAAAACTGAACAAATTAGGAGATGTCCTCTCATCCTCTGCCTGGGCAAACTATTCTCTGTAATTACACTCATAAACCCATATTAAATGCATGTGTTATATTTTCAGTACACTGTATTTTAATCCTAACACATCCAAATTTATACTTTGCAGCACTTGCAAGTCGGTAACATGGGAAATGCTTTTCTGACTGTTTTTTTTCACCAGTTTTTGTAATTGTGAAAGAGCACATGTAAAAGATGTCAAAGGGTCTAGAAGAACCATGGAGAACATTATGCTGCCTGTAACATCATTCAACATGTTTAGTGGCAAACCATGGAGGCATATCCATGGATGGTCCTCGACAGGCTAGGCAACGACACCCTTACTGCCGTTAGGTAAGGGGAAAAGATCCTAGCCAGACCTTATGCTTAAAAACCAATGAAGTCCAGTTATTAGTACCAGACTGACAAAATGAGCATCTATAATCTCATATTAAAGAAACGGGATAGGACTTTACATTGCTTGCACAGAAACACAATTAGTTCCAATTTCTTTAGCTGAATATATGAAAAAATGCCAAAGATAACATGGCTTGAAAAAAATAGCATTTCTGCAACAACAAGGCGATTCCCAAGGAGTATAGCTCAGCATTTTGTGCAGCGTATCGTTCAAAAACTGGCAAAACTGAACAAGTGGAGGACAAAAGAAGTGTAAGGACTACAAATCTACAGCTGTTGAACAATATCTGAAAGTCCTGTCCTTAAACAGGAAAACAACTAGCAAAGACCTGACATAGGACCTGGGAGATGCATATGGCTTTTCAATTATCCACTGAAGCCTCAACAGATATGTTCTGGTAGAAATATGGATGTCAAGATGCCATTATTAAGGAACAGCCTGAGTTATGGCAAATTACACAAGAATTGCACTGAAATTCAGTGGCAAGGGGTCTTGTGGAATGATGAATCCAAACCATTAGTGTGTTTGGAGGAACAGTGAACATGTATAGACATCAGTAAAAAACGGTGGAGGCTCTTCATGATTTGGGACGTCATTTCAGCCAGTGATGTTTGGGATCTTGTCAAAATTAAGGGAATTATAAACACATAAAAGTACTGTAAGATTTTGATTATTATCCTTTATTCATCTATTGAGATTTAAATCTCATTTCCCAGAGAGACCTGCAATTATCTGTCATAGACTCACCTCCCCACACCTCAGCGAAATCAGATCATCTTGGCAGAAAACAGAACAAAAGGCAGTCAAAATCTAAAGAAGAGCTTTGATATTTGTCCTTGGATAAAGTCTCTCTGAAGTCTAAGAAGAAGAAGAAGAAATCAGTCAGCTTGCCTAAGAGGGTTCAGGCTGTGTTGAAGAATAAGTGTCATATCAAATATTGACATCCAAGCTTGTACAATTGAATTCAATTTGATTAACATAGTGCCAAATCACAATTAGAGTTGTCTCAAGGCGCATAAGGTACAGTTGCACTCTTTCTGCCTTATATACTGTATTCCATGTATATTTGGATGTCTCCTTTTCCTGGGAAAATACAAATATTTTCAATTGCCAGTGCAATTAAAACAACGTTAAGACATCCATTACGCAACCCCACATTCTATTGTGTTGTTTTTAGCTTTTTTTGTGGCTAAACCAACACCTTCAGACAAAAACCCCAAATATAACAGATGCTCTGCCACCCTCCAACTGTGGCTTTTTTCCCTGCCTTTTTGTGTCACTCACGCTAAAGCTAAGTAAAAAAGAAATACAACAGACATGCAATCAATCTGTTGTTCTGACCTCATCCTCACTGATATCTTCTCTTATTAAGGTTCTGCAGCTTACAGGCTTTAGCTACTATAAAGTATAAGACAGCCATAGCCCCTTCTGTTATGAGGACATCAAATAATGTTTGGGTCAGTGTCAGTCCCTGCAAAACTTGCTAACATCCACAAAAGTAACACAGAAAGACAGCGCTGCGGTGGTTAAGTGTCTCCTTTAGGCATAGTAGATGGTTGCAAAAAATAAATACCATATTTAATGATTAATATTTCAGGTTTATTTGATTATTTGGGAATAAAAATTATGTGTGGTGGCAAATTTCTTTTCTCTAAAACTCAGAGTACTCAGAATAAAACTTTTATTCTCTGGCTTTTAAATCCAAATTAGTTTTGACTATTTTTCTTAGTGTTACATCTTCTTCTGGTTTTCTCTTTTTTTTTTTTCCTTTATTAAATTCTGTCATTTTGTCCTACATTTTTGTGTCATTTGATTATTTTATATATAGAGCTTGTCTTTAAATGTGCCATAGAAATAAATTTGACTTTGACTATCAAAATCTTTATGTTTGGGTGTCTCTTGACACAAGTTGCTTTATCTTCATTCTGGGATGTAGATCGTTGATCTTCCTTACAGCCATTGTTTTCTTAAACCTACACTGCCTCATTTACTCCCATGCGATGCATTTGCACACACACACGCAGCATATACCTAATCATGATATACAGCACTTACAGCTTGCAACAAAAGCCTCAGTAACATCATTATTCTTACAAGGTTCTTACTCAAGTGGTGTAAGCCAGTGATAGGGTCGCTTAAAAGCTTTAAGAAGTTAGGTTAAGTAAATGTCAGGCCCTTGAACAATAAACAGACTACACCCTGTGTATTGTCCTTTCTTCTTATCAGCTGTTTACTTGAGTGTGTGCAGATCACTGGACTTTTAAAAGTAAAACATTCTTCCTGCTCTTTGTTGTCACCCACCTTCCCACTCGTGCAGCGTAAGTACAAGACAGGAGACAGAACACTGAAACAACTATACTTCAAAAGTCTTTAGGAATACTGTAAGTTCTTGTAATGTGGCCATAATGATGCTTTGGAAAAAATAATAAAATGTATTATTTCAACATTTCTGTTTTCTTTATACTTTCTGTACAAAAAGACAGCATGACTGCCTATGTCTTGATTGCTTTCTCTATCTGTATATGATGGTTTGCCTAGCCCTGTTTTTAATTTTACCCGTGTTTGAGCCTCAGGCCAAGAAAAACTGTGATCTGTTATGATGTGCGACTCTCTGGCAGTTATATATATTGAATCAGCCCTTATACTGTCTCATATGATGGAGGAATAACAGGGAGATGATAATGGCAATAATATATATAGAAAGAGAGAAATGAACAATGTACCCGCTTTAATGTTTGACTAATATATGGCTGCTCTTTGCATTCATATTGGCAAACTTTATGTGGCAAATATTTTGTATCTACCGACTTCTGTCAGCTTTCCAGCATCTTCTCTCTTGACACCAGTAAATAAGCAGTGAGCTGTTACCATGCTGGTTCAAGTTTTAAAAATGCAACACCTCGAGAAGCCCAGGGGAGAATAAAGTCAAAGCACGCTGCTGACTTTAAAACATAATGTGAAGGAAAATGAAAATTCACCGCCTCAACATATCCTGCTGACATATCCGGTTTTACAATACACAGAATGTAAATGAACAGATGTAAACCAGCACACAAGCACCGGCAGAAGGAAAACACCACAGTCAGAGGATATGGAAACAGAGATAAGTTAAAATAATACATATTACTGTATTCATGATAAGAGTCTAAATATCATTTGTGAGGTCAGATGAAAATCTGTAAAAGTATAATAAAAAAAAATGCAACTGAAATGGAAAGTAATTTTACTAGCATGAGAACAACTCAGTGTATATAATTTTATTCATTCAACTACTGTGTGAATGTGTAATGAAATCACAAAGCAGGAACTCCAGCAACACTTGAGGGAAGATGAACAACTTTAATAATTGACCAACGTGTTTCGGCTTGTGGCCTTCATCAGGGTCAAGAATGTGTAATGACAAAAGTTTGAATATCAACAAGCATAAAGTAAACACATAAAAGCACTAGATCATCTAAAAAGCCACAACAAGAATGAAAATGAGACCTACACTATACAAGGTCTCGGCAGGTACTGAGTGTACACTGAAGTCTGATCATTTATGAGACTCCTATAACTCAACCTGAGTTATAGGAGTCTCATAAATGATCATTTCCTTTTTCCTACACACAGCTATAGTAGCATGAGAGTCCAGTGACATGTATAGGCTTTGTGTTTCCATTGTGATAAATAGGAAACGAATCACATACAATGTATCATGCTTATTAGCATAGCACAAGCAGTTTGCACTTTAATTTGAGTTTATTGACCACACTGTAAAAGACTAAAGTGGGTGAGTTACGTTCCAGCAATTGTGTCAGAATTAACTTTCCTTACCAAACTGTGGCAAAGGCAGGAGCCAAAAAACAATCAACACTGAGCAAGCCAAAGGTAGGAAAAACGTTTCACCTCCTAACATGAAAACACGAGATCGCCCTAAATCTGTCAGGCAGAAATAAATACAAATGGCTACAGTTCCAGAGTTCATATCCTCTGATAAATGCGATGAGGGTCAGTGCATCCAGGTTGTGACACTACCACCTCCTGGTGGATGAACTACATAGTAAAAGTGCAAAAAAAAAACAAAAAAAAAAAAAAACGTCCCCACACGGACGTATACGTCATTAAATACATCAGTATGCTATGCATTGTGTGACAAACTGTAACATACAAACTCGTTTTTTCACTCTTCCTTTAGCTCAAACCAGCCAGATGTTAAGAAACGCTGGAAAGCTCATGATGTTTTAGTTTAATAAGAGACGGGATGGAGGGCTCATGAACAATGTAGTACAATAATACTCATATCTGACTGCAATCCCCGTTCCCTCTGGAGACAGAGGAAGAGAAGGTCAGAGTGCAGCGCTGGACCAACTGGCCAGTGTGATTGCAGATACGGAGGGGGTAGTGTCTGTCGATAAGCAGACTTACAAAGAAACGCGATGCGCTGTACAGACATGAAACCCGCAGGTCTGAGGTCAGAACCAGTATCACCGTTACATAATTTGTTTACCGAAAGACATCAACCGTCAAATGTACTTGTCTTTGTGCAGTGGACAGACTTTGGGTCACAATTCTTTGAAAAAAAAAAGAAAGAAGAATCTGGATCCATCCAAAGAGCGCTTGTTTGATTATCTATCAGGCTCAGCTATCATTATATGTACAGATTCTTATTATTATGCATTATTATTGTGAAAGCTGCTACTTGGAATAATGACAGAAACTAACCATTGTGCAAACTATCCAAGTTAATGAATACCAATGGCTTCAATAAAGCGAAGTAATTTAAAGAGGGAGTCTCATGGTCTACTGAAAATATTATTAATCCATCCAATCCCCATCAGCCCCGATGACTCTTACGCAGACAAACACAACAGAGCGGACTAATAACTAATTACATTTGACGATGTGAAATAAAGCATATTTGCCACAGCTTTGACTTCAGTGTCTCGGTGACTTATTATAATACATTTTGCAAAAACAGCAGATATTTCGCACAGTTTTATTTCCAGAAATATAAAACGGTGCATGAGTTGACAAATACCACAACATCTCAAACTTTGAGCTGTTCAAAAAAGCAGAACTTACCAAAGCAAGAGTTGATGAAGCCGTACCAGCTGCAGCCGCTGCGCCCCAGCAGCCACTTTCCGCGGATGCTGGAGGCGAAGCTGAGAGTGGTGCCGAACAAACACACCAGCATGTCGCTCACGCTGATGTTCAGCAGCAGCATGTTCACCGGTGTCCGCAGCTTTTTGAATTTGCAAAACAGCAGCAACACAATGAAGTTGTTCAGGAAGCCGAAAGTCATGATGAAGCCCAGCACCACGGACAGCACCACAAAGCCCGCCGGGGAGAGCTTCGCCGAGCCCGCCTGCACGTCCAGCAACTCTCGGTCATCGCTCAGGTTGAAGCTGTAATTCAGACCAGCCTGACCAGAAAACATACCGCCGTCCATTCAGTTCATCAGTTTCTCTTCACTCTGGAGCTTGCTTTACTCGGCAGCGCTGGTCACGTCGCGCATCTGTAAAGTTTGCGCGTGTAGCTTCCATCTTACTCCATGCTCATGTGCAACAAACGCGCATTCCTCCACTGATCCTGAGAGCGATCACCTGGCTGCCGACTCTTAGAGAACTGGCAGGAATGTTAAAAAATGCATTGTAACCAAAAGGTGTCACCTTAACGTGACTTGAACGCAACGCCTCCTCCGCTTTCACCGCGTCTCTCCGCGAACCAGCTTGAGAGTACGCGCTATTACATATAATTTGGGCAATCTAACAAAATTCATCCCAGTTATCAAGTTACTTTCCACAGCAGTTTATTTTATTGCGTGGGAGACGCATCTCTTCTTCAAGTTATCACTTTTAGACTGGCTGTAATCCGCGCTCGTAGCGGAGACTCTTGTGCCACCAGTGGTGTTTTGCGATTTGGGCTCTGCGCCAGGACTTTTAAAGCCAGGGCATCTCTTACATCACAGGGTAGTGGGATGCTTGGGTCCACGGGTGGTGGTGGGGGGTGAGGGGGGCTTTATATGCGTGTCTGTTGTACATATATCTTTCTGAGGACCTATTTAAGTTTAAATGGGTGTGCGAAAATGTTTGGAAATTTAACACAGCTGCTGCTTTTCCGCTGTGGGGCTTAATGTTGAAATTAGGTCTGGGGGTAGTGTAAGGCTTTTATTTATGTCTGTGATGGTCACGTTGAGGGTAAGGGTCTTGGGCAGGGATGTCAAACTCATTTTACATCGTGGGCCAGATACAGCCCCCTATCTTAACTGGCCATGGCTTGTGGAAGACCCCTAGCTGCACATTTTACCCCCGAGATATCTCAATATAAGAAGTGCAATTTCAACATTACATCTCAATTTTCCTACATCATAAAGATTTTGCTGTAGTAAATGAGCTACAGCTGTCAGTGTGATTCTTTGGGTTTTAATGATAAGAAATGTGTAAACTCACAGAAATATTACGTTTTAAATTTATTTTTACCCTGGACATTTTATAAACAGAAAACACACATTTCTATAGTAGATAGTGGGGGGTGGGAACAGGAATCACTCTGCCATTTAATTGTTTATCTTTGACTTTATTACTATACTATGAACGACTGTGGGGGAAGGGTTTATCAGTAGGACATGGGGCCTTATGTTTGAGACCCCTGATCTAGGGAATTTTTTATTTACAATTAAATGTCATCTTTGGATGGACAACAACTAAGATGTTCCCCTTCATAATTAGGGCAGCAGGCTATTTAAGGGAGGACATAGTTTAGGGATCCAGTTTTTGTAGCTAAGCCTGAGACCACTGCCAAGTGAATTGCTCTAAATGTTTGCGTTTGATTTTATGAGGGGCATTTGAAGGTTGTGTTGACAAAGAAAAGAAAAAATGAAGCAAAATTTTCTGTTTGGTTCTCACAGTATCTCACAGAATGAAATGCATAGAGTCAGGCAGCAGTTCGGGTGTGATGAACATCTGTATTTTGGTACTTGAATACATGTATTTAAAGGGGACAGAGCTATGTCTCAATGTAAATATGCTAGATTTAGCCAGAAGGCTACTTTTCATCTGAAGCCCCTGACAGGTCAGACAAAAATGATAAATAAGCAATTTAGCACACAATCAGACAATGTACAACAATGTAGTCCAAACAACAAATACATACAATTACAACACATAAATAATACAATAACAAACAACAACATTAAACATTAATAATAATATTCCTGTAAGCCTATGTACAGTGTTTAATCCCAGGATAATGTGCTGATGATCAATGTGAGAGCTAGAAGCTAAATGCTGTAACTCACTTTCTACAGAATTCTTTCTAGAGATTGAAGATTTGCTGATTTGGACCCAGAATAAGGTTTTTAAAAAGCTGTTCCCCCCACTGAGAGTTAGACTTCCATCTCCATCTTTGCTCATGTGGAACTCTCAGAATTATTAATACATGGCTGTCTGAAACAACAACGGCAACAACAAAAAGGGGGAAAAAAGATCAAAGGTATAAAGAAATGAATCTTTGTTGTTGTTTTTTGTGTGTGCTTAGAATGTAAAAGGGACACACACTCAAAAAGGCCAACAGGAAAATTTTATTTTTAATCCAGTGTTTTCCCCAAAAGACTTTCAAGTGGGTTGGTAGACAATGATCAATGAGCTGTTCAATTCAGGACCTGGGCAAACAGATTATCCTAAGCTGAGTGCTCATATTCTACCCAGTATTCAAGCACATCACTGCAACCCCCCCTGGCTTCTGCTCCGTGGCTGCTGAATGACCCCTCATCTGGGACTCTCCTCAGCTCTTTCTAGGACAGTGGCACGGCTGCCCCTCTGTTGGTCTTCCTTGGTCTCTTGTGTTCTGGGGGCCTCTGGATGTCTGGAGTTTTGATCTCCTCCATACCTGCTTCATGCCCTGGAGGACGGGGCAGTGGCCCCCCACACCCTCTAGCAGATCATTACATGAAGGAACCTTTTAAAAAAACAAGCGCGTCCATGCTCACAGGTGTACACACGGGTGATCACACACACAAACTACACCCTTTTTGGCTCCTACCTCAAAGCACACTGTGCTGTCGATCTTACGTGCTGCACAATAATGTTTAATATTTAGTATTTACTGTCATATTCCCATATATCATTGTGATGTTGTTTATTCTATTACTCTCATTTTCTTCTGCTTGTTTTCTTTTTTCTTTCTCAACAGGTGATCCAGGTGATCGATATATGTATTTTTTTTCTGCTTATTCTGTTGGTTTTTGTTTTTTGCCCTTCTCCCCCGTCCCTCTTCTCAACTGTTTTTCTTTCCCTCTTTCTTTCTCCCTTTTCTTTCCCCCAGTCAAGTCTGTCCAGTATTCAGCAAGTGAAAATAAAATAAATGATAAAAGGTGAATCAAATGGACCATTATGGCAAAGCTGGGATGGTCAATTTGGTAAAGAAAATCCGTTGGGCATCTTTCTTCGCCTTTAGACAATAATTCTGATGGCAAAAGAGCCAAACGGGACAGGCAAGAAAAAAAAAAGAGAAAAAAAAAAAGCACGACCAGGATATGAACTGTCTCAGTCTATATTTATTATAGCTTCCTCCTCCAGCAGCCCTACACCCAGCCCTCATAAGTGAATCTAGATTGTATAGTTAAATCAGCCATCAAGCAGGATGAAGTGTGTTATTTTGATGTCACTGTTGAAAATTTGCCTGCCTGTCCCTCTCCCCTTCTGTTTTTCTTTTCCTTCCTCTTTCTTTCTCCCTTTCCTATCCCTCACACATGTCTGTCCCGTCTGTAACAACTGAAAATAAAATAAAATAAATAATAAAAACAAAGGTTGATCAAATGGACCAATACGGCAATGCCATGATGATCCATTTGGCAAAATAAATCCATTGGGTATCCTTGTTGGTCTTCAGACAACAATTATGACGGCTAAAGAACCAAATGGGGAAAAAAAGAAAAGAAAAGAAAAAAAAAAGAAAATTTGCCTGCAAATCAAATGAATAAGAGTAAATTAAATCCTCTAAAGTTTTAAGGACATGATAAAAAAAGAAAAGAAAAAAGATCTGGTCATTTATTTGACAAAACTTAAGCCAAAATGCATGTAAGAAATTGAGGTATTACCCTTGCTGTTTCCATATGGATTAAGAGGTTAAGTAACAGCAAGATATTGCTAACAAAATGCACTTGATTTACCTGTATGAAAGCAGAAGTTTTGACAGTTTGCAGGTCTGGAGCATTCAGGTGTTTGTGAACACAATGCCAAGGAAGGAGGGGATCAGCAGTAATCTTAGAGTAATCCTTCTCGCAACTGTTTTTTTCCTCATCAGTATGGGAAAGGTTATAAGGTTGCTTCCAAACAATTTGAAGACAATTTTTTAAGAGAATTAACAGGAGGAAAATGTTCAAGACAATGTCACAATCACGTTATGATTGGACCTTTCAGCAAATTTACCCTAAGGTCAGACCATGCAATGTTCAGAGAAACTGCAAAAAACTCAAAAGCTAGGTCTGAGACTCATGAAAGCACAATCAAGACAAGAGAAAACCACAAGATTTTTAGAACAATGTCTGTTGGATAAACAAGGCCAAAGTGAAGCTGGCCACAAAGCACAGCACCACATTTGGAAAAAACCATATACAGCATATCCTTACAAACACCTTATCCCCTGTGTGAAGCACAGTGTAGAGGGGGGTTGATTTGGGTTTGTGTGCAGCCACAGGACCTGGGCACCTTGTACTCTTTGAGTCGACCATAAACTCCTCTCCATACCAGAGTATTCTAGAGTCAAATGTGAAACCATCTGTCTGACAGCTAAAGTTTTGTTGAAACTTCTTCATGCATCAGAACAATGAACCCAAGAACGACAGCAATGTTACAACAGAATGGTTTGAAAAGAAAATTCATCAAGGTGTTGCCATAACCCAGCCAAAGTCCAGACTTCCACTTGACTGAAATGCTGTGCTGGGAGAGCTGTAGATAAATGAAATCCTACAAACCACAAAGAATTGAGGGAACACTGGAAAGAAGAGTGAGACAAAATTCATCATGTGAGGGACCGATGAAGCCACACCGAAAAAGCTGCACGGGGAGCATTTTGGCTTAATTTTCATTAAATAAGTAATGACAGTGTTTTGTTGTTCATAATGAGACATTTAATCTGAAACAGCAAATGTCAGCTTCTTTGTAGTGGTAATGGAAATCAATATAATAACTGTTGGGGTATTAGGATATATCACAGACTAGACAATTTATGCCATTATTGCCACTTTAAGTACCTGCAGCTTCTTTCTGGAAAAAACATGTGACCTGTAGTTTTGATTGTTTGCTGCACAGCCTTGTGCTTACAGTCTCACTGAAAAAATTAACACGACATTTCCAGTAGCGAATTGATAAAGTGACTCTCTCATTACTCTGTTTACCCTCTTGTTACAAGGTTTCCTCTGTCGATCATGAGTTATGCCTGAAGAACACATGGAAATGTCACAGTAGATTGTAGGGCTATGCAGTCTTTGTGGCGAATAAATGATGAAACAGGAAAAGCCCAAAAATGAAAAATTTATATTTTTTATTCTAATTTCTAATACTGTTCATAATGTACAAATCATGTATTGCATGCAGCAGGATCAAGCTCTAAGCATACATTTATTATTGCCCTTAAAATAAATTAAATGTAAAAATAAATCACACAAACAAACTAAAGGAAATTGCTAAAGGTATTTAAAGCCCAACCTTTGCCTGTCACCAGGTTATTTATGAGCCATTTGAATGGTCAATCCCCATAACAAATAAAGGATAATCAATCATCTGTCGATACTGGATTATATAACCAGTTAAAAGAAAAAAAAATCAATTTGGTAACCTTATCCCTATGTGTCTTACAGCCAGAGGTTTGGGTGCAAGAAGTATTTCTGATGAGCTCTATTTAGGTGTCTACAAAGTGAATGTTCAGAGGGTGGTTGCAGACAAAATAATAACCTTAAAGAACAATTACAGTTATGAAAGCAACAGCAAGCTTGGCCTTTCAATGACTCAATGACTAACTCACTCACTGGTCTGATTAGAGGTACACAAATCAGGCATAACACTATGACCACTGACAGGTGAAGTAAATAACGCTGATTATCTCTTTATTATGGCACCTGTTGGTAGGTGAGATAGATTACAGAGCAGGCAAGCATGAGGATTTGAAAGAGTCTGACATGGGCCAAACTGTGACAAAGCAAAGAGCTGCACTAACTGCAGCCCTTGTGCTGCAGTTTTGGAAATGCTCTCACCAAAGAGCATTTCCAAAACTGCAGCTCTTGTGGGGTGTTTTCAATCTGCAGCGGTCAGAACAGTGATCAACCAGCAGTCAAACTAGCAGAGGCAGTGGGATGTTCTGGGCAATGCTCTGGTGGGAAACCTTGGGTCTTGCCATCCATCCATGTTACTCTGACATGTACATCCTTTCATGGAAACTGCAGTCCCTGATCATTGTGGCCTCTTTCAGGAGAATACTGGGCCATGCCAGAAAGCAAAAAAATGGATCAGAAATGGTTTTAGGAGCACAAGAATGGACTTGAAGTGGTGACACTAGCTGTGTCCCATTTCAGGGTCTGCACGCTTGAAGTACGCGCACTAGGCGTACTACGTACGGTGCGTACTATAAGTACGAGAAGTGCGGAAGTGAGAGGCTTGTGAAATGGGACGGTATATGCTTCGTCGCGCTGTTCAGGTTTCCTAGCAACCATGATACTAACCGCGAGACACGTTACATACAGCTTCGTTTGACAGAAATGAAGGAGAAAAATTTTTGTTGGTCATTCATTTTTGTCATGACATCACTTTGATTAGTTGAGTATCTGAGGCTGAGACCACAGGACTGTAAAACATGATTCAAGGGCTTCATTTCTGTACTGAACAGTCATTTAAGACTAGCTAGTAAATAATAATTACTTAATGTTGTTCATGAGACTAAAGTCATCTCACTATGGTAATGTAAATATCATATGGCCAATATTATAGTATTGTCAGATTATTATCTATCTATCTATGACTGACTTTATTTATCCATAAAATCATCAGATTCTCTGTAAGATTAAGTTCAACTATATATATATATTTAGAAGTAGAGGCTTTAAAACCAAGTTAACGCTGAAAGTACAAACATCACTAATGTCACACAACTTTGCCGGCATGTGGCCAACAGCAATGTTTTAATGTTCTTCATTATTAAACATTCGCACATGAATAAGTGACGTCATATTCAGTACTTACTTTTGACAGTTCACTCTTCGGCCGCTCCCTTCTTGCGGCAAAATTATCCACACCCACCGCCGCGCTATGAATTGTGGGATATATGGGACCACGAAGCGTGCACCGGACCACGCTTGATATTTGGGGAAATCAATGGCGCATTTGGAGTATGCATTTGAAGTACACTTCGAATTGGGACAGCCGTCGTCGCGTGGCGGTGACGTAACCGCACTTAAAATGCGTACTTCAAGCGTGCAGACCCTGAAATGGGACACAGCCACTGGTCGTGTCCAAATTCATGGGCTGCTTCCTCCTGAGGCCGCATTTGTAGACCGATTACGTCACAGCGACGCGCCGAAGGCTGTCCAAATTCGTAGACTCCTCCGAATGCAGCAGACAAATGCGTCCTCCTTTTCCCCGAATTTGAAGGATGGGTCGGGTGTGTCCTTCTTGGCCCACCATATCCCAGAATTCATAGCGCGGCCCAGCCAAGCTCCAGTTTCCGGCAATGGCGGCCGCTACTAAGTTTTAAAATTACTCTTATTAATCTTTCTGGGCCACAAAATAAACTTTAAACATATTTTCAGGCGAGAATGTGGGTGTGTAAACATCAAATATCTGCTCGGTTTGTCAAAATATGACATATTTGCAAAAGTGCTTCGACGTTGTCGGTGACGTCTGTCACCCCACCAGCTCCATAGCTTGCCGGCCCAGAATTCATTGGACATAACTTCATTGCACATTCACATAACGATGGCGGCACAAAAAGATACACCGGGAGACGAATACACTTTTAAATGTAAGTATATGAAAATCTGGTGGTACAAAAGTTACATTTTATAGCGGTTATGTTGTTAGGGTTGTGAATTTGCATAGACTTGTAATATTTATTTAAACAATCTTCATAAAAAGTGTCCGTAAACTAGCTTGTATGGTGGGTCCCGCGGTTTTTCATTGGCGCTTACATTTTTCCCAATCAACTTTTTTGTGATATGTTTAAAGGGACCAAAGAGCAAACGGCAAACTTCATCAAAACTAGAGGAGAAAATGATCACCTCTTCACCGGGGTAAAAAATTCAGCAACTGTGGGATGGAGGTACACGAATAAATCAATTTACACATCATATTCATCTGAGTACGGTTTCAATAACCCTCATTCTGTACAGAACCTGTGATGTCCAGACGATATTCCTCTTGTGTTCTGCTGTGAAAACTTTTGGATTTAGGGATTATTATAGTTGTTATGGTTTTCTCTCTTCTCTTATTTTTTTGTGTGCGATCAGGACTATTCTCGAGAAGATGGGCCTGCAAGGGAAAGTCACCCCCTTGCAGGCCAAAAAGAAGTGGGATAACTTAAAGAAAAGATACAAAGTATGTGTGCTGTCAAGAAGATAATTTTTAAGAATGAAATTTAATAAATGTACATTTACTAAAAGTTGTATTGTTTATATTTGTCTGTCATTTCTGATTTCCTCTGCCTTTAGGATTGCAAGTGTCCAGGGTCAGGTGAGGGAGTCAGTGGGAAGCCCACTGCTGCTACTTGGCCCTGGTTTGGCCTCATGGATGAGGTGATGGGACAGAGGCCTTCCATTAGGCCCCCTGTCCTTATTTCCTCTCTCCCTGAGGACACTCCAGGGCCAAGTACAGCAGTGGGTAACCAAAGCGAGATGGAAGAGGAGACAGATGAGGAACGAGGTCAGCCAGCAACAACGGGAAGGAAGAGGAGAAGGGAAAGAGGGGATGAGCTCCTTGAGCTCATCAAAGAGGACATGCAGTACCAAAGGGAGGCTGAGGAGAGGAGAGAACAGGAGAGCAGGGACAGGATGGACAGACTTTTTTCCATACTAGAAAAATTAGTTCCTAAATAACTTAAAAATATATTCAGATAATGTTCTTACTTTGTTCTATTTGTTATGTCATACTAAAAGTTTTTGATTAATGAAAATTAGTCCCCAAATTGGTTGTGCCTTCAGATATTCTTTTTTTTTTAAATACATTTCTTACCTTTTTCTGTGTTATTTTAAGTTTTTCATTATGAATAAATTGATGAAAACAGATTTCACTGAACTCATTTTATTTACAGTTTTTAACATGTATGAACATAAACTTTGAAGAGTTTTAAATGGACATTTAAAGGTAAATAACAATAAAACAAGAATATTTCTAAAACATGAATTTTAGTCAGAGAAGGAAAAATATATACAAATATTTACAAATTTTCACACAGGATTAACCAAAGTGACCTGTTCCTGGACCGTTTTTAAAAAAATATATACTTTGAAAGATCACACAAACAGAAAATCTCTGGCAGTGTTGCTGGATTTGCCGAAAGAAGATCAGACATGGATGGGGTGCTGCAACTGTGACCCGCGGTTTGTCTTTTCTGGTCAGAAAGTGGAGAATCGCACAGGGTGGTCTGCAAAGAGTTGTAGGATGCTTCCTCCCTCTGTCCACTGCATCGTCCATCCACAGGTTTGCAGGGCTGACTCAATCGACGGCTGCCACACCACTAAGAGGTTTTTCAGAAATATGCAAACCAGAGAAAGTGGATTCACTACTAGTATAATACATGTGACTCTGTAGCAGACAACAGTTTGAAAAAGTGGTATTAAAAAAGATGCTTAGATAAATGTTTACTTGCCTGTTAACAGTAGTCATGGTCTGGTGGTACCTCCTCCAGGGCAGACACCTCGGCAGACAGCTGGTCCCGCCACAGAGCACCACTGACTGCCTCCAATCCAGCCTCCCCCTCATCATCCTCTGCTCCATCTTCCTCAGGTTCATCCTCAGGAGCCACAATGTCGCCAGCACTGAGGCAAATGTTGTGGAGGATGGCACATGCTGTTACTACCTGTAGTGATATACATATACACATTATTCTTTCATACACACATATATATATATATACACAATTAATTTGACATTGGGTGGTCACTTACATGAGGTACAAAGGTGTGGTGCACCTCCAGCGCTTGCAGGAAGATGGCCCTGAACCTGTTCTTCATCATCCCAAAAGCACGCTCTATTATGGAGCGTGCCCTGGAATGATGGCTGTTAAAGCGCTGGGCTCCCACACCTTGGCCTGGCCTCTTGTAGGGTGTGATGAGGGGGAGTGGATGCTGGAGGCATGGGTACCCTCCATCTGCGAGGATGAAATGCCCTGGAGGAGGGTAGACTGACTGTCTGTAGAGTGGGCTGTGGCGGAGCACCCTGGAATCATGCACCGACCCAGGCCAGCCCACGTACGTGTCGATGAAGCGGCCCCGATGGTCACAAACCGCCTGCAAGATGATTGATGGAAACAGCTTTCTGTTCCTATAGCACTGACCATCAGGGCCACTTGGACACTTGATGCGTATGTGGCAGCCGTCGATTGCACCCACCGCTTTCATAAAGGCTCTGTGGCGTGCCAGCCCTGCAAACCCACGGGACACTACCTCCAGGTCCTCTGGGGTTGTTGGGAGGTGGATGACCTGGTAGCGAATGGCCAACACCTCTTTCGTGACTCTGTGGACGATGTAGTGGACAGTAGAACGCGGCATCCCAAACACTCTTGAGACCACCCTGTAGGATGCTCCACTTGCCAACCAGAAAAGAAACACTAGGATCTCAATTGTGGCACCCCATCCATGCCGCCGATCCTGGTTCAGGAGATTTAACAACACTGCCAGAGACTCCCTGCTTAGCCGAAAATCAGGCCTTGGATCCTCCTGGCTAAAAAAACGGTCCAGGACTGGTACACTTTGGTTAATCCTGCAGTACAACGGCCTTGTCTGGTTAAGGAAAAGGTGGAGAACAGCATAAACAGTTTTAATAGAAAGGTATGACTTCATTTATTTTATTACATCAAAGCATTATTCTGATTACTAAGCTTGAGTAAAATATACTAACACTGAGGAATAACATTTTATACATTTCATCTGTTTAGCTAAGCTTTTTTGTGAACTCAAAAATAACCCTATTTTCAGCTTTCTGACAATTTTACTGCAATTTTATGTACTAAAATAAGTAACAGATCATATAAATAATTGAAAATAAATGTAAACTTATAGAAGAACATTTTCTAAGAGATTTTGTTCATATATTTTGAATGACCGCCGTCATTCAGTCACTGAAATTATCCATAAAACTAGCTAAGTAATTCCTAAATGCATCAAGATTAATAGTTTTACCTGGATATGATTTTCTCTGATGAGCCTGGAGTACAAAACATGCCGGCGATGACGACCGCGACACAGTTTTTTCAGCTCGTTGATAATTAAAAATGAACACAAAAAACGGAGACAGATTTCAGGGTCCATTTTCGATTTTCGCGCTGTGGCGCTGACAACCGGAAATACTCTGAATTAAGGGCGGGAGTAGATCCGAGAAGGCTAGACCGTCCAATTCCACAGCCGTTTACTTCCGGCCTACCCGACCTCCTGAGGAGCCGGCCCACGTAGACCGCGAAGGCCGGCTCCTCAGGAGGATGCAGCCCATGAATTTGGACACGACCACTGTCTGTGAAGCTGATCGTTTGTTCCTGGTGTTGCAAAATAAACTGTTTACAGCAATATTTTTTAATCATTTTGATGGTCACTGTAGTGGCTATATTAATTTCTTAAAGTTCTCCCTGTCTCTTATATTTAATATTACCACACTACAGACAGACAAGCGCCTAATCACAACGATGGTAAAACCACTGCGTGTCCGCTTGTTTATTTTCCACATAAACCTTTCACAATAAGGCTCAAGATCCTGTTGAGACTTTTCAAAAATAAACTGAATCACGTGGCAGATGCAGAGTGTTTACGGAAGAAAAGCAAAAAAGAGCCTCAGGTGCTAAAAAAATAATAAATATAATATAATAATAATAATAAAATAAACCTTAGACTCAAACGTTAGAACAGGCTTTTCCCGCAGCACGCTGTGTAATAAATGGCTCCAGGTTACATTTCAGATCTTCTTAGCCTGCACTTACCCACTCCTCCAGTCAGATGGTTTTATCAGTTCCATGCTCCCAGCCAGTAGCGGTTTTAGATACGGGCGACACGGGCGGTTGCCCGGGGCGGCATCGTGGTGGGGGCGGCATCTCGGACATCGGCAAAAAAAAAAAAAAAAAAAATTGCTCGTACTCATGCTGACCCAGACTCAGCCAGCGCATACTGGGGATCGCATAGACATCGATCGGTTTTCTATCGCCCATTTGCTGGGAGTAAGGGCGCCCTCCGTTTGCGAGGTGCGCCTGCTGCTTGCGGCACAGGGAGGAGAGGGCGGGGCGGCGGGGGATTCTCTGGCTGGCTGGAGCAGTGTCTAATAACCAACTCGCAAAATAAAACAAAATAAAAACAAAACAACAAACTCGAAAAGACCAGACATTATAATACAGACTTATAATTTGAAATTCGAAATTCTATACACGAAAAGTGAGCGCAAGAGCCCTCAGTGCTCGCTGCTGAAGTCAAAGTAAACTTTATTGTCATCTCCGCTACATACAGTCCAGTATATAGAAAGACGAGACGACGAGGCTCCAGTTACAGCAGTGAAAGTAAACAAACAATAAATATAAGAAGAGTAAGAAAATAAATATACACTTTAGGATCAGGGGTAAAGGGATCAATAACAATTTAAAATTTATAATTTACAGTTTGATGATTTAAAGTCTCACACACAGCCCGTCGAAAGGGGAGGGGGGCCGGCTGCTTCCAAATAGAGCACATTTCATTCATAATGTTGTAAATCCAAGCCCATTATGTATTCATGATTTGAATCCTGGGTTGTGTGAAATCTCAGAAATAAACCCTAGACAAAGTGAACTAAGGTGTAGGTCTATTAGGTTATGTTGTGGTGATCCTCAAGTTGGGGGATTTGTGTTTATACTGGAGTGCAAAATTAAAACCAAGATGGACAAGAAAAGTTCAAAGCCATCAGGTGCTCAGTTTAGAAAAAAGAGAAAAGAAGAGGAGGAGAAACGAGCAAAAGATGCAGGTAAGCAGATGTGTCATTGGATAATGGCAGGTCATCCTGAAACAATCAGAATCAGAATCAAAATACTTTATTAATCCCTAAGGAAATTATGTGTGTTACAGTTGCTCCAAGAAGAAATGGTAAAAATAGTAACAGTAACAGACTAAACTCCAAACAATACAATATGTTACAGATTTTAATATTAATTAGTCATTGTCAATTGTTGATTTGTCCTGTTCTCATTGTATGAGGAATTATGATGGCTGTTTGGTAGCTGTTTGCATACAATGCATCGATGCATACTCTCTCTCTCTTCATATGTCTGTGTCTGTGTGTGTTTCTCTGGCGAAATTCAGTATGGTTCCGACAACAGTTTTATGTTAATGTATAATCCTTAATATGTTTTATGTGTGTGTGTGTGTGTGTGGGGGGGGGGGGGGGGCAGAGGGAGTGTTCGCCCGGGGCGCCAAACGGGCTAGGACCGCCACTGCTCCCAGCTCAAATCTAGAGGTGACAGGGCTTTCTCCATTGCCGCCCCGAGACTCTGGAATAGTCTTCCCCCCTTCATAAAATCCTCTTCATCCTTGGAAGTCTTTAAATCGAATCTCAAGACCTACCTATTTTCCAAGGCTTTCGGATCTCTTTGATGAGTGATCTCTTTGATCACTCTATATATCTTTTTTTTTTAAATCCTAAAGTCTAGGTATATCTACTAGTGCAAGTATATAAACAAGAACAAGTACAAGTAAGCGGAAAATGGGATACAGTGGTTTAAATGGGAAACTCAACAAGGTTCACTTCACACTGGAAAGTAGCGCAATGAATGAGCCATTGTGTGTTATGAAAAGAAATGAGTTTGGAACTTGAAAGCTACGCCTTCTTAAATAATGGAATTTAAAAAAATTACTACAAATAACAACTTGGGTAAGATATGTCTAAAATTTAAAAAAAAATAAAATTATATATATATATATATATATATACACATGTACACACACAACATCTCACGAACGTCACAGAGGCTGCAAGAAAAATCAGGCTGCTTAATCGAGCACCGAGCGGTCGCTCATCTGTTATTCCTTGGCCCAGGCGAGAGGAGCAAACTTCGATATTTCAGTGGTGTTAAAATTGGCGACTTATTTATTCTCGCGGTGCTTATTCGAATATGAACGTTAGCCACGGCTTATTTCTGCTATTGTTTCAATGGCAGTTATATTTAGTTTAGAATCTTGTTATACAGGCGTAGCTTAATGTGAAGCTAACGGCTAACCGTCCGTAGTGTTATCAATGCGTTACAGTAGTTTGAAGCTGTGTGATAGTCACATCCGCGTGCGAAAGAAGTAGCCATGTACTGCAGCTAATATGACCGCCTTCTCCGTGTGGGTATAAATGGGGTCAGCGAATAAGTTTAGACGTAGTTGTGAACGTTGACACTCCACGGTTTAGATTGCCACCTTTTTGTGTGCTACCTGTGCGTGCGCTGCTAGCCACGTAAACTGCTCCCGCTCGGTGTTGACGTAGCAGGACGTAGCATCTGTCCCTTGCCTGCCCCGCCAGGCTACACTTTCTGTGAATTTGTGGTGCCATCGCCAGCCTGTCCGCCCAGTAAAACCGAGACACACCGAGGACATGAACCGATGTAAAACAAAATGCTATAGCTGGACCTGAACGTGCAGTTCGCTTGTTTCCTGGTCCTGCTGCATTGAGCGGATGATGAAGCGGATCATCTGGATGATATCAAGCTTAAACAGAAGAATCATGAAGCTGCTTTTTGCCCTCGCTTTGATCGCCTATATTGCCTGTAAGCGCACGATTTTTAAAAAATCTTTGATTTTTGTAGTCAAGTTGCCATCTCTACAGTTTATTTTCACTCATGACAAACTGTACTCGTGTGACAACAACCAACTGTTGGGTGGCCAAGCCCCCAGCCCTCCAGTCCCCCAGAGTGCACCTTTCAAAGGGTAGACTGCCTACAAGTCGCCCCTCTGGATGTTTTTGATTTCATATAATTGTGTCTAATGCCTTTGGGAAATTTAAAGGATATTTTAGGAATTAATAAAGTAATGAGCAGGCTAATTAATACTGAGAATAAAAATTTGTTGCAAGTGTTCAGAGATTGGACACACTCAAAATGTGACAATTCTAGTAACGACACTAACTGCTATAGTAAGTTCATTGCTCAGTGATTTCAGATCCACTTGTGAAACTGTACAGCAGTAGTTGAAAAAACAATTGGATCAGTTTTCATTACTTGTTTGTCTTCAGCAGTTTTTGTGTGTATCATTGAAAGTCTAGCTGCCTCTTAATGTGACACTGCTCTGTTTATTCGTATTGCATTCATGATGATGCCATTAATGTGTTCTCTTTCTCTCTTTTAGCTGTTTGGGGAACATACACCAACATGAGGTATAGTAATTCATTTATCTTCTGCTTGAAATCATATATAATCATATATCACATAATCATATAAAAGAGAGTTTTCACAGAACTCTGCGCATTCCTTTGGGAGAACTGAGTACACACCCCATGATTCAGTAGCTTATAAAACCAGCTTTAACAGCAACAACTGAAGTAATGGCTTTCTGTGTGACTTTATCAGTCTCTCATATCAATGTGAAGGAATTGTGGTCCCACTCTTCTTTACGACATTGCTTCAGTTCATTCACGGCTGGGAGCATTTGTTTATGCAAAGCTCTCTTAAGGTTGCAATAAAGCATTTCACTCAGGTTTAGGTCTGGACTTTGACTGGGTGGTTGGAACACAACATCCTTGCTCCACCCTAATGTCCAAGTTATTCTGCTGTCGATTTGCTGCTGTTCTAGGGTTCATTAACCAACTGCTTGGCCCAGTTTCAGCAAGGCTTTATCTGCCAGGCAGATGGTCTCATATTTGACTTTAAAATACTTTGGCATACAGAGGAGTTCATGGTCGACCCAATAACTGCAAGGTGCACAGGTCCTGTGCTGCAAAACAAACCCTAATCATTAGCCCTCGACCAACATGCCTGATTGTTGGTATTACATGTTTGTGCTGATAGGCTGTGTTTGGTTTTCTCCAAATGTGGTGCTGTGCATTATGGGCAAACATCTCCACTTTCTTCTTGTTTGTCGAAAGAATGTTGATTTTTTATTTTTTTTTAAATGTCTCTTAGTATTAAATGGTCTGACCTCGGGGTGAATTTGCTGGTATGTTCACTCCCAGGAAGATCATAGCATTATGTAAACACACGCCTGACTCCTCCAGATCAGTGTACGGCTTCTACTTACTCTCTTAATTCCTAGAAGTAAGGGTGTACTTTGTTTTGCAGAGGACTGCGCAGCATACTGTGGATTTTCTTATCAATATGACTGTATGATTGATGATAGTCTGTTTAAAAATACACGATTTATTTCCTTTGTTTTACTTCTGATTCTGACACAAACTGCTCTGACTGCTTGTAGGCCCAAAACTTTGGGGGGAAATATTGATACATTTATTTCTATGTTGTAGAATAATAGGTAAAGTATTAGAACTGTAAAATAACACAATTCTAAATGGGGGAAAAAGGAAATGCACCTGCCGTTTGTCTTCATAACAGGTTTGGAAGCTTGGATTCTCAGCCATCTGGCAGCTTTTGTAGATACTCGCGTTACAAGTTTTTCCACCAGTCACTGCTGCCCAACTTAACTAACATGTAAACCTGGTTTGAGGTCAGGAGGAGACACAAACTCAGCGTCAGGGGATCAAAAGCTGGTTTAGTCATAGTGCTGGTCGCAAGTCTTCATAATGGGAATGGCAGCTGATTAACCCATGACCAATTTGCCCGTGTGCTGTGTGTGAATATAGTATTGTACCTAATGCGTCACTAATTTACTGGCCAGGACAACTCTGTCTGTCTCATAATGGTAATGTAGTAGTTGGTAATCTGAGAGGGTAACAATCTGCTTTTTCTTTTATTCATGCATTTATGTAATTTCAGAGAGAAACTATACTGAGATACTGAACTGTTGTTCAGTCCTCATTAGCTCCAACATGACCCGCTCAGCTCTGTCAGCATTATTTAAAGTGCTCAAAGAACCTGAGACAGAAACATAGTAGCATTGTTGCCATCTAAAATGGTTTTGGATGTGTCACTACAGTGTCACAAACATGTAATACATAAGATGAATTACAACATACTGTTTTTCCATTTTTAGTTTGATTATATTTGTACAAAAGTACAATAACTTTAAGCATTTACATTGAGACTTGAGGTAAAGTGAACAATAGTATCTGTAACCTGTTGCAGCAGGTGTAGAGCCATTAAAAGGTCAGTGTTTTATTATACATATACAAAAAGAAATTTCCATTAATGAAAAGATAAAAAAATGTCTACTGTTAATTATAGTTATTAGAGCAAAAAACACCAGCCAAGTAAAATTGAAATTTGTTGTTCTCCCATATTCACGCAGCCATAGGAGCCTTATGTTTTGTCTTAATAAAGCAGAACTGCTTTATTAATTGAAGCCTTTGTTTTACACCATAGCCTATTACTGACTCTGAAAAAGTGCACAACAGTCCCTGCAGTGATTGGCATTTTATTTGTTAATGTTATCATTGCAGTGTTTTAGACTAAATTAATAGCTGTTTAAGAGCAGTGGGGATGTTATACTGCATACACGGTTTAGCAAACAGCAAATGAATGAGCACTGAAAAGTATGATAAACATTCATAAAAGTTGGTCTTAGTTAATTGCCATACTTGGGCAATACAGTGGTTAGCACTGCCGCCTTACAGGAAAAATGGTCTGGATTTGAATCTTCTTGTTGGCCAAGGCCTTTCTGTGGAGTTTGCATCTTCTCCTTGTGGGTGCCTTAACTTCCACCCACAGTCCAGAGACATTAGTGATTCTGAAATGGTTGTAGTTGTGGATCCAATGGATATAAAGCATTCAAGTTCACAGCATGAAGTACTCTATGAATGTGTTTAAAAACACACACATTTTCAGTTTGAGTAGCTACTGTGGGGAAAAGCTCAATACTAGGGCTGCCACAATTAGTCTAATAGTCACGAAATCATCGACGACTAATTTAATGGTCGACGCGTCGTTTGAAGCTTTGTAAGATCCCGAAAGACGCAGGAATACGTAGTAGGATTTAAGAGTGTAATAATGGACTGAATCAGAAGATGGTAGCGCTGCATGTCCAGGGATGCCAGCTGCCGTTAAACCCCCGAAGAATAAGAAGAAGCAGTGACCTCCATCCTTCATTTGAAGTGTAACTGTGTAAACTTCAAATATCTGCTCAGTTTATCAAGACACCACATATTTTCAAAAGCGCTCCAATGTTTTCGGAGACGTCTGTTACCCACTAGCTCGATAGTAGAGGTGGGAATCACCATACATCCCACGATACGATATTATCACAATACTTAACGCATGATACGATATTATTGCGATTTTTCTTTTTAAAGGATTTTGCAATATTCAGATTCTGTACATAAAGGTAAACTTTATCAATATTCATTTTATCTAATAACAAAGTCTCACACTCAGTCTTTCTCTCATTTCAGTCAGTTTTATTGTTGACAAACTGAACGGTTTGTATTACAGTCTAGTCCAACTTAACTGAATACAACCATCTGGTACAATTATAGCTATTCTGAACTATGCAATTTGTGAAAACTATGCAGCCCCTTCAGCAACTGAAGAATTTGAAAGAAAATTAAAAAATATATAATTTTACATTAAATAAAAAAGTTTTAAACTTAATTAAAATAAAACATGTCTTAAATTAAAATAAGTAAACTGTCATGTTTATTGCTGCCATAAAAAAAGTTAAACACATTTGGACAGTGAAGGAATGTCAGGATTCTTGCTCAGAAAAAGGATCAACTGCAACATGCTCTGAAGTCAGAGCATGTTGCAGTCCACAAAATATCGATTTTTGCTGTCCCTGTATCGATACATAATTAGCAAACAAAATATCACGATACTACACAGTATCGATTTTTTCCCCCACCCCTACTCGATAGCTAGCCAGGGTTCAAGGCTTACTGGAGAACACCGGACTCCCAGCCTATAATTTTCAAACCTCCGTGGTCTTTCGTTACTCAGGTTAAACATGATATATAAGTCACTCAGATAATTTAAAAATTTTATTGTTTGGCTTTTTTCAGTGTTTTACTTGTTCCTCAGTAAATTGGTTTGGCTGAGATTAAAGTTATAGTTTTTACACAGCTGAATAAATGTCAAGCAGAACTGATTAAACAGAAGTCTGAGATGGTAGAGAATTTTCTCCAGTGTCCTGTTATATTTTACATAGAAAAAACAGACGGCCGAGTTTATTAAACTCCACTGAGACAATCTGCAAATTTCATTAAAAGTTTAATAAACAATCATCTTGTCTTTATTTTTAGTTAGCAAATACCTTAAACACTTCAAGCTGTAAGCTATCAAAATAATTGTTTGTTGCAGCCCTACGCAATACTAATACTTTTATTCCATTTGGATCAAGTTAAAGTGAGGAGAATTCACATTTGGACACAATTAGATTTTTTTTTTCCTTGTCTCAGCTGATGTCAGCAGTGCTCCCTCAGTTATGGGAATTTGTATAGCTAGCCTTCTTTTGTGTTGTTTTAGAAAATTAATGGGTGAATGTAAACTGAGTCAGTGTAAACCGGCATGTAACCACTCGATGGGACTGATGTGTAAACACATGCTGCATAGCTGTGTGAAAATTAACCTTCAGTGATAGAAGACTGCTGTCAGTAGCACTGCTAACATTAGCCTCACTCGGCACATTAATCTGATTATCTGTACAATGTTTTGCATGGTTTGCCACACCAGAATTTTATCAATGTTTTAAATGTGATTAGGCTATTGACAGATGTGATTGATTTCAACAAGCCCTATGAAGGGCTTGTTGAAAAGACATTACTTTATGTAGATGTGTTTAATAAACTCATAAACATAAATACCAGCTTTTTTCTGTTTCAAATTGTAAACATGCCGAGGAACCTTTTGTATTAGTAATTGTGGCCAAATTGTTGTACTTCAAATGGGTGGGAAAAAAATATAGCCGATGTAAGTCTCCAACAATGCACTTAACACTAATCAGAATTCATAGCTTTCCCTGAATGCTGGCATAATGTTTACTCATCTCTGTAATGTCTCCTTTTTTGCCAGAAGTAGGGCGTCTCATGAAGACGACCATTCTGCTCTTCTGTTTTGTGCTGTTTTATCTGTTTAATTAACCAGTCCTGACAAGTGTCTGTGGAGCTCAGTCTACAATGTGTCATTACTCCATAATGACAGATGCTTATTGCTGCACAACAACAGGAATTTACGGTTATGAATATACTGCCTTGTATGATATGAAATAAAAGGAGTAATATAAAAAAGGCATTCTACTCCTGGCATTCTGAGAAGACTTAGCTGTCAGGGTTAGATTGAATTGTAATGAAACAGCTGCAGTGTGGTAGCGATGGTGAAAAAGCAGCGTGTAGTAAGATGTGTTAATCCTCTTCAAAGATGGTGGATATGCTGGCTGACTTTGAAGTCAGCTATGCTCGCTTCCAGCTCTGTATTTTATTCCTGGATTGTGCTTTAGGTGCTTTGAATGATTTTGCTGTTCAGAAAAAAAAATTGTATTCCTGTTAAAAGATACCTGAGAGAAATGGGCTGGGATGCAAACAGAAGTGGAAGCCTTCTGCACTCAGGAAATATAGAAATGCATAAAATAGTGACTGTGTTGCATCTCTCTCATAGTTGCTTTTAACTGCTTTTCTACATACATTTTTCTTAGCTGTTGTAAAACAGCTTAAACGACTTAGTGGGATTACAGAGAGCAGCTTTATAGCAGACTATAGTCATAAGCTGTTTGATCTCATTATCCATACAAGACAAACATTTCATTGATATAATGTTATTTACATCTAGAGGTTCTGGCTCTTCAGCAGTGTAATTTACAGATGGGACTCCCTCCTCTGAGAGCATTAGCCTAGCCCAAAATCCGGCTTCAAATTGGGCTGTGTTGTTGAGTCATCTGTGATGTTGTGAGAACAAACATTTTGCCTTTTGGCTGTTGTTGTGGTGTCAACCAAAACAGAAAATACTTGCATACTACTTCCTTTCAATTGACATCAGCACAACGCAAAAGTAGAAAAAAATGTTGGAAACTGAGCTTTTAGAGCAGTCTCAAGCCGGAGCTTTTGGCTCACTGGGATTATTTATGCATCGATTTGCAATATTTGAAATCAATATTTGAATGTTTGTTGTGTCGGTCTGTAAATATGAAGGGTAAAACACACCATGTCAGTAATAGACATGCAAATAAATTCAAATTAAGTTTAGAATGTAATTGATAAAAACATTAAGCTACTTAGGTGCATGTAATGAAATAAAAGGCCATACAAAATATTTACTGTGAGTCAGGTAAAGCATGTAAAACATTTCTGTATTGTATTAATCAGTTGCATTTAGCTGGACTTTTCCCTTGCCTTTTAATCGTTATTATAATGGATTACCTTCTTGAGCTAGCCCGAAACACTCATCCCTGTTCTGCTTCGCTATCAATTAATAGTAAGCAGAAACAATGAATGTAGAGGGTTGAATGAACAGACAGGTGATGTGTTGTGTGTTGCTGCCTATAGGTCACAGCATGCTTAAACTTGTAGTTATATCCTTGTCCTTGATTAAGTCCTTTGGCCTTTTCTTTGTATCTCTCTCTCTTCATAGATCAATACAAGAAATCGGAGAAATGAAGATCAAGCAACAAATTGAAGACGTGAGTTTGAAATAAAAAAGCAGTTCTCACCACACTGATCTGTTTTATATTCACAGGTCCAAGGAGCTCTGCTCTGTGTTATCAGTTACTGTTTCACTTTCTCTCAGACTCACAGACATATTTGACATTTGTATTAATAATTTACTAGAATACACCCTCACAAAGGTGTACCTGTTGGGACAATCCATGCTTTTACTTCTTTCCTTATTGATCTGACCTAGATTTGTTTTGTTTTTTTGTTGAAAAACACACCACCACCCCAAATCAGGTCACCTTCTTGTCAAAATTGTTCAATAATCTTCAGACTCTGCTTTTCATATGGTTGGAGTCACTTTTCTTATTATTTGTTTATATACTTTTCATTGACCAGTGACTTTTGAATGTATTGTAGTTTTTTCTGTTACCCAAACTCTAAGTTTAGAAATTTTTTATTTAGTTTGGAAGACCTATAACACAATTAGTTTCTTTTCAACGTAGTCTTCAGAATTTTATTTGTTTTTTGAATCACTTTTTTTTTCTTGACTCACAGATTACCATGCATTTAAGAATACAGTGGATGGTTGGTTTTTTCTTTGTTTGTTTGTTTTTTAACCTCTAGGATGACATTTCTTTGTTTTAAGCTTATCAATACTCTGCTAAAAATTGAACAACTGTTGACTGAATAATATATTGACACATACTTTCCAGCCTTTTTGTACTGCTTGCTGTCAAATTATTGTCAGGAAGTTGCCATTGGAAACCAGCTGTTCCCAGTTCAGCGATTGCATTGTTTATGTTTCTTGCTCTAGTTTTTCTGTGACCTGTTTTTTTTGGGGTTTTTTGTTTTTTTTATTAGAGCAAATGATAAAGTTATATAAATGAGGGTGCCTTCTGTCAGCAAGGATCATCAAAGCTTTCAATATAACTCCACAAAAAGTGTAATAATGATCTCGTCAAGCAGCACTTTTGCAGATAGCCACAGTTTGCCATCGCCAGTGTGTGAATGTGAGTGTGAATGGGTGAATGACTGAATGTAGTGTAAAGCGCTTTGGGGTCCTTAAGGACTAGAAAAGCGCTATACAAATGCAGGCCATTTACCATTTACCATTTAAAATATTCAGTTTTTCTATAAGGCTGGAAGGGTCACCCAAGCAATGTAAACGATGTGGAGAAGAGCATGTAACTGCAGTTTTTGTTGAATGTAATTTAGTACATGCATAAGACTGGAAACATTAATCATAAATTCTTTTCTGAAGTATTGAATTTTGGTAAAGAGTAAATAGCAGTAAATCTGCATGCACATCTTTATCTGCCCTCTTGTAACTTGGGTGAAACTATCGTTAGACGTAATCCTGGGAGATATATTTCAAATCTGTTAAGGCATTAAACATCAAAACCCACAAAGAGCAAATTCTGTGACAAGACTGTTGCTGACAGTATCAAAAGCCTTGGACAGATCTACAAATAGTGCACATCAGGGTTGCTTCTTGTTGAGTGAATTAACTGTCGTCATCAGTAACAGCTGCAGCAGTTACTGCGCAATAAGCTCTGTAGCCGAGGGAAATTATTATTCTCAGGCGAGCGACAAATTGTGAGCTGACTCCTAATTCTAGGATTTAGAACAGGCAGCACAGGTGGATAGTTAAGTGTGACCAACTGCAGGGGATTTTACATGAAGTGAAAATGGATTTAAATATTTGTACAAGTGGTGACAAATAGGATTGTAGATGCGTGGAGTCAGGTCTGCAGACCAAAACAAAAAAACACTCACCAGCTAATTTTTTGCTGTTTACTTTTGTCTATGCCTCATCATTCTGTGACAGGTCTGAAAAAAATGTTAAATAAAGACTAGAAGCAGAAATGTTTTTTTAATGGTTGAGTTGTTGGTTTTGACTTTGGTCTTAAATATACAGCACTAACTTATAACCCCCCATCAAAATAATAATTAAACGCTTACCATGTCAACTTGGTGGTTATTGCGTGCAGTATGTGTATAGAGTTTTCTTTACTTTTTCAGTATAAAAAAGCTAGATAGATGCTCTTTGTTTCTTGTAAAAGTAATGAAACATTTCCTCTGAGTTTTGACTCTTAGAAAAAAGTTGTTGTTTTTGTTGTTTTTTTTGTTACATTTACATTAAGGTTTAATGTGAGTATTCACTTTGTGACACAGTCTGGTAGACAATAGTTACTTAGATCATGGCAAGATTATTAGAGGTAGCATAATTGTTGTTTGGTTAATAGACTGCAAATCTGCTGTAACATATACGTTAATGAAGATTTGTCGATTTACATTAATCCAGGCGTAGGCAACTCCAGGCCTCGAGTGCCGGTGTCCTGCAGGTTTTAGATGTGTCCTTGATCAAACACAGCTGATTCAAATGGCTAAATTGCCTCCTCAACATGTCTTGAAGTTCTCCAGAGGCCTGGTAATGAACTAATCATTTGATTCAGGTGTGTTGACCCAGGGTGAGATCTAAAACCTGCAGGACACCGGCACTCGAGGCCTGGCGTTGCCTACCCCTGCATTAATCTATCCATTATCCTCCCTTTATACATAGTCAGGTCATGATGGCAGCAGGATAAGCCATGTATCTGAGTCCTGCTTCTCCCCAGCAACACCAGTTTCCAGTTGTTTCAGATGATGAGATATAGAACCTTTCAAGCAGGTCGACACGGTCCTGCAGGAGGCATCCTAACCAGATACTCAAACTACCTCAAGTGGCCTTTTGACATTAAGGTGAAGCAGTTCTGCTCAAAGCTCCTTCCAAATTTCTGAGATCCTCGCCCTGCCTTTAGAGCTGAGCCGGGTTCCCTACAGACAAAACTCAGTTTATCTCAGTTCATTCGAAACCTTTTGGTCATTACCCAGATGTCTTGACCATAGGTGAGGGTCAGAGCATAGGTGGACTAGTAAATCAAAAGCTTCACATTTTTGGCTCAGCTCTCTCTTCACCACAGCACTCCAGCACAGCACCTGCCCTGCTGATCCACCACCTTGCTATCAGTATTGAATAGGATACCAAGTGATAAAGTTGGTGTAGCATTACATGCATTGAAATTTTCAGTTGCTGTGTATCACTCAGAGTTTTTGAATGTAAATCTGTGTTTTTATTCAGGAAAACAGTTATTTGGAGTTCATTTATGTTGGCTCCATCCAGCAAATTGAATCGAAACCGAATTTGATGCACATGAGGACACACACTGTTATAAAGTCAGCTTCGTAAAAGCAATTATAATTCCCTCAACATTGAATAAAAGTGAGTGCTTATCACAGATTGCAGATGGTCACTGAAATAATTGCAGTCTGTTATGATGTTGACCTTAGAGTTTTTGATCCTGTGAAAGCCATCATATTACTGGTAACCTTTTTTAATCAGTCTGAAGTATAAACTAAGTAAATCCACACTGTGATTATAACATGAGGTGCAAGCAGACTTGTTATTTATACACTGAACCTGGGAAATGACTTACTGCCATAAAGCGCTTAAATGAATTCAATAAAAGGTTGTGAGGAGATTTTACTCCTGTTAGCTAAAAATAGGATTGTTGCACTTTGTGCATCCTGAAACCTCTTCAGTCCTGTTTATGCCTCAGTGCCACGACAGCTGTGCCCAGAGGTGCTGCGTTTTTTTTGGCTTGTCCGTTTGTACCTTCGTCCAACCGTCACACTCTCATTAACGTGACTCCTCTTGAAAGCAGGGGATTTTTTTTCATAGTTGAAGTCAAAAGTGAATAATTTTTATTTGATGATCAGATGTGACTGTGAGCTCATGTTAGGCCCATTCGTGGGAAGGATATTGCAGGAACATATGGAGGGAAATTGATTACATTTGGTGCGGCTGATTAGATTTCTTTTTTTGCCATTGGCCAAGGTCACTGTGATCACACAACACATGGTTTTGTTCATGACTTGAGGATTGATTTGCTCTTATGGTAATATTACAAACCAGTGTTAATGGGATAAAACAATAAGGTGAGGGTATTTTATAATATGGGCTGTTGCATTTTAGACTACATGCCATTTCACCCGACCACATAAGCACACATACTCTGTTCTGTGCCTTTTAAGCAGATTGTAACTCACACACAAGCTTCTGTGATTCATCAGGGACAGTTTAGGGTTTAGTATTTTGCTCAGGGACACTTTAACATGCTGCCTGGAAGGGCTGGGAATTGAACCACTGACCTTCCAATTGGTAAATGCCCCAAAAATATCTTTTGACCTTTTAAAAGGTCTTTGGTTCCCAACTATTAAATACTTTGAAAGTCTTTACTCCATGTATTTATTTAAACACACAAATGGATGCAAACCACAGGTTGAGTGGTTGGCATAGAAATGCAAGGGGTAAATTCTAGTTCAGTCATACAGTTATACCTGTAGAAAACACTGTCACTGCAGGTAGCTGCAGGGAGTTTTGAGTAATAGGCAAAGACTTCATTGAATAGTTATTTTTAATGCAATGATACTACAAATTAGTTTTGTTCTGATTTCTCTCGAGTTCAGTGCATACAGTGAAGTTGTCATTGCTGGTTCAGAGTGTTGGTCAGACAAAACAGGCAGTGTTAATATAGTCATGTTGGTTTTCTGTCTTTTAAAATTGTTAGATATAAACTAAAATAAAAAATCTATTTCTGACATTTGACAGATCAGGTTTTTTGAGAAGAATCCTGCAGTGAAATAGGCAATTATATTAAAACAATCCGCAGTGAACGTGTTTATAGCATTTTGTTATTATAAATCATTGGATATACTATACAGGAGTGCTTGTACACTTGAATATAGGCTTATCAAGTATTTCACAAAGTTGCTGTCTGTGAAGTTCATCCTTTTTCCATCCCTTTAATCTTGAAATTCGACTCACATTTCTCTTCAACTACAATGAAATGTTTCTATCAGCCCTGACTCAATTCTCTCTCGGAATATCTGTCATTTCTTGCTGCTCTAATCTGTACCAAAGGAAAAATATTTTCAAATGTCCATAGGGATCACTATGCTTTTTGAATTGTTTGCATTGTATAGGCCAGTTTGGGTCTAAAGGACAGGAATATTCAGTAAACATAAAAATTTGCACATTTTGCAAGGAATACACATGATTTCATCTCTTGACTAAATCAATGTTATGAAAATAACATGAACTTGGTGATAAACTTACATTAGCATGCTGCGGTGGTAAAATTGAACCAGTGGAGGATTAATTTATTATTTACTTAAGGGCATTGCTAATTCAGCTCATGCATTTCTCCCTTTTTTGTCTCACTTTAGGTTGTGGCTCCTCTCAAAGAAAAGATTCGTGACCTGGAACAAAGGTTTGCATCTGGGTTTTTTTGTTTTGTTTTTTTTGTTGTTGTTTTTGTTTCCATTGAGATGTTAAAATATTTGCTCATAGCTCGGTGTGAAGGAAAGCTTAATGGACTAATAAGTAGGTTTAAGTGTCAGCATTATATATGCCTTCATTTCCTACTTTAAACTGTTGAATTTTCATTTGAAATTGCACTTATAGACTGAGAATGCAGCATCTGAATAACTTGAACATGGATTGACATTCTGTGCTTATTTAAAACGTTTATCTCTCTTTAACAGATGTTGAAGACAGAATGAATGCAACAGCAGCTAATTAATTGCATCTGGTGGTCTTTGTTACTTGTGATAAGAAGATTTCTACATCACAGGCTATCAATTAATTAACCTAATTTTGCATTGTTTTTATGATAGCATCTCTGGGTACAGTAATCCAGCTTGAAGATGTTAATTATACATATTTGTCTTTAGTACCTTTAATGCTAATAACGCTGACATAAAAAGGTATGTGTTTAAATGAGCCCGTTATCCCTAGTTTAACATGTGTTAGGGCAACAAGAACCTCTAAATGGAGCACATTTTATATCTACCTTATGCTCCTGAAGAGCGACTGTGGATCATTGAAAGCTAAGCCCTGTGAAAAACAGTTCTCCCTTACTGCTTTAACAGGATTTAAGAGGGGAGATATCAATTAGGTGTCGCCAATCAAATGGTCTTAGTTATTTGATCATCAGCAAGTGTGAGCACCTCTATAAAGTAGAAGATCTCACGGTTAGTTGGTATGGAGCATTCAGGTGTGTGTTACTAAAAGGCTGCAGCGTTCCTAAGAGTGGACGTTCTGGTAAATTCAAAGTGGAGATGTTTGCCCGTAAGGCACAGCACCACATTTGACAAAACCCAAACACAACACATCAGCACAAACACTTTACACTAGCTTTCAAGCCAAAAAAAAGGGGCTGCTTTTCACAGTGTTTCCTTGTGAGTGAACAATATTAAAAGAAAGTAATTAAATAAATCAATGAATAAAAGCTTGAGCTAAAATAATGGAGGTACTGAATATTGTTTCCCCTTGAGTGAGCTAATTTTGAAATGAAATATATGATTGTTTAAGATGTCATAGATAAGGAATATTGAATGCTTTTTGATTTTTATGGTAATTCTAAATATTCTTTGGTTCATGATGTTTTGGAAAACCATAAATAACCAAAAGGCAATAGTAAAAATTATTATGAGTAGTAGCAGCGCATTCATTTTAAATTTTCCTATGACAGCCAGGCCTTCATTTGTTCATATGTTTGGTCAGAGGTGCTACAAAATGTGTTTGTAAAACACATGAAATTATTGATAAAACTCTGAATTTTGCGTGAAACGTTCATACACACAATTTCTGCGCAGACTTGTGTTTACAGAGATACTAAAGTGATCCCGAGCACAGCAGCAAATCTACAACAGAAAGGCTAACATGAAAAAATAGAAGAATCAAGGTGCTACAATGGCCCGGTCAAAGTCCTTAACTCAACCTGACTGAAATGTTTTGCTGCTACCTTCAAAGAGTTGAGCATTAATGAATGCCAGCTAATCTCAATAAACTTTAGCATTGTTGAAGGAGTAAAGTGGGCCAAAATTCCTCCACACAAAATGTGAATGTTCTGTGAAAAATGTTCTTTTTTTTCATCATGCAAACAGCACAGGCTTAGTGGTGCAGCATTGTGGTTATTTAAAGGCCAGTTTTAATAATCGAGTTGAGGTTATTTTTGAAACAGTGTTGTATTCCCATAAGCAATCTTGAAATAAATACACTTCTCTAAATGATTAACCAGCTCATATCTTCGTTTTTAATTGTAGCTACACCAAAGGTAACCATAAAATATAGTTTATTGATGTTTATTAATAAGATTACAGGACTTGGATTGAGAGTAAGGTCCTAGATTGTTCTGTTTTGCTTTGGGCTTATGTGATTGTTTCTCCAGATGTTCTCTACAAAAGGTTTTTGTGTTCTCTCTTACAGTTTTTCTCAGAAATACCCACCGGTGAAATTCCTGTCAGAAAAGGATCGTAAGAGAATTTTGGTATGCAACACATCCAAGTGCAAATTGTATTTTCAGTAACCATGACATGACATAACTCTGAGCTTTCATAAGCAAAGGCCAACAGAAACACAATCTTTCCTCGAAGCCTGACTTATCTCCATGTTAACAGTAAACTGAGGGAAGTGTATCTTAAGTAGGGATGGGTATTGTTTAAGTTTTATCTGATACCGGTGCCAAATCGGTACTTTTGAAATGGTGCCGGTGCTTAAACGGTGCTCTACCGGTGCTTAAAGAATGGAGAACACAAACTTTGTCCAAAAAGCTCTTACGTTTTTATTTTTAGCAGTCTCTTATTTTTCTGCAAAATGATAAGCACCGTCCAGCCCCACACACGGGGCGATCCGCGCTAATGGAGATTTACCACACCCAGTAGATGTGCTCGGTGTGAGGTCTTACAGCAAGCTATCAAATACGGTGTATTTCTCGGCTTTTAAAAAAACGCTATGTGTTGCCAGGTGTTTCATCAGATTCGAGGTGTTACCTCCTTTGCACAGTATCACCTTAAAGCACTTGTTGCAGGCTGCTGAGTTTGCATCTTTTGCTGTGAAGTACAGCCAGACTTTTGACCGCTTTGCCTTGGGCATTTTTAACCTGTAGTTCTGCTCTAAAAGAACGTACGTGCCTGGGCCCGCCTACTATCCTTGGAAAGGTAAAATGATTGGCTAGAATCCAAAGTGGAAAAAAAAAAGCACTGAAATAAAGCACTGAAACGTGCGCTGCTTTTCAGTCTGGTTACTACCGTTTATGTCAGAACCGGTGCCATTATGGCACCAGATACCGGTACCCATCCCTAATCTTAAGGTGCTGTCTGAGAGAGCAGACCTGGATCGAAGGCCATCAGTGCTTCCTATAAAACACTTGCTTTATAGCAGTTTTACAGCAGCTATCGCCCACCCTAATTCTTGAAGTGGTGCTCACTATTGGGCCAAATGGGTGGAGCTGGACCTAGTGCTGAACTAGAAGGTCAGTAGTGTTGTGTGACATGGTGCAAACTAAATACAGCTTATTTATAACTACACAACATCAGACAGAAAACCATTTAAACATACAGATACCACACAAGCAATTATGAAAAATTAACTTTAAGCTAATTCATAGTGTTCATTTTTACGTTATGCTTAATTTTATATTCTTTATATGATAAAAAAGAATAAGGTCTAGTATTAATGTTGGCAGTGTATCACAGAAACATCTCGAGATATTCTCAAAAGAAGTCTGAACTTAATTATCTAGCTCTTTAGCCCTCCTTTGAGTCAGACTGTGAGCAGTAATGTAGCAACCAAGGACCTTCTGAATTACTCACCATCCTGCAGTGGAGCAAACAGGAAGTTGTGACATGGGCAGAGTTTTTTTTTGGTTTTTTTTTTTTTTGTTTCTTTGGGGGGGGGGGTTAGTGAAGAGTTCTGTTTTTTTCTTACGGTCAATGAAAACCATTTGGTAACTTTAGTAACTATACATAAAAGATGTTAACAACAGTGGCCTCAAAATACTTGGATTAGACATACACACATAAAAATAAGTGAGTCAGACAAAAAACGATTTCACAAAACTAGAATAAAAAAAATGTGTTTATATTGTGATCAACAGTTCAACTGAATCCATATCGGTCACATGCACTACGCTACAAAGACCAGTGAAAGACATTCCATGCTGTTTATGCGGGGTCATAAACAGACTGATTATGTTGGCTGCCACAAAAGCAGCAGTCCCTGTCCTGCAATTTCAGCCTTTGTTACCATGTGAAACAAAAACATTGCTAACGGCTGAGATTGGAAGTGTGCTGGAATTGAGAAGCAGTATTCAGATAAAGCAAAGAACGCATGATGAAGGTGCTTATATTGTGTCCCATTCTTAATTTCTAATTTGAGTTAAAATAGTTCCACTTTTTGACCGTTTTCTTTTGCCTCTGCTCCAGTAACATATGTCTCCAGAGTCACTGTGGAAGAACTCGTTTTCGGTGTATGCCACTGAGGATCAGTGCAGTCAAAGGGATGAATCAATTAATAAATATTTCCATTTGACAGATAGGAGAAGATCTACTCCAGAAATACCCACGCAGTCTTTGAGCCTATTTCCGTTAATTAACTTTGGATGATTGATGGTGTCCGGAGCTGCACTGAGGTCAAGCAGCACCAGGATGTAGATGTGTCTGTCCTGGTCTGAGGTCTGAAGACATGAATAAGTTATTTGTAACCTTTAGAAAAGCAGTTTCGGTGCTGTGTAGCTTGCTGTTGTAACTAAATACCGCTAGCAGTTGTTCTACAACCAGTTTCTCAAGATTGAGGCCAAATTTGAGATTAGTTTAATTTCATAAATATTCTAAATGAATATGTACGAATACAAAGCACTGTCTACTGCCATGGCTACATGGCATAGTTACTTCAAATTTAAAAATGTACATATCATCAGTGCAAAATAAACATTTTAAGGGATTATGTGAGCCTACTGGTAATGAGCAAATGAAACACAACATGCTTCTTATTCCAACAACGGGCAATAATTCAGGTCATGCATTCAGTTAACTTGCTAAAGAGTCAATAAGTTAACCCTTTAGTATTTTATTCAGTGTAGTAGAATCATTAATCATTTAGCAGATAAAGTGTTGGAAAGGTTAGAAAGACACTGCAAGCGTAAAAAACAGAAAGTAAGCTTTCATAAAGATTGAAGAGGTCACAAGAGTATAAGTAGTGCAATGAACAAGAGTTGAAACACAAATGCTGCATTGATTAAGAGGCGTACTGTTGGAAAATGGATGATCGTGTGTCTGACTTGGCACGAGTATTAACTGTGCGGCAGTTACTTTAGTGACTGCATACAAGGTGTGAAACACACTGAAAGATGTCAGCCTCTATGTATTATGAGTAAGAAGGAAAAAGTGAAAGAGATTAAACAGCTCAGGGACAACAGCAACTGCAAAGTGTTGGCCGTGAAACATGGAGGTGGGTGCCTTTATATTAAAGCTGGATATGGGTGACGAGTGACATTTATGGATGGCACTATATATATATATATATATATATATATTCAAGTTTGTATATGCAACTATTGATTGATTGCACAGGAATGCATGCAAACGACTTGGTTTTAAAGTTAACGTCTTCTAGTTTTTTCTTCTATTATCTTCTAGTAACCCTAACCCCTAAGTTGTTTGTTTGGTGGATGTTAACAGGTAATAGTGGAAAGTAAAGCAACAAAATATTAGCCTATTATATTATGATACAATATCACAATAATCTATGAAACAATGGCACAAAACCTCTCCACAGATTTGAGTCTCCCATTAATATTCATTTAATGGGAGATAATGAATCCTGCTGGCTTACGTAGCATATTTAATTGTATTTTAAAACGGCGGAGCACTTGCAGTTAGTGGAATACAGCTGTGGATTTGCATGCATGCTATGTTGAAGGTACTGTTTGCTCACAGGCTGCATTTCATTGCTTTGTAACGTAATATACACTTAAGAAGACTCCGCATACCCTGACATTGCAAACATATCCATCACTGTGTGTTTGCTATTAGATAACTGGAGGAGCTGGTTTTGTGGGTTCCCATCTGACCGACAAATTGATGATGGATGGCCATGAGGTGACTGTGGTGGACAACTTCTTCACAGGAAGAAAGAGGAACGTGGAGCACTGGATTGGTCATGAAAACTTTGAACTCATCAATCACGATGTGGTAGAGCCTCTCTACATTGAAGGTGAGTGAAAAAGTGAAAGTGGTAGGTAATGACCTTTTCTACTTATTTCTACTGTCTGCCTGTTGGTTGAAACAAGTGGTATAATCCACAGTGCTGCTATCTCAAGTTATTTTCCATTGAGTCAAATGTGTTTGATTCCAATCAGTATATCTGAAATAAGAAAATACGCTCTGTTTACTACAGCCGTATTGAATAACACCCCTTAGAAAACAAATATTACATCACTGCCTTGTGAACAGCTCACTGAGATATAAGTGCTCTATGTCTTCAGCATAAAGTAGCACAGTGCTTGATGAAGCCAGGCGTTCAAATGATGATGCAGGCTTATGTACACTCTAAGTTGAAAACTCAGACTTCATCCTGAGCTAAAAGCTAGGATTTTAACATGATTTTAACACAGTCATCCACCTGCTCTTGCCCACTTTGACGTGGACATCATGAGCATGGTTATTAAAACTCTGCACGCTTTGCTGGTTGATCACAAAATGCTTTTTCTGTTATACAGTAAAGTTGTTTATTTTTAAAGAAATGCTAAAAGTTAGGGTTCTACCTGCAGGTGGAAAGAGTATTGAAGTGACAGCGTTTACCTCAAAATATGAAGTTTTAGAGTGAGGAACATGTTTTTTCAAATTCGTTTTTTAGTTAGGTGTTTCTCAAAAACATTCGATTGTGGTTGCTGAAGTCTGACCTGAGCGAGCCAGAAATAAGAAAGTAAGCTTGCATGGAGGAGGGCAAAAGAGACAGGGGGGCTAAAAGGGCTTGTTTCAGATGGAGCATAAACTGATGGTGTTGCACAGAGGGCCAGTATAACAGTTGACATGCAAAACTACTCTACTGGAGTCCCAGAATAAGAATGTAGAGCTAGAAGCTACAAAAATAGGTCATCTTTAATGCTGTTCTGAGTAGAGGTTACACCACTCCAACCCCCAAAAGGATCCAAAAAAAAGAGTAATTTTAAGAAACATACAGTACTTTGGTGTCCACAGTGATGACTTATCACAGGGTCGTCTGACAGTGTTGTAATTCTAACTGCATTTACATTTTAAAAGTTTAATGCTGGAGAAGCTCAATTAAACCTATGTAACTCAAAACATTCATGCTTTGTAGTGTCATACAAAAATATACAAACTATCAGGTTAGCATTTCCTGGATGTGGTTATTTTTAAGAATGGCATTTTAGGGGTTATGAGAATTGAAAATGGGATACAAAAACAAAAGCATCCATCAATAGTTATCAATAGAAGCTATCTGCACGGATTGGAGTGATCAGTAGCGGTACGGCATGTTTGATGCACTTTCTATCACGATCTGACACCTCAGAGTGGTCAAGATCTGTAGGTGCCTGTCAGGATGGAAAGAGCTTTGGTATTCTGTTTTGATGTCAGAGTATTTGAGTTTCTCTGTTTATCACTTTTTCTTCCAGTCTATCTTTAAATTCCCAGTACATGCTTAGAAGAGAATTGTTCCAGGATGCTGAGTGCCTTGATATTCTCAGTCAATCCAAGTGTGTTGACATCGTTTGTTTGCTTTGGTATACCATCTGTCAAAAACAGCCTAACACTCTGTTAGACTTGGTGTCTACATAAGTGGACGAGAATGGGCAGAGGTGGGATTATTAACGGCAGGGAGGATTGACGGCTGAGGTAATAGCAGCCAGCATGTCTGCTGCAGAAAGGACATACTTAGTATTTTGTTCCAGTGTAGCAATTGGTTTTTCTGCCTGATAATGTCTTAAAGACGTCACTGCAGTTTGGTGTGAAAAAATTTCCCCATTAAAGTACCATACGCATGGAGAGTGCTAATGATGAACACATTTCATATGGAAGAGATCAACCAAACATGTCTGATTTACATTTAATGTTATTGCTAATATACAGTCTTGAAAATGTATTCTAAAAATAAATGCGCACAGCGAAAGAGATCTCCTGTTGCTCGCAATAGTCTGATCTGACGTCAGTGTCTTTGGAATTTTGAGAGGAACACATTTCTTGGCTTTTAAAAAAAAATGCCATGCGTCGCCAGGTGTTTCATCGGATTTGAGGTGTTACCTCCTTTGACAGTATCACAGTATCAGCTTAAAGCACTTGTTACAGGCTGCTGAGTTTGCATCTTTTGCTGTGAAGTACAGCCAGACTTTTGACCACTTCGCCTTGGGCATTTTTAATCTGTAGCTCTGCTCTAAAAGAACGTACGTACCTGGACCCACCTACTATCATCGGAAACGTAAAATGATTGGCTAGAATCTAAAATGTATCACATCTCAGGAAAAAAAAGCACTGAAATAGAGCACCGAAATGTGCGCTGCTTTTCGGTCTGGTTACTACCGTTTATGTCAGAACCGGTGCCATCATGGCACCGGATACCGGTACCCATCCCTATTATTAAATAACTTTGAGGATCATTGTAATTTTATGAAACATTTTAATTTGACACGTTTGAATTCGTTTAGTTAAAGAAAGGATATGAAGAACAAGTTTTGCTCCTCTCCACACAAATGATAGATCCAAAGGAGGAAAAGGTTGCTACAGTTTGGTGCCAGTCAGGTTACAGGAGTTTCCATTTAAAACCAATGTGCAGCTTTTAGGTCTCTGACTCTGGGGTTTATTCTCAAAGCCTTTGTATAATCAAAGATTCCCGGGAAAGCCATGGGGGACTCAGTGAATATGGAAGTATCCCACATATTGTTTTACCCATTGGCCGTTTGCAGTTTGGGGTAAAAAATAATCGAAATAACTCAAATAACACGACCTACTAATTTCTGATTACGTATGTTATTTATATTGTTCTAAACGCTTTTAAAAACCAGTTGTCTTCCATTTAAAATGTTTGACACATATAGATTTGCAACTCAACCTTGAAAGCCTCAAAGAACAACTGTTCTGGTTTGCAGTAGTACTGTTTTAAACCAAGCATTTCTTCAGAGCTAAAACTTGTTGTATTTCGAGTTTAGACTTACCTGCAGCTCCCAAAGTATAGATAGTTGTTTGTAGTCCATTGTTCTAATATGATATAGCACATATATCTGTTACTTTTAAGCCCTTCAGCTTGAATCTGCTGCATTATTACAGCTTTTTACCTCTCAGCCGTAAAAGGTTAAAGGGGTATTGTAGTCACCCACAGACACCCAAGTTTGTGAATGCGATAACTCAAGGACAAAGTGATGTAGGAGTTTTTTGCTTTTTGAGTTTAGTCTTTTCTCCTGCTCTTTTAAAGCCTAAGCTTCTTAAATTGATTATCAATAAAGGCTTTAAAACTAAGGAAAAAATCCTCATATACAAATTTTATGAAAACAGGATTGATTTATTGATTATTGTTTCCTCTGCTCTTCACAGTGGACCAGATCTATCACCTGGCATCTCCAGCCTCTCCTCCTAACTACATGTACAATCCCATCAAAACACTGAAGACCAACACCATTGGCACACTTAACATGCTTGGTAAGTAAACTCAGTACTCAAGGATAACTCAAGGATAAGGTTAAGAAGACTCACTAATTGCATTGCCTGTAAATCAGAATTGATGTAGCCTTTTTTTTTTAATTTCTCCATCCGTTTAACAATAAAATATTGTAAATAATTCTTCAGTCTTCAGTTAAGCCTGTATAAAAAATGTCTTTGTTGTCAAGTCAGACTGAAGAAGTAAAGGGAAAGAAATAGGATCCATTAGTCTCGCTCATTAAATTGTCAGCTTTTTATCCAGCTGCTCCAGAAAAAAATGCCTGTCATATTATTTTGTCTGGGTGCTCTCAGAATATTCAAACTTAGGTTCATTACTTAAGGATATATGATTCTGCGACCTATTCGATCCTTCATGAGAAGTCTGGTGAGGCTTTTTTTGTGTGCTAACAATAGTGATTAAGCTTTCAGATGTAAAATGCATTTCAAAACTCCATCAGTGGTACAGCTCTGAGAGAAGCAAATAACTTTTCTTTTTCATTTTCCTGCTGGTCAGATAATAAGTACTGAGTCAGAATAGCAGGTATATCCTTAATAGTCCTGTCATTTTTGAAGGGGCCACCATGAAAAGGCTAAGAAACTTTGTCATCCCCAAACAAAATGAAATGATACGTGGATACCAATATAACAAAAAGGACCAATGTACTGCTCTATGAGAATGTTTCCAGACACTCTCGAGTTGTACCGTCATTGTTTGAAGACAGGTTGCCTCCCACCAGATCACTTGTGCAGCCACCTCACGATCTAAAGTGGTTGCCCAGAGGTTCAGAGTGTTACCCGCTCAACCTACCATAACACTGTTGTTTTGTTTGTGTCCTAGGCCTGGCCAAGCGTGTGGGCGCAAGACTCCTGCTGGCTTCTACCTCTGAGGTTTATGGAGGTAAGAAAGATCTCTGAAGCTGGTTTTGTTTTCCACTGCCATTGTGAGCCTTTCCCATACCTGATGTTATTTACTGCTCATTCCTATTATCCATCCTGCATCTTTCACTAAAACGCAGTTTGGGTTTCAATCACAGCAAGAGCACAAGATTGAACAAACCTGGGTGTTATCTTATGTGTATGTGTGCGCTGTTAATCAGATTTTGAGAGTCATAATTGATGAAGAGGTTTAAAAAATCCAAATGATTTCTTACAATTTGTGCTTATTGTGAGGCTGAAGTATTGTACCGTGTTTACTGTGAGATTCAGAAATGGCAAATGAGAGCTTTACCCTGAATGCTAATGAAGGTATGTCATTCAGCCTGTTCTTACAGGCCTTAATTATTTATTGCAAATGTTTCATCTTATCTGCTAAGTGGTAAAATGCAGCTGTATCTTCTAGGCAGATATGGACGTGTCTGTGTGTGCACCAGTGAACAAGCAATTTTTTCTGTGTGGAGAAAGCTGAGCTGAAATTATGTGAAAACTGCTTGATCTGTTCCTGAAATAATTTTGTTTCAGATCCAGAGGTACACCCCCAAAATGAGGATTACTGGGGTCACGTGAACCCGATCGGTCCTCGAGCGTGCTACGATGAGGGGAAGCGTGTAGCAGAAACTATGTGTTATGCCTACATGAAGCAGGTATCCTCATCATTTAACATTTACTGTACAATAACATCGTCTATTCCTGATAATTATTATAAAATAAACCCTACAATTATCTAAAAAAACATTTAAATACAAATGAAAATCTCTACAATAATTGAATGTTTCTACTTAAACAGACACTTAATACTTTCTGGATGAGAGGACTAGAAATAACTGTCCATGCAAGCGGTGAAAAGGTTTCTAAGATAAACAGGTTTCTAGCAATATATTTTTTTAAAGTGATCATGTTTTGCTATGAGGCTGTTTTTAAGGCGATAGTTTCCTATCAGGCATGTCGACCTTGTGTTGAGACTTGTGTTTTATGATGAAAAATTCAGCAAAGCTCTTCATGATTTCAGTTATGTTAAGACGGATTGGTATTGACTTGATTGACAACAGCCTTTGATGATCAGATATGATTGACTTCTCTTGCCTTTTCTTCAGGCAGGTGATATTTATTTATCTGCCTCGTCACCCGCGCCCCCCTCAGAGCCTCATTATTTTTTTTCACACTTACTGAGAGAATTCTTGGAAATGGCTGGCTTTCAGAATCAAATGTCAGCTGTTTATGCTGCGGGACGAGAATATTGCACATAACATCTATTGCCCGGTCATGCAATCAAAATTCATTAACATTTAAAAAGGGATGAATGTGGGTTATGGAGCAGATGAAAAGGCATGTCTTACCTGCCTGTCGCCATAAAGAAACATTAAAGGGTGTGTGTGTACAAAAATTACAGAACAGTTTTTTCCAATCAAGTTATTTGATTGGACAATATGAAATTATGCTTAAAATGTCTCTTTACTTGGTTGTTATATTAATGATCATATGCATAACTGTGTTACATTGTAACAAAGGTGAAGATGAACAAGATTTTAAACAAAACATGCGACAGAGAGAGGAAAAAAAATAGAGCGTATGCTTTTGTGGTACAAAAAACCCTCCGATTATTCTCTTGAAAAATACCTGTGAGGAGAAAAAGAAGCTAAAGTGTCATCACAGATTTTCAACAGCAGGGAGTACACGGTTCTTAAATTAAGCACAGAGAGCTACTTCCTTATGGGAAGTGCCTGATGTGTTTTGCATAAAGACAGTACTGTGCAAGTCTTGAACTTCTCATTTCTTTGTTTTTTGTCAGGAAAATTGGGAAATAGTTTATTGAAACGTGCAGCCATACATGGAAATATATGAGGCAGGAGTTTTTACAGTTGTACAAACTTGGAAGTCAATATTTGGTGTGACCACATTTATTCTTTAACACACTCTCGTAGGCAGATTTTCTGATAATTTCTTTAAGTAGTCTTTAGGAATAGTTCGAATGTTCTAGAAGAATGGGGATTTTTAAGGACATTCAACACTCTTTTTTTGGATGTTGGCTGGCTTTGGTTCAGTTCTCTGCACTACTGTACTACTGTACAGCCTGTAGTAGAGCACAACTTTCTGTTTCTTCATGAGTATCTGAAATCTTGCTGAAAAGTTGGAGACTGTTAGAAATGATGGAGTGCAAAATGTCCCCCTCCCCAATTTTATCAGATTTATGCTTCAACAAATGAAAGTGAATAAAATGATTCAGCTGGAGCTTCACTTGAAATATTTTTGAAGGTAGAAACCTGCCAGTTTTGAGTGACTGGCTAAGCAGTGTGTACAACCTATAGAAAACGTTCAGCATAAAATATGAAATATGAATGAAACATGAGGAGTGGGGGATTAAAAGGTTCTGGAAATGGACCTTTTAAACATGGAAAACCGTGACAAATTTAGATTTGGCGGGTTTTCTGTTTACCATCATGCACCTCAGGCTCTTTTCAGTGCGTCTGATTTTTTTTTTTATTATATTTTTTATGCTCACTCTAAAAATGTAGCCATGTCCCCTGAAGCTGGGTCTCCTGTGGTGTGTAAAAATGGCAATCCCTTAATCAAATTTTCTTTTTTCATGAAGTGGGCAAATTTGCATGGAGTCTCATCTGGATCAGTCCAGGTTGAGAGAGAAAATTGTGTTGGTGTGCCAAAAATAGTCTCCAGGCTCACTGGCACTTTCTTACTCTGACACCTCAGGGGGCCAAACAAAACTCTGCATTAACAGCCTGACCCTGGGCTTGAACCGCCTTTAGGTTTGAACACTGTGACCACTTCAAGTGTCTTTGATTTAGCTTGGAGATCCAGCTCTTAACACCAGTCATGATCCATTACTAAATGTAGGTCAGTTTGAAACCCAAGTTGATGTTTTCTTTCATCTGCAGAGATTAGGCAAATTTAAATCAGGTGTTTTTCATTTTTGTAGGCCCCATTCCCAGAACCTTTTGATCACACTATCCTATTAATATAGAAGAAGGTGATTATATAGATATATATGTATATAGTTGTAGCTTACATGCATACCAATGCTTACATTAAGACTTTTTGTGTTCACTGGTTAAGTGATCTTTCTATATTTGCAGTTATGCAGTCACAGTGTGTCTAAGACTGCATTAGCTTAATGTTAATTTGCAGCTTTGTTAATGTCAGAGTTTAGAGGTTCCAGGTATTTTGTCTGAACTTGTCAGTCTTCTTCCTCTGTACACTGGAGTCATTTTTCACTCTGTTTAATGCTGGGACAGCCTCATCCTGGCACTAAAGATTTATCATACGGGCCAAGTATTCAGTGTTTCATTTGCAATTCGGCACGTATTGGTACATATTTATAAATCTCAAATTTTTACATTTTTAGAATGCCATCCTGTGCTTTGAGTCATATTTATTTATTCATATTTATGTTTTTCTTTTTATCCAAGAAGTTATATTATGGGTGGTGTTCCTAAAAGTTTCCCACAGGTAATGTAGCTGCAAGTAATTTAAATGTAGTCAGTCTGGCTCATGACCAGAACATAGAATCACAGATATCCAGGGCTACAGTTTTTTAAAAATGATATATTCCTGAGAGTCCTGTCAACTCTTTTCATGGTTCTTATTTATTGTCTATTGTCGTAAGTGTACTAATTTCCTCTTAGAAGACTGTTTTTACCAACATCTTCGGTGAGGTGCATGGACTGAGATTAGTGGAGGAAAAGTAACCCTGCTGAGTGCGTAGGAGTTTACCATTATTTACGGGACTGGGTTACATGAGCACACACGCACAGCCCTTTCGAGACCTCTTCATCATGTTGTCCTCATTGTGTCCTTAATCTTCACCACACTGAATATATTTGCAGGATGTGCCTGTTGAATTTCATGTTCCACATTTTCAAGAGAGCAATTTCCATAATTTTTATGTTTTTATTCATATTACACGACCAAAGACGATTCCACGTAGCATCTGAAGTAGTTTGTGGTGGTGCATGAGAATGACTTAAGAAGGTCCGTGGATTTAAAATAAGGAAGAACTTTCTCACTCTGGGATCAAGCAGAGTATCTATCCTCTACTTGGCCTCGATTATTTACTGATTTTTGACAAGTGGAGGTGATTATGTATGTGTCGGGATGGTATCCTGGAAAAAGTTCTGGCTAAAGGAGTTGGTTTAATTTCCTCCAAATTCTCAGATACTGCTTGAGTAGAAAACATGTTTAATGAGCAATGTAGGAAATTCTTTCTAGATAATCAACAACGTATGCAAAATGAGTCCTGATGCTGTGAAGACGACTTAAAGCTCTGTAGGGTCCATGGAGTTGATCCTTTAATTGTTATCAGGTCAAAGAATCAATCTCAATAAAGTGGGAGATGGTTTCCCCAAAAACAGAACAAAGAAAAATGTCTGGTTAAACTTAAGTTACATTTTTATATTTGGCTGTTTTGCTGGGCACTGAATATAATGGGAGCAGTTTCCTAGTTCAAAGCTTTTTCTCCACTTATTGACTACAGATAAAAGTCAGCATTTATCTATGAGAGGTTCGTTATATCTGATTGTCCATGTCTAAATAAAGTGTTTGTCAGACATTCAAATGCTCATTATGGAAGCGGGCTGCTGATGCTTAAAAACAGTAAATCTAAAGAAAGTTATTAAAACAAGGACACAGCTGTGTTAGTCTAACAGCTGGAGAGATTCTTAATATGTGATTGTGAGGCCCCCCCACCCCCACCCCATTACACATTTATGGCTTCCGACTGTTGGCGTCAGCTGAGTTGTTACAGTTAACAAAGGCTAATCTACTGCCCTTGTCCTTCCCTAATTACCTGCCATGTTGGAAAGGAACTCATTTATTTGTGTGTACGTCTTATTTGTGTGGGTCGATGCTGAGTTTCTAGTTTTTTAAGTGAGCCCAGCCAGACAGTGTAGAGTCAGTGATGTGTATAAAAATGTATATTTGTAAAAACCACAGGATGCTCAAGGATTGAGTGTTGAGATCCTTAAAAAGTATTCAGACACCTCAGAGTTAACAAGTTCTCGGTTCTCCTTTGCTTACAGGAGGGTGTAGAGGTGAGAGTGGCAAGAATCTTCAACACGTTCGGCTCCCGTATGCACATGAACGACGGACGTGTTGTCAGTAACTTCATCCTTCAGGCTCTTCAAGGAGAACCTCTCACTGTATGCATTTTAAGCTTTTTACTTGCTCGGCTTTCACCTCATTTGTATGTGCTGCAAGTATCGAGGCACATCGGGATCATTTTAAAGCACATTATATTAGTCCCACGTGGAAGATGGTTTAATATCCATATTACATATAATTTTCTTTAACTGAAAATTAAAGGATGGGTTTTATTATTTCAAATCTAGATCCTGACCTGTTTAACATAATTTTTTACATCATAAAAGTGGTTTAAAAGCATTACATTGAAACCAAATATGGATGCAGTAGAGAGAAATGTAAGGAATGGGAGCAGGGGAATAACATACATCCAGAGGTCCAAAGGGGAATCTGCTTCTGAGGGTATTTACACAGGGTAACACATGTTAACCTTGGCCTTGACTTTGACATTTTACAATGTCAGCTTGCTCATCACTCAAGGATAGCCTGTTTATTTTATTTCTTCTTTTAGGTTTACGGTACCGGCTCCCAGACAAGAGCCTTTCAGTACGTAAGGTAAGTTTACTAAATTAAACCCATTATATTTATCCCTGAAATGCACAATTTTTCTCGTCAATCTCCATTGTCTCATTATCTTAGACAACTCTTAAGCCACACCCCCTTTTATTTTTATTTTGCTTCCAAGGAGCCAAACTTTCCTTCTATTTTTTGAAGTAATCTTGAGCAATAGTTCTCAAGGCTTTCTGAAGATCATACAAAGTTTTTTCTTTTGACATTTGTTGCTTTTTCACTCGTTTTCAGTCCAGTTCTTGTATTTTCAGCTTTATGTAGTAAGACCCTCAGCACTGACCTATGAATCATTCAAGTATAACAAGGCACCTGATTCAAAGGATGATCCTGTGTCTTAGCAGAAAAATAATTTTAAATTGCATATTGAAGCACTTGGTTATGAGCAGCTGGTCACATAATTTGCATTTCTTTAGTTGAGTCTACAAAAAATAATAATAAAGATAACAGTTTGACATTCATAAAATAGTATTTTACAAGAGCTTTTAGCTGAAAGCTTATTCAGTTTCCTCAAATATATTACGAATACACTGCTTGTCGAAATATGTCAAGTGGCAGGTCTAAAGTAAACTATCTACAACAAACGAACAGTATCTGAAAGTCAAGTTTTTAAGAGACCAGAAAAAGTCTAGCAGAGGCCTGACACACGATCGTTGCCACTGTAAATCTTGTGTATGTTTGGAAGAGGTCAGGAGAGGGTACAACAGTGAGTGTGTACAGCCATCTGTAAAACACAGTGGAGACTCATTTCAGCCAGTGGTGTTTGAAGTCTGAGAAGTACAGTCAGATTTTGAGACACCATTCATACCACCTGAAAAGCTGCTGATTGGCAACACCTTCATTTTTCAGCATGACAATGACTCGAAACACACTGATAATGCAGTAAAAGCATTTTCAGACGAAAACCCCGTTTTCAAATCTCTCCAGGCTAGTGTGGACGTAGCCCAAGGCTGTCAGTCATGGATTAGCCTCCCCAAAGATCCAACCTCAACATTATTGAAGCGGAGAACAGAACAAAAGGCAGCCAACATTCAAAGAAGAGCTTTGAATGTCGTTGAAGCTGCCTGGAGAACTATTCCTGAAGACTACTTAAAGAAATTAAAGAAAGCCATCAAGGAGAGTTTAGACCAGCGGTCCCCAACCCCTGGGCCTCGGACCGGTACTGGTCCATGAGTCGTTTGGTACCGGGCCGCAAGAGTTGAGGCTCAGGTGTGAAATGTATGGTTTTCAGGGTTTTTATCAGTTTTCAGCGTTATTTTGTTATCGTTTTTATCGTTAACTCGGTTTTCTTGGGTCTTTTCACGTGTGTTATGAATAAATCTTCTTTTTTTTGGTACCGGTACTAGTTTTATTTTGTTGTATTTATCCGCGACACCTTAACAGCCGGTCCGTGAAAATATTGTCGGGCGTAAACCGGTACGTGGTGCAAAAAAGGTTGGGGACCGCTGGTTTAGACTATGTTAAATTAATTAGTTAATACCAAATATTATGTCTTGTTAGTAATGTAAAAGCCCTGTTTTTGTTTTTTTACCTCATCTACTCTATTTCCATTTATATTTGGTTATTATTTACTGAACATTTCTTTATAAATGAAATGAGGTGTGGCTCAAGACTTTTGCACACTATTGTGTGTCACCTGTTTCAAATATTATAACAAAAAATTACTAATAATGACAAATAACTTTTAATATGAAATATTAAGCAGTCTCTGTACACACACATATGCCAATGTAAACCAGAGTGAGGCTTTTGTTCATGGTGGCATTAAATTGTATGAAAGATATGTTTGTGGGTAGAGTTTTACACTGTTGTAGATTTTAATATAAAGTAAAGAAGCATGGTGTAAGTTCAAAGAGTATTTACTGGTTTCATTTCGTCAGACTGAGCAACAGGGATCAGAGGCACAGAGCATTTGAAGCTCTCGTATCTGATCGTAATATTTACCTGATGCCCTGTATGACTTTTGTGTTGTGTAAACAGTCTTGGGTAATCACATCTAAACTTTCACATCAAGCAATTAAAGATGCGCACTGGAGAATTTCATAATTTCAGTTCTGAAATGTTTTATTAAAAGTTTTTACAGAATTTACAAACAGCATTCATTCATGCATTCAATTTTGCATTGAAGTTTCTTTGTGAGTGATCAAAAGAAAAACAAATAGTTGGATTTCTAAGTGAAAGTAAATCCTTGGAAATTAACAGCAAATGTACCAAAAGTGTTTATATAAATGGTAACTGTGTCAATAAATAAAGTAATATGATGAGATAAAAGGAATGAACTCAATGAACTTTAGATTTTTAAAAGGAAGAAACATAGGGTGAAAAGGTGTAATAAATATGGTTGAAGTTATAAAGAAAATTTGTAGAATTATTTATAAATAATGAACAATTTGGGGAACAGCACTAAAAGATTCATTGGTGTGAAGAAGTTCACATCAAGTTTCTGCCGGGGGAGGTTCAAACATGCTGCTTTGTCTATTTCATCGTCCATTTTCTTAACTGCTTATCCAGCTCAGCTGTTTAAGAGGCGGGGTACATCCTCACACGGCTGTTTCATCAGAGTTAATTAAATATAAAGTAATATTAAATGTAATAGAAACAAAAAGCACAATTAAGTTCCCTTAACTGTCTCTGTGTTTGTTTTTGATATCAGATTGTTAACCTGCTAAATTCTAAACTAACTTTTCCAGAGTTGGACAGTCTTATCTCAGTGTCCACTTGCCTGCCAGTGTTAAGGTCTAATTATGTTAATTAAGTGTGTGTGTGTGTGTGTGTGTGTGTGTGTGTGTGTGTGTGTGTGTGTGTGTGTGTGTGTGTGTGTGTGTGTGTGTGTGTGTGTGTGTGTGTGTGTGTTAGGGAGAGTGAGAGAAACAAATGGTCCATATTTGATTTGCCCTTTAGGTTAGAATCATAAATTGTTCCGTACACTCTCCAGACACTTTGTTAGATACACCTTTGCTAGTATCATGTTGGACCTTTTCTTTCAGAACGATCTTTAATTCTTTGTGGAATCGGTTTTGGTTGGAAATTTGTTGGTTGCACATCCATGATGGGAATCACCCATTCCACCACATCCCAAAGGTGCTCTGTTGCACTGGGACCTGGTAACTGTGGAGGCGACTTGAGTACAGTAAACTCATTGGCATGTTTTAAAAGCCAGTTTGAGAAACCAGTGCATTACCCTGCTGAAAGCAGGCATTAGGCAATGGATTCACCATAAAGAGATGAATGTGGACAGCAATGATACTCGGCTAGGCTGTGGAGTTTAAACAATGGCCAGTTGATACTAAGGGGTTCAAAGTGTGTAAACACCTTTACACCACCAGCAACAACCTCAACAATTGATACAAGACAGGATAGATCCATACTTTCATCCAAATATCACAAAAATGGAGTTCAGGCAACATCTTCCATTGTCCAATTTTGGTGGAAGTGTCAAAACTTTATCCTCAGCTGACAGATGTGGCACGGTTGATGTGGTGTGTACTCATAGATGTTCATTGGAACACCTTGGTTGTAACAAGTGGTTATTTGAGTTGCTGTTGCCTTCCTGTCTGCTCAAAGCAGTCTGACCATTTTTCTCTGCTTCATATCTTTGTGTGTGAACATGTGTGAGGTGAAACCCCAGCAGATGTTCAGTTTCTGAAATAATGGTTTCTGGTACATCTGGTACCAATGTCAGTGCCATGTTTAGTCATCATCCTTTCTCATTTTGATTAACAATTTCAACTTCAGCAGGTCATATTGATCACGTCTGCATATCTAAATCCATTGAGTTGCTGCCATGTGATTGGCTGATTATACATTTGTGTTAATGTGCCATTCAACATTTGTCCATAAGGAAGTGACTTGTGTGTGTGTGTGTGTGTGCGTGTGTGTGTGTGTGTGTGTGTGTGTGTGTGTGTGTGTGTGTCGTGAGTAATTTAATTGATGGTTAAAAAAAAGGTATGAATTGATTTTCTTTGTTAGCCATGCTACTAGCATAAATCTGGAGATGTTCAATGTAGCAGATACTAAGCTTGGTATATTTTGTTTGTGGTCTGTGCAAGTGTGAAATACGTATACCTTAAATAATGTCATTTAAGAATGACATTATTTAAAAAATAAATATAGGACAACAGAAAAAAAATCAAACTTCTGTTCGTGGTTTTTAATTAGCATCCCTGAAAAGGAGCCTTTAGCCAGCCACAATGTCCAGGATAATCTGAGAGATTATCTGAAAGTGGACGTGCCCTATTTTTCCGGAAATGTGTTTATAGCCCTGTGTTGCTGTACTAGAGTAAAACAAGTGTCAGTCAGGGTATGCTGATACACTTGCATAGATAACACGTGGAGTATACACGGTGTTCTGATTAAAGAAATCTGTGCATGTTCATAAAGTGTCCTTCATATTAAAAATAGAGTGTGCTCCTGTGTTTTCCAGTGATCTGGTGAATGGCCTTGTCTTGCTGATGAACAGTAACATCAGCAGTCCAGTCAATCTGGTGAGTTCATAATATGTGGCTGCGTTTCATAAATTGAAAGGCAAATTGATTCTGTGTGTCTGACACTTGCTGACTCTGATGTAATGGATTAATTTGTTTTTCAGGGAAACCCAGAAGAGCACACTATATTGGAGTTTGCTCGCCTCATTAAAAGTCTTGTTGGTAAGTCTTGTGCGGCCTGTGCCGGCTCATGCCTCGTCATCTTTTTATCCTGGTGGTATAAGGTCGCCCTCACTGGGAGGAAGTTGACAGGGCATTTAAAAGCAGGATCACTTTCTTGTTTGGAGCAAATCACAGCTAACCATAAATGCAACCAAAATAGCGTCAGCTGCAATGGGGATGTCAGCGGGCCTCAGCATGAAGTATGCTAATGAATGCTGATGATACCTGAGGCAGAGAACTATGAAAGACTGCTCGGTCATAACCAGAATCCAAGAATGTGATAAGTTGATGGATGTAAGGCGTATTCCAGTGGATTGGTGACAGGTGAAGGTTCACAAGCTTTAAATGGGCTGCAAAAAGTGACCTCATGTGACAAAATAACCAAAAGAAGGGACGATATGTCAGATGACACAGTGTTGTGTATATCATGTGTTGATCAGTGTTTCTTATTTGTGGTAGTAGAGGCTCCAGTCTGCAGAGCAGTTCTAATCAAGACAACAATAAGTCCAACATGAGAGTTATACCTGCTGATTTCTTTTCTTTTTTTTAAACGTGTGTATACGTGCAAGGAAGGTTTGTTTAAAAGTGTGTCTTGGGAAGTCTGGCAGCATCTTATGCCCACAGAGTGTATGATAAAAGATTAACTTTTGGGGTCTGAATAGTGAGGTGGAAGTGCCCTAAACCTGCACTCTTTCCTGTGGCCAACAGGGGGCATTTCCTTTGTTGGCACCAAAAAAATCTATCTATATGTTGAAAATAGATATATTAAAAAAAATGTGAAAATGAGTGTTGATGTCTGCTTTATTACCTCAGTAAACTGTTTATGGATTTTCATTTTCATTTTGTAAATTGTGGTGCCCAGCAGAGTGAAAAAGACGAGTTCTCACATAGGAAGAGGGATTCAATTCAATTCAATTTTATTTATATAGCGCCAAATCACAACAAATGTCGCCTCAAGGCGCTTCATAGATACAGAGAAAAGCCCAACAATCATATGACCCCCTATGAGCAAGCACTTTGGCGACAGTGGGAAGGAAAAACTCCCTTTTAACAGGAAGAAACCTCCGGCAGAACCAGGCTCAGGGAGGGGCAGCCATCTGCTGCGACCGGTTGGGGTGAGAGAGGGATGACTCCTTAAGTACACACTTTAAATTTAAATCTAAGTTCTGCACTGCAGAAACACCAAGAAGGAGGTGTTTTGTTGTTTTGCAGTGGTAAACAAATAAGTCTAGAGTTTTCATTTTAGTTTTTTGATGATATTGGAAAAGTGTAAACTCAGTTGCAGCCACCAAATCTCTGAGTGATGGAAAAACAGACCACAGTGTGAAATGTTTGTCATCATGTGAAGCACACTGTATTGAATGAATAGTTGTGATTGGTTCAGCACTATCAAAACCAGGCGTAACCTCAGGGGTGTCAAGGGTTATTTAAGGTGGAATTACTTTTTTTTTGTCTTTGTGGTCTCTGCAAAGAGATGCATGTTTGTTTGTTTGTTTGGTTTTTTTTATGTTTTACTGGTATAGTGTCTTACATTATCAGTCACTATAGTGTGACATCATATTGCAGTCTCTGACTTACTTTCATAGTAACCAGCCAGGGCCAAACCTAGCACTGAATGTAGTTCCCTAAAGGTAAAACAGTCCCTTCAGTTGGCTCTGTGAAGAATAATAACATCCTCCTCCCTGCTGTCCTTTAAAACACTTCCATGTACACACACGCAGTGAGCCGAAGCCAGATCCAGTTTCTTCCTGAAGCCCAGGACGACCCACAGAGGAGAAGACCCGACATCCGCAAAGCCAAGATGATGCTTGGCTGGGAACCGGTGGTACGTGTGACGCACGACAGACACCGAGAATATTCTGAGATATTTGTAGTGCACACATGCTGTCTTCCACCATCAGTATACTTGATGTCCTGAAGTTTTTAATAGTGACTGAGCTGAGTGTTAAAAATGTTACATAATTTAAAGTTTATTTACACATGAGACTGTTATACATAGACTTGCGATTAAGTGTAAAAGAAACTCTTTGCAGTCCTGTGAAAACAAAGTACTGCGTCCATAGGAATTAGGAGGATAAATACCAGCTGGATGCTGCTAATCTTTATAAAAGCAGAAGTTTGGGGAGTTATCCCACGGGGGAAAAAATCAGTGATGAGCTTAGCCAAGCAGCTATTCCTACCATCAGTTTGGCACATTTCAGACTCTAGAGCAGGGGTGTCAAACTTAAATACACAGTGGGTCAAAATTCAAAACTGGAACAAAGTCGTGGGCTAACATTAATATTTATTGAAATGTATTTATTCCTCCAGATATAAGAATGAATCTTTTCTTATGGACTCAAACACGTTTTCCTGAAAAACTGAATATGGAACAAGCAAAGCTTAATACTAAACAATATATATATTAGCTGTATAATACCAGTAGGCCAGCTCTAATAGTAATTTGGTATGGCTTCGCGGGCCAAATGTAATTAGGCTGCGGGCCAAATCTGGCCCGCGGGCCAGAGTTTGACACCTATGCTCTAGAGTTAACAGGTCTCAGTTAGCATGTTCAGTTTAATTCAGTTTTATTTATATATCGCCAAAACACAACAACACTTACCTCCAGGTGTTTGATATTGTAAGGTAAAGACCCACAGTAATACATAAAAATCTGAGAAAACCCCCTATGACCACATACCTAGGTGACAATGGTAAGGAAAAACTCTTAACGGGAAGAAAGTTCCAGCAGAATTGGGCTCAGGGAGGGGCGGCCATCTGTCGCAACTGGTTGGGGGTGAGGGGAGGGAATATTAAAGTTAAAGGCAGCACAGTTTGAAACAGGAAAAAAAGAGCTTCTAGATGATAGCTATATTCAATATTTCTATCATCCAGTATCAATCTCACTGTTACCTCTTTAACCTCCTGAGGGAAAAATAAATGAATTTATCCAAAACATCAAAGGCCAGTCACACCGTGACTTCATAATATTTACAATTATTCCTATGAATTCAACACCTTAACTCGGAAAGAGAAGGGCAGGCTGTGAATATATATGACAGGGGGTTGTATTAGCCGGACTGTCAGTGATCTAAGATGCTAAATGATCGGTTAAGGGAAGGTATTTGACTCCGAGGTGTCGAACACCTCCTGTTCCTCCTGGTAGTATGTCAGCGTTTGATGTGTTGTCTTGTGTTGACAGGTGCCCCTGGAGGAAGGCTTAAACAAAACAATTCAGTACTTCAGCAGAGAGCTGGAGCACCAGGCTAACAACCAGTACATCCCCAAACCTAAAGCTGCCCGCATGAAGAAAGGAAGACCCAGACACAACTGAGCCTTACTGTTCCACCTCAACACAAAGATGTTAAGAGCCCTTAAAGTGCAGCTCTGTGAAATACACTGCTGATTGCTGCACTCTGGGAAATGGAGTCCTTTTTTTTTTGACAAGCAGAGACATCCTACTCTTAAAACGTATTTTACAAAGACTGTTGGCCTGCACTGGACCTACAGTTTTAGTGTCAGTAAGGCCGCCTTACTGCAGCTCGTGTGACAGACGAGCCTGAATCAGAGGCAACAAACTGAAGGCAAGAAACTTGCCTCAATCTACTTTCTTTTGTGAATTTATGCTTTTGCTATTTAAATCGCCGACATGAGAATTCTGCAAACAGCTTGCACTGTGCATCTGTGCTTTGTGTTTACTTTGTGTTTTGTCTGTAGAAACAAGCTATCTGAATTTGGTTTTTTCCACTGGATGTTTTGTCCTTCGATCAGTGGCATGCCGGCACCCTGTTGGCTGTCCATGCAGCGCACCGCAGGGCTGGGATAAACCTTCTAGAAAGACTGTTACAGATTTGCTTTTCACAACATCTTCCGTGTTTGTGGATTAATTATTTCGGGTGAAGATGCTATTTTAATAAAATATTTCCAATACTTTGCGTTTGATGTTGATGGTTAAAGACACCCATGTACTGTTGAGTCGGATTTAAGAAAAAAAACATGGCAGAGCCAAAGAAGTACAGAGCTACATCTTTATTTACAGCTAAAGGCAGAGAGGAAACCAGCTGTAGTTGTCGGGCAGGTGGATGTCTATGAATAAAAATTATTTTAGAATTAGTACGTAGAAAGACAGAAAATTATCATGAGAAATATATAAAGAAGGGGATCAAAGGATGATTTTCAAGGGGCTACACTACACAAAAGACAGAATACCTGTGAAGTACTTGAACAGGTGTGAGACTAAAGAGATAGAAGACGACTAACTGAAAGATCCAAAACCTTTGGTGCTTGTATTCTCAATGCAGTGAGTGCATAAATCTGCTCATAATGCAAATGATTCATTTTAGTACACCTAATTTAAAGTTGGAGTAAGGGTAAGTCTCCTGGGAATGAATGCTGCTTAATGTACCACGCTCTGATGGGACTGACATGCACCCAGATGTGTGCGTGTCTGTGGTTAATAGTAGTCGTAGTTAACATTAGCGCCGTGTCTGTAAGAAGAAGGATCTCGCGGGGCAATGGGAGCGTTTTCATCATAGTGGTGCTGACGGCCGGGGTCGTTGGCACGCGCGTGGTCCCTCCAGTACGCTATGTCGGCCTCCAGCCTCTGGTGAGACAAAAACACCACGGACGTCACTTGTTAATAAACTCAATAGAAGTCTGAAGCCAACAGACGCACAGGGTGCTGATAAGATGACCACCAAGACTGTCAGCAGGCATAGCTGTGGCAAATAGACCTGCATGAAAAGCAAACGCTGAAAAGGCCGATGCTATGACAGCTTTGGCCTTTTAAAGGAAGCAACAGCAAATGGCATTAGCACAAGGTGTCAACATGGCGCTGTTGGAGAAATACTGCTGTAGCGGGATGAAACACATGCTGTCAGAAATGGCAGCGGGGAGCTACTTTGTGCACTCGCCTCTCCTTTTTCTGCCCTTGTTCTGCGTTCCCTTCGCTCCTTAGGGTCCCCGGCGAGTTCTACACGAGAGCCGCTGACCTGGAAGAAAGCTGAATCTGGCGCTGTAAGTGGGTTTCTGTTTGTGCGTGAGAGAGAGGAAATTCATGTTGTCGCGTGTTCAGCCCTGCACCTGTACTTATCTGTTCATGATTCGGCCTTTTGAGGAATGTTTCAAGCATCGTTCAGCCATCAGACCAGTGTTTAACCCTCTGGCCTTGTTAAAAATCACTACCCTTTCAGCTTGTTCGTGGCCAAAAATGGCCACCCCTTGTTTACGTTTACAAAATGCTATAAAATTCATATATATTAAGAAAAATTCCCACTTTTTTTGACATGATTTTTTAGATTAGTACCACTGCTGTTCATGAAAATCAAAATTTCATTCAAATTCATAATTTTAACCCTTTAAATACCAGTTAGATCACATAATCCTAGGAACTCATAAATGGAAAAAATCACAAAACCCCAATTTTTTTCCAAATAAAACATGCCATCTGATTTACTTTCTAACCATGATGGAGGTTAGATGCATAGCAATAATTAACAGTATCAATGACTTTTATACATCTTTGTTTTTTTGTGCAGTGACAGAAAAACATAAAAACTTCCTCTCAGCTTGTTCGTGGCCAAAAATGGCCACCCCTTGTTTACGTTTACAAAATGCTATAAAATTCATATATATTAAGAAAAATTCCCACTTTTTTTGACATGATTTTTTAGATTAGTACCAGTGCTGTTCATGAAAATCAAAATTTCATTCAAATTCATAATTTTAACCCTTTAAATACCAGTTAGATCACATAATCCTAGGAACTCATAAATGGAAAAAATCACAAAACCCCAATTTTTTTCCAAATAAAACATGCCATCTGATTTACTTTCTAACCATGATGGAGGTTAGATGCATAGCAATAATTAACAGTATCAATGACTTTTATACATCTTTGTTTTTTTGTGCAGTGACAGAAAAACATAAAAACTTCCTCTCAGCTTGTTCGTGGCCAAAAATGGCCACCTCCTGTTTACATTTACAAAATGCTATAAAATTCATATATATTAAGAAAAATTTCCACTTTTTTTGACATGATTTTTTAGATTAGTACCAGTGCTGTTCATCAAGACCAAAATTTCATTCAAATTCATAATTTTAACCCTTTAAATACCAGTTAAATCAAATAATCCTAGGAACTCATAAATGGAAAAAATCACAAAACCCCAATTTTTTTCCAAATAAAACATGCCATCTGATTTACTTTCTAACCATGATGGAGGTTATATGCATAGCAATAAATAACAGTATCAATGACTTTTATACATCTTTGTTTTTTTGTGCAGTGACAGAAAAACATAAAAACTTCCTCTCAGCTTGTTCGTGGCCAAAAATGGCCACCCCCTGTTTACATTTACAAAATGCTATAAAATTCATATATATTAAGAAAAATTTCCACTTTTTTTGACATGATTTTTTAGATTAGTACCAGTGCTGTTCATCAAGACCAAAATTTCATTCAAATTCATAATTTTAACCCTTTAAATACCAGTTAAATCAAATAATCCTAGGAACTCATAAATGGAAAAAAATCACAAAACCCCAATTTTTTTCCAAATAAAACATGCCATCTGATTTACTTTCTAACCATGGTGGAGGTTAGATGTATAACAATAATTAAAAGTATCAATGAGTTTTATGCATCTTTGTTTTTTTGTGCAGTGACAGAAAAACATAAAAACTTCCAAAAATGGCCACCCCCTGTTTACATTTACAAAATGCTATAAAATTCATATATATTAAGAAAAAGTTCCCCTTTTTTTGACATGATTTTTTTAGATTAGTATCAGCGCTGTTCATCAAGACCAAAATTTAATTCAAATCCTGACTTTTAACCCTTTAAATCACAGTTAAATTACATAATTTTAATGATTTACAAAGGGATAAAAGCATAAAATCCCCATTTTTTTCCTAAATAATACATGCAAACTGATTTATTTTCTAACCATGATGGAGGTTAGATGCATAGCAATAATTAAAAGTATCAATGAGTTTTATGTATCTTTGGTTTTTTGTGCAGTGACAGAAAAAAAAATAAAAAATCCCTCTAATTTTGTTCGTGGCCAAAAATGGCCACCCATGTTTACGTTTTCAAAATACTATAAAATTCATATATATTAAAACATTTTTCTACTTTCATTGACTTGATGTTTTAGATTAGTATCAGTGCTGTTCATCAAGACCAAAATTTAATTCAAATCCAGACTTTTAACCCTTTAAATACCAGTTAAATTACATAATTTTAATGATTTACAAAGGGATAAAGGGATAAAGGGATAAAAGCATAAAATCCCCATTTTTTTCCTAAATAATACATGCAAACTGATTTATTTTCTAACCATGATGGAGGTTAGATGCATAGCAATAATTAAAAGTATCAATGAGTTTTATGTATCTTTGGTTTTTTGTGCTGTGACAGAAAAACAAAAAAAAACTCTCATTTTGTTCGTGGCCAAAAATGGCCACCCATGTTTACGTTTTCAAAATACTATAAAATTCATATATATTAAAACATTTTTCTACTTTCATTGACTTGATGTTTTAGATTAGTATCAGTGCTGTTCATCAAGACCAAAATTTAATTCAAATCCAGACTTTTAACCCTTTAAATACCAGTTAAATTACATAATTTTAATGATTTACAAAGGGATAAAGGGATAAAGGGATAAAAGCATAAAATCCCCATTTTTTTCCTAAATAATACATGCAAACTGATTTATTTTCTAACCATGATGGAGGTTAGATGCATAGCAATAATTAAAAGTATCAATGAGTTTTATGTATCTTTGGTTTTTTGTGCTGTGACAGAAAAACAAAAAATCCCTCTCATTTTGTTCGTGGCCAAAAATGGCCACCCATGTTTACGTTTTCAAAATACTATAAAATTCATATATATTAAAACATTTTTCTACTTTCATTGACTTGATTTTTTAAATTAGCACCAGTCCTAGTCATGAAAACCAAAATATAATTCAAATTTAGATATTATACGCTTTGAACTGGGTGTGGTTCCCAATCAGCCAGAGTTCACACCCAGTTTCACACCTTGGCTCAGGCGATTAGAGGATCATCAGGGGGTCCCTTTGTCCCTCTTGGGGTGGGGGGGACACTCCCACCTTCTTGCCATATTGCCAGAATAAATGGTCTGGAAGCTGTTAGGTTGACTTACAGCAGTAGCAACGTCTGCACCTGCATAAACTCCAGGACACGTTTACAAACAGTGTTTGTTGTTGTTTGCGCTGCAGCTGCAGGTTTGAACTGTGCAAAATGTCCTGTGATTGGGTTTTTTTTTGTTTTTGTTTTTGTTTCTAGAGTTAATATTTTGGGTATGGTCTCTTTTTATGAAAAATACAAGAGTAAAAGTGCTTTTCACATGTGCTTCAAAGCTAAGTTTGACTGGGAACCTCAAAGCTCAATATCCTGCATCCACAGGAATTCACTGCAGCCTATGTAATGTTTGATGCGTCATTATTTATTCCAGTCTATCTTGCAAATACATGTTTGTGCTGCAATGTCATGCACAAACACAAACTATCAGATCCTTAAGACCAAACCTATGTCAAAATTGTTTCATTATATTGGTCCATTGGAGTGTGGTAACCCATCAACCCCACCTTAAAATGTTTGTCTTAAAAACAAATGACGTGAATGAAAGGTCTCAACTTTTTGTACTCTCTGTGTATGTGTTTGTGTTACTCTCAGTTATTTTTAAGTGTTCCTCTTGGTTTTACTCACCTAAACCGACATTACTGAATAGTTGTAATGGTATTTTACTATAACATAAAGTAAGTCTTAAAGTTGACCTCTCCCAGAAGAAACATAACTCACCTGCTCATCATATCCCATGTACATAAACTGCATGATCCACTGCTGTACGTCCGGTCTGCTGCGATCCCAAAGGTTCCTCTTGGTTCTGCTCAGTTTTGCCAGGAACTCTTTGGCTTTGGAAGAAGGAACTGCAACTGAGGACCGTGATGCTGCAGTACCAGTTCCTGCCACTGGATGGAGGCACAACAGGGGGTGGGGGGGAGAAAGGTATGGTATTTTGAAAAATACTTAATGTTGTTGAGTTTTCTATCAGCCGCACAAAGACAATGTTAGGTATGTGTTTAAGGATGTTACCATCTCGCTTCAAGATCTTGTGTAAGTGGCCGTCGCTGGATACTGTAAAGTAGAGTCAACAGAGACATAATGAGCTGCAGTACAAATGCTTTTCTTCGTGGCAGGTATGTTAGACTGGTGATAAAATAATAAAAACAACTAACTCAGATATAATTAATCTTTAAAACAGCCACACATTTTAACCAGTCAGCTTAAGGTGTCTGTTTCTTTCTGATGCCATCTTCACAAAATTCTAAATACTATTCATTTATACACACTCACCGGATGATTTGTTAGCTACACCAAACTGGGCCCCTTTTTGCCTTCATTCTTAATGGCACAGATTCAAAAACATTCCTAATTTTTTGACATGACCGAATGACACAGTTGCTGCAAATTTTCCAGCTACATAGCCATGATCCTGCTCCACCACATCCCAAAGATTCTCTATTAAATTGAGATCTGGTGAGTGTAGAGACCATTTGTGTGCAGTGAACTCAAACATACAGAAGAGCATGGTTATTTTAAGTGGTTACTTGTTGCTGTTGCTTTCCTATCAGCTTGAAGCAGCCTAGCCATTCTCTGTCCGCTGACCTCAACGAGACATTTTCATGCAGAGAACTGCTGGTAACTAGATAATGTATCTTTTCTTTGTTCATTCTCTGTAAATCGTACAGATGCCGATCAGCAGTAACACTTAGACCAGACTATCAGTCACTAACAACTGCTCCGCATTCAAAGTCACTCACATCACTTTCTTCCTCATTGTGATGCACAGTTTGAACTTCAGCAGGTCGTCTTGACCGTGTCTACCTGTCTAAATATACTGAGTTGCTGCAATGTGATTGGCTGATTAGATATTTGAGTTAGCAAGCAGTTGAACATGCGTGCCTGACAAAGTGGCTGGTGAGCATCTGTCTGCATTTCTTTATGTTGTTTGCAGTGCAGCAGTTTTTCTGGTTGGCATCAGTAGTTTTACACCCTTCACTTGTGCTTATTCAGCCGACAAGTTGCCAACTCGCATCCAAAGAAAGCAGCTTCTGGCAAATTTGCATGTAAATAAATGTGCTGCGGTCACTTCCTAGAGCTCTTCTGGCACACTGTTGACCCAATGTTTGGAGCACTCGTGTCCAAGAGTTCACCAAACCAATCTAGTCAGATGACGTTTTACTGCACTTTATTGAGCCCCGTGCATGTGGGTGATGTTTCTGTAACTTAGTCTTTTGTTTGTTTCGGAACATTTAAACAGAAAACTGAACTCAACACCGGAAGATGCACAGAAATACAACCGCACAGGCATTTCAGTGGCATAATTCGAGATAAAGTTGGAGAGAAGTAGATTTATTCAGAATGTTCTCAGTACTGCAGCAGCTTGGCCTTCATAATGTACTATTAGTCATTATTAGTCATTCTTTCCACAGCTCTGCAGTAGTGTAATTATTCTTTTCTCTAACCATCATCATTAGAAATGTGTCCACTTCCTGACATCTGTAATAGTGCGTCAATCTGCTGACGTTTGAACCTTCTAGAAGACGAATATAAACTATGAAAATATGTATTTAAGTGTTTTTCTGAGATTTTTTTCCCGTGATGATGTCATTTCATCACAAAACATGAAAACATGTCATCAACTGTTGGTCTTGCTGCTATGACATTTTACACAAACGTTCAAGGTCCCTAGATGATTTATCCTACTGGCTTTGCTCATTTACTGACCTACTCTGTAGTTCCAGCAACTAATCAAATAATCAAAATCCAGCTTTGGTTGTTTGAGTACCTACAAGAGTCCTGACAGCAACTTCATCCTTGGTTTAACCTTTTTGCCTTGCAAATGTTATCATGCTAACATGATAAACTGTGATTCATTCTCACAGAGGAATGGGCAAACTGCTTCAACTTGGTAGGAATATAATGGTAACTAAAATAACCACTAATTACAACAAAGGCATGACTGAGAGCGTCTCTGAATGCTGTTGAACCTTGAAGCAGATGGTGTACAGCAGTAAAAGCTTACTTCAAACAGTAAACTGAGGCTACAGTTTGTACAGGCTCATCAAGACTAGACAATGGAAGACTGAAAAAATGTTTCCTGGGCTCATGACTCTCTATTTCTGCTGTGACACAGGGATAGTCTGATTAAAATATGCCTTGCTGACAATCTCGAACTGGTTTCTTGAACATGGGAATGAGTTCACTGTACTCAAATGACCTCCACAGTCACCAGACCTTAATCCAACAGAGCACCTTTGGAGTGTGCCGGAACAGGTGATTGCTGTCATGGATGCACACCTGACAAATCTGCAGCAACCGTGTGATCTGTGAATGAAGTGTATTTTAGCATGAAAAAAATTAGCATTGCACTGTACCTAGCAACCTAACATAGCTGCTTGCATGAGCCTCTGTAAGCAAAGCTATCTGTTGAATATTTTGATCAGTTTTTAAAGTCTGATAGTGCGATACCAGGGCACGGTGGCTGTACAGCAGGATGCTAAAACCCATCAGTCCTAAAACTATGCGTGATGCATGTCCGGAAACATCGTTTGCTGTAGAAACCACATGGTTTGCAGGCTGGTGCTTCAGACCATGAAGTTTGAAGGAAACCATAAAGAAGCAGAAGCACATTCCCTTTTTTTCAGAATGACTTTAATAGTGTTTTCCTCAACTATTTACCTTCACATTTCTGTTTCATATCATAGTTAGGGCCATTTAAGTGTTGGATATCTTGTTAGATCACTGAGTATTAGTTAACTTTGTCTTATTCCTCATACTTGAACAAACTTTAATTTTAAAACAGATCCTTTTCAGATTCAAACATGCAGGGATTGTTTTACTCTTATTTTATTTAAAGAAAAGCTCTTTATGAGCCATGTGTTTGCAGGCGTTTCAACAGAAGATTATTGAAGCAGATGTGAAGCAGATGTGAGTTTGCTCACATGGATTTTTCATTTAAAGTGACTTTAAATTCTGTGGAACCTTCTTACAAAATAGAATGAACTGAAAACAAAGACGACTTTGCAGGTTTCTAAAATGCATTTCAGAAGGGATCAATTGCACTTTAAGTTTGTGGAATATAGTAAAACATCTAAGTCTGATCCTTTTTTCTTAACAAATGTAAAGAAATGCATCTTTTTAACTAGTGCCAGTGCAGTTAAAAAGAAAAAAAGCAGCTGCAGAAATAAGACCTAATGGTATTGGAAACACTCGAGTTAGTAAAAGATGTAAACTTAGAAGAAGCCAAAGAAAAACAAAAGCTTTTGCTTACCTCTAAGAGCTAATAATGTCAGGAGTACAGCCAACCCCATTACCCTCAAATAGAAATGCTGGGATGCCATGTTGTACCCACTCACTCTTTCCAGATTTCCTTAAAGGTAGCAACTGTGCAAAAGCATTTGCACAACCATAAGAATGGGCGGAAACCCCGACTTTCCAAGTGGAAACTGGCCTGTGGCAGTGGAATGGTTTCACCTCCTTGCCTTCAGAAACACGACTGCACCTGGGAGGTTTTTTTTCTCCCCCTTAAGTGAATTTCCATGTGTGTACCAGATACTTTTCCATCTCCAGCTCGTACAGTGTGTGAGCAGCGGGGTTTGGGGGAATGCAGTTTGTCATGTGGGTTTATTCTGTGGAAAAAAACATTCCAGATTTTGAGCCTTTGCAAAGTGAAGTTGGTTAACTTAAGCTGCACCAATATGTTTTTATTTAACAAGAAATGTTGATACACTTTCTAAAGGGATTCAAACTGTGCAGCTTTAAATCTTTCTGCATTTTTATGCATATTTCTAGCAGCAATTTCCCTCCAAAAATGCACTAAAATACCTGAGCAGGAAGCCAGAAAGTGGAGAGAGCTGCTTGAGTTTTATTTCAGCAACAAGTCTGTGACCAGCAACGAGAATCTCTTTGCTCTTGTGTAAACCTTCAAATCTTTTGCGACTGCCTGAGGGACAGAGCGACGCTGCGAGTCTGAAGAATGTATAAAAAGCAACATTCAGGTGAAGAGAAGGTGAAATGACTGAGTGGCTGCAGCTTGAATTATCTTCTCTCTTCCATATTTTAAATTCACCAGCTGAAAGTGGAGACTTTCAATACAGCCACATTACATCTAATCAGTTTACACATATACTGGCACCTTTCAGCCAAGCGGTATCTTACTCTATAAAACCTTTTTGATGTGAAACATATTTGCATGTTAATGAATTCTATTTAATTCTATATACAATAAGCTCTGGATTTCTCCTCTTAAAGAAGTTGTAGTTCTGCCTTTCAGACAGTTTTTCCGCAATTCGATGTGGGAGTAATCTCTGATACAGAAGTCTGAGTACAGAAGCCCCGCTCACCTGTTATTCAAAACGTCAGATTGAAAAAGGTAGCCAATCAGGAGACGGTTACCTAAAGCTAAAGTTGGCTGTGCCAAGCCTCAGTATAAGGCAAATATGATGGATTTGTAGTCTGGATCCCGCAAAGCTTCTCTGTAAAGCCCAAGAATAAAAATATGGAGTCTTTAAAAACCTTCAGCTGCTGGAGTCACTGTTGTTATTCGCCTACCTCAGGGGCTTTATTTCATCTGTTGTTGTGTGTATTACCTGGAGTGGTTGAAATACAGGTTTTCTAGCTTTTGTGTTTGTCAGGTGGCTGACTGAACATGCACATTACTGTTTCTGCTGCTGCCTCCGTGCTCCACACAGCAGATTTACAGTTGTGGTCAGATGTTTGTGTCAACTCATCACTGGCATGAAAGTCATGGAAGTTTGGGGGCTTTTAATTACTTCTTTGAACGGTTCATTTTCCAGGGTGGAATGATTGTACAGCAGACATCTTTAATGGCTTTAAGAAATAAGAACTGAGTGAGCATGTTATTTGGGATATTTTTCTAACTGAACACAGGGTCAAGGCTCGTGTATACGTGAGCTCAAATCTTTTAATAAATGGTGTCCAAGGCCTATTAACTTTTTGTTTGTGGTCATGATGGACTACAACTGGTAGTTTGTCTTTGCCAGCATAAAAAGGACACATTAATCAAAACTCGAAAAACAGGAAAGTCCGAAGAACTCAGTGCAAATGTAAGAAGGAGAATTTTAGATTTACACAAGGTAGGAAGGTCCCATGGTACAGATGTGTCACCACTTTGCGAAGGTCTTGAAGAAACTCAATTCAATTCAATTCTCTTATCCTGCCCTCCTCCTCTCTCCCCAACCGGTCGCAGCAGATGGCCCCGCCCCTCCCTGAGCCTGGTTCTGCTGGAGGTTTCTTCCTGTTAAAAGGGAGTTTTTCCTTCCCACTGTCGCCAAAGTGCTTGGTCACAGGGGGTCATATGATTATTGGGCTTTTCTCTGTGTGTATTATTGTAGGGTCTACCTTAAAATATAAAGTGCCTTGAGGCAACTGTTGTTGTGATTTGGCAGTGTATAAATAAAACTGAATTGAATTGCTCCAAAAATTGTACAATACACTTAAAAGATGGGACCATGCGAGGAAACCAAACAATTAAAATCAACTCACACAAGAAAAGAGTTCCAGCCAGGATTATGTCAGAAGCTTCTTGATGGATACCAAAAGCATCTGGTCAAGGTGCTGAAGGAAATTTAACCAAATATTAGTGGGAGTGTGTGAATTATAGAAAATCCAAAAATTATGCACCAAATTCTATTTTTTTTCTTTCTAGTCCTCGGAAAAAGCTTGAAAACAGCTCAAAGACATCATTTAAAGTCTAAAATTGCCATGACATCCATGACCATGAGTGCATGTAAACTGTGTATTGTAAGGATGTGCAGCCCAGAAAACTGCGTGTATAAAAGTAAAATGACGTTAAAGCTCGTTTTCAGTGGGAGGTGACCTGCCAGCCTGTTCACAGAGGTCTGCATTTATACTGCTGGTCTGCAGTAACCCTGAATGGCAGCACAGTGTGCAGCTAATGATTAACACTCATTTACTAATAGAAGCCAGTGATAGTCATCACAGCAGTTAGAATAAGTGTTTACAATGAAGCAGTTCATCTCCTATGCATTCAAACTTTCATGTGTAAGGAGAAGAGTGTGATTAATAGAAATTAAAAAGTCTCAGATGACTAACTCGTGGTAGTTGTCACTGTGTTTGTCACCAGAATGAAAACAAACAAACACTTTTAGAAGACTTACTTAGAAATTCAAATTTGACTTGGCTTCGGTTTGTCATATAATGAACGTGTGTCGGACTGTGTTTGGTTTGGAACAACAAACAGCCTTCGCGTCTCTCAGGGGTAAAGCTGGAATGCAGGAAACCAGAAGCTGGCTGATGACTGTGCAGCTTTCACCGTGAGGTTTGAAAAGAACGGATAAGACTCGAGTAAACAAAAGACAGAAAGAGGCGAGATACGGAAGGTCAAAAAATTATTAAAATGGAGCGTGAGTATGAATATGTTCAGAAAGGTTTTTTGTATTTTCTTCACTCAAGCTCTTACAGAAATGGCTTTAAAAAACCAGCACTGTGTGGTGCTGTGTGAGCTGTGTGCTCTTTACACACAGACACAATTTAGCTCCTTGCTGATCAGACCAACAAAAAAAGAGAAAGAAGTTGTTCCTTCTGATCCCGACCGGCTGGGTGAATAGCTGGACGCTGTGAACCTCAGTGAAAGAGAAATGCCTCCACTCTCAATTGAGGCTTGTCTATAGAGATGATTGCACAGGAGTCTGTCTTAATCACTTCATGCACCGAGTCCTTGGGCAGGATGGAGACCAAAACCAAATAAAGATGCTTGTGAAGTTCTTTCTGTACCTGAGCTTCAAAATAGTTTTGTCAGAAAGCACCTCGTCTCTGAGAAAAATGTGAAACAGTTACAGTTTTAAACTCTGCACATAAAATGTTCACAGTAAAGGCAGTAAGACTGTGAGATATGAAGGGCTGAGAAGGAGAGAATCCTGCAGAAAATGTTTACATAGTTGTTGCACAGACTGTCCTGTAATTATGAAAGTGTTTTGTGTGAACTGTAGATTTATTAATCGTGCAATCTATCATTTAATTGTTAATTTGTTAGTTAATTACAATAGGAAAAGCTCTAAAACCTATGAAAATGCACAAAAATTTTTTAAATCTATGCACTCCTTCACAAGTCCAGTTGGCCGGATTCGACTTGATTCAGGCCTTCAGGCCTTATGTTTGAAACCTATTTTAGAGCCTTTGTGTTATATTTTGCTCTGTGGACCACTGTAACTCTGACACACTGGAACAAGGGAGGAGAATGGGGAAAAACGTGGAAAAAAATGAAGGGCTGAAATTATGTTTCTGACAGAATGAAGAACTTCACAGCCACGAAACCTTCATCTGGCATCTGTTTGATCCTGCCCAGTTAAAGAACAGCAAAGGTTTGGGATATGACTGGCACAGGGACTCCAATTCAGACACAAAGCTTTCAAAAAAACTTGCATTTGCTCACAGAACCGTGAAATGAGCATCTCTGCATCAGAGCATAACTGGGAAAAAGATAAAGTCAAAGAGGTAATCCTCTCATACTGTATATGCCAAAGTGCCTGCTGGTAGTTCAGGAAATTAGGAGCAGGAGCATCATAAGATCTGAAAAATACACTGAACTTTGGACTGAAACACAATTTCCTCTTATCGGTCCTTCACTCTTGCCCTCCGCACTTGTCTTTGCTCCCTCCGCACTTGTCTTTGCTCCCTCCGCACTTGTCTTTGCTCCCTCCTCACCCCTTCTCACACTTGATTTGACAGTCTGTGTGTTATGACCCGAGGCTGACACAGACATCCAAAATGTCTCTCAAAGGTAACACAAACCGGTCACTGGAAAAAAAAGAGGTGCCAAAGTAAATATCAGACTAAACTGAAAGCCCCTTTTATACAAAACACACCTTATTTTAGAGAAAGCTTTCCCTTTATTTGACCCCCTGAAAGTGCTATAATGCTTTTCCTTACTTTTTAATTTTATATATACATTTGTAAGATTATCTGTCTCTCTCTCTAGATACAACCTCAGATCAACCACAAAGCGTGCCATATTACATCACATCACTATTTATCTAAAAAAAAAAACAACACAGCTAAAATTAAGATCTGCTGTTAAAAGACATTAAGTAAACCCTTCCCATTTCCATGGGAATTATGAGTGGTAAATATCAGCCAGGTGCTGCCTGTCAAATGCGCTTGATTCATGTACCATCAGTGAGTGTGAGTGTGCAGTTTGTTGGTTGTGAGCCTTCAGGTGTGCACGAACACAACACCAAAGAGGAAAAACATGAGCAATGATCTTAAAGAAGAGAAGCGAGAGCGACGTGTCAGACTCTACAGGTCTCAGCTAGAGTGAAGTTCAGACGGTGCAATTAGAAACAGATTGAACAAGTATGGCTTGTTTCGAAGAGCAAATGCAACCACCTGCTGAATTTGGTACCACAGCGGTGGTTACTGTGGTGATTGTTACATGTTTTGCAGGCACAGGACCTGGGCACCTTGCAGTCATTGACTCAACCATGAATCCCTCTGTACTCAAAGTATTCTAGAGTCAAATGTGAATGAATTTGTTTAACAGCTAAAGCTTGGCTGAAACGGGTTCATGCAACAGGAAAATGATCCCAGGCACAGGAGCAAATCTACAAAAGACTGGCAGAAAAAGAAAAGGATCAACATGTTTCAATGGCCAAGCCAAAGCACAGACCTCTACATGACTGATGTGCTGCGGTAGGACTTAGCAGAGCTGTGGATAAATGAATGCCTGCAAACCTCAATGAACCTTTTAAAGAAAACTGGGCCAAAGTTCCTCAGCAATGTGAGAGACTGATAAACTCACACAGGAAATAGTTACTTCAAATTACTGTTGCTAAAGCTGGTTCTGCAAGCTACTGAATTATGGAGTATATTTAGGTTTTCGCAGGACTTGCATCCATTTTGCCTTCATGATTCTTCATGGCACAGATTCAAAACACAGAGCGAGGTGCTGCAAACATTCCTCGGAGACTTCGATCTCATTACAGCGTCGCATCCTTACACTTCCACATTGTGAGTCTCCTGTTCCACGACACACCAGAGGTGCTCTGTTGGACTGAAGCAACTGCACAGTCAGCAGTCTCCACCTTTCACTGTGTTTTTGCATTTACTGAGCTAAACTGTCAGCACGTACAAAATATACTCATACCAGCAAAAAGTAAAAGTGCTCATTTAGCACTAAAATAATTCCTGTGACTGTTAATGTGATGTTATTGGAGTGATTTGGTTTTCAGGTACTTTACATACAGTCATGCAGTTTGAGTGATTTACTCCACAGCACAAATGGGAAGAGAAGGAAGCACAAACAAAGCTGTGCTGCTGCAACTTGCTCTAAATTCATTTCACTCTTTGTGCTTTATTTTTAATGACTGCAGCGTATCCCAGCTGTCAGTGAGCAAGAGGTGGGATAACCTCGACCATGTGCCAGTGTAATACAGACAGAGTAAAGAAGCTAAAGTAAGATGCCCCAAGTTTGTATCTACTTATATAATCCCACATTATATCTCCCTGCTGTAAACATGTTTAGATAAAATGCACATTGACATTGTTTTGGTTTTTTTGCAATGTTTAAAGCATGTAAAAAACTCTAATAACAATGATTATCATCATATGTGATGATTTTTTCCAGTAAACATCTAAACAGGTAATACAGGTAACTTCTTCCTGTACTAACATCTTTCAGTTTTCCATCTGTACCCTTCATCTCACTCCTCAGCCTCAGTCTCGGGACTGTCATAGCCCAGCTCGCTGCTGATGGGGAAGTGAGCCCAGAAGGTGCGAGCCAAGTCCAGCATCCCATTATTGGCCGCCTGGGCTCGCAGCTCCTCCATCCATCCAAAAAAGTCAGATGACCACAGGCCCCAGTACGGCACGCTTTGCTTCTCCCTCTCCTCCCTCCTGCCAGCCGCCTCGCTCCCCTCTGAAAGCAGACACAGACGGCAGTGTGAGCGCACATTTCACACCTTGTCTCTCATCTCAGAATATCTACGAGACACAATAGCAGGTCCACTGATGTGTAATGCATTATACGAGCTGCAGACACACCTGCAGGAGGCAGGAAGCTCAGCAGAAGAAGAAAGAGCAGCGCTGACACGTACGGAGCATGCATGCTGAGAGACGGAGAGACAAAACACAAAGGACGTCTCATGAATGCCATCTCAAAAGCAGGTACAATTTCCACGGGATTATTGCATATTGTTTAAAAAATATTCACATTTCAGCTGACTGCACGTGTCTATAAAGAAGAGGAATGTTATCACGTGTGGATCCATGTTGTCTTACCTGACCAGCAGAGGATTCAGTTTTAGTCCTGTCCTCTGTCCTTCCTCAGATTGATCTCAGCACAATGACTGCATCTCGGTTTAAAGGTGAGAAAAAGGCGGACATGTTTGTTTTTCACATTTTGCCTCCCTTCTTACCTCTCATGGTCCTTTGCCAAAATCCTCTAATGTCAGATGGGTAAAAGATTCCTGTGTAAACGGGAATGTCAAGAAAACATTAATAATTATAGATTTAGATGAGGATGTTCTAATATCTGATGGAGCCGATTAAAGAATGAATGACTGTAATATAACCAGACTGTCACAACCATCAGCAGTTAAGTGTGACATCTGTGGCCTTGATTTTCTTTCAAGTCAAAAAGAAGTGAGAAAAGCAGCGAGAGGAGAGGAATGAAAGCAGATTAAAAAAAGACACACACACATACCAGGCGGTTTTCACACCTGCTATTCAGACAGTCTACACCAGCACTGAGCCAAAGGGCATAAAGTCAGTTGGCAGGTTTTGCACCCTCAAGTCTTCTCCCCTGTGAAATCTGCTTCATTCATTCATGACTGAATCCACGCCATGGATCAGAGGAGCAACGCTCTGATAGAGAAGACGCTGCACAAAACTTCAAGTGATCTTTAGAGGATGAGTGAATGTTATTGACTTACTGAGAGCAAATCCGGTGAAAAGACCAAAAAAAAAAAAACAATAGCTCTCGAAACTTTCTGACTTCCCTGCACCTCTCCTTTCTGCCCCCGGCTCCAGCTGAAGACTTAAATCTTTAAAGGTACCTCAGACATGTAGTTTTACTTTTTAAACAGGCTCAGTTGATCCCCAAAGGATGAAAGCCTGAATGAATAATGGTTTTATCTAACCTTTGTTTAACCACAGAAACACCACCAAATTAAAAAAAATAAAAAATAAAATAATAAAAAGGCCTTTAAAGAGCATCCTGGCCAAGAGAGGAGGGACTGACAGCGAGCGGAGCAGTAAATTGTAATTACCAAAAGCTTAATTAAATTTAGAAACTGAAGCTTTATTGTAAGCAACTTTTAATAAAGCTATTTTCTACAGTCACACTTGGTTGGATTATAAAATTATTGTGAACACGTGCAACGAGTTTGCAGTCTCATTGCTTTTAAAATAATTGCTTGGAAGACAAAGACGAGTTTGAAGACTTGAAGTCAGTCGGCATCTTTAAAACAACTTTGGTGAATCAAGATGACACAAAATCAACCATAGGGGCTGCATGCAGCCGAGCTGGCAATTGCATGTAATCTGATTGGGATGCTGTCTCGATTAACTATGATAAAAGACAAACTGTGAACCTGCTGCCATCCATCCATCACTCCAGCTTCCCTAACCTAAAGCATGCAGACACGAGGCAAACATGCAAACTCCACACAGAAATAAGCCAGCTAGATGGCGGCTTGTAACCCAGGACCTTCTTGCTGTAAGGCAACAGTGCTATCCACTGTACTGCCGTGCTGTCTTACACAGAAATTTACATCAACTAATTATATTCAGAGTAACGGCAAAATCTGGAAAAAAGATTTTTTAAACAGAAATTTCCCCACAAATAGTGACATAGTTGCTGCTGCAGGATGACATAATTGCTCAGCAACTTTTATATGGCAATATAATCAGAATCCAACCAGATTCAGTTCGATTACATTTTATTTATATAGCACCAAATCACAACAACAGTCACCTCAAGGTGCTTTATATGGTAAAGACCCTGCAAAAATACAGATGAGTCATGTCGCATGTTTTTATCCACTGTTTCTGTTACAGTGGAAGCATGGACAATGATTTTAGCCACAGGTGTTTTGTGGGTTGCCCTTGGGTTCTTTCTCACCTCTGACAGTCTCAGCTCTTGGTGTGAACTTTGCCCACTACTTTGTTGTGTTGTGTTGTGTTGTGAACACCCTGATCTATAGAAATGATTTTGTAGCCTTTTCTTTGGGTACACAGGAAAAAGTGTTGAACAGTTGAACAGATTCCCATGTATCATTTTTCATTTCTGAATTGTAAAAAATGACTCCAAGCAGGTTTTTCTTAATTTTGAAACTCTGACAGCATCACTCATCCTCTTTTTAAATATTTCTTATATTATTTTTAACACTGGATTAATCTGTTTTCCTACCTGCAACATCTGTGCTTCCAAAAGTGTAAAAGACCTATCTTTTTCTCTCACAGCTGTCTCATTTGTCTTTTTGTATTACCCAGCATTCATTACTCCACACTATCACTCCATAGTATAAGAACTGCAAACTTTTACCGCACCAACATACCCTTGTGTCACTTCTCATTTTTGTTTCCAGTTTTTAACCAGGTGGTAACAACTGTGGGGTTTATCCAGGATCCAAACAAAGCAAACATTTTGAGCTCCAGCTTTTGATAAGAGAAATCTTTCTCCTTGTTGGAATCTGGACAGATTGAGTTGGTTCACACTGCCTGCTCTCCTGGCAAAACACCATAGCTTATCTCTTTAAAAAACTTTTTGTTATGCTGCAAAGTATTTTAAGTTTTCTGTTTACGTGAAAACTTTTTGACATTTTGGGGGGTTTAAATAGGCTGAATTTGATTGAAAGGAATAATGTTTATAATCACAGTTATGTGCAGGGCTGATGAGCCAATGGATCATCGTTAAACTGCAAATTCTCAACACATTTTAATGCTAAATCATTGGGACTTTTACTTTCCTCAATAATGAGTCATTAGAAAATACACATTTTAGTTTTTCATGTATTTTGAGACTGGGTTTTTATAGAGCTGGAATATAAATGTGTCCAGATTTAAAGCACTTTGGGTCAGCTTCTGTTGTTTAAATGTGCTACAGGTTGTAAAAAAATCTGAATTTAACAGTCAACACAAAAAAGTTTAATTTTAATAATACATGCCTGAGGTATATTTTAATTTAACACAATTGTTTGGGCTAAATACTGAACTTAACGATATTAATACTTAGTTGTTCACCAACTATATTTACATATGAGGCCAGATAATACAGTCAGTTAAGTTAACCTACTCGTACGTCTTTATGATAATAAATGCATTGATTATCTCTCATTTTAAACTAATACATTTAGACAAAACTGAGGTTATTGAACTCTGCACGACATTATCTTGACCTTTAGTAACACTGTGAGAAATCTTGGTTGGTTTTGACCAGGATGTTTCCTTCACTGTGAATAATAAACATATACATGAGATTACCTTCATTAATATATATGCACAATATCTTTAAAACTGTAAATATCCCTTCTCAGATTGATGTTGAAAAATGGTAAATGGACTGGTTCTTATATAGCGCTTTTCTACTTTGTCCGAGCACTGAAAGCGCTTTATACAGCTAATTCATTCACCCAATCACACCCATTCACACAAGCACTTCTAAGCTTAAGTATCTAACATTCATACACATTCACACTCCGATGGATGCATCGGAGAGCAACATGGGGTTAGTATCTTGCCCAAGGATATTTGGCATGCAGACTGGAGCAGCCTGGGATTGAACCACCGACCTTCTGGTTAGTGGCTGATCTGCTCTGCCACATGAGCAACAGCCACCCCTAGAAAAACTAATTAAAGCATTTCCACTGAGAAGCCTTCAGCTGATCCAAACCCCTGCAGCGAGCGTACCGACAGGGACTAGAAAGAGAGAACATTTCTCACACACTGGCTTCTCTTCATTGGCTCCCTTTAAATCCAGAATTGAATTTAAAATCCTTCTCCTCACATAAAAAATCTTGAATAATCAGACCTGTCATATTTTAAAGATCTCATAGTAACATATTATCCCAACAGAGTACTTCTTTCTCTGCTAAACAGACATCCTCTCCACTTTTATGATTTGATAAATCTTATTTCATTACACTGATATACTCTGACTGCTTTGAGGCTTTCCATAATGAATTGAGGGTTTCTTCTTCACTCATCTCTTTTCACTCTGTGTTTATGCATCACCACTCTCCACATCTGGTCATGGCGGATTCCACCCTGAGCCTGGTTCTGCTGGAGGTTTCTTCCTGTTAAAAGTTTTTACTTCCTACTGTCGCCAGGTGCTTGTTCATGGGTGTCATATGATTATGGAGGTTTCTTTCTATATTCTAGTGTATTTACTTTACAGTATAAAACGCCATGTGTTGTTTTGGTTTCCTCCCCCAGCATGTTGACAGCACTATGTGGGAAAGCAGATCACTGGATCACTTGTCTACCAATGTCAAATTAAACTTCGGCTTCATCTTAAAGAGGTCGACCAGGTGGCCAGTGAAGCCTATTTTGAAACAACAGATTTAGTTGTGCAGGCCACATGGGGGTGATATAAATAGCATTATTGAGTGCGTGACAGTGGCTGTTTTTCTAAATACAAAATGACCTACAGACAAGTATCTGCTGATGGATAAATAAATAAATAAATAAATAAATAAATAAATAAATAAATAAATAAATAAGAGGAGAGGTTTGGTGACAAGAACAAGCTGAAAAGGGTACAGTTTGACCTTAAGGTGAGACACGGGGAGTGCAAGGACTCCCACAGACGAGCTGGCAAATAAATTAAAGCAAAACAACATCAAGAGAGGTGTGGATGAGCATGAGGCAGATTATAGACTTTGACATCAAAGATCATGAGGAAGGGGAGGGCAGGGTAGATAGGATTGGTGTGAACGCAGTGCTGTGAAAAAGCATTTGTGTCCTTCCTAATCGCTTAGATTTTTGCGCCTGTGTCAAAGATAACCCGAGTAAACACAAAACGCAGTTTTTAAATGATTTCAGTTCTTACAGCTTTCATACCCATCTCGCCTGTGTGAAAAAGTAATTACCCCTTGTTAAATTATGAATTGATTGATGTCATTGAGGTGATTAACCAAATTTTTCACAAAGCTGAGTTCAGTTTCACTGCCACAACATATCACTTAAATGAAACCTGACAAAGTGAAGCAGGCTAAACGATCTTAAAGATCAACACATAGCACAATCTAAAGAAAAAGCTGACAAAGTCACTGACACCGATTAATCTGGAAAGCATTACACAGTCATCACGAAGGCTTTGAGAGCCACCATCTACAAATGGAGGAAAGTGGGAACAGTGGTGAACCTTCCCAGGAGGGACTGGTCTATCAAAATGACTCCAAAAGCACATCAATGACTCATCCAGGAGGTCACAAAAGACCCTAAAACAACATCTAAGGAACTGCAGGTCTCACATGTCGCAGTTAAGGCCAGATTTCATGATTTAACAATAAGAAAGAGACTGGGTAAAAATGGCATCCATGGGAGAGTTCAAGGAGAAAACCACTGCTGGCCAAAGGAACACAAAGGCTCGTCTCACATTTGCCAAAAAACCCCATCTTGATGACTTTTAGGAAGATACTTTGTGGACTGCCGATACAAAAGCAGAACTTTTCGGAAGGTTTGAGTCTCATAGCAAATCATAAAAGATCACGGCAACCATCAAGCATGATGGTGGTTGTGTGATGGTCTGAGGCTGTGTTGCTGGACTTGGGTTCTACATTGGGACGATGATCCAGAACACACCACCAAGTCCACTTCTGAATGGCTCAAAACACAAAATAAAGTTTGTGCAGAGGCCTGGTCAAAGTCTGGATTTACATTGAGATGATTTGGGATGACGTCATACAGGCCACGCTTCAAAACCCTCCAGCATAGCTGAAAGAAGAGTGGGCCAAAATTCCTCAACAGTGACAGGAAAGACTCCAGTTATCCAAAATGCTTTCAGCCAAGGGTGGCACAATCAGTTAAAATGTTTAGGAGGCAATTACTTTTTCACAGCGCCAGGTAAGTTTGGATAAGCATTTCCCCTTAATAATAAATCATGATCTAAAAACTGCATTTTGTATCTTCTTAGGTTATCTTTGTCAAATATTAGAGTTGGTTTGATGATCTGAAACATGTGAGACAAATAAGAAAACAATAAATCAGGAAATGGCGAAATGCATTTGTGCTCTCTGCTGGATAAGCCCTACCTCAATACTGAAATATTGTTTTATTTAGTGATCCCCTGTTTTGTGTTGTGGCCCCTTCTCTCAGTTATCGGTGCCGCACACGGATGGCCACAACTCTGCTTTCAAACAACAACTCTGATTGTCTTTGTGTTTGAGTCAGTGGGGTAGAAACATGCTGTGGAGCTAAGAAGCACAAACGTCTTCATTAATTTAATGTTCCTGTTTTCCACCAGAGACGGGGAGTCGACTCAGCTGCTACGAACACTACAAAATAACAACAATACCAAAATAAGTGACTATGATAATTGGATTTGAATTACTCCAAACAAGAGCAGTCAGTCAGTAATGATGCCTCTCCCTGCTGAGCCTTTGCTTGCTTTGAGCTCACTCTTTTAAATCAAGTACACTAATTTTAGATAACCATTCACGTGTGCTCCCCTGTTCACCAGTTTATTCTTTGGCCAGCTAACTCTGCATTATTATTGAAGACGAATTTTGAAAGAGGCTGAATGGAAATCAATGAAATTGCTGACATTCAGCTTTAAACGAGTTTAATTCATTCAGATTAAATTTGCCAAAGACTCCCAGCAGTGTGAGTTGCCAGAACAACCAAACACATAATCCTGCTGCTCAGGTGAACAGTTCAGGTGACGATCGAAAGAGCCCAATACTGCCACCATGTGGGGAATTCTGCGTACTGCGGCACACATTTTCTCCAACGTTTTCAGTTATTATTATTAATAATAATAATAATAATAAAGTAACTTTTACAGCTCTGTCTCATCTTTCCACTTGGACACTGCTTTGTAAATAACAGCTGGCCCAAAAGACGGTGTACTCGATCTCCGTTAAAAATGTGAGACTAGAGAGCCAATCCAGATAAACCCCGGTGCAGTTTAAGGTACGTTGACATGCTGCAGTCATCACTCTCACATAAAGATATGAAATCCCACCTGGCAGCTTGGTCCTGTCAAAGCTGAGGCAGATGGTGGTTTAATTGTGACTGACTCAGACACAAACACACTGCGAGGGTGACCTCAATCATCAGAACGATTCTGGTTACACCAGCTGACGTTTGTAGGGGTTAGCTATTTGCCAGACAGGATTCAAGAGGCCTGGGGGGACTTTAAAGGCTGAATGGGCTTGTATACAGTGGTAAACCCCGTTAGATTCCCTTAAATAAATGTGTGAAATAAAAAAGGAAACGTTCCTATTTAAAAAAAATAAAAAATTTACACCAAATTTAGAATGAATAATTCTGAAGTGATTTTCATTTTTCAGACCGGTGTAGTCAGGTTTATTAAAAGCAGATGTGCTAAAAAGAACACACAGGAGCATAAAGTACAATCCTGAAGTGGTTTTAAGACCCAAGGATGATAGAAAAACTCCACATCTTGCTTAAAGCTGCTTTCATATAGTTTAAACACCAAAGCAATCCCAGGACAATACTGAGACAAAGGTTGTCTGTTGAACTCAGCCAAGCTATGGTGGGGAAATTATTTGCAAATGCTCTGAAACCTCAGGGCCTTGATTTCATTGCTGTCTGATAATTAATCAGACAGCAATGAAATCGGCAGAGAAGGAATTTAACAGGAGTCTCGTATCACCGTTAATTTGATCGCATTAGAAAATGAGAAAGTCTCTCTCTCAGAGCAGAACGGCTACACCATGCTGGCATTAACCTTTCAAAGTAATCACTGAGACAGTAATCGATCACACGTAATTTAGTATTCTTCAAAAAATTTTATTGAACAAAAGTATCTCAATTCTCATCACGTTGTCGGTGATACAGTACCATAGTTGGATCTTAATGATTCATATATGCACCTCTTCTTATTTTGAATATATACATACAGTGGAGACAAGAATTAAATAACAATGCTCAATAACATTCAGGTATATCATATAAAAGCTGAGGACCCCATGATCAACACTTCCATTGGTAAACAAATGCACATAGCAAACGAAAATAAGAGGAAAATGCGTGGCAGGGACTAAGGTTATAACTTTCAGCTAAGATGAGAATGTATTTGGTTTCTTGACAGTGAAAGATGAATTTTTTTAATATATGTGTATATAAAGAGACAGAAACCTAAGCCCTGTTCCACTCTGTTACTGTTCCTACACCTGTTAGACATGCACAACACATATCAAGGGTACAATGGCATCTCTATATTTACCCAGAAACAATTATCTTTGATTTCACTTCTACCTGGAGTGTCACAAACTGTTTAGCTGGCCATGCTAAAGGCAGCCAATCCCGATTTCAGGGTGGATTATTACTATTCATTTTACTTTTATAAAGATAAGTTCGTTCAATTTTTCTTTTTTGCTAGATTCAAAGAGGCCAGGCTTCAGACCTGTCATACGTTCAGTAAAACTGGACTACTCCAAGTCATTTTGTGATTCATTTGTTAATAAAAGAAAGATTTTGTGATTTGTAAAGGCAGTATATCATTTTCTAAATACTCTGAAACAGGGTCTAAGGTAATAACTTTACCATTTTTCCTTTTTGAAGACTTTTTTGGTATAATATCCCTTCCAAAGTTCTCATCGGTCAGATGTGAGAAGGTATTTTATTTCCATGGGCAGGCGCTGGAGCACATCAAGTGTAATTACTCAGGTTAGCAGAAAAAAGCTTTTTATTATTCTTCAGCCAGTATCGTGAAATACTGGAGAACAGTAACATGTCCAGCGTGACACTATATAAAGCATGAGCACAGAGTTATGAACGACTGGCGTACTATGGCGAGTGCAGTGCAGCCCTGGAGCCAGTAGTAATGGGTACAAGGTGGCACATTTGGTTACACATTTAAATAAAACATTTAAACTCTACAGGAAATCAGAAGTCTCCACTATTGCATTAGTGCTCCCACCTAGACTGCTTTTAGGAAGTGCTGTATCCAGATTTTAAGTACTACAAACTAACGATGGGGTCTGTGAAGATGGAAACGAGGAGGGATTTAAGTTAAACAAAAAAGAAAGGAGAAATTTAAATGGGGAGAAAATGAGGAATGGTGCAAACTCTGAGACAAAGGGCAAAAGGCAAGAGAGTGATTCTGGTCACTTTGTGAAGTCACTGAATGAAGAAGCAACAGTTTAAACCTCCAGAGAGGAAATTAATTTAACTATTTTTTAAAAAGAGACAAAAAAAAGCATCAACTCTGTAACGAGCATTTCATAAAAAGAAAAAAAAAAAGTGAAGAAAATAAAACAATGGCCAGCGATTTGACAGGACAACACCAGAGTTAGGTCCCACAGAGGTCTGAGTTCTCTCTGAACTCTTAAATGTCTGTTCTCCTGTGTGGATTAAGAGCAATGGTGTAACTTACAATGTGCGTGCTAGTAAATGGACATTATGTATGACATCAGAAGGAGAGCTCAACACCCAACAAGGCTTCAGGCGTTCTGTTAGCAGCAGATTTGGTCACTGCAGTTTGCACATCTTAGATTGAGAGGCTGTTTTGTTTTTTCCTTTTTTCTCGTATTTAATTCTTTTGGCATGGTGTTGTAAATGAAGGATGCAGATATTTGCTGACACAGTGCTGGCTGTCTTCAGGTTAACGGCTCGGTTGGAGAGCTAGAGAAAGTTTCACCTGCTCACTGCTAGGACAGATAAGACGCGGAGGTGCGAGAGAGGATCTAGACGTGGTACAGACGCCACAGCAAGAGGGTCCAGAGCTAAGGCTTGAGTTAAGACAGTCGGGGAGTGGCATTAGTGTTTGGTATATGAGAGCGCATGTGTGTGTGTATGAGCATCCAGTGTAGGTGTGAGGGTGTGTAAATCACAGCAGCGCTTTGACCAGGTACAGCTTCTCCCCATGTTCGCTGGTGAAGATGGGAGCTTTCTTGTAATGCTCCACAAGTTCATCCATGGAGTTAAACCTGCGCTGGCCAATACAGTACACTCCGTCTGACAGCTGCACTTTAAAGTGCTTATTCTTACCCACCGCCTTCAGAGACACGGAGAAGTCACTGGGCTGAAAAACAAAAAGGCAGACAGTTGTTACGGTTAGAAATGTGAGAGAATGACTGGGGGGAAAATGTGGAATTAAATTCAAAAGCAGACTGTGTTACAACCAGCAGGTGGCAGCATACACCTAAACTTAAAGAGCTTGAACTACATTCATCCAACTGCAACATGTGAAATTCTGGTGTTCCATGAGGAAAATAAATAGATAAAATGAATAATCCCATATACCATCCAACCCCACGTAGAAAGGTGTTTTAATGCATGTCATTGCTCTTCTTAGATGTTCAGTCCGAGCGGAGTTTTACTCTTAACGCTTCAATTTTCACTGCTGTAAGTGGGACGTTTTTTCTGAGGTCACCTAAAATCCGAGTTGAAAGTGTGACCGCATGCAAGCCGTATTTATGACATCAAAAACGTGCTGAAGAAATCTGAAACCCTGCACCAAGACACAACCTAATCTTTTTTAGATACACTTAAAACAAAAAAAGAAGAAATTCACTTCATAACAGCTGACATCAGATGGCTGCAGTGCAATGACAGAGGTGATCTACAGCGACAAATAATATACAATTCAATTTAACGGTCACCGTGAATTGTCCTTTTCGTTAAAAAGAAAAATCTAATAAACTCTGTCCTGCATGGAATCGCCTTTATTCCTTATAACACAAAGATGCATTTCAAAGCTGTTGGTTTGTAACCATTTCAGCCAGTAATGAAGCCACAAAGGCTTTTGCTCCAAACCCTTAACCAGATTTATGCCTTCCTTAATCAGCAGCTTTTCAGCCGTGCTTGCATAACTGAAGATATTTCAAGACAAGCTTGTTAACAATATTATGTGTTGTAGGTACTGTATTAGGTTATACAATGTCACTGGTGGTTACGGAGAGAGCACTGTGCAGGCTATGCCATCATACACTCACTGGCAAATTCATGTTCAGGTGCTCGTCAATAAAAATATCTAATCAGCCAATCATATGGCAGCAATTTAATGCATTCAGGCATGTAGACGTGGTCAAGATGACCTTCTGAAGTTCAAACTGAAAACCAGAATGGGAAAGGAAGGTGACTAAACATGTGACTGAACTGGCACTGTCATTGGCACCAGACAGGCTGGTCTGAGTATTTCAGAAACTGATGATCTACTGGGATTTACTACACAGCCACCTCTGATGTTTACAGAGAATGGACTGAAAAAGAGAAAATATCTACTAAGTGGCAGTTCTGTGTGAAAACGTCTTGTTGATTTCAGAGGTCAGAGGAGAAGTGCCAGACTGCTTGGAGCTGACAGGAAGAGAACATTAACTTAAATAACTACTTGTTACAACTTAGATGTGCAGAAGAGCATCTCTGTATCCACAGCACGTTGAACCTTGAAAGAGATGTGCTACAGCAGCTGAAGACCACATCTGGTACCACTTCTGTCACCACTTCTGTCAACTAAGAACAGGAAACTGAGGCTGCCACTCACATTGGCTCACCAGAATTGGACAACAGAACACTGGAAACACTGGAATTGTTGCCTGGTCTTATAAGTCCCTATTTCTGCTGCAACAATCAGATGGTAGTTTAACTCAGAATCCATTCTGCCTTGTATCAATGATTCAGGCTGGTGGTGTAACTGTGTGGGATATTTTCTTGGCACACTGTGTACTCCTTAGTACCAACTAAGGGTCATTTATCAACAGCTGAGCATTGTTGCTGACCATGTCCATCCCTTGAACAGCCCAGTGTACCATCTTCAGATGTGGTTACATGATAATGCACCATGTCTCAAAGCTCAAATCATCACAACATGACAGTGGTCTCTCTGTAATCAAATGCCGTCCACAGTCATCAGATCTCAATCCAATAGATCAACTTTAGTATGTGGACGAAGAGTTTCGCATCATATGCAGCTAGCAAATCTGCAGCAGCTGTGTGACGGCATCACTTCAACGTGGACCAAAATCTCTGAAGAATATTTCAACACCTTGTTGAATCTTTGCCAAGAAGATTTAAGATAGTTCTGAAGGCAAGAGGGGGTCCAACGTGGTGTAACTAATAAAATGGCATGTACTGGAGTGTAATTATTATGAGCTTCAGCAGCAACACATCACTGAAAAAACTTGAGGATTTGACCAGAAGCCTTTTGTCGTTATTAGTGTAAGCAACAGCAAAGGGTATATTCTGTATAGATTTAACACAGTTCTACAAATTAAGCTTCTAAGTAGTTAAAAAGATGGATGGAAAAAAAATCCTTGCTAGAAGTTATTTTTACTGAGAGTGTAATTACTGTAGCAGTTTCAGGTTAAATATTTCTCCGACCAGCTGCTTCTGCTCTAAGCATGTGAATGTGAAAAATCACGTGATTGCTTATCAGCTGCTCCAAAAGGTTGCATCTAATGTTTGTGTTAAATAGGACTGATTACTAAAAATGTCACATACATCATGTCTTTAAGCTTTTAAAATACTTAAACGCAGGTCCTGACATGGAGAAACATGCGGCACATATTTCCAAACTCTGCTCTTTTTTTCTACCAGGATTCATCCTCAGTTTCTCCCAGTACCCAAAATACTACTCTATCATGACTTCACCCAAGTGACTCACCGATGACTCGCTGTCTCGTATAAGGAAGTCACCCTCTTCGCCTTTCTCGTTGAGTATACACTCAGCCTGGTGTCTGGTGATGTTGCCGTAGTACCAGTCCCTGCCAGCGAACCTCCCTGAGCGTGCTGGTGCCAGGAGGCGGTTCTGTGGGGAGCTCGACGTAGAGGAGGGCGGGCCAGGCCGCTCGTCCAGCACCGTCACATAGTTTTTAGGTACCAGGCCCACCATGCCACGTGAGTTTTTACACCTCCACCACTCTGGGTCGTTCTCTGGCTTCTCCACCACTTCCATGACTTCTCCCTTCTCAAAGTTTAGCTCCTCCTCCGTCACAGAGCTGAAGGGGTAGAGAGTCTGAACCAGGTGAAGAACTCCCCCACGGCCACCTGTGCGTCCGTTTGCCAACAAAGTTCCTTGAGAAGCTTCGAGGTATCCCCGCGAGGAATCGCCCTCCCCTCTATCATCGGACCCTCCGAGCTCCTCTTGGACGTAATTGGAGGGAAACCAGCCTACCCGCCCCGCCTGATTACCCCGCCACCAGCCGTCACTGCACTTCTCCATCACAATCACTCTGGAGCCTTTCACCAGGGTCAGCTCATCATCCCTCTCCGCTGTGTAGGCAAACTTAACTATAGCAGGGATATTGAGGTCATAGATTCTCTCTGCTGCTCCTACCCCAACTCCTCCACCCCCACTGCCATTGGAGGGGTACTCTGTGTCTGAGCTTGGTGTTGGGGAAGCATCTCGGGCACTCGTCTTTCTCTTAGTTTTTCCTAAACCTGTACACATAAACAGAAACAAGAGTAACGTTACACAGATGGTAGCAAACACACAATTCTTTCCTCACATTTCTACCAGATTAGTTATATCATAATTTGGTCTCTGCAATACCCCACTTTTCTTACCAGGTCGACACTAATTGTGTCTGTCTGGTGCTAGTTAACAAATCTCATATGTCCCCATAGCTTGTCTTATACATGTCAGTTCAAATAACTGGATAGGTCGCTCGTTCTACTCTGCATGTACTTTCCTGGTCAGACTTGTTCCAAATTGTTGACTATGCCACTTTCCAGTAAAGAGTCAACATGACAGACTTCTCTCACTCGCGTCATACTTTCACTTCACATACACCTAGTTGGTTTAGCGTGTTTAACCATGTCTGCCCAGCTTAATAACCTAGTTAATCTGTGAAGGTGCAGAATCCATTCTGCATCCAAACTTGCATTTAGAGATAAAGATGTGATCATTTTTAGGATGAAAAGGCTTTTGTGAAAAAATGCCACATTTTGGAAAAGCATTGAATAGTTTAGTTTTAAAATTTTGCTGTTACAAATTCTAATAAGGAGCACAAAGGGCACCCAATGATAAGTGGGAAATGTTATAAACAGCTGAAAAGTAGGAACTTTTTCAAATAGTCATGGACATTACTTTACTACCAACATCTAATGTTACAGGTTGTTGGAGAAAGTCTATGCCCACAGCTCTGATATATTTCTACACTACCCTTATTAAGAGAGCCTTCAGCAGCTGCACGTGTGATTCTACATGAAGCTGCACTCATCACAGAGCAGGAGGGTGCAGGGGACTAACAAACTTCGGTCTACCAGTACTCTCTATGGCGAGTGGCAGAGAGGAGCAGTACATTCAGCTGATCAAACAATAGATAAAGATGAATAGCAGTGCATGGAGGGGAGAAAAAAAGAAGAAAAAAATTGCTACATTCTAGCTTTCAGTCATTGTGATCTTTTTATATGAATAGTGCTGTGAAAACTTTTTTTTTTTTAAACAATTTTAAACAGCTTGAAAGTCCGTTTATTCCATTCTCTGTAGAGATGATTCCATACTCCTTCAACAGTGTTGAGGTCCAGGCTCTGAGGAAGCTTGGTACATTTTTACTCCACCAGCAGCATGTTTGGGATGACTGTCATGCTGAAAAATGAAGCTGTTGCCAATCAGAAACATTATAGACGATATTGCACGGGGATCAAAATCTGATGGTACTTTTCTCAATCCATAAATCATCAATTTTGACAAGATCCCGAAAACCACGGGCTGAAATGCAGCCTCAAACCATGACAGAGTCATGCCTGTAAAAACTCCATTGTACATCTCTCCTGAACTCCTCTGTATACACAGATGATCATTTACACCAAAAATTTCAGATTTCAGAATTTTCCAGTTCTTGTGAAATTTTGCAGTAGCAGTTTCAATTTATCTCAGTCTTTTATAGTTCCCAGCTGTCATTTCTTTTGTCCTGCACTTGTCCAGTTAAAAAAAAAAAAAAAAAAAAAAAGTACACTGTGGAGATATGCCTAGTTTTCTGCTAAAGCTCTTTCAATTCAATTTTATTCATACAGTGTCAAATCACAGAACAGTTCCCTCAAGGCACTTTGTAAAACTGCCATCTTTGGCATTTTTCATATATTCAACTAAAGAAATGGGAACACATTATGCGTTTTTGTGACAGGGTGCTATTAACAGAGCGCCTAAGGTAAAAATTAGTTCTTTGCTATACTATTATGACACAACAATGGTTCATCCCTTGAGGCAGGTGCCTTTTTCTGCTTCAGTGACTCATAGGTGAATGTTAAGTTGCTTAACAAAAACAGCAGCAAACTGCAAAACAGCAACAAAAAAAACATTCCTGTGAAAATGGTCAGGTACTAGGATTGGACTGAACGAACTAAAAAGCAGCCACTGTCCAAAAAGACATCGAAAGACCTTCAGAAAGCCTGGAGAAGTATTCCTCAAGACTACATTTCAAGTAGAATAAAATCTGGTTGCTTGGAAGCTACATAAAGAAATGAGGGGAGCTCAGGACTTTTGCACAGTAATGTAAACACTGCTGGAATGACGGCAGCCGTTGTCATTAACATGTGGGTATGGTGATTTTGTCAAAGTGGGGCTACAAAAATGTATTTTTACAGAGCAGAGCAGCACCTTGGAAACAGCTGTTTTGACTGCTGGTTAACATGGGCCGTACTTCTGTTATTTAAAACTCCTTCAGCTATATGATAATACAAACATGGGTAAATGAGAACGGCTTTTCTGGGATTTCTCCGGTCGTAAAATAAAGTGTATATGAAATTAGATAGTAGCAGATGAGCCAACAGATACAACTAACTGACAAAAAGGCTGATAATAAATTGCACTGAATCACAGAATTTGAAAAAAATCTGTATTAAATCAGTCGTCAAGTCTTTCACTGAATTACAGTTTAGTAGTTCTGATGTTCATACATATGGGCCCCATATTGTACCAACACTAAACATATAGAGATATTTCTGTTGTTGTGGGGAAATGGCATTTTGTGGGTCTTCAGACTCACTGGAGGGATGTTCATAAGCAATCAAAAACTGAATTTTGCATAATATGTTCCCTTAATCTTGTAAGAAATACCTAAACATTAATCAGTTCTTGTATATGAGCAGTAATGAAAGTTGCAATAACCTGAAGTAGATAACTGGAAGTAAGCAATAGTCAGAATGGCCTCTGCTGCTATGGGAAAGGAGGCAGTTACAGTCACAAGAAAACTAATTGAGGCTGCAAGTTGTACTCATGGGCTGTTTGAAGCATTACAAGTGAAAAAAATACTTTAGATACAGGATATGCTATGAGAAACCTCAAAGGTAAAGGGCAGAGTGATACTTGCGATATTAGAATTAACAAAGAGCTACTCCTCCACTCACACCGAGCACCCCCGCTACTCATAAGGATTGAAATGAAAGCTCATTATCTGCTTGGTATTCTGACGACATCATCTACAGGCCGTGCACACATCTATTTAAATCAAAAGGCTGAAAATAGTTGATGCTGACAGGGAACGAAAACTGGAGCAGCCACCATGGGCTTGATAATGACAGGCATATCTAGGATCAAAGTCAACTCCTGTCTTACCTGTCTCTGACTTTTTCATTCATGTACTTTCAAAGAGAAGTATTTAAAAACGCACGTTTTTAATGATATGCCACACGGCTGACAACATTTATACCATTTACTTGACAGTTGAGGCTTGTGTCATATGCTCATGTGTGCCACTAATGAGTGAAGTGAGCATCTTGACAGCTAATCACCCATTTGTGCCACAGAGCAAGCTGAAATGTCACTGCCGAATAGAACATTTACATTGTTTTGAAAATTGCAGGGTTCACACAGAGTACCATGAAACTTGTTGGCAGAGAGAGGGAGGAGAGAAGAAGTGGAGTGAAGAGAGACAAGGGGTCCCTTGGCAGCTGTTCCACACACACACATACACAAAACATGCAGGAGACCAGGCACATCAGAGGCCACAGCTGACAAAAATGCAAAGAAGAGGGATGAGATAGGAATAACAAACAGATCATGTTTATGGATAGCATATATCTGATAGCTGTGTGTGTGTATGAGTGTATGGGGGAATATTCTGTATCCAGTGACTGCAATCCAACTACTAGACTCTTGGGCCCATTTCAGGTGAACCTTTACAGATATTTAAACACACAGACATACACACACCACCCAAGTAAAAACACCTGACTGCACGGGGGTGGGGGGGTCTACTTGTCAAAGAGGCTAAATCATCCTTTACCAAGTTAACACTGATACGCGCTATAAAGTGGGAAATGAATTCTACAGTGTGTTTCTCCCTCGTTCAAGTACATATATGGACCAAAGCCAAAAACGGCTCAGCTGTTCAGTCTGTACCTCTCTAGTGTAGCGCCCAGTCAAAGATGCCAGGGTTAATTTCTTTCTAGTGGAAATGTTGCTTTTATGTTAAAAGCTGTGGTGGCAATCGACTAGAGTCTCATTCAAACATGCACTGCACCACCGTATTTCTATAGGCATCAAATGGTCTTTAACCCGACAGATCTCTAGTACAATCCCAGAGTAATCACTAACTGTGCCCATTTATGAACACCAGCAACAATTGTCTAATTCAGAGCAAACGAGTGAGCATCATGTGTCCTCCCTCCTGCATGTTCTAACCAGGCAGCTTCTCCACCTAAATTCAATTCAATTCAATTTTATTTATATAGCGCCAAATCACAACAAATGTCGCCTCAAGGCGCTTCATAGATACAGAGAAAAGCCCAACAATCATATGACCCCCTATGAGCAAGCACTTTGGCGACAGTGGGAAGGAAAAACTCCCTTTTAACAGGAAGAAACCTCCGGCAGAACCAGGCTCAGGGAGGGGCGGCCATCTGCTGCGACCGGTTGGGGTGAGAGAAGGAAGACAGGATAAAAGACATGCTGTGGAAGAGAGACAGAGATTAATAACAGATATGATTCAATACAGAGAGGTCTGTTAATACATAGTGAGTGAGAAAGGTGACTGGAAAGGAAAAACTCAATGCATCATGGGAATCCCCCGGCAGCCTACATCTATTGCAGCATAACTAAGGGAGGATTCAGGGTCACCTGGTCCAGCCCTAACTATATGCTTTAGCAAAAAGGAAAGTTTTAAGCCTAATCTTAAAAGTAGAGATAGTGTCTGTCTCCCGAATCCAAACTGGAAGCTGGTTCCACAGAAGAGGGGCCTGAAAACTGAAGGCTCTGCCTCCCATTCTACTTTTAAATACTCTAGGAACAACAAGTAGGCCTGCAGAGCGAGAGCGAAGTGCTCTAATAGGGTGATATGGTACTACAAGGTCATTAAGATAAGATGGGGCCTGATTATTTAAGACCTTGTATGTGAGGAGCAGGATTTTGAATTCAATTCTGGATTTAACAGGAAGCCAATGAAGGGAAGCCAAAACAGGAGAAATATGCTCTCTCTTTCTAGTCCCTGTCAGTACTCTTGCTGCAGCATTTTGGATTAACTGAAGGCTTTTCAGTGAGTTTTTTGGACATCCTGATAATAATGAATTGCAGTAGTCCAGCCTGGAAGTAATACATGCATGAACTAGTTTTTCAGCGTCACTCTGAGACAGGATATTTCTAATTTTAGAGATGTTGCGCAAATGGAAGAACGCAGTCTTACATATTTGTTTAATATGTGCGTTGAAGGACATATCCTGGTCAAAAATGACTCCAAGGTTCCTCACAGTGTTACTGGAGGCCAAGGTAATGCCATCCAGAGTAAGAATCTGGTTAGATACCATATTTCTAAGCTTTTCAGCGCCGAGTACAATGACCTCAGTTTTATCTGAGTATCTAAACCAGAGTATTTCCAGTACTAAGAACCTGCCCGACTATACCCTGCTGAGCACCATGTGTGAGAAAGCCCAGTTGTGAACAATGTCTATCGACACTGTATAGATTTTTCTCTGTGTGTTTTGTAATAACAGCTCAGTGAACTAAAAAGTTGATTCTGGCAATGTTTGGTGCCACACACCAAGAACTCTTGAGCACATGCATGAAAAACCGATCACTGTCAGGCGTCTCTATTAACTCATTAGGAACATTAATGTACAAGTGACCTATAACTGAATGATAGAAAGCAATGGTACCTATCCTAGATAGGTACACATACCTCTCAGGTGCACATTCCCCCCCCCCCTACTCATTTCCACTTCAAGGCACTGGCCTACTGGTTTGAGCAGCAGCAGGCTTTATTCTCTCCTCCCACACATTCACTCCCAACCTTCACCTACCTCTTCATCTTCTGAAAGAAGACTCGATTTTCAAGCCCAGAGGACTTCAACTCAGAGGGAAGTGAGTTGATGAAAGCCTCAGTGTCTGCATGTTGCAGTATATTGCTTCACTCTATAACTTAGAGTTGAGGACAGTTGAGGGGAAAGTTACTGTAATAAATAAGTCCACGAAATCCAACATTGCCCAGCAGCAAGTCTGTGCAACAATCAAAAAGCAATACCTGGTCCTGGAGGAAAGTATTGGCACTGACTCATCGAGTGGCATGATTTAGGAGTAGATGAAGTGAATCACATGAGAGCAATGCAAGTGTGTGTATTTTTTTTTATAGCAGTGTTGCTCTGTTGATATGAGTGCCATGGGAAGCAGCTATGGACACCAGTATACCACTAGTGGGCCATGGGGATCTTAATGCATTACTGTGTGTTAACACCAGCATAACCTGCCAAAAGGCTCAAAGGAGACAAATGAGGTTGAATAAGCTGTAGAGCCCCCTTTTATCATACACTTGTTTACATTTTGTGTGTGGTATTGCCCAATTGGCCATTTGCAGTTTATGTGTACTGTGCCCATAAATCTATTAGCATACAAATATAACTGGATTACTTTGATATTAAAAAAAAAAAAAAAGATTTATCTGCTTTTTGTTCTGCTGAAAGTCTACTTCTATTACAGATCATATAAAACATATTCAGTATAGTTGCTGGTAATCTGACTCTGTTGTAGGGATGTGCAATATGACCAAAATCTCATATTCCGATATAAGACATTTATCGTCCTGACAACGATATAAATCACAAAAATGTAAAATTTTCTGTAAATTCCGTGAATTTCGGGCAACTCGACTTGCGTGAAGTGTTTCCAGCTGGGTGTCCTTTACCTGGAGTCCATGCATTAAACTATACATTTTTAGACATAAGTTGTAACGGCCAACATTTTCTTTCAACGTTTGAATCTAAGGTTTATTGTTTAGCACCTGACGGCTCTTTTTTGCTTCTCATCCTTCTCTCTGCTTCTCATGTAGCATATTTTGAAAAGTCTCAAAAGGATCTTGAGCTTTATTGTGAAAGGTTTATGTGGGAAAACAAACAAGCGGACAGCGGAGCAACGTGATGGTTTTACCATCATTGTTGCTAACGACAACACGTAAAAAACAGGCTCTTGTTCGTCCGTAGTGTGGTTATATTAAATATAAGAGAAAGAGAGAACTTTAAGATATTAATATAGCCACTACAGTGACCATCAAAACGATGAAAAAAATATTGCTGTAAACAGTTTATTTCACGACACCACAAAACAGACGATAGCGTAATAGGAAACGATAGATGTTTTTATATCGTCATCTGATATATATCGTTATATCGAACAGCCCTACTCTGTTGTGTTAAAAAAGATGGGTGATCAGAAGTTGCTAGAACCCAAGACCTAGAGTACCAAAATAAAGTGTGCTTGAAATGGCTGCACATTCTTTTGAAGTTTGTATAGTTTAAGCAGGACACCGGTCTATTTAACCTAGCACTGACAATGACCATGTTGCTAAGCGAAATGGGCCATGGGTATGCCGCTTTTTAACCTGAGACAGGAAGAAGTGCTTTGCACAGCTCCATATTCACCCACGCACCATCACTCACTGATCGCAACAGATCAAACAAACAGACAACAACAAAAAAAACAAAAACAAAAACAAAAAACCCCCAAAAAAAAACACACAGGTGGACAGAAATCTAACTTTTCAATATGTTGTACAGTGAGTACTGGCCCAGTTTCAGCATTAAGTAGGACTTTAGCTGAATACTTTCAGTCATTACTGTTTTTATTTCCTGGGAGAGCAAAGTGGGGCACAAGGCAGCACGCAGCCATTTAGAGTTCAATTTTGCCTCGAGTGATGTTGATGATACAGCCACATTAAAGCACAGAAAATGAAAAGGAAAAGCTGAAGATAACAATAATTATAGACTACCAACACGCTGCATAAACACAATGGACTGACTGAAGAGATGAAAAATAGAAGAAAAAGGCCAGGCTACTGAGAGGATGAAATAATCAAGCTCCCAGCCAATCAGATTCTCCATTTCAGTGTATAAGTTCCATTAGCGGCCGACCTCACCTATTGCTCATCACCTCATCATGACAGCGTACTCGCCTATTGAATTTTCTCTGGCTTTTAACACTAAAGAGCTACTAGCTGGAAGCACGCTACTTAGACTGAAATGGAACTAGGCCATAATGATGTAGTCGATATGTAACTTAGTCAGAGGACAGAGAGGTAATCCATCATTCTCGCACAACCATTAGGCGGTTGATTTCTCCACTAATTAAACCACTGATCATAGAAAAGCAGAGACCTACAGTGACGGAGAAAAGAGCTGATGGGAACAATACTGAGGTGGGGGAGTGAGTGAGGGGATGCTATTGTCTCTGTACACAGTGAACTCTTATGAGGGTGACAGTGGCAGGCTGTGCCACGCTAGCCCACATGAGGCTACAGAGTTTCCCCGAGGGCTGGTAGCCACAGAGCTGAGAGTAATCAGAGCATTAGGCTAGACTCCTTTCAGCTCTTTCTCTATTCTCCACTTCACTGTCCTCCCCTCAAATCTAAATATGGCTGCCTTTCAGGGCCACACAGTTACTATTTTTATTCCAGTTGTGCATCTTGATCACCCCCCCGTTAAAATTTAACAGCAGGCATTTCTATTTTTTCCCCTTCTCACCATATCAGCCTCTCTCTCCTTCTTAAAAAAGATATGTCATACTGAAAGTGTCAAAACAGATGAATTTCAGTGTTGCTCTGCCTCCGGCTCTTTTCCTGCTACAAAAAAAACAAGAGCAGGCTTATTTCTTGATGTCGGCTGTTTACCAGGACACACCACAAATCTGTAAGCAATCGGCCATCTCATTTGTGAAGGCTATTTTTCTCGGTGGTCACCTCTGTGGCATTTGTACTCCAGGGCAACTTCTCTCCAATCATTTTGTCACCCTACTCCTAAAGTCCAAAAGAAATATGTTAAAATAACTTAGAACACGTGCTATTCGAATACTTGATATCTAACAGGACCCCATTGTGAGACTATTTGTCTTGCTACGAGTTATAATAAATTAAACAAATACCAGGATGCCTGACAGCCATCACAGATCATATTTTGGAGCCGTAGCTGAAAGCTCAGAAATAGATTCCACTGTGCAGCCGCACTAAGGAGCTCACCGTTAATTTAGGAATGTCTCAAAATACCAACATCCGCTACTGTACAGAAAGTTAAAGTCAATGTTCTCCGGCACGTGTGAAAGCCCTGTGTGCCACATATTCAGTCTATGCCACTTTAAGCTGTTGTATTATGCATAAGGTCACATATAAACTCTACTATATCTCTGTTGATGTCTTGATTGCAAGACAGGCAAGCACATAAAAGAATTACACTTATTTTCTTTTAAAGGTTTGTCATACTTGATGCTAACAGACAAAACTTTGCTGTCTTTCATCCATATTGTTTTTATAATTGGCTATTACAAAGAAAACCTCTATTTTTGATCAGGGTGCTTAAATGGTGAATGGTAAATGTATTTAATTCATTCAGCCATACTATATTCTCTGCAATCCCTGTCACAAGCTGACAGCTATGGCAACATATAATTTCTAATATATTCAAGTCACGAATGGGGACTGAGAGACAAGAGTGCTGACAGCTGAGAGCAATGGACAACTCAACAAGATCCCTGCAGGGCACAGTAACAGCTCCCAGCAAGGAGGTAGACATGGTGAAGAAATCATTTTACTTTTTTTGAGAGAGAGAATTCAAGCAAACACAAGTGCACACACACAGACAACTGCTTAACACCGCATCTTATCTCCTCCACCACGGCGCACAGAGTATTGAAAAGAGGATGCAGAGATTTTCTACTTTTACTGAGAATAATCTCCTGGCAGTAGCAACTTGTACACACAAGGCAACCTTTGACTTCTAAGCAGCGTGTGACTGAATTCCTCTTACCCAGAGTGTCTTTGATGTTCTTCACAAGTGAGCCTTTCTTCAGGCTGTTCTTGCGCTCGACGTAGTTTGATGGCACATATCCCGTTTGATTGGAGGCGTTACGGACACGCCACCAGGTCTTCGAGTCGTCCAGGAGGAAGAGACGCTCATTTTTACGGATGTCAAGTTCCTGGTCCTGCTGGGCCGTGTAGTCCCACTTGGCTACAACAATCACCTCCTCTGTCATCTTTCATGGAGTCCTCCTGTGGGGAGAAAGAGAAACCTGGAGTGAGCCAAGGACTAAAACTCTTTGTGAACTGCCATACAAATGGTGTACATCAGTATATACATATACATTCACAGCAACTTATGTGCTATTAGTAAGCACATAAGTTAATTATTATAAGGAAATACCGCTTCTGACTCATCACCTGACTCCAGCCATTAGGCAAGTTATATTTCATCTATAAATCACAACCATAGAGTTGTTCTTTGTTACTTATTAACCAGATTTGCTGTCCACCATTATTAACAATGACAAATACAAAGACTGCAAAAACATCTTTTACAAAAAGTCAAAATATGTATTTTTTTCCCCTTAATGCAAAGGATAATTTAGAGGTGAGTTTATGTGAGGCTCTGCACTGCTGTGACACATAAGAAGTCATAAAAAAAATAATCCATACTCATCCCTGCACAAAGTTATTAAATCGCTTATCCCAGCTCACACTGGACATTATTCTGCATACACCCTGTACGGGGGTTCCAGTCTATCAGAAGGCTAGATTACGTAAGTAAGCTAAATATGACAATCTCATGTTTGTGAGTCATATTTAATCAAAATTTAAATAGATAATTCATTGGATGGAGACTAGAACAACTCTCTAAACTGCTAATGAAATTCTTACTGGCAAACTTTTTCTTTTTCAGGATAACGGTGCTAAAAACATCAACCCCTCAAAATAAATAAATAATAATTCTCAAAGGACTTCTTTGGAACAAAACAACAAACACACAAAATCAATTTGTGTGCTCATTTTGAATTCACCCTCTCTAGCACGCACACACATCCACATTACTTTGCCTATTAGATTTTTCTGACAGACAGTGAGCAATTACATGCTCTACTTCACCAAGCCTTAGGTAAGGTCATTCGACGTGAGGCATTGACAAGGAATCACTTATGATGCAACCAAATTTGGGGGAATCTGCACAGAGATATAAGGAATGTTTGATGGAATTTTTTACTCCAGTTTGTCAAAATCCGCTCTGTGATAAAAGCCACCTCATGGTATGAGAACCATCTTAACAATCCAGTTTATATTTAGCTCTCTGCCAAGTAAGGAGTCTACAAGTGGAAGCTCGATTACTTCAAGACATGACTGACGAGAAATTAGTGGAGATTATAAGGAGCCTTTTGAAGATATGGATAAGTTAAATAATTGACAGTTGAAAGGGGTGTTATAAAGCTTTTTTGCCATCTATTGCCAAGCAACTTAATCAAATAAAACTGCCCGTTTGATATCTACAGTCTAATCTAATGTAAGGCTATCAGGGAGCTATTGTGAGGCACCAAATTACAGCAGTAACAAAGTTCAGGGTTCAAAACAGATAAGCACAAGCATGGGGAGCATATGTATGCATATATGAGCACAACAGTACATGGACTGGACACAAGGGGAACAATCAGCAGCACATATTTATAATGCAGGGGGATTGTATATTCCCTTACGCCTATAATCATTTACATTTTAGTCTTTAATGAGAGGGCATAGCACAGATAAAGAACAACCACAAAAGAGATTTATGACTCATGAGAAGAGGAGCTGCACAAATTAGACCGTATAAAAAGATTCCATTACTGGTGGAACGATTGATATCTTCTGGGTAGGCTACATTTTATGAAATGCAAATGGAAGCACTCTAAAGCTCCGGCTGTTTTTTCAACCGGAGAGATTCAATTCTGCTTCAATTAGGCCACGACCGCAGAGACAGTGCAGCCGATACAGAATACATTCTTACAGTTACAGCCGAAAGCAGGCTTGTGTGTCACTGCACGACAGCATCTAATAGCCGCTTTCTGTCTCTGCAACAGAACAATAAAAACTGAAATGCAACAGTTTGAGCAGATGAAATCTGCACTCATGAATGTGTCTCTGCTTGTTGTCACTAAGGCTGTCAAACTGGATTTCTTCACGGGCTTGAGCACGGACAACAGAAGAAAGGAAAGGAGGAAGCTTGTGCAATGCTGTTATAGCTTAAGTTCACCCTAAGTTAAATTACTCAACTTTCCAGGAGGTGACAACTTTTAGTGCACTACAAAGAATTCAGTAGGAAAAAAAGAGACAGAAGGGACAGTTTGATTTTCAGAAAAAGCAGCAGCTGTGCTTCTTTGGAGAGGGCAGGAAATTGAAAAGGCAGATTTATGACAAGATGAGGGACAGTGACGTCAACTCTTCTAGGAGACAGGAGGTATGTGAACGTGCTGTGGCCTTTATCTGCCCCAGGCTACAGCTTCTAGGCCAAGCTACTTCGGTTGCATGATTACACTAAACCTGAGGAAGTCTGATTGGTTATATGCTGTACAGTTGTCGCTTTTAAGATGTTGTATAAAGCACATAAGAAACGTTCAACAGCAATAAATCTGGCCACACTTCTACACAAGAGTGGTTGTTACACTCACTCAGACCTTTGAGCTGAAAGTCATTTTCACGCTTGTAGTGCAACTAAATTTGAACTGATTCCTAGATCTGAGCTCATTCGTGGTTATACTTTTGAAGAACAAATTAACAGCTGCGAACATGCAACCAACTCGTTCCCTCAACCGATTTGCTGTCATCACAAAATGTCAGTGTCACATATAATCCATTGTATAAACTCTAGAGCGTAACAGCAGGTCTTGCTGCACTTAACTGAACTTTATGTGCTTACTTTTTTCCACCCCACTGGTGTCACCCCAGCGAGTACTCATTAAGGAACAACTGATGATTATTAGATGAGGCTGCAGTGACAAACAGGTAGAAAACACATGAAAAAAGCCACAGTACAGCCATGTTATGGGGGAGTGCGAAATGAGTCAGCCTTATGTATCTGTTGATATCAGCTTACTACAGAGAGTATTTGAGCAAAAACATAAGTGAGTAGTAAGGCTAACCAAAATAACAAAACGAATCCAAACTAAGACAGTCTTAAATGTCAGTATAAACTCCGTAACAATGACACACTGGCCTGATTAAAACATTAAAGATCCATTTGAAACTGTTAATCACATTCTTCATTAATCAAACCACGTTTTAAATTGTAGGTATAACGTTGCACAGACATGATGCAATAGTGTGGAGATTGGGACTAAAGTTAGCCGTATTAACAGCTACAGCCTTCCTGCCTTGCAAGCTACCATCCAGATGTCTGTGCAGACACTGCTTAGGTCCTGGGGCTTTTTTTTTTTAAGTTGTTGGAAAATACTAAACATACAAAGCACAACTGCTGAACAGCAGCAAAACAAAGTGGTTACACATTGCACCAGAATAACTGAATATGTGACCGTTTTTCCCACCATCCTATCATGATGGTCACCACCTATCAACCATTAGGCCAATTTCTGTCTCTTTGCCATCCTTGCATCAGGCAGAGTGATGGCAATGCTGCTTCAAATAAAATCTGTCATCCTCTGTCAGCTATCATGTATGACACAGTGGCAGCTGTATCACAGCTCACTGTGATACCCACATTGCTCTTGCTGTTGCAATGAAATCCATCAAGGCAGTTAATACAGAAATCAGTCTGAATGCCTTTTTTGATACAGTGAACTGAGCTTAAAAACAGGATCTGCTAAAGAAAGAAAATTAGAAAGAATTGGCATTTAATAGGATCAAATGGCTTCCTTGGTATTATTAACAAACAAGACAGGTGGCTAAACAAAAAGGTCTCTCTCTGCATGAACGCACACAAATATACAGGAAAAGGAAATAAACCAATTTAGGCGAGTGTGAATTTGAAAGGGGGGGGGGGGGGGGGGGGGGGGGGAGCCACACATTTGAGTGCTTCTCTCATAACCCCCCGTTATTCTGCTAAGAGAGTTATGAGAGAAAATATGAGCAGCAGACTGCTGAGCTGGGCTTCACCAGTACTTCACAACTCTCTTCTAAGGGGGTGTTAGAGGCCCTTTCAAATGTGCACAAAGAGAGGGTGAAAGTAAAAGAGGATTATGAAAAAAGAGAGGATGTTTAAAGGGTGAAAAAAAAAAGAGAAAACGTCTGGCAGAGCTTTCCGTGTTCAGCATTCAGGTCAAAGCTAGCCAAAATTCAGCCAATGGGAGAACACTTCCACCTCCCCCTCCACTCCACAGTTTGCAATAGTTGCTTCTCACAGGAAGGAGGACTGCTTTACTCCCTGCTGGTGATCAGTGTCGGAAGCATTTGGAGTGCACTGAACAGACTGAAACATGAGGAAGCCAGATTCACTGCTACAGCCACTCTGGACAAGGCTCTGCAATTTAACGAGGCCTAATGGTCCTCTTCACAGAATGATTCGTCTCCAGCAACATAACCATGCCAGAGCAGCATTCAATGCCTTTCACATACAGTCAGTGTTGACAATATTTTCCACATGTATGCCTGCTGCCGTCTCATTTACCCCAGTTTTGCAGGCTGAAAAAGTGTGGCAGCTACGTTGTTAAACAGAAATATGTTACATCCTCTCGATAGGCTTTCAGTGCATCACCCACTCACACACAAAGTACATTTTCTGTCTCTCACAGCCCTTCAACAGAGGGTGTGGTATATGATATGAGCTCATCTGCCTCCGTATTGAGGTTGGCGAGTGCTCTTCAGTTTCAGGAAAATAAATGGGCGCTATACACATGGATGCCATCAAAATAATAAAAAGAAGACGAAAAAAAAAGCACCAAACTCAAACCACTCGAGGACAGCTCCAATACAACACCAAAAGCGCTTCTTGCTGTCTTCTCAAAATAGGACTGAGAAGAAGGCACACTCAGACCACACAAATAGAACCCGGCCTGCTATCACAACACCATATGACTGAACATCTGAAGACAGAGGAGGCTTTATCAAATTCAACTTTTCCAAAGCTGCAAAGCACAATCTAAACCAGAGAACAAACACAGCCAACTCTAGTAATAACATCCCTAAAAATCCAGCCCTGTTTTCTGATGATTCCATTGAGTCTGAGCAGCAGACCCCAAAAGAAACATATAAACAGAAGTATCCAAAAGTAAAGCCAAATAAACGTTTGAGTATGAGGTTTTAAAGTGATACTACACTATCCAGCACTGTGCTTTTAAGTTTGGGATTTGTGGATGAGATTAAACAAAATCAAAGGCAGGCTTAAGCATCCTACTATCATTACGTACTTCAATTGCCTTATATTGGGGCATTTAGCATTCAGTACCTTTTTAGCATCTTTTAAAGTTTTTTTTCCCCTCTATGTAAGATCAGTTTATGTACGACATAGCCTGTGATTAAAGTTCCAAATCCTCTGTGCCTGCAGAGTGAATCTATTTAAACTATAATTACAAATACACACAGCCCCAAAATACTAAAATGATGCTCTTTTGTTGCTACGTTGCGCAAACAAAATATGATTACATGCACACAAGCCACAAGTTAATATGCTGAGCTTGTGCAATTCAGGTGCATGCAGCCACCTGAAAACAGAGTTTAGAAAGTTTTTTGTTTAACCCTCTGAAAGCAATATACTAAAATTCCTGCTGCTCTAGCAGAAAAGCATTCGACTGTTCCCATGAGCCAAGCTGGAGCGCGAGCATTCAGCACACAGATGGCAATAGTCTTCACAAATGCGCCAAATTATATCCAGCATGTCAACTCGTATTAAAAGCTTTGGGTGTTTGTATTAATGAGAGCATTAACTGCTTCTGCTTTTGGGGCCTGCTTGTTTAAAAGCACTGTAAGTGTGAGTAAGGGCTTTTGATACCTTTTGCATATACACAGAATGTGCCAGTGGTAGCGAGTAAAACCAAACCAGAAAACAAAAACAAACAAAAATACAAACAAAAAAATGTCATGGAAGTTTTAGGGTATGTATTAAAGCACCAAAAGACTAATTGAAAAACGGAAAAAAAATAGATACATTGAAATTTGTAGTTGCCATAGCATACTGTGCATTTTTATATAATCAATAAGAATCACTCCAGTTCACTTCAACCACTGATGAAGCAATCTTGCAGTGTCACAACACAACCATAAATCTTAAGCTGCCTAAAAACCAATGTAAGAAACTTCCTTCTTTAACAGGACCTTCCTCTCTATAAGCAATTTTTCACATGTCACTTTTATTTTCTGTCATGACTTCAGCTTTTCTCTCCTATACAGAGCCAAAATTGTTAAATCGATCTCCGTGACAATAATCATGGGTGGTCCCTTTTTCACTCGCAGGGGTTTAAAATAGAAAAAAAAGGAGGTGGAACCAGAAGAGTGTTTCCAAATGCCTTATAAAGACACCATTAAAGAACAAGGTTGGTGTTAACATATTTGATGATAACTTATGTATTTCATGTTAGAAATTACATAAAAATGTATATTTAACACTTAATCTCAACAGTGAATCTGTTCTGAATGTGAAGTGTTATTTAATCTGTTGATGTTAAGATACAACTGTACAATATCCACTAATCAACAAATCAGTGATTACTACAGCAGTACATGATGTGCCTTACCAATCCCTGCATCACACATGATCTCTGCAGACAAATGGCAGGTGGTGTTTTTCCTACTTAAGCGTTTCCTATTTAAACTTTTTTTTAATGATTGCATTATGCGAGTTGCTGTTTTAATCAGCATTTCTTAATTTAGCAACACAGCAGTGAAATCAGGTTAATTTTATATCATTATTCCATCATAATGATTGCAGTGAACGATGATAAACAACACTGAATCCCTACTGCATCGAGTTCCTGCTAAATTCCCTATTTTCTCTCCTCTTCACGCTTAAATAGCTGACTTCTAACTTGGGTTGTTTTCTCTACTCCTTGACGCCTACTTTAACTCCCTTCGATAACAGCGCAGAGCTTGTTCACTTTGCACACCTCTCTGCACTCCAAACACATGACACTGCTCTACTGTGCACCTTGTTTTCTGTAAATTTCATAACCCAAACCTCTGTGCACAACCTCTCCCCGCTCCATGGCATCACCTATTAGCATTGTTTTCTTGTATCTGTTTTATCCAGTTTTGTAGCCCTGGTTCACATAAGGAATAGACAGTCTCTATTTTTAACAGTGTGATACTATAGTATTCATCTTCTTTGGGAGAACAACAAAAGGCAAGCATTGTAAAGCACAGTGGGGCGAGTGTAGTGAACACAGCTTTGATGTACAATGGCAATGTTTTTCCTCGATTGGAGTGGAGACAGAAAGCACCTGAGGTGATGCTGTGTTTGTGTGACAAAGCTCGAGAGAGAGCGATAAAGAGAGGGGAAAAAAAAAATGTGTGAAAAGGGTCACTTCCAAGCCAAACACCAAAGATGGTGCACTGGCTTTAAGCTACAGACATGTTTAATTAAGTGCACCAGACTATTTTTCTAATCCCTCACCATAAACCATGCCTCCAAGGATCTGCACTCTGCACGTCAAGACTAAAGTGGTGCCCAAACACTAAGCTTTTTCAAAAAAACAAGCCTTTATATTGGTTAATTGTATTGCAGTCTGGAAAGGGCTTTGGAGTATGCTGATACAGGTATGCAGGACACATGATGACCACTTGCTACCTGCAACTACTATTATTATTCCCTGCCCTGTCTCATACCATCACAATTTTACTCAATCTCGCGCCACACTGACCTACATCATACTAGAGAGTTGCTACGACTGATTTGACTGGGTTGCATATTTGTGTTTTCAAATGCATCTCCGTCAAGTAATGTCTAGAAAAGCTCAGGGATTGAGTCCCTGTGTGAAAACTGCTTAATCCTGTGTTCATGTCTGCTGCATTATGTGTGTGGATTGCAGTAGACCAAAGCAGAGGACAGATGGTTTACTTGGGCAACAGTGGGAAGGAAGAATGCTCAGTGCATCATGACAAGCCCACAGTATCCTAAGCCTAGCAGCGTAACTAAAGAAGGCTTCTGGGTCACCCGATCTAGTCGTAACTATAAGCTTTATCGAAGTCTTAAGTGTGATCCTAAAAGTAGAGCATGTCTTTTTCCTGAATCCAAACTGGGAGCAGTTCAGAGGGCTGAAAGCTGAAGACTCTTTCTCCCATTCTACTTTTAAATACCCTAGGAACCAGAAATAAACCAGCACTAAAGTGCTCTATTGGGGCGATATGGCACTATGAGGTCTTTAAATTAAGATGGGGCTTGATTATTTAGGACAAGGTTCTGTATTTGAGGAGAAGGTTTTTAAAGTCAATTCTGGATTTAACGTGGAGCCAATGAAAAGAAGCCAAGAGAAATATGCTCTTTCTAGACTGTTTCAGTATTGTAAAATCACTCAAACAAGTGTTAATTCATTCAAAGCAATCAAGTTAGTGGGACACAGACCATCAGTGGATTACTTTGACACTGAAATCTTAAAACTGGACATGTCTCAGGCAAGTTCAGAAGAATTTCCCACTCTTGTCCCTTAAGTCATTTGCAACTATCTTAAAAGATAAGAGAAGACTTTATTGATCCCACTGCAGGGAAATTTTTGTATTACCTCAGCTCAGGTATAGATATCAGAAGGAAAATACAAAAAATACAAATAAAATACAAACAAATATAAAATAAGTAAGATAATACACTATATACAATGGTAGCATACACAGTATGTGATTATGGATATGGTTGTGGAAATATGCAAGACATAAAATATAAACTATATAGTTATAACATAACTATTCTACCACTACTATTCCTATGTATAATCGAGATCAGAAACTAGAGTTGATCTGGCCCTCATAATTAAGACTGTTAAGTGTTACTCACTAAAATAGCATATTTAAGGTTTGAAAATATACAACTCCCTTTCAGACTACTTGTGCACCTCAATTATATGGCCTTGGACCAGACCAGGACCAGGTTCTGACCTGCGATGCATACCAGTTTATCAAAATATGCCAGCACAGAGCACACAGGAAATCCTAGTATTTTCTGGCCACCACCAACCAGATGTAACAAGCACTTTCCTGAAAATTAAATTCAAGTTGAACAGTTGTAATAGTTGTTTTGGCATACAGGACATAAGCACTGCTGAGACACAATTGCTAAAACATGATCAGTCCAGACATGCACAAGGAGGTGACTTCAAGAAGGAAATATGTCAAATTTAAATTGGGTACTTTTTAAAAAAAAAATCTATTATATATATTAAAAAAATATACACATTTTACAGAGAATGTTAATGAAGTGGACTTAAAATATATCCTTTTGTTCAGAAATTTGCCACAAAATAAAAACCACTGGTTTTGTGTTTTTGTAGGAACTCCAGGTTTCATAATAAAAAGTTAAAAGGATATAGATATAGGATTGCTGGGTTTGCGCATCATTAGGGTCCCCTGAGTGGTAGGGTGGAGTTTTGCCCGCTCGCACTTCTTCATAATGCATTCCGTAAAGGCATAATTGGATTGGGATCTCGGGGGTTTGAATGCTGGGTCATCACCTTGGGCTCTATGCCATACTCATCAAGAAAGAATATTCCTGACAATAATGGTCTTTTTTTAAATTTCTTTTTTTTTTAAGACTTTTCTATTGGGGAGGGGGGGAGGGATTAGCCGTTTAGGGGAGGCAGCACCCTTGCACTTGCGGTGTGTGTTTTGTCTGTAACTACATTTATGTCCACATAATTGTCAAGTCCCAAGGTTTCCTGGAGAACACCGTAACAATGATTAATCTTTCTCTCTTCACCTGTCAGCAATCAGTGTATCAAAATGCAAGCTGTGGCATCTTCATAAATGAATAAATGGGGTTATGAAAAAACGCACCAGATACAGGTCAGATACAACTCCCTCGTTACAGCTGTCCAAATCATTTCTATGAAATTGGCTGGACCCCTCAATTTTTCCCCCCAACAATTTCTTCTTAATATGAACTGTTCTTCCACAGAATAATTAATTATAAGGCAAACCGTCATTAACTATGGTTATTTTAATGACATCACATACAAAAACCTATGACGTCCACATTGCTAACTATGGCAAAAAATGTTGATAATTCAGAATAATAATACAGAATTAATTTTTATTAAACGTTTATTATTTATTCACTTTACTTTTACCTTCTACTTTTATATAGGATATTATCTGGTCGCAGTCCTAAATACAGAATTTAACCACAGAATATCACAGATATGCTGGCAAATGGTCAAAAACCCTGTCTGATTATGTGTTCATTAAAGTAACTTGGAAATGATATATACATACTCTGCAAAAACAATACTTTCCCCAAGAGTTAAATCACCATCAACATTCTTCACTTTGAACTGCATCACAAAGTTCCCATACTACAGGAAACAAAGACTGGTTTCATATCTTTTTGAAATTGCTGCGTCCCATTCATGACTCACAAAAATGTTGGATAGTTTAAAAAGACCTGATCTGCAATGTTGATGTAAAGTAAGGCATCAGAAAACAAATCACGGAACAATAGCTCACAACTAAGCAAGTAGCTGCTACTATTACTCACAATACAACACCCTCCAGGAAGTTATTATAATAAAGCATGTTTGACCACTGCAAGCTCAGGTTCAACAAGCCCTTACTTCTAATGCACTCCTTTACCTTAACTAGAAAATGAGACGTCTATTTTACTGCAAACTGCAGGTTCCTGTCAGAGCAACATTAGATCTCGAGTACACTTTATAGCAGTAGCACAAACATGTCGTGTGTGCGTCTGTCGGTCAGTACAAAGCAAAGTGCTAACAAAAACCTAATACTTCAGTGGATTAGTACAAAATTTGTTTTTTCCCCAGTATGAGTGGAAGTTTAAACTCTTGACACAATGCTCTAGGACAGGTGCACCACTAGATGTATTATTTTAAAAAACAAACAAACAAAAAAAACAGGAACATAAATGATTAAAGAAGCAAAATGGGAATCTGAAAGCTTTTTTACTAATATTTTTTACTAATATTTTTTACTCTCAAATAGCTAACTTGACAAGGGTACAGTGACCATAAGCATGCACAATTGGACTGTAGTTTAATACATTAACATGGAAGATAAACAATTCAAAATGACTGTTGTGTGTATAAATTGCTTCTTCGACTTAAAGCATTACATATTTAAAAGGGGTAAGATTGCATGCCGTGCACTAGCAACAGTCCAGCGTTGTATGAGGAAATAACCACCCAATGAACCAATGCACTCATTTCATGTTAATACTCAACACTCTCAGAATATGTTGTGAAAGACTACGTTAGAAAGTGAGGAAACAAGAACACTGAGCAAAGTCTTCTGAAACTATTCTACACCCATCCTTTTTTGTGTAACACGAACCACTGTTGACTATTAACCATCCCAAGTTTTACCTTCTCTCTGTGCCTTCAACTCCATTTGGTTTTCATTCTACTCCTCCCTCGGCTATGGACCTGAATTATTCTCTTTGATCAGATCCTACATTGAAGCTCCCAAGAGAGAACAGACTGATGTAGTAATAGCAATGCAAAAAGAGTGGTGCAATTCAATGCAGACCTGTTGAACAACTTCTACATCCCTGTGCACATGTGGATAATTTACAGCATTTATTCTTTATTCATAGTCATCCTTTGACAGTGGCTTGTTTTTAAAATAGTATGTGCATAAGTCTTCATTAAGCAGATCTCCTAACTAATATCACTGTAAACGACTGTGTCATCAGACTTTGAGTGCATACATTTGTTTCCTTTACTCAGGGGGCTTGTTTCTTTTCCTCCAGCCTCACAACAATCAAAAACAATCCAGCAAAAAGGTCTCAGAGTTAACACACCATAAAGCCTCTCTTTCTCCGGAAAGCATGGGAGAATAAATGGAATTTACAGCATGTAGTGAAATTATTTTAGGTTTCTGAAATTGTAATTGTGGCATTAGTATCAGAATCTGGGATTTTTTGTTTTTTCCTTTCTTTTTTAAATCTGAGCCTTAATCTTTGCTTAATGATCAGCATATAAAAACAAAAACAAAGATTTTGCATACTCCACCTACATTCCCATGCGTCTGCTCTGTGCACTAATGCTCACCGCATTTGAAGAAAACATTTTCCAGGACAGTTTACCATGTTATTCATTTTTCCTGCCCAAGGATGTTCCATGATCTATATTTATCTACATTTTCCAAGACACTTTGGAACTCTTTACCAAGCTTCAAAATAAAGTTGTTAAAGCTTCTCTTTCTTTCACATGTTTATTTGTCTGTATTACATAACTGCTTTGGCATCATACCCATGGAAAACACCAGAACAGTGTGGTAAAAATGAAAGTGTCAATACCTCAAAGCTACAAAGCCTTTTAATATACAGACAAGGTCCATTTCGGTTCTTAGCAGCCATGTTTTAAAATCAGGCAACTAAGTTACAGTGGTGCTGTATATTCTCTATGATTTGAGGGTAGATAAAGCTGGAAATGTGCCATTTCGTGCCATCAGTGTGTTCTCCTTGCTGGCCACTTCTTTTTGCTGATAACGTAAACAATTTAAATACATCACACCATCTGAGCTCTCCTGCTCATATTATATGGTTTTCTGCACCACAGGCATCCATAGCTTGACATTTTACACTACACTTCAGTGTCGATTTAGTGTAGCCTGAGCACCGGATGCCATTTCTGCTTCCACAACATGCAGATGATATAATTTCTTCCACATAAAACAGTGAAGCACCGTACACACATCTGCCGGCAGCTTTCTGCCCTCCCAAGGTCGCGTTCTAACAACTGTAGCTCTGCCAACCCAAAAAAACAGCAGACTGGGTGAATAGATGTCCTGTAGCAAGTGTATATGACTGTGTCCATGTGAAAGCAACAAAGAGACACTCAACAGTGGAAAAACAGAATGTGTGCAGTATTTAATTCTCCGGAGACCCCTGTGGCATTCTGAGCCTTACATCTCATAAATAAAGAAGGATTTCCTTCAGCTGTAGCCATGCGTGTGAGAGAGGCTAAGAGAGAGAGAGCGAGAGAGCACAAATGGATTAGGGGATGCCTATCATATTGCTACCAGCAACTGAATCAACTCCCAAGCACGCAGCAGTATATTTGAAGACAAATACAAGACAACAACATATCTTTAAAGCCTAGAATTTAACAAGTACATGATCTGGTGATTTTAGATGGTAACCTTCCTTAAAAGCAAAAATATCCAACTTGAGTTATTCCAAAGCATAAGTCTGTCCTTGAACAGATTTCATGGGCTCCAAGTTATGTCTTGGTGAGCCAAACTGTCACGCAGACGATAGCTGTGACTGCTTTTGACTGAAGTTCAGAGAGGCTGTCTCTGCAGCTCTTACATCACACAGAACTGTGATACAAGCCTGGGAAAATACAAGTCAAATAAAGTTAATAGGCCACTAGACAACAGTTGTAATCCAATTACTGCATAGATCATAAATATTCAGTAGCAGCAGCACGATCGGTCTATTAAATATTTCATACAAATCAAGATAAAACTGGGTCATTTGACTAATGGCGTTAATTAATCAATTTATTCGATTAATGGTGCAGTCCATGTTCAGAGGCACATCAGGCTGCAAAACACTGCTCAGCAGTTTGTAATAATTGAGGTTTTCAGGCAAGGCTAAGGGTGGTGTCTAACATTTAATGAAAACATCTCTAATGCTAATGGAACTAAAGGGCTGCCAGTTTGGGCTATATAACATTAACCAAGCTAAAACCTGCAGCTGCATATAGATGTTCTGTGTTATTTCTTGTTTTCTTCACCATGTAACTGTGACAACAATGTTTAGCTCCTGTATTGTATAAGCTGTGGAGCGGGTGGCACGTTTTCACAAGAGTTGAATTCCATCCATATAATCCCTCCCATAATGCATGCCCCAGCAAATGCACACTGTCTGCTCTTACTTTCTTTTTCTTTTCTGTAGTGTGGGGATTTCCCTTAATCTCAAGGATTTCTGAATCATCTTGTGGGAAATTACTTAGAATCACATACCCGATTCTCTGCAGACTAAAGTCACAAGCTATCGACAAACTTCCTCTCAAAGTCATACTGATGAGAATTCAATAAAACCCTTTAAGATAAGCAGCTGGGCAGTGGGGCAAGCTACACTGCATGCCCTTGGTGCACAGATGGCTACGAGTGCATTTTGTTAAATCTAATAAATTGCAAAATAGGCTGGTTTTGCTGATCTAGGTTTGCATCTATGCTTATCTTAAAGACATGTAAACTGGAAAAACTGCAGTCCAGAACACAGAACAGTCTCAGATCAGTTAGGCTCATCTCAAGTCCCTGAACTTCCACAGTTTGCCCTCCATTACACAGTTCAGAGCTGAAGATGCTGAACTTGTGTATCTGTATCGCAAGGGCCAAGAGTCAGAAATTTCTGAGAAAAATATTGACTATTCAGGATTACAAAGTTATACAAACTCAGAAGATCTCACAATACCACAACTTTACAAGAGAGAAAAACTTTGCAATATAACTTTTTTTGGGGGTTCAGGGAGACACACGGTCTCACTATACACGGCTGGTACACCCACACACACGACAGACCACTGCTTCCTGTGTATGTTATTGGTAAATGATACTGAATAAAATTTGTAACTATATTTTGCTGAAGAGAACTACATGTGATTTTACCTCAGAATCACAATATCATAAACATTTGGAGTTTAATAAGAAAAATGATGTGAACTAGGCTCTTCAGAACAAAAACAAAACAAAACAAAAAGACCACACAGTGATGTGGATAAGGCAAGGGCTTTTTAATGCATTAAGATCTAAATTGGAGAGATGCAGTGATAGCAGGTTCCATCATGTATACTCCTATACCTGAGTATGGATGTATGTGTGTAAAGCAGTCCCTCTGTGGTATGAGGAGGCTGATGCAACCTTGCAAAGTAAAATCAGTGGGGTTTTTGTTGTTGTTGTTTTTTTTAATACATGCAAATTAATCTAACACTATAACATGCCATTGTATGTACTAGACAAACTAAACTGACACAGTTATCAACATTTGCACTCAGAGGTAGTGTGTGCCCCTTATAATCAAAAATATCCAGCTGATAAAACTCTGAAAGATGAATGAAATCTTAACTGACTCACAAAACTGAGGCAAAGCAAACAGCTAGATTGTTTGCACTGGTAGGGCAGTGGCTCTTTTGGGAATGTTGGGTCAATTTTCAGTCAGAAAAAAAATAAAAACAATTTCCTATTATCCAATTCAAATCATCCCATTTGTAAGAGGAAATATTTTCATTTCATATTCCGCCTACAACTTAAAACACAGTCGTGGTTTTAGCTGAATATAAAATCTACAGTCTGCAGCCTATTACCTCTGGAAGATTGGAAACAGGGGAAAGCAGCTCATATATGTATCAGCAAAAATAACAAAATCTGGCTACCAGCAACTCCAAGATTAACAGTATTAACAATGAACAATGCATATCAATGTTCAATCTGTTAGAATTAACTCTATTTAATGAGAGAATTACTTCTTAAACTTGGTTGAAGCCATAAACCAGTGACTTCCCCAAGTCTTCACTGGCTTGAAAGAACATTTTCTTTCCTAAATTGTCAAAACAATGAAGGTCATAAGTATTTTTTTTTTTCGAATCAGATTACTCCCATTTTTCAAATTAATCTTACTAGGTTTTGATGAGTTTAGTCAATTAGCGAAATTACTGGACACGTCATTCCAACCTGTAACAGTGAGAGGCGTGTAATTTAGCAATCAAAGAACGCAGCAGCTGCAATGGCAAATCTGAATGGCAGGTCAAGATGCATTCAAGCTGAGGTTAGAGCAAGGGCAGATCGAGTGAAGAGCCTATATGTTAGTCCCGGCTGAAGTTCATTACTGGCAGGAATAAAGAACAGCTGGTAAAACATAATTTGGCATTTGAGGTAGTACATGTGTGCATGTTCCTCAGGCCAACATCAGAGTCATCAATGCTTGAGTAATTTTGAGTAAACAAGAGGGTAAAATCAGTAATAAAGAAAAGTAAACATCGTCCCAAATGTTCCATAGGGCTATTGTTATCTTTTTTTAAATATTATTTAGCTTGTTTAATTTTATATTTAACATTAAAAAAAATTACCAAATCCAAGTGACAAGATTACCTCATAAAAACATAGCCGATGTCTCTCCATTGCAGAATGTGCGCCCTATGCGGAATAACTCATCCATTCAGAAAAACTAATCACAAATATGAATCATAATGTTTACTAGAGTGCGAGTGCCTTTCACAGCGTCCATAGGAATGGTGAGAGCTTGTTAATGAGGCTGAACCGCAGAGGGATGGGAGTAATGTGGGCTGCGATGCTCGGAGGGGAACTTGGATTTTTCTGTGAAATACAGATAAGCAAAGCCCTCATGCTCTGTCTGCACGCCGCCTGTTTCTGCATCAGTACAGCCAAAGGGGAAAACGTTCACTTAATTAAATCAATTAGAGCATGAAGGGCCTGTCAAAGCCTCCGCAGAAAAACAACAGGATGGAATAAACTCACAAAAAGTTCAAGTTTTTCCATGAGCCATATAAATTTCTCTTCATTTCACGACTTTTAGATGTCAACGTCATGCAAATGGTCTGAATAAGATGGTGCTGTGGCCTTTAATTAGTCTTTTAAATTCTTTCTAATCTGAGACATGAGGGGTAAAGGGCGCATCAGTATTTGATCACTAATTTTTTGATGTACTTATAGTTATTTTCACTTTTGATCAATCTAATGAAATTTTAGAGATGTACAAATATTGATACAAAACATAAAATGTGACTTTTTATTTATGTCATTATTTGCACCCAAAGTAAGATGTCAAACTTTTGTCCAAAGTTTTAAACTCTTACAGTAAAGTGTTGGGTTTCACCCTCGCTCAGATTCTCTCTCCACAGCCCAAGTAGCAATTTTCTGCTATGCAATCTGAACCCCATACCTGCTTAAGGAACATGTTGGACAGCAGTGGACTCTTGATTACTGTTTAATGAGCAGTTCACCGGAAGGTTTATAAATTTAAGGTCATATTTCTCCACAGAGTGAAGCGAAGCTGAAATCATAGTCTGCATGGGTAATCTCCCTGAAGACCTCAGAAGCTTTACATCTCCCAACCCTCAAATCTCCATCTATATCCATCATTTCAGTAAGAAAACCTGCCAACGTATTGCCTCAAACTCAATAGTTGTCTGCAGAAATATGCCATCTTCTCTTCTGTTTTTAAAATACAATAATGTCCCTAACTTGCACTCAAGTCTTAACCTCAAACTGCAGATTAATAAGTGTGTAGTTTTGACTCTGTGGATAAGAGAATGCAAGACTGAGAAACTGTGCAACTGTACTCTAACCAGCTTTACACTTTCACAGCCTCCCCTCCCTCCAGCGCTCACCCCTGCCACCTCCCTTTCATCACAGAGCAGGATTAGGCCTGATGCCCAGTGGTGACACAAGGACACTGAAGCCAACAGACTGTTAGATCAGTTGTTGGGCAAAAATTAGGAACTCGAACCGGGTGGAAGCGGATGGAGCTGGGAGGTGATGACAGAAATGAAGGACAAGAAGGAGAGACTAGACAAACTCAAGGAACAAAAGAGGAACACAGGAAAGACAACAGAAAGTCTAAACTACTTTGTAAAGTCATCAAAAAAAAAAAAAAAAAAAAGAAGCCGCCAAAAGTGACAACCTGGGGTGTGGTGTCCACTAGACACTAAATGTTTAGATGCTGATGTTTCAACAGGTGATGTTTCTCATGGCTTTGTTAGCCTATCATAAAGTAATATAAATAAAGATGTATTGCTACAGGCATGAAAGTCTCTGATGTTGTAGTTATAAAGTAAACTCTGGGCAAAACTTAAAACAGCATAAAGCAAAAAACAGACTTCAGATAATACTATATACTGGTAAATCTCATTAATCTGACCCATCCTCATTACAGTAAAGACTTTAAGTCTTATTTATATAGACTAGGACCCAATGCATCAAATGTACTCAGTTAACAAATTAACAGAACAAACAACATGAAGGGTGTTTGTTGGTTTTGGAGAGGTCTGTGTGAGCGTTTAAGTCACACAAACTCTCTTGTGCTCTGTGATGTTTATGGACCTGGGCTGGTGGTGAAATGTGGAAAAAGCCTGATGTTCCAACACCATCCTCTGTGCAGAAAGAACTAGTCTGTTTGTCACTCCAAAGGGCTTTTTGTTGTGGGGTTTTTTTTATTTTTTTTATCCTCTACAGGTAATATTGCCGTTTATGGCATTTTGAGAAAACAGTGAGCTTTTTTCTTTTTAGTGAGCTGAGACCTTCAGCTGTAGCAGACACTTCTCTTACAGGTAGGTACTAAGTTTGGGCGATTAGACAAATATATCAACGATAGGTCGTGCCTTTCACCGATCGTTTTTACAAGAGCAATTTATTCATCTATCCATCCATCCATCCATGAGTAAGTTTGCTAATAATGTTGGTAGAAGCTAAGAGAAGCAGTCAACGGAAAAAAAATAAAATAAATAATAGCGCAATTATAACAGCACCCTCTTCCAGCTGCGAACAAATGCACCCTTCTCAGAGAGTGCCCAAATGCAGCGATTCATCTACTCAAACTCAAATAAAAGAAAGAAGGAAAGGCAGTACACAAAAAAAACCAAACCAAAAAGTAAGTTAAAAATCAAATCATCTCTTCTAGCAGACATTTTAAAGAGAAAATCTCTAACGTAAAGTATTTGGCAGATCTCAAATAAATATATAAACGAATAATCCAAAAAGTAGCTATATTATTGCTGTAACAAACGAGAAAAGAAGATCAAATATTCCCTCCAAACAAAACGTATAAATTCTAAACACGCAAATCAGTGTGTGCATGATTACATTGCTCCACCTATCAAAAAGTCACCTTGCTTTGCCTATCGTCGGTTAGTGGACTTACTATTCAGTTGGAAAATTTTTTACATATTGCCCAACCTTAGTAGGTACACACCTACCTGTTAACAAAGAATCATTCTATCTTGATGATGAGATATAAATGTTATTAGATCTGTTAGAATAAAGCCTCGTGCCTAGGTTATACTGTTACGATCACTCATTCTGTTATACTTTTTTAAAGTCAAGGCCCTTGTGACTGGAGTCTTAAATTGCCAATGGGATTGAAGCAGACATGTTCAGATGCCAGAAAGAGAGGAATGAATGTCTACATTTTGGCTTCCAAAGAGAAGAAATAATAACCACGATAGACAAATACATTTTTAACATTCAGTTTAGCTATAAAACTCAAAGTTGAAACTCACATTTTTTTCCAGGTGCAGCTAAGATTACTAAAGAAGAGTTTTAATCAGTAAGATACATATACACTTTACTTGGTGTAGATGTATTTTGTGTCAAAGTTTATAAAGTTGAACCTGTTAAAGGAACAGTTGCCTTTATCTCTGAATTGCTTAGGATCTCTCACATGGTTCACCCACAACTGCATGCAACATTAACCGTCAAGTGCAGGATCTCTATTGTTTGCTGGGCCTACCACAGCCATAAACAGTATAAAACAGACACAGCTTCCATGTTGGTGAAATAAAGCCAATGCGGAAGACCCTAACAATCTGCATCTATCTGGAAGACACCAGATGGTGATAGCTCCAGTTACAAAGAGATTTATGGTTCTATAAAAGTCTATGGGAAAGGGTTTTTCCTCTGTAAAAACATTTCTACGGGGTTTATGGGCTCAGTCACTAATTTTAGGTTATGCTGAATAAATATTAAGTCAGTCTTGAAAAGAAAAGCTACTTTTCAGCTGCTGCCTTAGTGACAAACGATCACCTCCCTGGATCTGTCCGTGTATTTGATTTGGCAGATTTTTATGCCGGATGACACCCCCAAGGAATTTGTGTCTCCTCCCGGCATCAAACCAGGGATCTTTTGCTTGTTAGGCAAATGTGCAAATCACTACACTGTGAAAAATCATGTTAAAAAAAAAATCATTGCACAGAAAAAGCAACACCTCGGACCAGATGTAGCACACTAGGATAAGGAAAGGAAAATTCTTATGATGATCACTTTATACGCTAACAATATTTGTGCATAACTTAACTTTCCATTTTTCAATATTTGTTCAAATAAACCACATTGCGCTAAAGTGACCGGCTGACACTTCCATCCCAGAGCCATGTTGATAATAACATTGAAAAAACAGAAGAGAAGGGAAAAAAACATTGATGGGCTGCAGTGACGTGGTTTGAAGGAAATAACACCAACTTTAAAAACAAACAAAACCTAAATGAAGAAAGATTATATTTCACCAACAAGACCACACACACACAGCACCATGGTAACCTTCCTGAACCAGTTTAAACAGCAGCATGAATCAACTTTCTTCTCTTATATCACAGAGTCACAGAAGTCATAACTGCATGTACTGTCAGTTTAATGGATAACTATTCCCCAGATTACAGATGATTACAATGACAATGAGATGGCCTTCATCTTGCTTCCATCGTGATTCTCTTCAGAAGCATTGCTCAGTGTCTTCTCACAGCATTTATTAATTCCTTCTTCACTCCTAGTAAGCCCTTTCCCTGAGGGACACAAAATCTTATGCTTTCCACATGAAAAAAAAAAATCATTTTCCATGGATGTTTCCCCCCTGCTGTAGGCTCCTGAAAATGTTGCTGGAAATAAATTTCTATTAGGGCTGGGCCATATCATACCGTTCACGGTAATACCGGTATAATCTTGGGCAATGATAAGAAAATGAAATATCGCGATAGAATATGGGTAAAACGCACATGCGCAGTGCCTTTGTTTTCATACGCACATGGCGGAAAAATGAGAAGGGCGAAAGCGGGTCGTTGAATGAAACAGATGAACCAGAATTGGTTTGTAAAAATGCTGCAACTTCAGTGGTGTGGAACTGGTTTAGCTTTTGTCCGTCAGATACACAACAAAGCACTATTTTTGGTAGAGCATGCTAGCGGGCCGTCGATATTAGTGTTTTTTGGAAAATACGGCACACTTAAATTCAATCCTTTGATTTTTCTGAAAATCCCCTTATAATTCCGTGTGCCTTATGTACGTATTCTGGTTGTGTTTACTGACCTTGAAACAATTTTATGTGTTTGAGCACATTTGACAGAGCTCAAAAATCTGTCAAATGTTTTAGTACTACTTTGCTAAGCTACGAAGCCGCGCCACTTGATGGATTGTCAGAGCATTACTGCTATCGTAGTCAGGAGCCTTGCGGAGTGACACATACTGTGCTTCAACATAATATTACCGTATTGTGTGTGTGTATAACTCCTTTTTAAGTTTTGTGGATATTATGCATGGTTATGGTTATGTCGGCCAATTTCCACTGGAAACGCCTTTTGGTTAAACTGTCAGCAAGGAAAGTTGTTTCGTTATAGCAAATTTTCAAATTTCTTTTGTGATAAATATTTTTGGTCATATCGCCCTGCTCTAATTTCTATTATTTTGTTTGGGAGGTCTACACAGAAAACTGCGTCTTATACTTTCTTCACAACGTTCTAGACAATGTGAAGAAAGTGTAAATAAAATTACCCTCACTCTCCAAGAGACAGTCCATGTAATATAGGTCATAAAATAAAAGGGGATGATGAAATAGGCTTTATAACCCTTTTCTCACAGCAGGCATAAAAATAAAGATGTATTTCGCCTGCACTCGAAATCTTAAATCATTTAACTACCACTTATGTTATTAGACTATAAATGACTCATTGCTACATTACAGACAATTTAAGATCGCATATGATCGACTCAGCGCCTTCTTCTCTTAAAAAAAAAAAAAAAAAAAGAGAGAGAGAAAAAAAAAAGACCACTTCAAGTACAAATCACATAAATCAGCAAAATGAGAAAGAATCAAAGCATCACTTGCTCGGAACAAAGTCATTTTCCACTGGCTTCCACTCAAAACAACAGAAGAACAAAATATTGTGTGGGCACAGCGCGGCAGTATGCAAGGGATTTTTTTTTTTTTTTTTAAAGGCCCATTAGGCATATACAAGAAAGACGAGCAGAGTAATTAGTCACAGCTCATAAAAGTGCAATCAAATACACAGAAGAAAGAGGATTTGGATTAGTATCTCGTATGTAAGAAGAAAATAAATGCAGCTCAAATGACAAACGTGCACATGTTCCAAGTTTGATAGTGGAAGTTAAGACATGCAGATGAAAAATAGCAATTTGTCACTAAATGCAAGGGTGATCTACATGCTTGTATATATCAACATCACATATACTAAGAAATATTCATATTATATTATTTTCTCTAAATCGGCACCAAACGTTTATACAATACCGCCTCATCTGACGTCCAGAATATTTTGTTCAACACTTGCTACGAGCTGCCTTCATATCAACTTCAAGTGACAAAGCTCATGCAAGGTGGAAACAAACAAAGCCATATCTTAACACCAGTGTTTGTTCTTTCTATCAGATTGGATATGAGGTTAATCATTACCTGTGGTCCAGGCTGCTTCATTCACTTAGGCACAATATGGTAGGAAAAACCATGCATGTTTTAATACCCCAATGCTGAATCACACACTGGTTAAAAAAAATGCTTCAGTTCATCTCCAGCACTTGGCAGACTATTAAAGGGGGAGTTCCCACAGATTGACTCTTAAAATGTTTGACTTTATTAATTGATGATGGCTGCCTGAACGCACCATTGGTTTCAGTCTCTGCAGCACATGGAGACAATTTAATGTGTGTCATTTTGAAAAGGGCTCTTCTATAAGCCCAGCTTATAATGAAACATGTCAATTATAAATTCTTGAAAGGAGAGGTAATGAAAGACTGCTTTAAATGATGCAATTGGAGCAACCAGCCAAAAAAAAAAGTCCCAAATAATTGGTTTACAAAGACTTTAAAGAGGGAAAAAAAGCAGCATCTGCAAAATTGACTTAATCAACTTTACATTAAAATGACAGAATTGCTTAACATGTGCACACACTTGGTAATCAATGATTCCTTCAAAATGTACCTATAAAACATAAAATATGCCTTAGATCGAAACCTCATTTAAAAGCATGCATGCAACAGGATACAGCAGGTTTGCAACAATTATCTGACTCACTTCTATTTTACTTTTTCAGTTATAACTGTTTATAAGTCGTAAAATTGAAGAAGAAAAAAAGGCATGGCGTGAGTTATTTTAATACCGCTTTTTTTGTCTGCCAATCAAAAATACAATAATATTCAGCTTACAATCATAGAGGATCAAGAAATGCAGCAAATATGCACTGTGAGGTGGAATCAGACCCAAATTACCCGATCACCGTAATTCCCATAACTAATAGTTTCAGGTCAAATTTAGGGTTTAACTGAACCACCACATAATCTACAACACTCATACTAAATGTTACTTGAGTGTGAAGTCAGCCCGAAAAGCTCACCTTTCCAGTGAGTACATGCAGTTACTGCACTTCTCGGTATCATTAGCAGTCTTTCTAGTTTTAGTCATGTTTCTGATATGCTGGAAATGCAAAGCACTGAAACTCGCGTTCTCTCTTTGCTTTGTGATGTAATAGAAGTTTATGCAATTCACACTTTATCTCTCCATTATTGCACATGCCTACACGGCATACCTGTTCATTTCTGAGTGAACCTTGTCCTAGACTCAGAGCTAACATGGTGCTCTTGTCAGAGGGTGTGTCGGCAGAATAGGTGTGCCACGCAAGTGTACCTGTATGTTGAAAAAAAGAAAAAAGAGAAACTGTGCTTTCTTATAACCTCAGTCCTTGCATTTGCATGCAAGTGCAAATTTCCCCCCGTCTTCTAGAATAAAAGGGACTTTACTTATGGACAATAACTGCCACAGCAAGACAGACAATGCATGCTATTCTCTGCTGCTATTGATGAGGAGGACGCACGGTGTAGTTACCACGAAAAGCCACTAGACATTCAACATTGACAATCTCGGCATGTGGCACCAGTCGCCAGTCTATGGTGTTTTGGCAAATGTGGTTCATTGTGTAAGCCACTGCGTTTTTAAATAGGCCTGCTGACAAACGCAGTTCATTGTAAATGTAAAAAGAATGACAGGAAATTGTGTGTGGGGTTTTATTAATCAGAGATATAAACGCGAGAAATTACTCAAACAAGAGCAGATGCCTGAGAAAACAGTCTAAAGGACCTGCCTGAGGATTGCTTGAGTAGCTTGCGCTTACAGGCCTTTAAGAAGTGGCCCCGCAAAAAAAAATGCTAAATGATAAAGTTGATAAATTGGAAACCATTTGTTCTGGCTCTATAAATGAAAAAAGAAAAATATCACTGTTTGTGTAGCTCGTTAACAGCAACCACTCAAACGCAAGGAAAAACCGAGGCTGTAGTACACAGCGTCCAGTGAAACCACCTCTGAGTGGACAAAGACCCAGCGTCAAACCTACAAAGTGGCACGAGCAAGCTGCCGTTTTTCTTTACCCCAACTTTTACCTCAGCTTGTAATGACATTTTTCCCGGGAAAATTTAACTGAAAACGGTCGTTTAAGCAGCACTGAAATGGCCAAAGCGACCAGTCCAACTGCACCAACTTAACACAGTTCATTTGTGGTTACAAGGCTTACCTTAGTGTTCACTCCAGTGAGAATGGGCAAACAGCGACACGCTCAACAACAAACCCCGAACCAGAACCCGCCAATCAAATTGTAAGTTAGGGAGCCCGCGCGAAAGCCGCGAAAATAACCTCCTACATCCACATAACCACCGGTTTCTCTATTTTTTCTTTCTTTTAAAACAAGAACTGAGCATGAAGTGTCCGACCTATTATCGCTTGTTTTTTCCGTCGCAGGCTGACTGCCTCCACCTCAAGCACTCGTTTCAAGCTCAGTCTACGGGGCTGCCAACTTCCGCTCTTTGATTTCAAAAGAAAATTCCTCTGGGCGTAGAGACGTTGCAGTCAAACGAGACTGAATTTGAAGTCCGGAGGAGATGGTGATAGAAATGTAACTTCCAGGTGGGAAAAATAGGCTTTTATTAAATGTCTTTAGATTTTTAAAGTTTTCTTTTAAGTTTTTAAATCATATATGTCTTATGTTTCGGTTTATGGCTTTTTTTTTTTTTTATCTCCAAGTAACCAATAGTTTTATTTAATAAGTTGATTCAGATGATTCGTCAGGATATCTGCTCTTAAAGGTGTCTGGAGGCTTCACAAAAACTTGTTTCCAGAAGAAACAAGGTTCTTCTCCTTCAGCCGGCTGCTCCTTTTAGGGCGTCACCACATCAGATGCTCTGGCTCCTATCACTGACAACCTCCTCTGTCACACAACCACCTTCACTACATCCACAAATCTTCTCTGTTATCTTCCTCTTTTCATATACAATAGCCTTTGTTCAATCTACCACCTATCCCTCCTCTGCACATGTCCAAACTCTCTCAGCAATACCTCTCTAACTCCCTTTCCAAACCTGTCCATGGACTTACCTGGTGAGTCACAATGAAAATTTTAGCATTTCCAAACCACACATAACAGCAGGTCTCACTACCCTCCCAAGGTGGCTGTGGCTTAGGATGTAGAATAGCGCCAGAGTATTCTTGGATAAGATACTGAACCCTGAATTTCTCCTGATGTTCATCAGAGTGTGAATGCTAGATAAAAAGCAATTAGATGGAGAAAAAAAGCGTTTGTATGTGTGTGAACGAGACATGTTGTGAAATGTACTATATAAAAACCTGTCCATTTATTTTTTTTTATTGTAAACCTTCCTTGTTTGCATGTTCACCTTTCCATCTGTCTTTGACTTTTTACAACGACTTATGAATATATCATGTCAACCCCCAAATTATTTATTAATTGAACATGAAACAGCTAAATGTGAAAAGAAATGCAAGAAGGATGCAAATAAAGATTATGAATTTGAAAATATTTTATTGTCTATTTTAATTTTTATTCAATCTGCTGTTATTCATTTTTGCGCCTACAATTTTCAATGACATTTTGCTCCTGTGTGATCTAAGATGCCTAATGCTTTTATTTTGAAGACAGATTCTTTAACTTCCGGTTTGATTTCGTTGAGCGCGCTCAGCTTGATCGCCGGTCCCCTTGGTGACGTCACCCACACCGGGACTTGTACAGGACAACGCCGAGAGAAAGGGAGAAAATGTGGTGTACTGTGTCGCCCCTTGGCGACCACACTGGGAAATCTGATGTATTTTATTTTATTTTTTTACATGAAAAGTGATTTTTTTCAATAGCCTGCAAGTAATTAGAATAGAATAGAATAGAATAGAATAGAATAGAATAGAATAGAATAATCCTTTAATTGTGGAAAGGGGAAGGGGAAGGGGAAATTTGGTTGTAACAGCAGCCAAAAAGACAAATATACAAACAAACAGTACACAGGACACGGAATGGAAACATACACAATTTTTCTTACATATTTACATTAAGAACAATGGTTACTATAAACAGAGAGTACTGTACAGTTATTAAATTAAATAAAAATAATTACAGGTAAGAGCCAAACCAGGTTGTAGTGAGAATTGGTTAATTAACTAACTTATTGCAGTTACAGCATTGATGTAAACATCTATGTTTGTTGGGAGCAGTTCAGATTGTACAGTCTGACAGCTGCAGGGAGGAAGGACCTGCGGAAACGCTCCTTCATGCATCTAGGATGCAGCAGTCTGTCACTGAAGGAGCTCTGCAGTTCAGCAACATCTACATGCATGGGGTGGGAGACTCTGTCCATCAGAGATGTTATTTTGGCCAGAGTCCTTCTGTCTCCCACCACCTGCACTGGGTCCAGGGTGCATCCCAGAACAGAGCTGGCCTTCCTGATGAGTTTATCCAACCTCTTCCTCTCAGCTGCCGATAAACTGCTGCTCCAACATACCACACTGTAAAAAATGACAGATGCCACCACAGAGTCATAGAAGGTCTTTAAAAGCGCTCCCTGGACTCCAAATGACCTCAGCCGCCTCAGCAGGTAGAGTCTGCTCTGACCCTTCCTGTAAAGAGCATCAGTGTTGTGGCTCCAGTCCAGTTTATTATTCAGGTGAACACCCAGGTACCTATAAGAGTCCACTGTCTCAATGTCCACTCCCTGGATGTTCACCGGTGTCAGTGTGGTGGATCTGCGTCTCCGGAAGTCCACCACCAACTCCTTGGTTTTCCCGGCGTTGATCAGCAGGTGGTTCTGCTGACACCAGTCAACAAAGTCCAGAGTCCACTGTCTGTACTCTGAGTCGTCCTCACCTGTGATGAGGCCGACTATGGCAGAGTCGTCAGAGAACTTCTGTAGGTGGCAGTGTGGGGAGTTGATGGAGAAGTCTGCAGTGTAGAGGGTGAAGAGGAACGGTGCCAGCACAGTTCCCTGTGGGGCCCCCGTACTGCAGACCAGCGTGTCAGAGACACAGCCCTGTGACCTCACATACTGTGGACGTTCTGTGAGGTAGTCCAGTATCCACTGGGACATGTGGTGGTCCACTCCTGATAGCTCCAGCTTGTCCCTCAGAAGTCATGGCTGGATGGTGTTAAAAGCACTGGAGAAATCAAAGAACATGATCCTCACAGTGCTTCCAGGCTTTTCCAGGTGAGTCAGAGCTCGGTGCAGGAGGAGATTATCTTGAGTAAACTCATAAACAAAAACTTTGTATTGATGAGTTCATCAAAAAGTCCCTCCTCGCCCGTCAACTATGTGATTAATCATTAATCATCATTCGTCGTATTACACTTAAGTAAACTTCACTGTTCACACACTAAATTTAGACTTTGTGCAGTTGCTTTCTCACCTGTGTATTCCTTCTCACTGTTTTCATCACTCAGATGGTGTGCTATTTACTACTGTGCCATATACTAATCATCCTACACACTTGTAACTGGTAAAAATAACACGAGGCAGAAAAAAAGTTGCATTTAGCTCATGTTAGGGTTAAAAACAGTCATACACCTTGACACTTCAGAGGTCCAATGAGCAAGTCTGATATTTACCAGTACTTAGGTTGAGTAATCAAAGAGCAATCAGATTAAAGGCAGCACCCCCCCCAACCCCCCACCCCCACGTTTTATTTTGTTTCTCAGACGCACCTAACCTACAGTGTATGACCTCATAAGTGCTGACAAGGCCACATTTTCACGAGTAAACCTTGAGCACGAGTAACTGGTTGCATAATAACAGGTTGGTTTTTACATCCAATCAAAACAAGTCAGTCCTAAGATGGTAATAAAAGAAAGCTGCACTGAATCTTAAAGTGATGCTGATCTAATTTAAAAATGGAGTCCCTACTGAAGTGTCCAAAGTGTCCCGTATTTCCTTGCTCAGTATCCCACGGTGATTTGCTGTTATAGGCACCATTCGAAATCAAATAATGTCTTAAATCTAATTTTGTCATGAGAATTAGAGCTGTGGCAAAAAGCCAGAATTTAGTCAATACCTCTCCTGACTTCTTCTCAGCTATATACTTCATGTCAGTTTTATGACAGTTTGTCTGTCATGTAAGAAAAAATAAAATAGTATTGCCATTTTGCATGCTGTGAAAGTGCAGTCTCACATTAAGACTACATCCTGTGTCTCTGACTATAACACATTTGTAATTTATGACTGGATTTGGATCCTACTCAAAACACAGTTTTCATAGCCAAAACCTTCTGTTCCCACTAATCTCTTATGTGCAATATCCATCTGTTTTAACAGTTCAGTTGGCCCAAATCCACGGATGCTGATTCATTTATGCGTACCTCGTTCCACTGCACCTCCACACGTCTCTATTAATTCCTGCAATGTAAAGCGAAGCAGTTACCTGTAAACGCCTTTTGACACTCATCTCAGCAGGCCCAAACGACACTTTTTGTATTTATTTCAAGTGTGCAGTGAGAGTGAAAATAACACTGCACATGTATAGAGAGGCTCTTGAAGCATTGGATTTCCTGTCACAAGGGGGCAGAACATCCTTGGAAGAAATGCATATCCATTACTGATATGCCAAAAGCTTTAATGTGCCCTAAATGCTGCAGCAGATCAGATACAGTGCACCAAAAGTATCAGGATGGCCGCCTGCATCGTTCCCCTTCTGCAGCACAAAAGCTAAAATGCTTTTTGTCCTTTCTAATCCACCAAACTTTGCACCACCAATACAAAGTCCCATTCGCATGCATATTGTAAGAAACAGTGACTTGTATGTGTATGGATCATGGGCGCGGTCCCCGTAATCATGTGCAAATGCCTAACCTTCATCACCATAGCGTCAGGATGTGACAAATAAATAACCATCTGCTGACCTTTTCACCCACACTCCACCCCTCACCCACAACTACCCCGTCTTATTCATCATACACAATTTTTTTTCTACCTCAACAAACTAATTTAATTAGAAGACAGCTAGATGAATAACTGCAAGCATGTGCTTATTTTTAAACATACACATTAAAAGTTCAATCCGTTTTAATGCTGCGGACTCACGGGTAATTGGAAAGAGCTGATGTGCGTGTTCACACTGCTACACTTGGTATTATTAGATTTCCCAGTTGGACATCATTCAACATAAAGTTCATTATATAACTTTCAAAAACAACATTACATGTCTAAGGGGGGAGGAGGCAGCGTTTAATGTTGCTGAAGAAGTGCAAAATTATTGGAATGGTTTGTCTTTCATACCCCACTCCTCCTAATCCCGAGGCAAACTTGATTTATTAATCAGGACTGAGTCACACATGTCACCACTCTATCTGCTCCTGCTATAACCAGGATGTCTTCCATTTTAGAGACACTCCCCTCATATTCTCACCAGTGACACTGTATCGTTGACTACTGAGGGGCCTGCAGCTGAGCAGAGCTATAGTTACCATGCTGATGAAACTGGATGTTTATTTTGGCAGAAAGGCGCCCCGTGTTTAAGTACACCTGACCGGAGGTGGTGATGTACGTGATGAACCAGCGGCTCCTGTGCTATGTTTGCAATTCACTGACCTCAAGGCCAAGTGAGACTTTTAGTCTTATGAAATATAGATTGCATATGATGGAAATGAGCATCTTTGATCCTTCAAGGAGAGAATGTATTCATCAAAATGCAGAAATGTATTAGCTTGGTGTCATAGATGTAGATATGGTGCTTTTCCCCCTGCTGTTAAAATATCCACAGTGGAAAAGGCTGGTTTGAAGAGGGTATGAAAGTTGGGTAGTGGATTGCAGAGAATTACAGATAGTTAATGGCTGGATATTAAAATTAGCTCTTACACGTGTTTCTGGAATAAAAAGCAGAATCAGAATAGTTTAATAATCCCCTATGGTTGCACAGCCAGCACCATTCATCACCATTCTACAACCATGCTTAACAGCTGGTATGAGGTGTTTCTGCTGATATGCTGTGTTCGGGTTTTCTCTAAATGCAGTGCTGTGTGATATACCCAAACAGCTCCACTCTGGTCTCATGTATCCGAAGGACATTGTTCCAGAAGTCTTTTTTGTTTTATTCAGGTGCAACTTTGCAAACCTAAGCCGTGCTGTCATGTTCTTGTTAAAGAGAAAAGAGGCTTCCATCCAGACAAGTCATGCAGTACTTGTTGAGTGTGTTTCTAACTGCACTGTCATGAACTTTCACATTTAGCATGCTAACAGAGTCAGAGATGTAGCTCTTGAGTTAATTGCAGTTTCCCTGAGCACTGCACAATGTGACCTTGAGGTGAATTTGTTGGGACGTCCAATCCTGGAAAGTTTGGCAACTGTCTTGAATGTTTTCCATTTGTGAACAGTCTTTCCCTCCGCAGGATGACAGCCCTCTCTGGCAGAAGGAAGCCTTTCTGTCAGAAAAGCTTTTAAGTCTTCCAAAACAAACTCCTTGCATTCTGAAAAAAGAAATGTTGTGAAGGGAAACATCTACCACTACCACATGAGATGTTTTGTATCTGGTTTTGGAAAGCTATATACATCACAGTGACATGGCTGATCAGCTGGAATGATGGCGTTAGAGCCACATTAATATGATTCCTTAGGGGAAAAAACACAAATACACAAATCTTTACATACACACCAAACCAGCTCCCATCTGCAGTTTCTTATTTATCATACAGACATGAAAGAGGTACCAGTTCTGTCATCTCCCAGGAACAACAAGGCTGACTGTTGTAGTAACCACAAGTTACATTTAGACTGTATAAACGTCTACACCTGGATAAGTTCATTCTTACACAAACATTGATTTTTGACCAGCATTTTGCAGAATTAAATGTTTAACTGCACCTCTAATGTGTCTTGGTGTCAGGTTTGTTTCGCTTACCTGGTGTATCTCTCTGATGAATTCATTTCCTGTCTTTGTTTGCTTCCCACCTTTTGTGTTTGCTCCATCCATCCTGGGTTCCTTGAATTGAATTTTTTGCTTTCCTTCATTGATTCCTTTTCCTGTTATTGGATTTTTAAAAAATGGCTTGTGTTAGATTACCTGTCCATTGTTTTCAACAGCGTCTTGTTTTCTTTTTGTTTGTCTCCTGGGTCAAGTGCTGTCAAATGTTTGCTGCTTTTTTTTTTAGACAGAACATTTTTTTAAAAGCTCCAGTGATTCTTTGAAGACTGCAGAAATGTAACTGTAGTCAAGCAAGGAAAAGCAAGCAAAAAGAAATGAATATTCATGTCATAATACCTAACTGTAGACGTTGGCAATACAAAAAAAGGAAAAAAGAAAAGAAAGAAAAACAGCTGGAGGAACATAATAAGGTTGATTCCCAGGTTAGTAAGATTACTGAGAATCAAAAGAACATGTTACAGAGTTTCTCAGAAGATGAGCAGAGGTTCGGCTGGTATCTGCTAAAAACAGTGACTCGTGTTCTCATAAAATTGCTATCGCCTTGTCATCTACAGTACATAACATCATCCAAAATTACAGTGAAACTAGAGTAATCTCAGTGTCATCACAGGCACAAGACTGAAAATCAGCATGGATGCCTGTGATGACACTGCATGATTCTGTCATGGAAACCACTGCCCAGATGTTTGTTGTGTTATTAGATTTTAAGATTTTATTATTAAAATATTACATTCTACATTTTAAAATTTAATTAAATGAAACATTTGATGTTTTCTATATTCAGTTGTGAATAAAATTTGGCCTTATAAGATTTGCAAATGATTGAATTTGGTTTTGTTTGCATGTCACGTACTTTTTTGGAGTTGGTTGTAAAAAGGTTTCATCAAAATACTATGAATTAGAACTGTTCAGTTGAAGTATTGTTTTAATTTGATTGTGTTAACATAATTATACAAAAGAACACTCAATTTTATGTTTGTTTGCATCCTTTTTTGAAACATTCATCTCATTTAAAAGAATTGACCTCAAACGGCCTACAAACAAAACAGGGTTATACAACATCCAGTGAATCACTTTCAGTCATTCTACAACGCCTCAAACATGAACTACTGTGTAAGAAAAATCACTACAAAGACACAGATAACAAAGCAATGGCAAAAGATTCAACCTGTGTTTAGATTATTTGTAGCACAAAAAAATAAACATTGAAATGGACACAGACGGTTGTTGTTTTTTTGTTTAAATTTAAAGATGAGAGAATAAAGGTGGGGGAAAGCTAAAGGATCAGAAATAATCCATGGCTGATTGTTGTTTGCTTCTTTGGCTTCTTTGGATCATTTGTAAAGTTTCTGTGTTGGATTGTTCGAAGCCAACAACAACTGCTGTTCAAACAAAGGAAAAAGACACGCCACACTACTAGAATTTCAAACTCAATACCCAGTAAAATACTCAACACTCAATATTATTTTCAATATTGCTGTCAGGCAGGAGGGAAAGAGGAAGAGCACAGAGAGGATTCATGGATCCAGTGAAGGTGGACATGCAGAGGGTTGGTGTGACAGAGGTGGATGCTAGAGACAGGGTGAGATGGAGGCAGATCAGTTGAGGCAACCCCTAAAGGGAGGTCAAGAAGGAAAAAAGAAGGAAAGGAGCCTACATTTTTTGTTTAAATCACATAAGCAATAGTCAGTTGTTGTTTGCCGGTATCTGAGTCAGCAGATCCTTGAAACAAACTATATTTAATTCAGGTAATGTTCCTTGTTTGTAACAGTTAATAAGATCAGAACCAATAATGGTAAATGTCAACTTTCAATTCTACCTCTGATTTGTCTCAGCTGATATCAATTCAGGCTTTAATAAAAGAACAGACACTAATATTTTTATATTTATATCATCTCAGACATAAACCATACAACAGAGTCCTTTAACAATTTGATATAACACCGGATTTAATTATGCTCTCAGGAGTCAGAATTACCAAGAATAATCATTCTGTGTTGTCTTTTATCAGTTGCCAAAATAGAATTGGTTGAAGCAAAAAGATGCCAAAAGTTATTTGTTATCATAAAAACTCATTTTTTAAAAAGGACTTCCATGATTCAGCTGACTCTGTGTTAGGAATGATCCCAGAAATAAGATTTGTGGAAACTAGAGATGCTGTTATCTTGGGGTGTTCCGATTTCTGATTTCTATCTAAGTGTGACTGGCAGGTTTTCTTTCTAAGAACTATAGCTGACAGCATATACAAGCAAACATCATCGGTCCTTCAGTGCAAAATGTAAAATTTAATTTAATAATGCTGGATTCTGGTTCCTGGGCGGTCAATCCGTGCATCTCTAATAGAAGCATCTAAACGGTATAATTCCCTTAGCATGATCTATCACTAATGCATTTGCTTAAGTCCTAAACAAGACGTAAACTCTGTGCTGTTTACTACCACATTTCTTCAGTAATTTTGCATTAGGAAGGTTCTCAGACTGCTGTGCCACACAGGATAATGTGCATAACCTGTTTAAAGAAAACCGTGAAATTTCTCAAAAACTGTTTTTTAGACTTTTGAAAGACATCCTTTCAGAGACGAGAAAATTACTCAGAGGACATTCACATGACTGGACTGGCACCACTAGGTCATTCGAAGCAGCTGATCTCACTTCACTGAAAGCACCCCGAGAAGAAAAATCATCAAATTGTAGTTTCAATTATTTAATTTTTAAATATTAGGAACCTTAAAATATATTGAAGATTGAAGAGAATTCAAGTTAAAGTGAGAGTGTGCTGTCTTTTCACCATTCACAGCTGAGCAGGTCAGTCAATGAGTCTGTGTCCTAATCAAATATCTCAAATAAAAACAGAAAACAGCTCAAGCAGATGGTTTTCCCTCATCATGAGAAAATACTCAACTAAAACATAACAAACAAACAAAAAAAGCGTTCACCCACTGGAGAGTCACAAAAAACAATATTAGATAGCACAATACAAAAACTGCTGTCTTCACTGCGCTGACTGATAACAGGAGTGTGAACCGTGAAATCCCCAAGATGCAAAGTAAAAAATAAAATAAAAAAATAAAATAAAATACAATAATATAAAATAATAAAACACTGTAAACTGAGACACAGTGCTGCATAATTATATCTTTACAGGTTGAACGACCTGCATCAACTGGAATGCATGATTACAACGATACATGCAGAGTGCACTTATAGATGATATTATTTGGCAAAGTGCTTTGATGAACTCACAGTTGAGGTCATTAGCTGTTACTGTAGTGCATAATATCATTGACACATTTATTTCATTTGTTTTGCAGTTTTCAGGTGAGGACCTGCTTTAAACCTACGGCCCAAAATCTGCTCCAAAACCAGTGCCATGCTAGTTACTGTGATTGCTGCAAGGGCTTGCTTGCGGGGGTTTTTTTTTTCCATTACCAAAATGTATGCCTTGGTTTTACTCGTAGCTGTGCATCAGTCATTGATGGGGTACAGTGAAATTTCTGGACTGGCTAATGCCGGCCAAAACTACTGCTAAACTGAAAAAGTTGTCCAAACAGCACAAACAGCCACCTTTTTGTTATTCTACAAAGAGGTTTTCCTCAGGAAGTCATAAATAATACCAGCAGCTCTGTATTGAAGTCTGTCGTGGTCCCAAGGTTTTAAACTGTTGTAGTTTTGAGGAGTGATTTATATTCAAGCTTTACCTAATTTTTTGTTAATTGTGTCATTTTCTATTTCCTTATGCTTCTACGTTTTGTTACCTGTTCACCTTTAGATTTTGCTTCCCTTTCCTGTCTGTTCTATCCTAGACTTGTATCTGTGTTGTAATCCTTCAGTCTGTTCTCTGTATTTTTGTCTTTCTTGTTCCACAGTTTAGTTGTTTGAAGTTAATCTTTTATTCTCATTCACTTGTGGCTCTCTTCCTGTTTTATTTTGGATGTTTTTAACCCTCTGGTTCTCTGTCAGGCTTCACTTCCTCTTGTGTTAGTTGCCCACAGCTGTGTGCTCACCTGCTTTCTTTCCACTCATTATATTGTGAGTATATATATTGTCTGTGTCTCTCCTTGTCCTTTGTTATGCTGCCTCTCATAGTTACCCAGCAACTATCTTGGATTTTGCTTTCTGTTAAGAAGCAGGATTGAAGCTGATGTTGATTTAGTTCATTCCTGGTTCCCAAGTCTAGCATCTGGGTTCACATTCTGCCTGTCACACAGCTAACAAAGTGTCCATATTGGACACGCAAAAGGCTTCAGATGTGGAAGATTCTAATCTGGAGAAATATTCTCACCGTGCAGCTACATGAAGTACTCTGTGTCTGTAAAAGCACCTGCAGGGGCCAAAATGATGCCCACTCACTGGCGATGAATGCCTCTGTGCTCTATGTTATTACTGCAGTTTAACGGTAACCAGAGACCTGGTTTATTAAAGACAGGCTAATGTGTCCCCACATGCATGTCTGTCAGCTATTGTCTAGAAAAGCTCAGGGCTGTAGTGCATGTGTCGAAATGGCTCATGACAGTGTGGCAGGGAGCCAGTACCCTGGTGAACAGCTTAAAATATAATTCAGCCATCACTTTTTTTATTTACAGCTGTGCATTTTTACATAGTGGTCAAGATGCCTTCTTTGAAAAAGATCTGTCATCATGTTGTTGAAACATCTCTATCGGAACAATGAGATTACTTATAGCTTAAGAAAGAAAAATACCCAGGACAGTCACACCAACAGCCTGTAAAATAAAAATCAACAGCAGAACCAAGTGGGAACTTTTAGGCACAGCTGGCCCTCAGCTGCTGCCACCACACCACCAATCCCAATCTTCTTTTTGTTTCCCACCTACACATTGGATCTATATTGAAGGCAGGGAGGGCTTGGCATTGCATGCCAGAGTGCCAACATATCAGCTGCCTGCAAGAGACAGAATTAGTAAGAAAAATGCAGAGACAGGGGTCCAGCTTTTTACTCAGTGAGTCTGCAGCAATCTCATAGAGTAACATGACAGAAAAACAGAAATCTTTGTCCATGAAATTTGTTGGAGAAAGTCTGAAATATAGGGTGACAGAAGCAAAGTAAGGGTTAAAGCACACAGAGCAGAGTCTGATTGGTGAGAGAGAAAATCACCAAGCTGAGCAATAAAGACAGTCTGACAGTGTGGGAAAATTGAAGTGATTAAAAGAATGAATTAGCAGCCCCAACACTCAAGAATGCAGGCAGATGAGTGAATACAGATCTTCCTTCTTGAACATGTGATTTTCAAACTTTATCTGATTGAAGTGCAGACTTTCAGCTTTAATGCAAAGGGCTTTTGCAAAAAAACACAATATACAGTATGCATCCTTTTAGAAGTTATAGGCGTTTTATACAAGTATTAGTGATTTACAGTGCAAATAGATAAAAATAAGTGCAAAAGCGACTCAAGAGTTTCTCATGGCAAACAACAGGATATTCTTCAAGGGCCAAGTTAATCACCTGATCTTAATCCAACTGGACATACCTTTCAGTGATTAGATGCAACATGAATGCAGAAACCCCCAAAAGTGGCAACAAGTGAGGAATTACAGAATTTTATATTGTGAGTCTTTAATTTCAGATTTGGAAGGAATTTTCTACCATGTGATAAATATAATTGTTTATATTTAGAGATGTAATTATGTTAGTTAGTTCGTTTACTTCGGAGTCTCTGAAAATGTTTGTAATTCATAAAGAGCCAGTGCAAAAGTTTTGATTGTTTGTACTGAGGAAAAACTACAAAAATTGTGTCTTTGTTGAAAAAATGATGGGCCTAATTGTATTCATGCTTTCCTTACAAAATGTTTAATATCAAATGTGCATGGGCAAGGGACATGTGCCCCAAACATGTCACATCTAGCAAATTACAGAGGAAAGCAGATGATCATAGAAATTCGTCCATGTCATTTCATACAGTAGAAGTATGAAACAAAGAGAAAACATCAGCATCTAAATAAGGTGTCAGGTCGCTGCTAGGTTTGAAACATCCCACCAATCCCAACAGAGATTTACCCGTCTGGGAACATAACTCCAGGCTAAATGACTGAGGATTTGCCCCGTCGTATATATAGAAGCATGTCAGTACAATGGCACAGAATGAAGAAAGCATGTGAAAAACATGTGCAGAAGGTTTTTAATCAGCGTTTCAAACTGAGTGTCTGATGACAAGGAAAACTACTATAGTTTCCTAGCTTAAATCATAAAATTGTAATATATATATATATATATATATATATATATATATATATACTGCGATAACAGTGATTGTGCCTCATGTGAGCATTAATCCTGTTATTCACTTAAAGAAAATAAGAATAAATTCTTTACCTAATTTTGTTTACTTAATTTTGTAAAAAAAACAAAAAAAACACCCACGCTGTCATCATTATGCACTTAGACCTTATTCTTAGAATGTTCACAAGATATAAAGTACCTATTCAGCCAAAACAGTGTGCTTTTGACAATTCGATTATTGTCTATTATTATCTGTTATTGTGCACTTATTCTGGTATTTAGCAATAGGAGAGAATTACAAAGTTTAAAAAAATAAATAATAATAAATAAATATCCTTTGCAGGACCAGGTGGTACAAGTAATGCAACCTCAGATAAACAATAAATACTGCAGTGTGTACTTTAATAAATAAATAAGTTCTTCCTGTTTCCCTCCTTAAGAGGGGCAAAAATAGCAGCTAGGTGCTGATAATCAAATTCACTTGAATTACTGGTCATCAGGACATGTGAGCTCCCCTGTAAAAGCAGAGGTTTTGTTAGCATTCATGTGGCCATTAACACAATGCCATGTGCACATCAATCTGGGAGAGATCAAGAGTTGTAAGGCCATTTCAAAACATTTTGAAGTCTAACATTCAAGAGTGAGAAGCTGGGAAACATTCAAGAGAGCTGCCAATCCTCCCAGGAGTGGACATCACAATAAATTCACCCCAAGGTCGGACTGTGCAATGCTCAAAGAAACTCTACCCAAGAGCTACATCTCAGACTCTACAGGCCTCAGTTAGTATGTTAAATGTTAACGTTTATGATGGTACAAAAAAGATTGCACAACGAGTGACTATGTTAACTGTAGAGCAAAGGAAAAGATGCTGTTATAGAGCCGCATGTCTGTGTACTGCGGATGTTGGAGTGATTAATGGGTTAATAAAAAACTGGACAAAAGAAGACTTTTTATGTATGCAAGAATTAAGTGTTTATATCTGACACATCTCTTGCGCTAGTTTGCTCCTATGGTTCATATCAGATTGTTGGGATATTTAGGATGGAGAACTTGATTAAATGTGTTTCACACTTAGTTTTTTGTCTCTAATGAGATAAAAATGAGTTAATAAGTCAGCTTTAGCAGTGGATTTGTTTGCATTCTCAGACTATCCATAAGCTCATTGAGTTTCCTGCCTTCATGCTAAACTAAGCCAACTGGTCAACTTTATCACACTTGTCATCTAAAATCAAATGAACACTATCATCATCTTAAGCAAACAGTTGCTGCCCTATTCCCACAGCGGGAGCCCAAAATGAATCCATCCGTCTTTATCAGTTCTAACTGCTCATCTGAGACCTTCGTTGTGACGCTACTTTAAAGTCAGTTGCTGGGATCCATTTCATCAAGTTTGAGAGGGAGTGCAGTGAAGTTCTTCCAAAGGATCATATTGGATCTTGGATGACCCAGAGAAATTCCAGTCCAGTTGGTTGCTCTGGCACTAATGATTAACAGTCCACTAGTGACGATGGGGAGTGCCTGGTTTGACCTTTCCACATGGCTGTATTTGCAGCAGACGTAAGTACCAGGCTTTACCATCACGATAGCCTTGCTGTGCCCAGACAGCTGCACCTTTATCCCCTTGGCCTCAGCAGCTGAGGTGGAGGCCTCAGTCCAGAGAGTGCAGGGAGAGGGAGGTTTCAGCTAAATGCTGGAAAGAAGGAGCAAATACTGAGGGCACGTTAGGGCAGTCTTGGGCATCCTATCAACTGGTCATATTTATTATATGCACAGTTATATATTTTATTGGACCTCATGTCTCCAATTAAGTGAACTGAACTGAACTGAATTGATTGTTTCCCATGCCTGAATACTAAAGCATTATAAAATAGAATCAGTTTAATTTACACACGAGCAGCAAAGAACATATCATTTTCAGTTATGCTCATGTTTCATGGTTAAATCCCTTTAGTTCCCTCAAACACCACCTTTTAAAAAAAAATAAAAAGATGCCACATGTCTATTACAGTGACAATAATCAAATTTTTCCCAGTCTTTCTTCCGATGTAGTACAATATGATCTTCTGTCTGACAAACTGCCTTCTGACTTCAATTTAACAGTACTAGTCCAAATAACATAACCTCCTGTTTGTCTCTGCTTCCCATTTCAAACATGTCTGGCATACATAAAACACTGCTACTGTTTACTACAGTCAAAAGAATGAAAAATTACTGCTAAAATTTTAAATAATTGGTGGGAGAAACAGCAATTTCCACAAGCATATCTAGAACATGTAAACTCAGGTTAGAGCTCTCAGGATGCATCAGAGCCATCGTTCTTATTAAATGATTAATCTGCATTTAATAGGTTTGGAGGCTCAATTCCTTGTTGTGTTACTGAAGCTGTTCTTAATCCGTTTTTAGGGGGTGGCGGGATGCACTTTTACACTGGGGGAGGACACTGGGATTGGGGTTAGCCACCACCATGAAGTAGGTGGGGGGTGCTATGTTTGCAAATGTTTAAGTAGGTGTGACTTCTATGCTAGAGGAATTCCTGTTTGTATAAAAATTGGTCATTTTTAACCTGTTGCTAGTAGTTTGCTGGGGATGTAAAATCTTTATTTAATTATTAAAATATTGATAAAATGTTGGTGTCATGAAAATAACACAATAGAGTGCTTTTTTAAGGTGCTGTAGGTGCACAAAGGTTAAAAACAGGTCATTTTAGCCCATTGCTTGGCAGCTGCTAACTAACGTGATCACGTCAGGTCACCTGTGAGTGATTGAATTAGTATGGTTGATCAATTTCTATAAGTAGTAAAAAGGCAAAAGTGATATAAACCAGGCTGTTGTTTATATCCCAGTTGAACTGGTTGCCACAGCTACAAGAAATTGGGATTTGCTTCCAAACGTTAAGCTAAATGCTAAATGTACTGGTTTTCTAATCAATTTGAGCACTCAAACAGCTTTTTTCCTACAAACTTGGTTCACCCATTCATTCATGCTTAAGCACTTTTAACCGATTGTTCACAAACACACACAAACACTCTGTTGGATGCATCAGATGTAAACAATCCGCTCTATCTCCTGATCCTAAAGCTACGACACAAACTGTTTCACCTTAGTATTAATACACCGGTATACTTCCTAAAATCTACCAGTCACTGGTCAGCACTAAAGTATTGTACTTGAAGTACTGATGACTGAGGCAGAAGTGGTGAGGATGATTTCAATGAAAAATTAATGAATCGCATGACTTACATGAGGGCTAAATTTAATGGGAAACCCTCAAATTGTTGTTGACATAACCACAATGTCATCCCCTTGGTGCTGCAAAGGACAAGTTTTGCACAAAGTCATTACAGCAAATCATTAATATTGTTTTAAAAGAGTATCTCATGAGACAAATCCCTGTTAACTGAAGTGATGGGATAGCCAGCGATATGGCTGAACCCAACTGTGATAAACATGGTGGCTAAAACCATAGAGACAACACCCTCATAAACTGATTTAACACTTTGTTAAGCACCAAACTCTTTATGCCGTGCTAAAAATAGAACACTAGAATCTTAGTGGAGCATTGCTGACGCATTTTCTCACTGGAGAGTGTCCAGGGACCACAGGGTCAGGAAAACCTGCCTCAGAGAGAAAGGGAGACGTCGAATGACAGAAGAAAGAGTGGGGAAGCGCCTGGGGGTGCGGGTGGGGGTGACGGAGGGGGCCGCGGTGTGGATTAGAGAGCATCAGAAAATAGTGCTAAAAATTTCTGAGAAAACAAGTGGGTGTCTGTCATCAGCAAGTCTGGATATTGTAGCCAACAAATGGGAGGGCTGGGAATGAATGTGGAGTCCCCCTGTGAGGGGAAATATGGGGAGGCAGGAACGGATGAGACATTTGAGTAGCAACAAATCTCACAGGACAAAAATCTTTGACATTTGACCCTTGGCATCTTTCTATCATATATAGAAGGCTGCAGGAATATTGTGTCATTACTCAATAGTATGCATATGCATTAGAGTGCAATGTTGTGGTAATGATGGATAACTGCAACAGAAAGAAAACAAACAATAGCAAGGAAAGATGAATAACTCTCTCCAAGGAGTGGAAAAGGGAGGAATGATATGATATGACTGTTCTGGGGAGAAGCAAAAATAATGAAAGAAGAGAGTGAAGCACGAGTGAGTGAACACGTGAATCACACTTCTGAGTGACCTTAAAAGGCCACATGGTTGAGCTGGGGACAAAATGAGCGAGTGAAATGGGGCCTCGGGTTTATCTCTGTGAAGCTCTGCTGTATTTATAGATCATCTCAAAAAAGAATCCCTGCCCCTTTGTAACCCCCCCCTCCCCCCACATCTATCATCCCTCCCCCATTTTCAATTAGCCCCTGATGGGTGGAGTAAAGCAATCAGGAGTAAGTACAGCTCACCCGGAGCCTGCTCCCTCAGTCTGCCACAGACTCCACACAGGCACACACTCCTCAGACAGGAAGGTAAGAACCAACTCTGTTCAACTGCTCCACTCTCCATGTATTCACTTGTCCATTCTTCCACCTATCCATTCTCCTCACTGGTTTTCATTCACCATGTCTTCCATTCTCCACCACACTGGCATCCTCCTATCTGCCTCCCCACCCACCTTCTCTTGTTCTCCCTTCTTCCACCTGCAGAGCATTGTCACTATTTAACTACCTCTTCCATCACCTCACTTTCCTTTCGGCCTGTTTCATGCAGACTGGATTCCTTATTTAGTAAAAAGCTCTTCCTTAAATCATCCAGTGATGGGTAGGCTAGTTATCTTGAACCTTTTCTGCTCCCTTCTCTTTAAAACGTAAACCTAACTTTACTACTATAAAACCAGCCACTTCCTAATAACTTCTGTTGCTTTTTATGGCTTTACAGTATTTTGGTGTTTTTAGATCACACTTTTTCTAAACTGTACAAAAACTGTGCTCTCTCTCATAGAAATACAAATGATTGATGCAGGGTTCAGATTTTTAATTGGGTTTGCCTGAAGGGGGATCAGCAAATCAGATTAGATCAAGTTAAGATCAAATTAATGTTTAATTCTGTGTAACACTTAGTTCCATTGTCCACTTACAAGGTTGCTATGTGACTGAAAAGGATATCCTTCAGGACTGTTAGGTCAGGAGAGTAGAACACTAAAGTGGGCTAGCATCTGTGAAGATGAGTAAAAGGCTGCGATTTTAAGCTTTTCTCCATCTTTTTTGGCGTTATGATGCAATCGCACAATTCCTTTTTGCAGTTTCACTCTAACTAAACGTTCTTAGACCCAAATATAAATGTTCCAGTGCATGCAGATAATGCCATACATGCAGAGATCTTATTAAAATACTATAAAATAAGCAGTTCTCTACAAGACACCATGTTTAGACACAAGAACCTTTTAATAGTTCACTTTTCTGTAAACTGGCTGTAGCTCAGGTTGACTCCCAGATGGGGAGCATCAAAGAGACCCCAGAAGCTGGGAAACAGCTGCATGGCATGTCTGAATGGCTGGAGCTTTTATTTGCGGCAGTTCAGATTAGCCTTTTTTTATTTTTAGGAGTCAGATAAATCCTTATATAAGCTAGGTGAGTCATGGTGGGAGTGATAAACAATGAGGGAATGTGGGAGGGCGCTGAGAATGCTTAGAGCAGAAAGGACGGGCAGATTAAACATCTCAGCTTCAGCAAGATAAAAGAAACTAACCTTTTGAGTGTGGGGAGCATCGCAAATCACTCACGGACCACTTAGGTGGGAATCTACGGTGATCAAAAATAGATCAAAGGGAAGAACAATAAGATTATGGGGATGACAACAGAGAGCAGCTCAATTCAAACCAGAAATATGAATTTAAGCTTGGGGTTTCTGGAGGGGTTTTTTGCAGGGTTTTTTGTGTCTTGATCTGCTTTATTTGGTGAGAGCTTGGGTAGTATTTAATTCTGTCTTGGAGAATGGAACTTCATCAACCCTTTTTTTTGCCATGCATCTTCTCTGTTACCCACAAAGAAATACTCAAATAAATCGCTTATGTTATCCTCGTTTAACCAAGAGTAGCTGTATAGGCACAGGTGGGATAGCCAAGAGCTCAACAGGCAGACCACAAACAGCTGCAGATTGTGAACAGTCATTATTACGAGTGTCGTTTAAACCCACTTATGCACGGACGCGCGCACACAGTGACAAGGGATACTGCGATCTGGCGCTGACAGCTGGAGGTGAGGTGATAAATGGGTCGGCGTATAATGGCGTAGTGTGTGCTGGTATGCAACGGGGCAAAAGTTGACTGTCTCTAAGCAGGACTGATAGGAGTTATTTATATCCGCCTCATCGCTCACCTTCTCATCTGTCACAAAATGAAGGACGCCTGAGAGATGGGAGAGGAAGATGAAAGAGGGAAATGCATGGAAAAACTCCCCAACTTGTAAAGTGACAGGTCTACTAATGCGTCCTAGAAAACGCTATTTGTTTGAAGTTTGATTTCTAAGAAATGGCTCTCTGATGATTGCCAGCATCGCTCCAAGGATTAATTGGAGCAGGGAAGCAAAATGGCAAAAGTTTCTATGGTACTTAATATAAGCGTTCATATCCTGTATATATAATATTACCCTTAGGCTCTTTTGTTTCTTTCTCTCTCAGCTGAGCAGTGCTAGGTCAAAATGACAGAACGCTACGACTGCCACTACTGCAAAGAGTCCCTGTTTGGGAAGAAGTATGTTCTGCGAGAGGAAAATCCCTACTGTGTGAAATGTTATGAAAGCCTGTACTCCAACACCTGTGAGGAGTGCAAGAAGCCTATTGGCTGTAACACCAGGGTAAGAGATATAAAATGAAGAAATGCATACATACAAGAACAAGTAGAGAACAAGAACAAGAGTACTGCTCTTTCTGCAGGATCTTTCCTACAAGGACCGTCACTGGCATGAGGAATGCTTTAAGTGCTTCCAGTGCAAGCGCTCCCTGGTGGACAAGCCCTTCTCTACCAAGGACGAGCAGCTCCTTTGCACCGAGTGCTACTCCAACGAGTATTCCTCCAAGTGCCATGAGTGCAAGAAAACCATCATGCCAGGTAGGAAGAAAACTGAAATAGATCAGCAGAGTAGCTAGAAAAATTAAAACCTTAATTTGTCACTCAATTTTAAATTGGATCATTGCATAAATAAAAAGTCTTCTGTCTCACTATATAGACTGGTTGGTGCAGATTATATTATATCAAAGTTGTAATGAGAATAAAATCTACTATTGTAGGCTGAGTTATAGCTGACTTTCTATGCTGGAAAAACAGAGCTGTAGCCCGGAGGGTGGGAAAGCACCTCAGAGGTCTGAAGGTTGCCTGTTCAGTTCAGGATCTCTACAAAAATAAGGATAATGTGGAGTAACTTAACTAAAGCTAAAATTGAATTAAACCAAGTAATAGAACTAGATTGAGAAGTTCGAAACAGTACTGATATTGTTTGTGCTAGGTTACCTTTTTTTTCATTTGATTAGCTGGGCACGATACATGTCCATTAATCCTGTTTGCCCACATTGCTGTAGTACAGTTATAATAATATAGGGTATAAACACATTAATAGGTAGAAATAAAGTAACATCTAATTACTAAGTATTTGTATCCTATTCCTATACACTTCAACCTGAGCAGTGATTGGTATGGAGCGACATGCGGCACATACTATAGAATAAAACCATACCTTGTTAGGCCTTTGGAGTACTAGAACATGTATACTATGTTGACCCAAAATTGAATTTAATCATTAGTTGTAAACATACTATTTTCTGAAGGCTCCAGAAAGATGGAGCACAAGGGGAACAGCTGGCACGAGACCTGTTTCACCTGCAAGCGATGCCAGCAGCCTATTGGCACCAAGAGCTTCATCCCCAAGGACAACCAGAACTTCTGTGTGCCCTGCTATGAGAAGCAGTTTGCCATGCATTGTGTGCACTGCAAGAAGGTAGCACATCCACTGCTACATACAATGATATCGAGTAAAATGTACTTTCAAAGTAGCTCTCCATTAGTTCCATTTTCACACTACATGTTATTGTTGCATGTGTAACGGCACTAAAGTGTGGCAGTAACCCGGTTCCCTCTAAATAGCCCATCACCACTGGCGGGGTGACCTACCGTGACCAGCCCTGGCACAAGGACTGCTTCCTTTGCACTAGCTGCAAGCAGCAGCTGTCTGGACAGAGGTTTACCTCCAGAGACGACTTTGCCTACTGCCTCAACTGCTTCTGCAACCTTTATGCTAAGAAGTGTGCCTCATGCACCACCCCCATTAGCGGTAATCTTTGGGTTACTGGGTTAACAGAACCTAATAAGGCTCATTTATAACAGGTTTGTCAGTTGTATTGACTTCAACTTGATATTCTCAGGTCTTGGGGGCAGCAAGTATATCTCCTTTGAGGAGCGTCAGTGGCACAATGACTGCTTCAACTGTAAGAAGTGCTCCGTGTCCCTGGTTGGCCGTGGCTTTCTCACCGAACGCGACGATATCCTGTGCCCAGAGTGCGGCAAAGACATCTAATTCAGCCCGAGTGATGACCGTTACATCTGACGGGATGACCGCGTTATGATCAGGGAACGATGCAGAGTTGATAAATTCTATTTGAGCACAGTGCATGACACCTATAACATCGTTACTACAAAGCAATACTATGAATGTACATGAAATACAAGCTACTAACAGTGTTCTTTGAGATACGAGAGTTCATTTAAGTTAAATGTTCACTATTTGAGGAAAGAAAAAGTAATTACTAATCAATAAATGTAGGCATGAATCTGCTGTATTGTGCTCATGAAGAGAAAATGTTTCCAAGTAGATACTGTAGGAAGAATTCTGAGGAAAATCTACAATATTACTGCACACTATCAGCTTTGCAGAATAATAGTAATTACTGCTTTGTGCATGTAATTAGAGTTTTTGTGACGTTTAACCACTTAAATATTAAAAATGCATATTTATTCGTATAAAGGAATAAATATGAATACATTGCATGAAAGATGAAAAATATAAATAAATAAATTCTGCATGAAATAAGATGATTTCAGGATTTCTAAACAAAACAAAAAAACAAAACAAAAAAAACAAAAAAGATTAAAAATGGCAAAGTCAAAATGTTTTTATTGGTAACTTACAAAAAGAAAAGATTAAAAATGTTCCAGAAAAGCACTACAGATTGCTCGGTGGAAGATTTTTATCATTTCATTCAGTTTTACTCTAATGTCCAGTTGAACACCATGTCAAACATGACACATAAAGCCCGTAAAATTTCTTACATAATTAAATCAATAAACATCCTTTTTTTTTTTTTTTTTTTTAAATTTAATTTGTTATTTTATAACACTTTTGTACAAACACTGATTCAAAGCACATTATCCGGTGTGTTTTAATGAACTCCACATCAGTAACTGCAAAGTCAATTCTCCTTTTCTCCAGTAAATAGACTTCAAAAGTTCTGCATTCTTGGTTTTGCCCAAGCTCGTTTTATGTGTCTGAATTATTAAAAACTGGTATTCAATTGCAACCCGGTTTCTTAAAAGTTGGAAAACTGTAAAATGTTAATACAATTTGCAAGACATATCAACGATTGAAAAACAGGTTGTTGTGTTTTTAAGTGGTATGTTTAACACTGTGTCGCTCACCACAGGTAAGTGTTTGGAAAATGAGGAGGTAAATTCTTGTAGTTCTCAAAGTCTTGCTTGGGTTGAGATTTCAGGTCTTCTTTGGTCATATTTTTGGACGTTTTTCCTACTAAGCTACACTGTTGGCTTAGCAATGTTGGCTAAAATACGCAAGAGGCCTCCACAGAAAAGTCTTCTGGATGCAAGTATGTGATGCTGTATTGTTTAGCATTATTGATGCCTTTACAGATGTTGCTCAGTCTATGTTCACTAACGTAAGCCTATGCCAGCACAGTTGCTGCCTTTGCTCTTGGTGTCAGTAAGCCAGGCCGTCCCCCTACCACACGATTTTCAAATACCGTATGACTTCAAATTTACATTTTTCTTGTCACATGAGAGCATTTCATTTCACTTTAATCCATTGTTTCTTGTTTTTTGTTTTTTGTTTTTAACTTTGCATAGTGTTGTTTAACTTGTATTTTTGGTTTAAATAATTTGTGTTAATTTGTTCATAAAGAGAAGATTATCTTTAGATTAAAAAAAAAGAAGAACAAAACAACAACAATTATAAAAAATATAAAAACAGACTGAAACGATTTGCAAATTTTATGAAATTTAATTAAACCACAATTTATTCACAATGAAACATAGAAAACATCAAATGTTTAAACGGAGACATTCTATTATTTCATAAAAAATACTTGCTTAATTCAAATTTAATGGCAGCGACATGTGATGGGGCCACAAATGGCTGAAAAATAGCTCATACTAAAAAATACAACTGGAACTAGTTTGCAGCTAATTGGGTTAATTGGTAACAGATTGTGACATGAGCTGGTATTAAAAAAAGGAGCATCATAGAGAGGCAGAATTTCTCAGAAGTAAAGCTGTGCACAGGTTCACCACTCTGCAAAGAATTGTGTTCACAAATTTTTCATCAATCTATTTTAGAGTAATGGTCTTAAATGTAAAATTGAGAAGAGTTTCTCATTATCTCGGTACATAATATCAGCAGAATATTCAGAGAATCTCTGTGCACACCAATAAGGTGAAAACTCAGTATTGGATGCCTGTGATCTTCGTGCCCTCGGGCAGCACTGCACTGAAAACAGGCAGGATTCTGTCACAGATCACTGCACAAGCTCAGGAAGACTTTCAGAAATCACTGTCTGTGAACACAGTTCACTGTGGCCTCCACAAGTGCAGGTTAATGCTTAACCTTTAAAAATAAAAAAATAAAAGCCCTATGTCAAAATGATCCAGAGACACAGCTGTCATCTCTGTGCCAAGGCTCATTTATAACTGCCAAGAAAAGTGGAAACTGTTCTCCAGTCAGACGAGCTGAAATTTGAATTTCTGGGGGCGGAAAACATGGATGCTATATCATCTGGATTAAAGAAGAGAGGGACCATCCAGCTTCATCCATGTGCTCAAAAGTCTGCATTTTTGATGTTATAGAAATGTGGCACATCATAACACGAAAAACACAACAAAGATGATCCAAGACTGTTGAACAGCTAGAATCTTCTATCAGACACGAACAGGACAAGTCCGCTCCCAAAACGTCCAGCAGCTGGTCTCCTCAGTTTCCAGGTGTTTACGGACTGTTGTTAAAAGAAGAGGTGATGCTACACAGTGGTAAATGTGGCCCTGCCCCAACTTTTTGAGATGTGTTAAGGCCATCCAATTCATGATGACTTTATTTTCTTCTTAAAATGGCACGCTGCCAGGTCAAACATGTGATATGTTTTCTATATGTTGTTATGTTGTTGTGAATAAAATATGGGTTTATGAGATTTTCAAATCATTGCATTCTGTTTTTATTTACATTTTTGCACAACATCCCAAAATGTTTGGAACAGTATTTACAGAAGTGGTCCTTTTGAAAGACTCGGCCTCTCTGCGATGCTCTTTTTATAAACAAGTAATTACTGGTCTACTAATAATAAAGTTCAATATTGTTTTTATTTATCCCATCGTTATGTGCAGCATATGTAAAATCTCACACCAGAGTGACATTTCAAAATCCTGGAAAACTGTAGTGCTCAACAAATGCAAATCTCAGTTGAATTCATAACAGAAATGATAAAAAGTCATTGATCACACAACTTCTAAAATGTGATGCTCCCCATGATCTGTCTATATTCATTTGCAATACACCAAAGAAACAGATCTGTCTTATAACATGTCTGCATTGCCTCTTGCTTACTTCTATTGTTATCACGTTATAAGATCCTTTAGCATCCAGTTGAGAACACAGCCATCGCAGCCATCATTCATCACCCCGGGGCCTTTTAACCTAAACCAGCAACAGAATAAAAAGAGCAATAATTCACCTCACTCATTTTGGATGGGACTTAATGCAAGTTGCTGATTAATGCTGGTAAGGGCACTTGAGGTTTTGGAAAACATCAAGGAAGCTCGTGACTTCATCCCGGTTTGTAAGCTCTTATAACTGAATGGCAACAGTTAAGCAGCTTTGACCCACAGCTAGAAGGGTTTCCACCTCGTTCTGTGGATAAATGAGTTGGGAAAATTGTGATGGGACACCTAAGGTAGTGGGCAACCACAGGTTACAGACAGGGAAAGGTGTGGTCTGTCTGCCGGACCTTGAGGTCCCATCAGGTCTGTATGAAAAAGAGGCCAAAGATCAGGGCCAAGTCACACGCTGGATCTTGTTCTTCACTTCCGGAGACTTCAGTGCCCCCTAAAACGATGAAGGATAAACAGGCATTATGAACTGCATATTTTTCTTTTTTAAGAATAAAATGATTTTTATTATAAATGTCCTTACAGATTCTTTAGAATATCTCCAAACACACAAACAATATGAACACTTGTGGATTACTTTCTTTGTGCATGAATAAGTGAGGAGAGAAGTTCCTACCGACGTATTTGCTTCTCGTTTGAGGTTTTTTGTGTCACTGCTGCGCTGACTGGATGGAGAGGAAGATGTGTTGCCTGAGAGTTTGCGGATGGGGTTGGAAAGATTTGCTGCTGGTGGAGGTTTTAACCTGTCGTTGCTTCCTATTGACACTATACTTCCCTCTGGTTTCTTCACTTTCAGTGGGCCAGAGTGAGAGGAGCTCCCATCGTACACAATCAGAGGCCTCTTTCTACTGTGGTCACTGCTGGAGCTGAAAAAACATATTAATCAGTTTCTGAAATGCATTAATCTTATTTTAACATTACAGGCTACAGTTTTCTTTTGTTTTGCCACATTTACACCTGGACTTTGTCTGTACGTGTTTTCCAGATACTGATATATATTCCATGGATTAAAGTTATTGTTTCTGTTTCACAAACTTTTGAATATGTTGTTTTACATGCATTTTTATTCCTATAGCTTGCTGAAAGACTTCCAACCAGGACAGAAACTGTTAAAGCTGAAAAAAGTGCACCAACATCATATCAAAACCAGTGATTTAAGAATGGGATGTCACTTAAGTTCATATATGTGTGAAGCCAGATGAGCAAGTACTTTTAGCAATATAGTGCATCTGTCCTGGGGCCTTTCACAGAGTTGTTACGTCTGTTGACTGATCAGTGAAATTACAGTAATAATTAATTAATAATAATTACTGTGTTAACACATTCGTTTCGCCTTTCATAGAACTGGGCAAATTATTTGGTCCAAATTCTAACATCATAGTCAAATTATTTATATGCAGACAGCCTAAAACTGCACATGAAAGTACTAAATATCTGAAGCTGTGGACCCATACTTGTCTGACCGGTGAGCTACCGGCGTTTGCTTCCCTCGGCTCTTCTCCATCCTCCGTCCCCAGCGGGTGTTGGGTAAAGTCCTCTGCGGCAGAGGGATGATATGCCGCAGGTAGAGCTCTGTGAGCTGGTCCCTGCTCCCACAGTCTCTGGTACTCACGTTTTTCTGATTCAGAGAAAAATATCTCCACTTTAAAAATCACAAGCAGCGCCTCGAGTTGAGAGTACTTAAACAGTAACCAGAGATGTGTCCTGCTTGTTAGCTTGCATGCTAACATTTCCACATTCTTCATTTATTCTCGCATCAAATCACATTTCTAGAGTTCCTTTTAAAACACCGACTTACCTCATTTAAAACTAGCCTCATAAAGTCCTGAGACAACAACTCAGGGTGAAGCAAGAGATCCGCATCGGAAGTACCAGCAGCCTTTCCATTTTGCCCCGTGGAAGTCGCCATGTTTGCTTTTCTTCTTCGCTGTTGGAGGTATACGACAGTTTGCATCCTTGAGATTACAGGAATATTACTGCCTCCTACTGGCTTTAGACACTTAAAACCGTTTACATATTTGGTATGTATTTTTTAGTAGTGGTTATTTTCCTCTATAATTTTATTTCATTTCAGTTCGTTTTTATTACTTTCAAAAGTCTATTTCTTATTTTTATTTTAGTTAATTCTTTTCATATCTAGTTTTAGTCTAGTGTTAGTTAACAATAATAACCTTGATGAGCATCATTATTTTTGGGGTTTGTTTGGTTCTGTTTTTGTTTTTGGCTCATGTGGATCTTATTTTTAATTCTTGGATGAAAATACTTTTTTTGCATTTCATAATCCTAAAGCATGCTCTGGGAGGTTGAGATCAGTTGACTGACTTGAAGAATATCCTATTTCTTTGCCATGGGAAACATTTGGATTGCAGTATGCTTTGGTTCATTATGCATTTGATCTGTATGATAAGTTTTGCAGCAGAGAGTATAGTTCTGTTTACTTCGCAATTAATCCTGCTACCTCCATCAGCAGTCAAGCTGAAAATCTGCACTTGACTTGCGTAATCCACTGGGGTGGTACACAGGGATGACATAAAAAAAACTATACCACTGTCGTGGCCCTTAACAAATAATGCCCTTGTGCAGGGCTTGCTCTTTTAATGTAATGAGCTTACTCGTTCCACATGTTTTATCGTTAGAGAGGAAGAGAGTCAAAGAAACTTTAATCCAAAACTATATTTATTTACATATCTTATGTGACATGATAATGCAGTTAACACTCATTCCTCTATAACAGAAACATTAAGACTCATGAACCAGCTGACAGAGGGCTGTGTTTCTACACAAATTTCATCAAACACTTTTTAACAGTGGTCTGACTTTCATCTGAGAACATCACCAAACATCAATACTGTAATTTGTTTTTGTTTTTCTGAATCTTAGCACATAACTGACAACATAATTATTATCAACGGTACAGCTTCAGACTAATGAAACAACAAAATGACAGCTCAGGGACAGCACAGGAAACAGAAAAATAAAGCAAAAATGGAAGATATAAAAATGTTTTTTTAAATGTCAGTATATTTCAGAAGCTTGCGTGGCCATGAAGCTGAATGAACACTTTGACTTTTTTTTATTAAAACAGCAGACAAATGATTGTCACCACCAGATCAGTTCAGTTGTCAGCAATTGTGATTTTCACATGACCTTCCCCAAACGGAGGGAGTCATGGGACTGTAAATGCTCCAGTTTCAATAAAGTTAAAACCAATTTGTTCTTGTGGTAACATGTTTTTGTTCACAAGAACTTTATTACATTAAAGGGAACTTCAGTAACATCCCATAGCTTATCAAAAAGTTAAAAACATTAGACTGCATTGGGTTTCCTCCCTGTGTCACACAGCTGACTGCGTCTCACTGCAAACATAGATATTGCTGGGCCTCACTCTTCTGTGGCTCCTGCCCGGCACTCTGGGACACAGTCTGCAGCTTTTCGGAATGAACTCCTGACAGGCCTCCCTGAACTTCCTGATCCTCCAGCAGTAGATGACGGGGTTGAAGACCGTCTTCAGGTAGCTGAGCCACAGAGCGCCTATGCTGATGGGGTAGAAGACTGAGCTGTAGTAGAACTGCCGGCTGAACACGGCCAGCAGGCTGACGATCGTGTGAGGGAGCCAGCACACTGAGAAACCAACAAAGAGGATGAGGATGGTGGTGAAGGCTCGGGTTTTGAAGCTCATGTCCACCTTGACCTGAGGCGGCCGCTGCAGTCCAGTAAGTCTCATTTTGCTGACTTGATTTAGGGCTGGCAGACAGGAATGCTCGGTGGTGTGGTTGTGGATGCGCAGGGTGTTGCGGCGCACCGTGTTGAGGATGCACATGTATGAGTACAGCATGACAGTAAATGGCACAAAGAAAACTGCTACAGCCAACAGGACTGTGTATCCACGGTCTGCCAGGGACTCGCTGTATCCCAGCACGCACTGCGGTGCCCAGGCGCCCCCGATACCTGCCGCGCCCGCCCTCCACCCAACCACTGACGGCAGGGACACACACAGGCTCAGCACCCAAGAACCTGCGATCAACAGTTTAGCTCTGTGCGGGGTCAGTTTGTCCTGCCGCTGCACAATGATCAGGAAACGGTCCACGCTGATAATGAGGAGGATGGACACCCCCTCCAGGACGAACAGCCAGTACAGCATGATGGAGGCGCGGCAGAAACCGCTCCCAAAGCTCCAGTCTGCAGTGGCCACGGTGACTGCAGTGAAGGGCATGCAGAGCAGAGAGAGCATGATGTCTGAAAAGGCCAGAGTGGCAAGCAGGAGATTGATAGCAGAACGCATGGCAGGTTTCTGGTAAACAATCAGACACACGATCGCATTGCCGAGGAAACCGATAGTAATCATAAAGATCATTATGGCTGCCAGGGTCACACGGAGAGTGACTGATATGAGAGGAGTCGTAGCTTCTGATGGGAGGCTTTCTGACGTTTCCTCTACGCTGTTCGGGTCCATGCAGTTACACTCCTCCATGAAGCTTTCATTACAAAAAGCCATAGCAGCGATTATTCAGGGATATGAGATCAGAAAAGGTGAACATTTCCGGCTATGCCTGTGGTTCAAAGGTAAAGCTGTCCTGCAGCAGTTGAGATTCCATGGGACTACCTGTGATTAAAAAAAGACAAACAAAAAAAACATTCACATAAGGCATTTGTGAATAAAAAAGAAAAACAGTCAAACCCATTAGTAGGATGAATCAGAGATTTTAATGGATGGTCTCTTTAGAAGCTGTGATAAATGTGCCCAAAAACAATAGAAAAAAAGGGAGTCTAATAACTGATCTATTAGTCAGTGAGAACTGTAAACATGAAATAGTGAGAGGAGGAATGACGTCCACTAAATGTGATCAACCCAGAAACACACCACACTAAGAGTTACAGCCACACGGGACAGAGATGTGTCGTTCACGGTCCTCACTGAGGTTGATGATTAACAGCCAAGCTGCTTCACACATGAATAGAAATACACACATTTACACATCACCCAGGGTGTAGTCAACTGTCAGCTTAGCAGAATCTCACTCTTGGTTAATGCTACAGATGGTGACACATTTGTGATGAAACAGAACCTTCTTCAAGAGGGCCGCAGTTTTTACTTCCTGCTGCCGATCGAGGGACCAGAGTGTAGAGATTTAGAGTTAAGGCTGTTTTGAGGTCACTGTGGCATTCACGTCCCCCATGCAGCCCTCCAGTCTGGACAGGTATCTAGCACCTGGGCCTAAGGGTCCACTACCCGATGCTTTGTTGCCTTACTTACCTACTCTGATTTCAGCATCCAATCAGCAAAGTGTAACCAAGCTAACATTTATCCGAGTATTTACCTCTCAGGATATCTTTGATGAAAAAAGCTGTGTGGCTTCAGTTGTGTCTCGAGTCCCTGTTACACATCAAAATTGTAAATATGCTGCATAGTTGATAAAATAGCCTAAAATAAAATAGGAGCCAGACAGACAGGAAAAGTGAAAATATGCCTTTTTAGTGACTGTAGCTACATTCTGGCACACGCACAAACACACAAGTCGTGGCATAGTGTTGCCGGCTGTTGCCACGGCAACAAGGTCAGCGGCTCCATGGCAACAAGCAGCCCTTACTCTCATCTCTTGTACAAGAGTCTACGACAAAATATTTTCTGGATCACATGATTCGCCGAAAGACTTTTTTTTCCCCAAGACGCAACCTCACAGTCAGAGAAGAAGACTCCCTGACCGCTCGCCTCTGTCTTAAAACCAGATCACAGCTGTTTGGTGTCAGCAGTGAACAAACAAATCAGCCTGTTTACTAAGACAATAACAATTTCAATCCTTCACTTGTACTGAATACCAGTGATCTTAATTATGCTGCTGAGCTGACTGCTAGCTGCAGATCTGCAGGGTGGCCTAATCTTAAGGCATCTAAATACTCTAAAAACTCTTATGATGTACATGTGATTTACAGCTGCTCTGATCATAGCTGATATTTACTGATTTACACCATGCCATCATCTCCATGTGCTGATTCTCCCTTTCTTCATTTCTTTCTTTTTTTTCTTGTCATGGCTCCTGCACCGACCCTGTACAGCCTGTTCTTGCCTTAACATGTAACAGCTTTCACACACTGGCCCGTCGCAACAGGCTAAATTTTGCATATATTACACGCCAAAGACACAACGCCCTGTTTTTCTCTGCGCACTGCCCTACACAATGAACCATAAATGAACATCTGCAGGTGCTGACGGGACTTACCTTGACTATTACCGGGTTGTGTACTCGTCTCTCGTCGAGCCAGTCAGCTCGGTGACGGTGTCTCTCCTCCGGTGCCTGCTGAGGTCTTCCAAAAATATCCCACTTTGAACATTTCACTGCCGTATCGATCCCCACCGTGCCGCCTGCGGATGATGCTGACGCCAGAGGAGCAGGTGGTCTCACATTTAAAGGAGCATTGTGTCAAAATTGACCATCCTTATCATCCTAATCCTTATTATTGTTACGATTTGCACGGTCAACTGTAGGTATAGTGTGAATCGAGCAGTTGCTGATGTGCCGAATATCCGAAGGAAATGAACGATTAAAAAAACAACAACTCGGTAATAGTTATTTATTTACTTCCAAGATTTACATTAGTATAACATACATTAATGTTCAAAAGTATCGATCTACACCTGTTCATCTTTGGATTTCGGTGTATCAGTCCCAGTGCCACAGGCGTTTCCTATAGAGTCAGGCCCTGAGCCATGCAGTTTGCCTTTATAAATATTTGTGAAAGAATGGGTCGTTTTGAAAAGCTCACTGCTATACCAGGAAAGTGCCTTTACAAAATTTCCAACCCTCTTAGATATTCCACAATCAACTGTGAGTGATATTACTGCAAAGTGGAAGCTTCTCAGTCACAAAGTGGCACACCATAGAGTTGGTGCTGAGGGCAGAGCTTATAAAAATAGCCAGGGTTACTGAAGAAGTTCTAAACCTCCACTGCATTAACATCAGCACAGAAACTGTGTGATGGGAGCTTCGTGCATGGCCTGTAGGTGTAATGTGTGTCCAGTACATTTGATTGCATGTACCAATATATTATATATATTAGTTTTAGGCATGATAAATGTTACCAGCCACGAACATAGGCTATTTGCAGCATTTTAGTTTTAATGGGCATTTTATTTTCTGTTCCTAAACCCATGCAGTCAGCAAAATGATAAGTTATTAATCCCTTACAAAATTTATAAAACTATACAATAAATGAAAGTAAATTTAATTAATTTAAATATCTGGAAATTCGTGGAATAAAACTATTTAGTTTAACCCTGTTTTTTTTTTGGGTTTTTTTTAAGGCTTTGTGATCCCTCATGCAGCATATTCACCTCCGTTCTTAACCGGTTCAGTTCATTTCATTCCAGTTTTATTTATTTAGCATTAATTCACGACACCTCAAGATGATTTGTATTTTTAGCATAAAAGAGTCTTTAATGTTTGAAAGAAAACCAAAAAAATAAGATGATTTCTATGAGCAAGCAGTTGGCAGCAGTGGGACGGAAAAACTCCCTTTTACCGGGAAGAAACCTCCAGTCGGAAGAACCAGATTCAGGCAGAGGAAGGATGAGGTGAGAGAGAAGAGAGCATCGAGAGACAGCACAAAAGGCACAGTATGGGAGAGAGAACCAGCATTTTATAACCGCTAATGATTAAATCCAAAGTGTTGTGTACATATTAAAATTTATACACGAAAATAAATTAACTGTATTCGGTTGTGTTGTTCAGTTTGACTAGTTTGCATCAGTATTCAAGTCTGAAAGAAGATCTGAGCATGCATTATTTATTTTGTCCAACAGATGGCAGCATTGCACTCCGGTGGGCTTTAGTTGATGAAAGAATTTTGTGCTGGATGTGTGGGTATTTATGATTTAGCTTGGGCATTTACTTCACATGTATTTAAGGTTGTACAACAATAGGAACATTAATAACAATGATGTAAGCATGTATGACTTTATGGTAACAATCTCATATGTTATTTTTATGCAGCATCGATGGTGCCCTGACAGAAGTGCAAAATAGCACCCACAGAGCCAATAATTCAAACATTAATCCATTTAAATGTTTGGGTTTTATTATTATTATTATTATTATTATTATTATTATTATAAACCTGGTAAAATTACATTCACACACTCAGCATGGAGGTTGCGACTCTTTTCCTGGGCATGCTTGTCTAAATTGGCATCATGCCCATGTGTTGAACATGCCCATCAAACAAGTTCCACTCCACCGATCTGGCACATGCATGCTCGTCACGTTCAGTGGCACCCACACAACACAGAGCTCGCTAGTGAACGAATTCATTTCCCTGTCCGTTATTCCACAGATGTTTGCTTTAATTTCTTCCTGATTGAGAGAATTCGGTACTCCATCAATCACACACAGGCAAAAAAAGATAAAAGAAAACACGGGCAGAGTGAAAAATGTCCAAATCTGAATATTCAGTGGGGAGGTAGAGAAACCCACACGAGTAACAATATTGACAGAGCCATGTTGAGCCATTTAGAGGGGAGGCAGTCAGACTTTTAATACACTCTCGTGAAAACAAAACACCTAAAATGTGCTTCTTTTATTTTGCCACCTCTCATTCAGGCACGCTGCTGCTCCTGATTCCAGGAAAGTGTTAAACGTGTTTCACCAGTTACATGTTAATTAGTGTTAGACTTTAATCAGTAACTGATCGCTGCATTGTTAAAATAGCTAACACTAAGCACTGGGAGACTGAGAATGTGTAGACCACAGTAAAATGGTTAAAACTTTGTTGGATATGAGCAGGTGTGTGCATTCTGTATGTGACTGTGCCCAAACTGTGAGCCACAAACAACAGCCATTAAAGGAGGGGATTATCACATGGTAATTGCTCCATGTAAAGCACCTCCGACAAGGCTTTAAGAGCAATTATGAGCAATTATATTACTTGTTATTATTGGAGGGAGGTAATACCATCTTTAGCGTGCAACTGCACACAGCCCATGGCTCAGAGATGTAGGAAACAATGCTATAATGATGAATAATGCCCTCACAAATGCAGGTAAATGATGCACTTTTGTGTGAGCTGAGCTGTGTCTGTGGATTCAGGAGTTTGGGGTTCTGTCAGGATACTGTAACATCATCAGCATGTACCTTCAGATCCAAGCATTGATATTCAGTGTAGACACCTAGCACTGTGTGATGACAAACCCTTTAAAGGGCTTTTTATCCCCCAATTCCAGCCTTATCTCCCATCTTTACATCGCTAAGCTTTGAGGGGATCACGCGGCAATCCTGGAAGCTTATATTGTACCTCTATTTTCATCTGAGAACTTAGGCTTGCAGCTCAGTAGGGATACATCATGTTAAAAACCATACGAAGAGTAAGCAGGGTACCACCTGTCCACCTTTATGTGTGGCTTTTGTGATATTACTGTGGCAACTGAAAGGATAAAGAGCACTTTCTTGGTGTAATTGGTTTTCATAGCAGAAAAGTATGCATATTTTAAACTGTTGTATTCTAGTGACATGATGCTGACAAACAGTCCATAGGAAATAATTATAATTTAATGCAACAAATAATGATAGTTCAATATTTTTAAATGGTACAAAAAGCTGTATATACAGTGCAATTACACAAAAATACAGCAGTTGTGGTGATGCATAAAAGTATGTTTTCTGTATTTCTGTAAAAATATCAACTAATATGTTATCTGATGTTTACACAAGACTATCAAGTTATATAAAGGAAATGTAAAAGGGACTTTTTGGAATTGCCCTCTGCCAAATTAAAAAAACAAAACAAATTTTCACCACAAGGGGGCGGCATTTCGCGAGTTGGGGTATTGTTTCCGAAGACGCTTCCTTTTTTTAATATTTCTTTTTCAGCCTAATCCCAATTTCATCAACACGCTTTACCTTTTACTGGGTAACTACTGCAAATAAGAGTGTTTTCTTGGATAACCTCAATAAATGCCACTTTTATCCATTACACCACCTTCTGATAAAAATAAGGTATTGCATTAAATAGGGAAAATGTTTAGAAATGTTGTTTGAAGGTTTTAGACTTCTTTGAAATGCGAGATTTCAAGCAAATGAGGCATTAATATGACACTTGCATGGACCTTGAGTAGAAACGTTGTGATGTTTTAGGTTTTATTTGTGTTGAATTATAGAAAAACTTCACAAGGTTTCACAAACTTTCACACACTGCTGTAAAAACAGAACTGTTCATGTGTGTTTATAAAGATTTTCTCAGGAAGTGAAACAGCCAAAATATCCCATTCATCCCTTATTGTTTTCCTTAAGCTTCTTTGAAGATTGAAAATTAACCAGATGACTTAAATTAAGTCAGAGTGTGCCTTAAATCCTGCCAAATATGCAGTGAGGACGCAAAGAGTGACAAAGGTCCCAAAAATGTGTTTGTACGTGCTCTCTTAAGACAGGGTGTCCAGTGTGGAGAGGACCAGAGCACACATTCACATTGTAATAAGTGTAACATTCATAGTAATCCATTAACTCCTAGGATTGTATTTATTTCTCACAGTTCTGCCTGGTTTATCAACAGCTACTGCAGCAGCTGACCTTTGACCTCCCTCCAAGTTTCACTGCAACTGCACTTCTCGGTCACTTTTTCTAGGAGTACCTATTATGTTTATTACTGATGTAACATCAGCTTGCGTGTGAGTGTCTGTGTGTGTGTACTGTGTGTCATTCTTATGCGGATCAGAAGCAGACAGAAGAGACACAGATTGCTTTTCACAGCCAGCGTACTGCGCTTCCTGCTGCCTATCTGCCAAACCCATCATCTGTGGCAAAAGATCCACTGCCTTGTGTCACTCCATCTCGCTGTCACCTTGGCAACCGCTGCCGAGGTGAACTGCCAGCTGGGGTAGTCGACCTCCATTGGCTGCGTTCCATCGAGCTGCAGTCCTGCAGCCCTGCAACAGGATGTTTGTGGCTGGACTGATATGCAGAAAATCACACGTAAATGTAGAAACCAGGCTTATGTGATCGGTTCAGCAGGTATTCGCAGGATCAGCATCGCTTTAACAAAATGTTGTGGTAGATTTTTGGGGGGTTTTATGCCTAATGTAAGAATTAATTAAATAACAACATAATAATTAAGCTGCTATGGTGCAATGTGTGATTATTTTTTCACTATCAGTCCATCAGCTAAATAATTTCTTAGTGAACCAATTAAGCCACTTTTCTATAGATTGTCATAAACAGGGAAAAATGGCAGAAGTTTGCACAGATGATTTACCAAACAGATATGAAAACAATGATAATAAGATGCCTGAGCAAAATGGACTGACTATGTAATTTTTTTTTTGCCTTTATGACTTCTTTGTATCTCTTATGGGATATATTGTATATTATATCAAATTCAAATGACTCTGATGAAGAGATTCTGTGTGTTTATATATATGCATGTCTCTCTTTGTGCGTGTGTGTGTCCACATGGCCCTTAAGAATAACGCTCCGGTATCTAACACAAGGTTTATGTCAAATTTATTAAATAATTAGTCTATTCCATGAAAATAAACACAGTGGCAAAAAATAAATAAATAGTCCATATCACCACAATACACAGCAAACTTGTACATAACCTTAAGAGATCGTTTGCTAAATGGAAAAGGATTAAAGGAAAGTACAAATATTGGAATAACTGTAAATCGCTTGTTGAAACCTTAAACTGTGCCACAAAAAAATAAAAAAAAATGTAAAAAAATCCACCGACACACAACACAAAGTGAGAAACAGGTTTGAATGAAGAGAAATTATTGCTCATTAGAAACAACTCAACACTGGAAAAAGCGGTGTGTTTGATTAAAAACGTAGGTTATAGTTCAGTCTAGCATGTGGGACATCAGTTTCTGCAGCATCACAAGGGAACTATTATTTTTACAGTACAAAGATATGGAAATAACTTGTTTCTGCTCGAATATCTCCGGTTTTGGTGACCAAACATTTCCTTTAGATAACTTTCAGTTGTCTTTTGTTCAGATTTAATTTAGACCGAAATATAATTTTTTGTCCCAGAGGCTGTTTCAGGGAGCAGAAAAATGCCAAATAGCGATGCATAAAGGGCGGTTGTGATGTGTCCAGTCCTGATATGAACATTGGATAACAATTCTACTTTTTGGATCAATGGTGGCGAATAAAAAGTTAATCAAAGGTTTCACTGAGACCCATGTTTATATAACAGAGGCTGTTGTTCGTGTTTCATCCCTGTTATTTTGGGGCTCTTTCACGTATCGCTGAACAACCTCTTGCACTCTATGGAGGGAGACGGTGTGTCAGGTCCAATGCTACCCACTTGTGAATATGCGTCCTCTGGAGTGCGCGGAAGTCCCGGCGGCGTCATGCGCTTCTCTTTCTGCCTGCGGTTGCAGAACCAGACCCTGACCACCTCTTTCTCCAGCTGCAGAGTGTCCGCCAAAGAGTTGATCTCCTGTGCGGAAGGTTTGGGACACTTAAGGAAGTGGCTCTCCAGTGCGCCTTTTACGCTCACCTCGATGGAAGTGCGCTTTTTCCTCTTCCTGCCCTGGGTGGCGATCTTATCGATGCTGGTCGGGCTCCCAGTGGTGGAATCAGCCTCTTCCAGCCATTTGTTCAGCAGAGGTTTCAGCTTGCACATGTTCTTAAAGCTCAGCTGAAGCGCCTCAAATCTGCAGATTGTGGTCTGTGAGAACACGTTGCCGTACAGAGTGCCCAGAGCTAAGCCCACGTCTGCCTGGGTGAAACCAAGCTTGATCCGTCGCTGTTTGAACTGTTTGGCGAAATGCTCCAAGTCATCGGACGTAGGGGTGTCCTCGTCTGAATGCGATTCGTGGCCCAGACCGTGTTGCTGGTGATGGTGCGTGTGATGATTATGATGGTGTTGGTGGTGATGGTGGCTGCCGTGGTCCAGCCGAGGTGATTCTCCGCGCACCAGCCCCGAGTGCATGAGGCTTTGCCCGGTGTGTGAGCTCAGCATCCCGTTGACTGTAAATCCTCCTGGCTGGGAGTAAATGAGGGATTGTTGCTGCTGCTGCTCCCCCTCAGTGATGCTGATGTGCGCAGTGGAGGTGCCTCCCCAACTTCCCGTGTGCGCCTGGTGAGGTCCTAGATGCGGAGACCTGTGGTGAAGGGCTGAACCCGAGTGGAGGTCGTCCCTGCCGGCGTTTCTCTTTACATCCTGTGGCTGGGAACTCGGGGGCCACGGAGAGCCGGTCTCCGCTACTGCCGCTGCAGCGGCGGCCGCTGCGGCTGCTGCATGAGGCAACGATGTCACCCACTGGTGGGCATGGCTTAGCATGTGCCCCCCGTTGCTTGCTACCATGGCTCCGTGCATGAAGTCGCTCTGCACCATCTTCACTGAAGGGTCCCCTCTGTATCCACTAGACACCGTGGTCACAGCGGTGCCGCCCGACTGCATACCACCACCCCTCCGGTCAGAGTGAAGGACCGGGCTGGATAAAATCCTGCTGCTGGCTAGGTATGGGCTTGAAGTGGCAGTTGCCATCCCCCAAATCATATATCTCTTATTTCTCTTTTCTTGTGTTTGAGTAAAAAAAAAAAATTAAAATAGTCTTTGCTCTAATCCATAAATAGATTCTGTCTATTTCACTCTAAAGGAGTTTTCTTTTCTTTTTCTTTTTTGCCCAATTAGTGGGGGGAAAGTGCCAAATCACTCCATTGAGACGTACATTATATTTTCAGTTAAGCAGCGTGCGCTTGCTGTAACCAGTGTGGCAGAACATGCTCTCTTACGTATTCCTGTGCGGCAAAACGATAGTTTCACAACTTTTCTCTGTCCCGGGAGCTCCCGCGTGCGTAATCCACAGACTTAATGGTCGCCTATGAAAAAAAAACAGCCTTCTTTGCTCCGTGAAAACTTGATATACAGTCTGCTTGCCTATTCACATCTCTGATATAAACGCTTCGGGTTAGACTAAATGACTAAAAAAAACCTTTAAAGCGTCTGCTGTTCTCTCGGTTGTTTAGTTCACTGCATCTGCTCTACCCGGTGCGTCCTCTACAGAGCGAAGGAGACGAGCGTGTGTTTACGTTGTGCCAAGCCTGCGTATTCCTCTCCATTTCCATCCAATTACAACAGAAAGGCTCTCCAGAGCTCCCGCTGATTGGACGCACAGGCAGAGAGGAGTTGGTGTGTCTCACAGTTGAGCCTCGGGTGCACAGAGTTCTTGCTGAGGGAGAAAAAAAGCAACAATTTACTAGAAAATTACAATCAAGCCGAAAAAAATAGACCGAACATGGTTTGACTGCGCGTTAAAGTATAGCCTGTGAAGCATGTGAGGAAAAACAGGCAAGTTGGGAAGTCATCCAACAAAACAAACTTCTTCCTAGAACTAACAAAATAAAAGCGAAAATAATTATGCTTAACGTTATTATTATTATTATTATTATTATTATTATTATTATTATTATTATTATTATTATTATTATTATTATTGCACATATTTAAGCACCTGAGTCACTTAAGTTGACAAAATAATATCCGTCACGTTTATCTCCGAGTATCACACAGAGCAGTCGAGGCTTGAATCAAGGATACTCAAGTCGGCTTTGGGAACACAGGGGGGTTTGGACGCCACTTGCATCTTAATGCGTTCTCCCTTTCACATGGTAAAGGGAAGGCCACAGTGGCGTGACGCTCCGCACTGGCGAGCGCTAAAGCTGCACAAAACCTGCCAGCAGTTCCAAAACGAACACAAAAAACCAATCCGGTTTCAGTGGGACGTTTCCATGCCGAGTCAGTTTATGGATGGACTGTTAAATGAAGGTGTCGTTGGGGATTTTCTACCACGGGCTTCCTTCTTCGCATTTACGGGCCTTGAGAGAGAAAGCCATCCACTGAGACACATGGTGGTTTGTGACTGGTGGAAAGAGCCAGGTGCTGACCAGTGAACCTCCGGCTAATTTGTGTTTTTCAGCAGATTTATCTTGGATTTTGTCCAAAAGGTAAACGACAAGTATTCACTGGACCCCATTCCCAAAGCAGCAACATAAACTAAGTTACAATATTTAAATTCGCCTTATGTTCAGCAGTCATGTGCCAAACCTTTTTGATTTCAGGATATACTAAATCGTTAAAAAAAAAAATCACGCATAGCAGTATAAAAAGGATAATAAAAACTTTATCAGCTAAAGTAAATATGATTAGGCTGTTGTGCACAGAAGTTCTGAAAGCAGAATTAAAACAAGGCAGAGCACTTTCTGCTTATCATAAACTGACTGAGTGATGCACATATAGGATCATTCTATAAACATTTGAGAAAAATGTAATTATTTTGTTAAATTGTGCATCATTTCACAAAATTAGCACCAAGGTGGGTAACAAGCCTTTAAGACTCCAGCAACCTCCTATTTAGGGGCAGAGAAAGCACAATAACACACTTATTCAGGCAATAACCCAACTTTCAATATCAGAGCAATTTTCTTAAAGTATTTTCAAGACCATAAATAATCAGATGTATTTGAATGCCAGATTGAGCAGTTTTTCTCTTAAACCTGTGTGTTTTTGTTGATATATTAATAAAGTAGCTAGTTTGAATCACAGCATTCAAGAATAATCAGAGTACAGTTTTGTAATTATCTATCTATTCGGGGGGTTAGGTAAGAACTGTTAATAGTTGCAAAATAACCTGTTTGATCTTCATAGATGTTTCCTTGCAGCCCGGTTTGCACTTTTCAAGTTGCTAAACTTTAAAACGAGCAAACACTAGAAAATGCAAATGTAAGAATGAGTCCTCAGTTGTTAATGTTTACTTTTTTTGATAGATAACAGAGGTGAAAGTGTTTTTCTGGCCTTTCCGAATAACTTAAGAGATACTTAAAACATAAAGCCAAAAATTGTGCAAATTCCTGATACCCAAAATGTTTTGCCCAGTTGGACTTTTTTCCAAGCTGTATTTCCATCACATGTTTGCAGCTTTTGTACTTTCAGGAATTTGGAATAAAGATAAAACGATAAACAATAAAAGATTCAGAAAAAAGCGGTGAGAGTACCAAACAAAAACACAGTCTTACACTTAATTATAAGGTGCTTCTTCACTCAGAGCTTTTAAAATCAGTTTATTGTTGTCTCGTATTTGGTAAAACAGGAAAACAAGAGAAGCCGTACAAGAGCACCACACTGCTTCATGTGTTTTGAGCCCACCAGCATAATGTAGAGAAAACCAGACGACTCAGGCAAGGCAGTAATGTTTTTCATGTGTTGTGCTGCCTGGTCACAGCACTGGGTCCTCTATTTGTTATTCATGAAGGAAGCTGGGTGAAGAGGCCTTCTTATGATGCACATTTTTTCTCTCTGTTCCCTCTCCCTCCCTCCCTCCTTCCCTCCCTCTCCATGAAGCTGTTTGACAAGTAGGAAAATAATCTGTTTTAGTTGCAGCGAACACCGCAATTAATCCAGCATAATGAGCGTGACACCGTCAGCTAATTGACATTATTGTTTCTTTAAGATCATCCTCAAATCACAAAGACAGAGATTTTCTCTCTCTTCCTCCCATTTTCTCTCTCTCTCTCTCTCCCCTCTCCTGCTCCTCGCCCTCTGTTGAGTCTTCAATATGCAGATCGGCCATTTCTGTCCCCGGGCTATTTTCTTTGGTAGACTTTTGAAATATGCTAATGCTTCCAACAAAAATTGCGAAAGAAAGAGAAAAGGAAAAGCCTTCATCTGGGCTCCAGGAGTTTTCCACTCAAAGAAACAGATGATTTTCTCTCATTCATACTCGTTGTTTTTGTTTTGTTTGCTTTATTACTTAAGTGTCTGTCTAATTAAGACAAAAAAGAAAAAGAAGCCATGCAGACAAAAGAAAAACTCATTTCCAAGGATGGGATGCTGTTGCCACATTTATTGAACTTAATCTTTTCTGCAGAGACTATAGCAAGATTCTCCTGTTCATGTGATTTGCCTGTTTTTAGATGATACCCAGCACTTGAAGTTTATTTTTAATAATTTGTTGTACACGTGCGCGGCTTGTTGAAACTACAAGAGCAGGCAGACCGTTGTTTTTTTCTGCTGTGAGACCTACTGTGGTATTTACAGATGGAACTGTGCTGAACGCTGCTGCTGCTGCTGCTGTGAGAGAGAGACAGAACTTATCTTCCATGTACTCTTTTTCATTCTACCTCTTCAGTGTCTTCAGTGGTTCTGATCATGAGTGTGTTTGACCTTCAGCTCTCCCTGAGTCAGAGGGATCCTTCACAGCATGAGACTCTACCCACAACCCCCCGCTGTGTGTTTAAATCAGAAGCAGAAGCAGCCATGGAAAGCAAGAGAAGGGAAGAAGTAGAGACAAAGTAGTGTAGTCGGGGAAGGATCTAGAGGGGAAATGATCAAAGTGCATTCATCTGCAAAGTCCTCATTCGCAGAGACGTGCAAATATGAGGATAAACACGGCCAATGATGCTCAAATTTAAAAGCAGATGTGTCTAAGTTTTGGGCACGTGTCTTAATGCGCTGTGATGTTTTAAACAAACATGATTCACTGGGTGATGAGAAGTTTGCTGGGACAGCTGTCTATTTCCTTACTGCATTTGATGTGGTGGAATTACAGCAGAGAGAAGCTAGAAGGCAAGAAAAGAAGGAGAGCAGTCGTGTTTACAGCACTGGAACTATTGTCAATTACAAACCCCTGCTGAGGCTTAAATGATGACACCCAATGGACAGATGTACTGGTTAAACACTGTTATGGGCTGGGCCATTATGCATGAATGGGGGGAAGTTAATGTGTGAAAATTACATTCATTAATCCCAGCGGATAATTTGAAAGGGGCCAAAGTGACAAGGAAGAGTAGAGAGAATAGAGCAGGGAAATAGTACAAAGACATCAGTCAGTCCTCTTTAATGGGAGTGTGTGTGTGCACTGAGGTGCTTGCAGGTGTGCGCAGAGGTGGGCATTTACCTCTTTCTAAATGTCTTAATGCATTAACATAATGGTGAAAGGTGTTCTTGGAATGACATAACAGAAGTCAATGATTAGTGCTTGCGCTAAACCAAATGTGGGGAAAACAGCAACATCTGTGCTGTCACTAAAGAAAAATAGAGGAAATTGAGAAAGCATGAGACTTTTGGGGTTTAGGATATTCTGATAAAGGCACAGCCTATAGGAAAAATGTGGTGTTTATATTGCTGCAAAAAAGAAAGAAAAGAAAAAAGTAAAAACATGTAAACTGGGTTAGATAAAAGGAAGCTTTAAAGTTTTTAATTTCCTTTTAGCTTTTAGTAAGGCTCATGAGCCCACATGGAAATTTAAAGAATCACAGCGTTGCTGCCTTTGTGGTTATTTTTGTGTCTTCCAACACATGCATCTCGTTTTTAGCCGTGTTCTGTCTCTTCAGATACAACTGCAAAAATGTATGACAGAGAAATTTAGTCAGGAAATACCTGCGACTCTGCAGCCTGTGGCTACAGACAACTGTAGCCCTGTACCCAGGCCGAGCAGCAAGCCAAGTCAAACAGCCGGTGTCCCTGAAGGCCCAGCCTGGTCGAGTCTGGCCCGGCCTCCGCCTTTCATGAATGGACAGATTTCTCTCTGAAGCTCCCACCATGATCCACGTGATTATAAAGGCTCTCTGTAGTTAAGATGATTTCTCAGGTGGGTTTAGGGGGAAAGAAGTGACTTTTAATACCGAGCAGCGGCCGGATGGTTTGTGGCATTTTTGATTCACAGTTCTGCACTCTGCTAGTTCATGGATCAGCGGGTTTAGTAGTTAAACAGGTAGTTAAATCCAATTATGAATGATTGAGGCATCAATTAACTAAAAATAAAGATTGTGATTATTCCACTAACTGAGAAAGTAGCAGATTTATAACAACAATTATCTAGAACAGTATCACCTAAGAACACTGTTGAACATGCCTGTGTTTTAGTGAATACATCAGCACTAAGTGGTGGCGTGCAGATCAGCTGAGACATCAATCAAGACACCTTACACGGGAACGTAATTAAATAAATGTAATGAATACCTCGAAACCCAGCGGGTTAATAATGTCACGCAGCTTTGAAATTAACATGTACTCACTGCGCAGTGAGGACGATTTCACGTTAACACTCCAGAGTTCTCATCACGCACTCCTTCTGGGAGAAAAGAAAGAGGTATTTTCAGTTTTGTGAAAAAGTTTGAACCTCTCGCAAACAATAACACTTAACTTTTCACTGAAGGGCAATACGCAGCTTTAAGTTGAAGGTTTAGGACATGAAAGGCAATTTGTTGTGTGTCTTTTTTCATGTCATAAAATTAACCTGTAATACTGTTTGTTTTTTTTGTTTGGTGGTACTGGAAACATGTAGCTGCTATTGCTGTGAGTTAATGGTTATTATATCGTGCATTATAGATGACTTTTAAGACATGAACCAATTACTCAATGTTTAACTAATACATACAAATCAATATAGCAAAAAACATAGACTATGACAGTAAGTTTACCGTTTTTTGTATTGTTTGTTTACTTCAAAGGTTAATAACTCTTATTAATAATTCATTATCAGAAAGAAGTAAGTTTATTTCTGCTTTATGAGGGAAAAAGTGGATCATCAGGTTGAAGGCTGTGAACTTGTACTGAATTAAAAGCATCGGTTAATTTTACACAAACTCAGTCGAAGCTGGTCCATCTTAAGAGCAGAGCGAGAAGGTATCAGGTTTAATTCAGTTCAACTCAGTTTTATATTCGGAGTGCTTTAAGGTGCTAACGTGAATAAGACCCTACAGTGATAGTGAGAAAACCCTAGCAGTTAGTAAATCCACTAAGGGCAAGCACTTGGCGACAGTGGAGAGAAAGAACTCCCTTTTTAACAGGAAGAAACCTGCTCAGGGATGGGGGTGAGGTTTTATAAAGATTCAAATATAGTAACTTCACTGGTGGTGGTGGAGTGACTAACAGACGTTTCCATTTCACAGCACTTTCAAACACTCACAGCAGAAGGAAATAAAAGCCACACCAGGGCCACACGAGTTAACCTGTTAGGGAGCTTTGTTGGCTGCAGTGTTTGACTTCTCTTTTTTGAAGGCATGTCCCGAAGACCCAGCTACTCACCTTATGCCATCAAACTGGCCCCGAGCGCTAACACCACGCGCGCAGGATCAGAGACGACCTTGGCACGCATGCAATGAAAACACAGCCTACTTCAGCGTCTGTCTTTGATGTACATTATCAAAGACCTTTCTCCTCCTCTCCTCCCCGGACCAAAGGCTACTATTGTTTTTGTTGTTGTTATTGATATTGTTTTCCACCCTTATAGCACAAAGCAGTCTGACCATGACTCTGATGCTAATGTGGAGGTGGAGAGGGTGTTTTAATGAGCTGCAGTGTAGATCAGAGGGGCTCAGGGGGGTTAGAGAGAGGGAATAGGTGTAACACTGAACATCAAAACACAGCAAGTACTCCAGCTTCTGCTTTTCAGTAGCCATGACCTTTCCGTGCAGCTTAGAGATCTAACACGGATGTTATGTTTAGTAGTGCAAAAGATTTACCTTAGTGAATGAGTATAAAATAATAAAAAAGATAAATGTAAGACAAAGTATTGTTTACTGAGGCTAATTTTACCAATAATCTAATCACTGCTAATGGCTGAAATAAAAAGAAATGACTGAGAAATAGCAGAAAAGTAAACCAGGATCCAAACAAATCGACTCTGCATAATTTAACACAGTTAGTGCTTCATATCTGAGAGTGAATAAAAGTTTAAAACACAGTTTTACTTTGGCAAGCTCACATTTACACTCGCCACAAGCCATTTTAGCGCCACTGCTAACCTTTGAACTGCAGTCCAAGTGAAGACTAGCTGTGTGCTAAAGCTGCAGTTTCATTAATGGGCACTTGAGACTTCCTTCAGATGTCAGGTCTTGCAGGTTTTCATGTTAAAACATACAAAAAATGATTTGGGATTTTATAGCTAATTTCCACCTCAATGACAACTGGTCATTTTCTATACAAGTTATATATTATGGTAAATGGCCTGCATTTGTATAGCGCTTTTACTAGTCCCTAAGGACCCCAAAGTGCTTCACACAACCAGTCATCCACCCATTCACACACAGGTGATGGCAAGCTACATTGTAGCTACAGCTACACCCTGGGGCGCACTGACAGAGGCGAGGCTGCTGGACACTGGCGCCACCGGGCCCTCTGTCCACCACCAGTAGGCAACGGGTGAAGTATCTCGCCCAAGAACACAACAACCGAGACTGTCCAAGCCGGGGCTCGAACCGGCACCCTTCCGATTACAAGGCAAACTCCCAACTCTTGAGCCACGATCACCCCATTTAAATTGCAATTTACCCATTTAAATTGCATTAAGGCTTAAAGTTTGCATTAAGAGAGGAGTGGCTGCTTTGTCTGGACAAGTTTCTCATATATGTTAATAGAATTTAACACGTCTATCTCTGTGTCTGTTCAGTGCACGGATTCAGTCTATGAATGCACCTCGCTAAGGGAGCTGGCAGTAGCCATAGGCTGTGTCCCAATTTAGGGTCTGCACGCTTGAAGTACGCGCACTACGCGTACTACGTACGGCGCGTACTATAAGTACGAGAAGTGCGGAAGTGAGAGGCTTGTGAAATGGGACGGTCTAGCCCTTCGTTGCGCTGTTCAGGTTGCCTAGCATCCATGATACTAACCGCGAGAAACGTTACATACAGCATTGTTTGACAGAAATGAAGGAGAAAAATGTTTTGTCATGACATCACTTTGATTAGTTGAGTATCTGAGGCTGAGGCCACGGGACTGTAAAACATGATTGTTGGGCTTCATTTCTGTACTGAACAGTCATTTAAGATTATTTAGTAAATAACAATTAGCTAATGTTGTTCATGAGACTAAAATCATCTCACTGTGGTAATGTAAATATAATATGGCCAATATTATATTATTGTCAAATTATTATGAGATATATATATATATATATATATATATATATATATATATATATATAGGCTTTAAAACCAAGTTACAAACATCACTAATGTCACACAACTTTGCCAACATGTGGCCAACAGCAATGTTTTAATGTTCTTCGTTATTAAACATTCGCACATAATTAAGTGATGTCATGTTCAGTACTTACTTTTGACAGTTCACTCTTGGCCGCTCCCTTCTGCCGTATTTTGCAGCAAAATTATCCACACCCACCGCCGCGCTATGAATTGTGGGATATATGGGACCACGAAGCGTGCACCGGACCACGCTTGATATTTGGGGAAATCAACGGCGCATTTGGAGTATGCATTTGAAGTACACTTCGAATTGGGACAGCCGTCGTCGCGTGGCGGTGACGTAATCGCACTTGAAATGCATACTTCAAGCGTGCAGACCCTGAATTGGGACACAGCAATAGACTGCATCTGTTAGCTGATGATGTAGCACATCACAGTCTAGTCTAAATGTGGTCACCCTTGGCTCCAAAAAAACAAAACGTGTTAGCCAAAGATTTCAAGTATTCCATAAATCAGTGGACGACATCTCTTTGCCAACACCATCTCACAAAAATCAGTCACACAAAAAAAAATGAGCACTTAGTTAATTATGAGATAGGATTTGAAGTAATATAAACACCTTCTGGATAAATATGTGTGTCAAGTTAGCAAAGTTAGTGCTTCTAATTACTCTGTGGAACAAATGATTGCCCAACCTGAAAAGAAAAAAGCTCAGATGGAAAAAAGAAGGATGGTAGTGACTGATTTAACGTGCTCCTGTGTTGGTAGCATTTAGTTGGTAGTTAGTCCCCCAGCTGTGGTGCACAGGGTTAGTAGTATTTATGCAGTTTGGCCATCAGCAGAGGGTTGAGCTCCAGAGCTTAATCCAGTGATTCCGCACTGAATTAAGGCTCTAGACATCCAGATTACCACAATAAAGATCTTCAGTGTGTTACTTTTATCTGGTTTGTGCATGCTAAACTGAAAAGGCTTTTAGAAATATGCACCTTTACAATTACTGGTGTTTTTACTAGCATGGTGCAGCTTTAGCACTGACAAATGTGTGTTCTCTGTCTCTTCCAGCAGTCTTGTTATCACGGTGGAAAAGCAATAAAAAAGGAACTCATCAATAGGCTCAGATACCTACAGCCAGGTTAGAGTTCAGTGCTGAGAGCAACGTGTACCTGAACAAAGCAGATGGCAGGAAGGGAAAGAAAAGACTTGTTTACCTTTCCTCCCCTTCTGGGTGGAGGGGGATTCATTAGCTGCTGTGTAAATCAATCTGCTTCTTCTTAAAGGCCTGTCAATTTAACCCTGATGTCTGGCAGCCTGACATCGCTCACTGGATATTTAACTTGAAAGCCAATTAATCATCATGATTAATTCACTCACAAACCTCATGGAACTGGCTGCTTTTACCTTGTGGGGGGAAGAGAGTCCTCTGGACTTGAAAAGAGAGAGAAATGAGAACTATTCAGCTCCAATCACTCTTGATCAGCTTCTCGATACACAGTTTCAGCTGTGTCTCCAACTCCACTTTCTTCTTTGCTGCAGCACTGCTATCAAAAACCTAAGGATCCATCCTTTTCTCCTCCAAAAAAAGAAAAAAAAAACTTTTAGAAAAAACAAATTCACGGTCCGTGATCACAGCTTGTAATTGGGTTTGCATTTCAAATCTATAATGTTAACACACGTTTGAACTGTGAATATAAACTTGATTGCACATATAATTAACTCAACTTTTAGTGAGAAGCCAGTGCCAATATTTTCCTAGCTTAACTTAATATTTCTCTTTTTCTTTCCGAATCGGAAGAATTAAACATTTGGAAAAGTGGAGTGTGAATATGTTTTCCATTCAGTACTTCATCATTATCTCTGCTGAGGTAATGGAAATGACCTAAATGTGTGCAGAGTTACTGAGGAAGGAGGTTCTGCTATCAGGGAAGGAAAAAGATGATTTCCCTCTTCTTCAGTAATCGAGTATTTCCTCTGCTAGCTCACAGGTGCATGGGAGAATTTAATAATTTCCCTCAGTTTGAGAGTGAGTGAAATTTGCTGGTTTCATAGTAGCGCTATAGAGCGCAATATATAATATTAACAGGAAAAGTAAGAATATCAGATTTTCACTTGATCTTCCATTGTTCCTGGTCAAAGATGGATGAAGAATGAAGCGATGGACTGAAAGCAACAGACTTAAAACACTGCGTGTATCAGTTGCTGCTGGAGCTGTATGTTGTAAGAGGACACAAGCAGGAGATCAATAAATGAATCAATCATATTCCGCCTGAGTATGGAGATCCTCTGAGGAGAACATTCTTGAGCTGCAATCTAATTACTTTTGAAGCAGCAAATGATCACTGTCATTCTGGAGTCTAAGAGTAAAAGCTGACAGCTCTATTCAGACTCAGCACATTTTCGCCCCGTCTCTACACCTATGCCAAAGGCAAAGGGGTTTTTGTGTGCCAGAGCATCTGTTCAACACATGTGACAACTTCAAATCCTGCCTGAGGTACACATAGCAGCAAGGCTGAGCGCTCTTTTAGCTGGTCCTAAAAAATGAGCAGGGGATGCATTATTGAGACTGTACAGATATTACAACTTACAACTTAACAACAACGTAACTCCTTTTAGATGTGTTTAATTCACTATTTCTGTGTCATGTTTCAAAGGCCACAATGTCTGTGTCGCTAAAGCCTGGTAAACCTTATCCTTCGATTAAAACTGTGTCCAAGAACATTTAAAAACATATACAGAAAATGAGCCGTGCCATTCCAGAAACAGAGGGAGTCGTGTCCTGTGTCTAGTTGCTGTAAGGTCAAACAGGTTTAAACCCACATCCCATAAGTAAACACACTTCTCCCTCAGAAAGTAACCCATCAGGTTAGCTGTTATTATTACCTAGACTGGTGTTTCAAAGTTTAATAAGCTCTGTTGGACCACTGTGCATAAATTCATGTGCCCTGGTTCTCATGACTCTAGGGATTTTGTGCCTTTGTTTATTATTAGGCTTTGGGATTTGTGACTATTTAGATCCTTTCTGTCATTTATTTTCATGCTTTTAGTTTCTGAGTTTCTTGTGTTACTCCCCAGCCTTGGTGACTCCAGAGCACAACACAAACACGGCTCCCCTCGTCCCAAGGACGGACTAAGTGTTGCAGGTATGCCCTCCAAAACAGAGTAATTTACTTATCTGTAGGGGTGGAAAACATCAGTGTGACCAAAACAACAAAGTAAATGTTCCAGAAAGGAAATAAGATTCAAGAGACTTCAAAGCTTCCCACACCTACAACTACCAGGTCTGCTTTGTAAAGAAGGATATTTACCATATGTACAAAAATAACTAATCTAGCTATTCTAGATACAGAACACCATGTAACAATATGCACTTACACACATAACACAGCCTTGTTGGAAACAGGAAGTAGGGAGGGCATTCTCAATTTTTCAGGTTCACCGTCAGTCCCACTCAATCTCCAACCAATTATCAGCTGCCACATGGAACTTAAATAATCAAGCACAGAAGAGAAAATGGACACCACCACCACTCATGATTTGGGTCATAATACAAGCTTTCTGGCCTCGTGTTTCCCTTAGTGTTAAGTTGGTGTGTGCAGGTGTGTGCCTAAACGTTTTATTAGTTGCTTCCTGTTTTATTTTGGTACTCCTTTGTCTTTGTATGTTTTGTATCTAGTTTTATTTCCTCCCCTCTGATCGTGTATATTGTGTGCAATTGTGTCTCATCGTCCTCCCAGCTGTGTCATATTTTACTGATTAGCCCTTTGTGTGTCCGTGTGAGTATAAATAGCGTTTTCTTCCCCTTGTGCTTTGTCAGATTGTCTGCTGTCCTTCCTTGTGTGTGTTGACCTCAGGTGTCTAAACTTATCCACCTTCACGACTCTGCTCCTTGTAGCTCCACTGTTACACTTGTCTCCCTCTCATTCACACACATCCTTCTACCTACTTTCCTGTTATCTCCAGAGCATACCTCCACGTCTCGGCCTGCTTCCTACTCTCACTACGGATCATAACATCATCTGCAAACATCAGTCCACGGAGACTCCTCCCTAACCTCATATGTCAGTCTGCTTAAAGTGGAAACACTCCTATGTGTACACATGTACAACAGTTATTTCTGACAGAAACAAACAAACAAATAAAACACTTAAAAAAATATCCAGCATGTAGAACATCCTTGCTACTGACCGATAGTACTCATTTTGCAAATAAAAGCCAGTTTTATTATATCAAAGTCATTTTCAACAATTGTGTGTCATAATTAAATCTTTCTTCATGCCACATCCAGAACAGCTTCCTCTAAGAAGCTCAAATCCAAAGTTTTGGTCTGATACAGAACAACTTATCTTCACAGTTCTGTAAGAACTTGATCAATCAAATTAGGGCTCTTTTAATTAACTTATCCACCTCTTTCACAAGACCAAACAACACACACATATACATCACACACAAACTTCATGCAACCTCCCACTGAGCCATATTCTGCACCAAACTGTCCACCACGCCGAGCCCAGGCTTCTATTTGAAGAGCAGGACATGAAAGCAACTGCTGGTCCTCCACGTGGGCTTGTATCGGATCTTAATTAAAAAGCCTTGCATATTATTTTCTGTAACAAAGGGAAATTTGGGGGTTCATTTAAATCCAATTAGGCCTGTGCTGATGCCTCGGGAGATGAGCGAGTAATTGCTGTTTGAACACGAAGGTCTTTGTTCTGGGCTCCTGTAGATTGATAAAGGCAATAAGCACACAATGTGCAACGACTGGAGATGGGACGGGGCTGTGAACTTACAATACGAAGACTTGAGCACACCGGGACCTCCTAACTAGACAATTAGTAGCATGGAAATTGTTCCTTGTTTTGTACAGAAAAAATGTGATTGAGCCCCCTGTGCTGCAGGTGTTACTGAAAAGATCAGTTGAGTTAATTGCCTTAGTCATTACTGCCTTATACCACATGCAGTGAGCCTTAGCATAATCAAAGTGCAGCCCGTGAGTGTGTAATTTCACTAACTGAAACAAATTGTCCCTTTTAATGTGGTCATCATCTGTTCTTACCTAACAAATTCATTTATTATTACTGTCAGACTCAGGCGTTTCCTTCACTTGGCTAAGGTTGATGGTGGTGGTAGCAATCAATAACCCACCACCTACACACACCTACACAGAGCAACCTAAAGCTTTCTTGGAAAGAAAAACACATGCACGATGAATTCATGCACGATCACATAACATGTACTTCATGTATACTCGGACAGAGGCAATGAGAAGGTCCTTCTGGCTTTACTGGATCTCACGGTCGATGGTGTCTCTCTGACTGACATTTTGTTTTAAAGGTGAAAATTTGCCCCAACATGAAAGAATAGTTTCAATTTTTAGTAAACGTGCTTTCTTAACAAAAGGTAGTGACATGATTGATACCAGTCTGGTGTCTTTTGGTATAGTGATGTGACCCCACATTAGAGACAGATGCTGTTGTCTGGCACCAGTGAGCTGTAAAAATAGATATTAAAGAAGCATGTCTTTAGGCAGAAGGAGGTGAAGAAATTTGTTATTTTTTAACACTTGATTAAACATAATATACCTATTAAACCCTATAGAGTTCAAACTTCATAAAAATTAAAAAAAATAAAATAAAACAACATTTAAGAAAAATTAATGTCAGCCTCACCTACATTTACCTTACAACCTGTCCCGATACGCAAAGGGTGATTAGAATGAAAATAATATAAATATAAACAAACTATATTCTGGATTTCTGCAGATGTATACTTTCTTAAATGTGGCTCAGACGGTAGACAATCAGGAGGTCAGATTATCAGTTGGTATTTCCTCCACTCAGCATAGAAGAAACGCTCTATAAATGTGGTGTGTGTGTGTGTGTGTGTGTGTGTGTGTGTGTGTGTGTGTGTGTGTGTGTGTGTGTGTGTGTGTGTGTGAAAGAGATGTTGGGTAAATGAGACTTGCTAGAATTAAAAAAAAAAAAAGCATATTCCCACCTCCATTCATTGGCTTCCAGTAAAATACAGAAATGAATTAAAAGTATAGGTAATTGTTTATAGCCATAGTTATCTGAGATGTTTAATTTAATTCAGTTTCAGTTTTATTTACATAGCTCCAAATAGTTTTATTTTAATAGTAAAACCCTAACAATCAGACGACCTCCTGTGAGATCACCTGGCGAAAGCGGGAAGGAAAAACTCCCTTTAAACAGGAAGAAACCTCAAGCAGAACCAAGTTCTGGGATGATCAACTATCTGCCGTGACTGGTTTGGAGTGAGGGGAGGAAGATGAGACTAAAGGTCTCCAAGGTCTCCATGATCTGCGAGATCACCTTCACAGATCATTTCCAAACCTAGCTATTTTTAAAACGAAGCTAAAAACAGTTTACAGTTGCTTTTAATTAACCACCAGTATTGCCGTTGTTTTAATTATTCATTTTATGGTTGTTCCTGTTACTATTACTATTCTTTTGTTTGGTTGGGTGTTTTATCTTGTAAAACACAGTGACTGACTGTAGCATTTGAAACATGCTATATAAAGTTAAAACATGCCTTGTCTTGTAGTAGAAAGTGTTCAAATTGAATAGAAGGATGCTATTTACAGTAAGTACCATTATATTTATCGGTTATTGTTGTCTAGATATTTAACAGAATGTCGAGCCTCTCCCGTTCTCCCTTAACAGAGTTAAGAGTTGGGCTTTTTTAGATATACACAGAAACAAAACAACAACATGAACAATCTTCAAAATAAGAGACACAAAACTCAAAACACAGCACGATATAAACAGAAAGTGAACTATAATCAAGTACCCCTAAACAGCCTCATCCACACTCTCATACTGGGTCGGGTTAAAGTCTCAAAATGTCTCAAACAAGTAATCACACGACTCGCTGTAGTGTGGGAGCTGAAGGACTCAGCATAGCGCAACTGAGTGAGAGCAATTTGCTGAAGAATCGTCCTCTGAAGTGCGCTAAGGATGTGAAAGCTGCTTGATGCTGTGATCCATCACCATGTCGGTGCTTGTGTATGTCTGTTTAATGCATGGTCTTGTAATTAAATTACCAAATCAATAGCACTGAGCAGCTAGTAACCTTACAAGTGCCTCTTAAGTGTGGAGAAGAGATTCTTACCTCTTTGTGCTCTCACCCTTTCTCTCTCATTGTCTCTGAGACTGTGATCACATCTTGTGGGGGAAGTTGCACTCAAGTTAAACCTCTTTGCCTATTTTAACACCCCCTCGTTCCTCCCGGGTTTTCGGAAGATGTTCCTTTCGGCTCAGGTAGTGGCGTCAGGGAGAAAGGCAGCAAAGTCACCCACCAAAACATTGTGTTCAGGTCACATTTGGGCCGGTCAAATGTCACGCGATACAGGTTAAAGGGCAGTTTTCTGGCTTTGGGCCAAGGTCAAGGTGGCAGAGGTCAGTGTCTTAGGTTTAGCCTCATCCTGCCCTTGGCCTTGTGCAGATCAATATGAGCAGATTCTCCGTGTGCCTGGATCAAACGATCGATGACACATTTACATTCAGCCACTCGACACAAATCGTACTAAGCCCACGTTTCCCACTCCTACAAACCACTGCCTGTACTCGCTGCCATTCATCTCTCCTGTTTATTTTGTATTTGTTCTTTTCAGGTGAGGTTTAATTTATTTAAAGTTTTAGAGATCAACAGTTTGATGCACTGCCCTCCTCAGGTTAAAGGCTGCACTGCCCTCCTCATGTTAAAGGCTGGGATATGAGTGGGTTTTCAGGAAGAAACTAATATGAAATGTTTGAAATTATTCTAATGCTGCTGAAAATGTCAACCAAGTACCATCTCTAAAATATGATGATGACAGATATCATGTTATATTAAGCATCTATAGGTAGTATGATGTTTGTCATTCTCTGTGATGGCTAATTGCATTCACTGACCTACTATTTATACTCACAATAGATTGTGACTGCCTATAAAATGCTTATGAATACATACAATTTTCTTACAGCTCTCCAGTTCTCCTACCTCCTACTAAGCTCTCAGCCTCTGAACCTCTGGTGGTAATTTTGGTTCACTCCTAGAAGACGTCTTACATGCATCTCTTGAGTTTTTTTTTGCAGTTTCTCTGAATATTGGACGGTCTGACTTTGGGGTGCACCAACTTCAGAGAAGATTGCATTCAGGTGGTTTAACACAAGACCAAAACACTTAGCTCCTCTGTATATAGCTCCTCTATACAACTTCTGCTTGTATAGAGGAGCTTTATCAATAAATTTGATTAGTAGCACCTTTCTGCTAATTGCATTCTTAATTCCAATCCAAACAGTTTGAAAAGTATTTAGTTTTCACAAACTGGTGCTATGTTTTGGCTTACCTTTTATAAAAAATTAGCAATAATGTGATGTAATATGAAATATTCCTTTGAGCTTGAATTTTTCTAATTTTAAGAGATGCTAAGAAACAGATTATTTTTTATAATGTTCTCATATGAAACGCAGTTAATTTCGAGTGTTTAGAATTTAAAGAGGGGCTACTTTCTTTTTTACCATGAATTTATCTAATAAGCCAATCACATTGCAGTATTGTAGCAAATATCGCCCCTGTTCGGATGAGTTCTGCTGTGACATTTGGATTGTAAGGTCATAATTTGGTGAATCAAACATGAAAGCATGGATCCATCCTGCCTTGTATCAGTGGTCTAGGTTGTAAGAATTGGTAATGGTCTTCTGAGGGCTGCTTTCAGCAGGATGGCACACAGAGCTCAAACTGGTTCTACAGTTTACTCAAGTGGCCTCCACAGTCAACTGTAGATTCACATCATGGATCATGGATGTGCACCGACTACGTGATGTTATCATGTCAACTAAACAACTAGAATCTCTGAGTAATGGTTCAAGCGCTTTGCTGAATCTATGGTATGAATAATTAGGCAGGCAAAAGGGGGGCCAGTGATCCAAGGTGTACCTGATAAAGTGTTCAGTTAGTGTAATATTGAGCAGTTACAAACCTATTTCCTAAGAGGGTTTTCAGAGCCTAAAGCATGGCTAAAATGAGAGTCAATGTTGGGGAGCAAGAAAATCTTCATATCAGCAAAGGTTTATCAGGAGTTAAAGTTCAAATTAAACATGGCAGAAATTAAAAGTATAAAGGAAAGTGTCTCAATGCAGGACTATTTAATTCAGTTCAGACTGGACCTGTTAGTTTCAGGATGATTAATCTGTTTGTGGAGAACAATGAGTTAAACACTGAGCACAGTGCATACTTTAAATCTACCAACATATCATTTGTTTTTAACAGTCTGTGTTGATTAGTTTTCCTCCATCACTTTTCACCTTGCCTGTTGTTCTTCTCTGCCTTCTCCCCTCACGCTCACCATTTGCTTCTGCTATCATGAACCTTTCTCCGTCCTCTGCAGCTTCTCGGTGACATGGGACATTTAGACAAACCGGAGCTATGTTGTTTGGACAGTGTTTCCTATTAAATGGCCCTTCCTTTATATTCACACATGGTGCATTTCCAGTCCCAGAGCAATTATACACATGGCTACACTTGGAGCTAAAGGAACAGGCTGAATCTTTATCACCAGCCAAAGAGCAGCAGCACTGTGACTTCTACTGAGCCGCCTGCTTTCTGTGCTTGTGACTCCATTCACAGTCAAAGTAGAGGGGATATTATGTTATTCTAATCAAATGACCAGGATTTGCAGAAAAAAAGTTAACATAGACCTCAATTAGCATTTTGCATTCTTTGCAAAGTTACTACACTGGCAGGGAAGAAATCATTTTTCACCACTGCTCAGTTGGTTAGGTTCAATAACATCATCTTACAGAAGAGCAGTAACAGAAGGACAATTTCCAAACCAAGTCTTCTCAGCACCACTGGGTCGGCCCTTTGCTTCACTAGCGTTTGTAAATTAGCACACCATTTCACCCAACCGTTTATCATCCTTTCTGGGAGCATTCACAGGCTTTACTAACCATATTCTTACATAAACGGCCATCTATTACACCGTTTACCACGCCGCATCAATCGAGATTGTCTGAGACTAACTGGAAATGGTGCTTATAGATAATCTTAATAAACACAATAGTCCAAGGGTCATTGTAAAGATGTGCTTTTATGTTAAGTTGGTGGTCCTGTGTCAGAAGCATGAATTTGATAATAAAACAATTCATTAAAATTCTCTAAATATGGTTCAGCAGTCCTTTAGCCTATATTCCATGTAATGTATAGAAAATCCTTATTTAATGGTCTCCAGAGGAGAGAAAAACTTGCTTTGAAATAAGTGGCATTGCCCTTTAACAGTCACTCCTTCCTGATATTTCCAAGTAGTGTCAGAAACTCTGGCAGTAGCTAAGATGAAGGCAGGACTTTTGAAGGCGAGGAAAGATGTTTGAACCTGCTCCCTCTCTTCAGCGTCCCAGAGGGGAGTGTATGTTAGAAGGCAAGTCATGTATTATTTACAGTCAAATCCGACTTTGTGCTTGATCAGAGCTTGATTGAGAGGATCTCTGACTGGCTTTTTTTCCCCCCGTGTAAAAATGTGAACATCTGCTCACAAATGAAGGTGAACTTATGACCTACACGCAGATCTCAGCCTACACCTTCATAGACCGATTGCAAAGTGCAGGACGTGCATTACACTCCTCAGCTGTCATGTACACGAACAGGCCATGTCATTAGAATACTTCAAAAACATTGCTCTAATATACATCATTTACCAGACAGCTGTGGGATAACCTGCAGCCCGTGTGGAGGTGTTTTAAGCACTAATAGACCCAAGCATACGAGCGGTGGTAATGTGTCAGTACCAGGGGGACCGGTGTTTTAGCCGACCTCTAATTAAAGCAGAAATTGCAGGCACTGCGCTCTTTACCGTTCAGCAAACGAGCCATAGCTGATATGCTCCTTAAGTCATTAGCAGCTCTGATTTGTCGCCACACCACCTTGTTAACAGAGCAGGTCATCATAATCCCACAACACCATGCTCGGGTGGAAAGAAATTCCTCCCGGAGTCTTTTATCAAATTACTGTAGTGCAAAAATATTCATGTTTCCGCATTGTTAATTTTACAGTGTGTGCATGTGCATTATATGATGCACATCTAATAAAACAAATTAGAATTTCAGTGATTCAACTAAACATTAGTATTTATTGGGTAGCAGTTCTTAAATTGAAACTAGCTGGTTCTTCTCTTTATTTGAACCCAAGCATGTTTTGAGACAAAAGAACATCAGAAAATGTCTCATCAAGGGATTTGTCCAGGGGGTGCAGTACTCCTAGGACTTACCCATTATAAATTACTGATCATGTGTCATTTATATCAGCTCATCATTTATACACTGTATGTGCAAAACCTCTGTGTTGAACATCCACAGAAAATAAAATGGAAATTAATACAAGACATATATACGGCCCCTTTACATATTCTATCCCCAAAAGATTCTTTTTGTATCAATTCAGGTTTTAAAAGTTTTATCTCTTAATTTTGCAGGAATCTTCAGCTGGAGCCTTTCTGTGTGCAGTGTGCATGTTTCACACGTCTCTATGAGCAGCAGTCTTCTGGGATGTAGGTTGTTAAGTGTGAAAGTGTGAAACCCAATGCTTCAAGGTATAGATGGTTTTTGATTTGCATTTTTAAGAAAATCCCTAGAAAGATAACCCTGAGAAACAGGTCTGAATTCAATCCAAAGTCAATAAAATAACAATGAGGGAAACTTTAGTTTTATTTATTTTAATTAGGGATCAACAAGTGTAACTGGAGTGCATTTAATGAACAAGTTTTCACATTCCATCTCCTCTACGTCACATGCTCTGGCCAAAGTGATTAGCAAGAGGAAACTCATCTGTTGCGATGCTAAATTACTGAACCTGTTTACTTGCTAATGCTAGCTGCATTTTCATACCACCACAGATCGTAACTGATCTCAGAGCAGCGAAAGTAGACCAACAGCAGCTTGCCTCACACACTGATCTCCCATCAGTTCTTCCTATTATCTTCCTCTTTTCCTCTTGCCTGGCAGATCCATGTTCACCATCCTTTGTCAAATACATCCGCTATCACTTCTTTAGCCTCTCTAGCTTTGTTGCTAGAGACACAGCTAGACAAATCAGGTATGTGATTTGGATGCATCGGCCGTCTATTAACTCCAGAAGGTTATCAAGCATAATATTTAACCACTTCAACTCATTTTTCTATAGAGGAACACAAGTAAATTACTTTAATTTGGCATCTTAATGAAAAAATAATAATACGCTTAGCAATTTTTTCTGCTTTTTGTAAAATATTGCTTAGGCCTGAAAACTTTCACTTTGAGTTTGAAGGTTAAAAGACTTTAAGACCTTAAGATCAGCTGAGCTTTGTACTTTGATGACATTTTTGTGATAACTAATTTGCTTTAAAGCGATGACCTTTATATAGGAACACAGTTGTGTTTGTTCTCCTCTTTTTACCATAGCTCACAGATCACCAGTGAACCATGAAAAAGAGTCGTGGATGGACAAATGCTGCCACACCAGCCTGCATTTGAATAACAAATTTAAACAAACAGCAGGTTACCTTCAAGCTACACTGTACATTGATTCAGTGTTAAATTTGCATTCAGAAGATTTATTGTCCTGCTTTAGTAGCTCTGGGAAGTTGGACAAACGCCACCAGAAGATGGTTTGTCCTCTTTCTCACCCCCACCTCTTGTTCTTGTCAACGCTTGAATCTACAATCAAGATAATCCATCACTGTGCCACATATTGCAAAAAAAATATTAAACTCACTGTGAATGGATTCCCGGGGACTGAAATAAGAATAAAATGCTATTTAAGCACTTGGTGAAGGTTAAACAATGGAGAAGACTGCATGTGCAGCACTTAAAACTACAACACATTTATTCTCTTATATATAGACATCCGTAATATTGATTTAATCAGAACCTGATGCTTATTTTACTGAAAATGATCACGTATAAATATTTTTAAGAGCAAACTTCTGCTGTAACAAATTAGGAGAAAGTAATTAACTTATAACTCAGTGTTGAAATCATCAAACTAACTGATGAAATCTTTCTGCAGTCATCATAAAATTAAGTAAAATCCAGGGATACATCAGGATAATGTGTTCTACAAAGTACAAGGCTGCTAAATCAATGGATCAATAGGAAATCTGTAGGACCAGGTGCAAGTGAAGCAAAGAAAGAGTTAAGTGGGCACGCTGTGTCCTCAAAGCAAATACTCAAAATCCTTGTTGGTGTGTTTGCACTTACAACAGCATGATTATAAATTATTTTGGTTCCTTTTCTTTAAACCAATAGCAGCGAAGATTATTTCAGATTCTGATTTTCCACTGATCACTAATAATTTAACTGCTGGAGAATAAACCTAAATCCATTATTTTGTAACTGAGGTTATGGGAGAACATGATGTACTGCAAATTAGATTAATCAGAGTTTATTATAGTAGTCCCCAGTCTTACAAGTCTGTAAGAGAAGAAGCTGAAGTCCAGCCCTGTGAGAGTTTTTGTGAGTGCATGACAGGATAGATAGATAGATAGATAGATAGATAGATAGATAGATAGATAGATAGATAGATAGATAGATAGAATGTTACATAACACATAACACACATAACTATTGCAGGATTACACCAGCAAATCATTTCCCAGTCATACTGTGAAAACCCTTCTCATTTTTCCAGTTTGTGTGCAGATGCCAAGGCCTTCTCAGAAGGCTGTTGTCAAGGGCAACCCGTTCAGCCCCTCTGTCTGCTGAACAGATGCCCCTTTGGTCGTCCCAGAGGCTCAGATGTCACCATGCCAACTAGCAGGTGTCGTGTGTGCCAATGGGCAAGAGACTGGCATGACATCTTTTGCTGAGTGTGGAGGAGCACAGCGGGGACTGGACTGGGTTTACACTCAGGCTAATGCAACGAGGACGAAAGTTAGTGCAAAGAAAGCAAAAATGCGTTGTCCGCTCACGTGGGAGCCGATGTCGTGTGTTGTTCTTTTTGTATTATTTTTTTCCGTATCAGGTTTGTCTGTGTTATGTCCAAAGACATGCATGTTAGGTTAATTAGCGATTCTAAATCAGCTCTGGATGAGAGGTGGATAAACTCTCTGAAGCACTGAATGAATGTGCAGTTAAATAAATCTTTTAGATTAAAGCGTCAGTAAGAGTAGAAAAGCTCTATGTAATGCCAGCCCATTAACCCATCAATACTGGCATATATATATATATATATAAACACAGCTATATTTAAAAAGGCAGTGCATGCAGTAAATGAGCTGTATGATGCACATCGGTGTCATAACAAAGTCTCTGATTCACCATCTTTTCTGCTTTAAAAAGCTTTGCTACATTTTATTTGGGCTGAAGGCAGTACTACTTTCTTATTTCAGGTCCTTCACTTCCTGTTCTTGTGTTTCCTACTTTTGTGATTGCTGTGCTGCACCTTAATTTAGTTCTCCTTCCAATTTTCCAAGTTTCCAGTCGCCACACTGTCTTCTTCCCACATGTCAAGCATTCCAGCATTTCTTCTCTCGTTTTAGTCTCCGATTCTCACCCGCTCTAACTGTTCTCCTGGTCTTTGCCTCCGCCTGCTCCCTGTGGTTTTGTTTGACCTGTTCAATTTAGAGTCAGTGTACTGAATCTTTCTTTTTTCAAGTAAACACTCGAGAACTTTTACCTGCTCTACAGAATCATGTGCTAAAGTCTAAGTCAAATCTTAGGGGGTTCACATTACAACATGGCTCCTTTTCCTGCCACAGGTTCACTGTCACTAGCAGTCCTTACTTTAACCTACTGCAGCTGCAGTGCAAACATGCACTGGTGTAATCAGCCTAAGGTACAGTATGTTCACTTTATTCTTTGTTGCCTGAACACCTTCTTCACTCGCTGGGAGTACTAACATTTCCACCAAAATTTGAACAGACTGGCAGCAAAAGGAAATCCGAGATTTGTCAGATCACCGGTGACAGTAAGAAGAAGTGTCGACAAGTAGTATCATAAGTGTCTTTAAAGTTATTCGAGATTTCCAGATATTATGGTTTGGAACATATGTGAATTATATTAATCCTCATGATATTTCAGCTCATTAGCTTCACTTTGCTGTTATTGTTAGAGATTTGTTTACGATGTGCATCCAAATCAATATGGAGCGGAGTGGCTGGATGCTTTTATTTCCTGTTTTGTTAGTTATAGTCCTGCTTTCAGTGCTTTTATCACAACAAATTAGCATGCAGAGTCTTAACATTTAGACTCATGAGTCGCACGCCAGACTGGATTATAAAGTTGTTTGTAGAAGTATTATTTATATGTGACAGAAAAACAATATTGGCTACCACAACTATCTACATAGATTAATAGGCCACTGAGGATTCTGCAAATGTCCTTTCACTTGGTCATTATTATTAAAATATAACTGTTGTGCTGTGTGCAATTATTCTCAAGTAAGAGTATGTAACATTTAAACTTCACATTGTTTTTCAAATGCACACAAATTTAAATAGTTAGCATGCAAATTTTAAACACCAGTGCACGAGTCATCACCGTGTGTGTGCGTGGCTCCCAGAAAACGGTATCTGTGATTATTCATGTCATTCAGAAGAGTGATTAAATATTCCTTATACCCTCAGAGCAGCGAAACAAATGAACCACGGCTACGTTCTAACAGGAGCTGACAGATCTTTTAAATAATGTTTATTTATCACCGGTAACATTTTTCAGCCCACGTTTAGTCCCTCTGGCATGTGACCCCAACTGCCTGAAGCACGAGCAGTAGCTTCTCAACTGGCATTTCTTTTTTTCTCCTTTGTTTTGCAAAACTTTGCAGAACTTTTTTGCTCTTTTTATTCGGCTTCCCGCTGGTTCATCTTCAGATGTGAATGAGACACAGGAATACAGAGGAGGAGATAAAGGGAGGAGGCTACATAAGGTGATACAAAATCCATTCAAACTGTTAAAAAAAACTAGACTATAAAGATCTACTTTTAAAGGCAAAAATTATGTAAACTACTTATTATGCTGCAAAAGCTTAAACAATCACAATCCTACAGCTGAGAAAGTTGTGCAGAGATTTAATGTTACAGATTTAATGACGGGCTAAAAGAGATATGCTTTAAGTAATGGCAAGTATAAGGGCAAGTTAAATTGTAAATCAAGTGTATAAATTAATAAATGAATATATGAACATATTCATTAATCTTCTGCATGGAGATACATTATTCACTGCTTTCTTCTTCCCCTCCCTCAACATCCATGCTAGCTCCATTAAACTTTTATTAATACAAAGTCTTCTTTTACCATTGCAAAATCAAAGCACTGCTCTCCACATACAAGATTTTACTTTCAAGGAATGTCAGGCTTACTTGAGGTCAAAGGTATAATTTTGCAAGTTAAAACCGGTATAAAAGCACAGCAGCAGCCGCGGGATGACGACAACACGTGAAGCCTGTTGGTTGCAGCGGTAAAGTAAGAGGACTGTAACTTTTACTCTCGCTTACAAAGATTTGAAACGTCAGCCGAGAAAGGATTGTGTTTCGGGCGAGTCAAACTAGGTGGCTACAAAATAGCAAATCTGCAGGTAAGTTAATCAGCTTCAATCCAAACTTAGTATTTCTTACTGGCTTGTCAGGTTTGTTTACTTTTCATTTGTTTCCTTTACTGTGGTGTGCTCTGTATGCCTTTTTGATTCATTCACTGTCTACTCGACTGCTGTAACAATATTTTCAGTAATGCTGCTTAAACTTACCTCTTTACAGAGTTTAAAAAGCCACATTCACAGGTTTCAGACTTTTTAAAAAACATTTATTTTCCTAATCAAAGCCATACACACCTCCAGCAATAGAAGGATTTCCTGCTTTTGTCAGTTCGTCAAGTCGATCTGCTGTAACTTCATTCGCGACGTGACTCGAATTTCTGCACAGATGCAGTTCAAGCGTTATTAACAGGCCCGTGTTGGCATTTCAGTAATTTCAATATATCATTTTCATAAATGCTACACTAATGAAATGAGGTTGCCTACCAATGCAACACACATGAATGCACATGAAGAGGGGAACAAAGAAGGTAGAAGTCATTTGAATAGTTACATTAGAATTGTATATTTATTTTCTATTAGATATGGTAAACAGTGCTTGTGCCTGCTATTTCCTGAATGTATTTAACCACATTGTGACATGCGTAAGCCTAACAGATATGACAGCACCCCCTCTCGAAACATGCCATTAATAAACATGTGTAACATTAAAACAGTCTCTGGGATTATAGTTCAAAACATTCAGGCTATTAAAGCCGAGTGTGTATGGAGGGCTAAAACTGACAAAATTAAAAGTAGGAAATATATAAATGTTTGGAATGAATAAAGACCCAAAATCATTTTTAAAATGTATAGACTTGTTATTTTATGTAACCATTCATAAAATGATGCAGCTGTTTTCAGTTGTTGCAATAATTCCAAAATGTGTTCACTTTACCTTTTAATTTTCCAAACTCTTTTTCCTGTTTTCTATTAGTTTCTCTCTACGTCTCCCAATTTCTGTATTTTCTTTTTTCAGTTCTTAATGCATTTCACATTATGCTCCACAGTCCATAGTAGCAAGAATGTGTAGATCAATATTGTGTCAAAAAAAAAACAGATCTTAAACTTTAAACAAATACTTTATTTATTTGCTGTTGTAGAAGCAATTTAAGAAAAAAATAACTTAAATGTTAAGAATAAATTTTAAAGTGGAACAAAGCTTGTCTCAGTCTATCTTTTCTTAAGGAAAGTAATTATATAATTTAAATAATTATGTAATGTTAAGTATCAAGCAAAGGAAGGTGCATTTAGTAACAAAGGAAAAACTAGCTTCACTAATAAAGTATAAAATTAGTCACATTAGAACGCAATAATATTTCACACTGACATCGTGTTAACTCTGGGTTTGTCGTGCACAGCAGGAAACAGCTATACTGTTCACACAGGGGCAGATATGAACCATACAAACTCCCCGTCTCCACTGACTTTGAAGCCCTGATGGCTGCCTCACCAAAGTGCAGTGTTACAACGCTGCATAAGAAATGATATGCAAGAGGTAGAACTGAATATTCATGACCAAATCCATCGGCTGTTTCCACTGTAGCATTAATTAATTGCTTGAGGGGACGCTAAACCCAAATACAGAGCTGAACTCCTCGATGCTGAAACACAGGACGCCCAAAGAACAAGAAAGCGATAAGTGCATAACTAGCAAGCGCTAACACATTGTGAATCTTTCAAATAGCGCAGGAGTGTACTGAAAGATTCATTTAGCAATTAACACAAGCATACAATGTTTTAAGTAAAGGGAAGTAAAAGGAGGGGGAAAAAAGGGAAACACTGTGAACCGAATCCTTCTTTGTTTAGGATGTGTGGTTACATATGTGCCATTAAAATGTCTGAATATTCATGTGCAAAGATGACTAAAGATCATCCAATCATCTCCTACACAGTTGCTCTGGCAGTTAGAAGAGAGCCGCTGAGAGGAGTTTCACTGTGAAAGACATTAGCATGCCTTTGAAACAAGAGACCTTGGGTATGAACAAGGGCTATCCATACACACTTTGGAATGTAATTTATATGCACAAACTGAGGTGTGAGGCCAGAGGACGTTGGAGGGGCAGAAGGGATCCACTCAATACAGGTGTAGCTTTCACTGGCCAACAATGTAATAACCGTTTTTATACTGCCAGGGCCTCTTTACACATCGCCGAGTTCCTCTGAAGTTATAGTCTCTATTGAAACAACCTCACCGCTGAATGAAGTCACATCAGAGGTGTGTAGATAATTGGATGCTGTGCGTGCGCTTTCTTGTATCTGCTGTGTGATCTTTAAGGTATATGTTGCCTCATCACAGAGATTGCTGCTCAACGTTTCAAGCCACACACGGATAAATGTGTAGATTTCCAACTGTTTGTTTGACGACCCGAGTTACTTTTTGCGCCACTGCCACCGGTGACCTATGTGCTCAGCCCGCTGAATTATGCATGGTGATTATGCGACGTAGTCCTCTGAATTGTAAATTCTCACAATTATACAGCCCATTGTCTATTCATTATTTCAAAACGAATGGGAAATTATGTAAAACTATCTCTAAAGAGGAAAGCAGCGTGTAATATGACTTGCCATATTGTTCATGCAATTCAAATACTTTGCTTTTTCTGAGAGTTGAAAGTAATCAGATTTAAATGAAATCTGACTTGCATGTCATGTGGGATTATGATACATTTGGAAGATAAGCTATGATAACTCTACTTACGCGCCGTTAGGTGAGAGCACTCAGGCAAAGAGTGTTTTCCAATTAACTTAAACCTCCCTCAAGGTTAAATATACAAGTGTTGACTCAGAGTCGAACTCATCTTCTTTTCTTGACCAGACGAGAAGAGGACCTGTCTCATAATGTCTCTCTGCAGATTTTCTTTTCTGATCCCAGTGATCCCACGCAAATGTATAACAATCTAACACAGAGGCCATCGGATCCAGAATTTGCTGGAAATTCTGCGCCCATAAAACACAAACCCAACAAAAATTGCTATCAGAGTAGACTCCAGGACCCTGAAAATATCGAACAAGTTTTTTATTCATAACCGTTGTTTTTTTCTTTTTTTTTCTTTTTACAATTATTACTCTTTCTCTTCTCTTAAAGTCCTCCTCGTCTCACCAGCGTGTTCCTTACTGTTCCCTGTGATATTGGAGCTTTGCTGTGTAGAACATGCAGGCATGGAAATTTGTCTGTGCTCTCACCCTAAATCAGTACATACTAATTACATGTTTCCAAAATCCTGTGGATACAGCTTTCCTCCGCTGCACTGAGGATTGACATTACAGTGAATGCACCTTCTCTGCTTTACACTAATTTTAAAGCAAAACTTTAAATAAAAATTGTTATACTTAGCAACTACTTAGACTCATGTAAGGCAGTCCAGGAATTAATATCCATGCTGGAAATGTTCCAAAACATCATCTCATGAAAGAAGGCGAGACCTCTGTCTGTACTGTGCTTTGTGTGAGGGATGTTTAGGGTGTTGGATTTAGAAATACAATAAAAATATATATTTTCTCCACTTATTTGTATTGATAGTATCTTATATTATATTTATAACACATTGCAAATTTGAATATTTATTACATGTATGACCAAGCTTAACAGCTATTCCAACAACTAGGCGTAACCCTTGTTTCTCTCTTCTGAACTCAGTGGTTACTCTTGCAACAACCTGGAACCTGTTTTAATGGTTATCAAAACACATTTTTATTCATATAAACTGAGATGTCAAATCTCGCTATGAAGGGTTCAGGGTAGGCCACCAAGTCTTAATGGGGGAAAGAGTTAAGCAGTGTTTTTCATTTCATAAAGTACTAAACGTTTATAATAGTAGTATTATATGCTATTTACACAAGCATTGTAATTAAAGTAATCAGTGCAGACCCTGCATCCTCATAGAGGAACATTATATTTTAGTTTTTTTTCTGCTTAATGAAAGTGACCTTATTTCTTAACAGGTATATGTATTCTTTTATCCTCGTCCCCATATAAGGCACATTTTAAAGCAGAAATTACTCAAAGATCATGTTTAGTTTCAGTTTTAGCTATTAGGTCCAACTAATATCAGGCATCTAGGAGAAATTAAAGGTCTAATGAGATAACATGATAAATCAAAAACTATATTTTACAAGACTCTGTAAAAGTGAGTAATGTTTTTGTGGGTTTGTTTTTACGGTTTCAGGGTTATTGGATTGAAAGTTTTGAGACATTTGCCCATACGTATATGCATACAAATAGTATCTGATCATTAGAAAGAGTGTAAAAACTCAACCAGTATACAATCAAAGTTGCATCCATATGCAGCTTGCCTACAGTGCACAGAGTACACTGAGAAAGTAAATTATACTGAGTTATACTCACATTTTACTGATAATAGTCAGGACATAGTGGTTAAACTATATATGGCGTTGATGTAATACAATTTTACAAATTTTTAAAGAGGTGGAAAAACTATCACACCGATTAATATTTAAAGTAGGAAAAAAAGTGTTTATATGTTTTAAAGCCCATCTGAAAGAGGTTTGTATGTTTTCTTTGTGCTTTTCTGTTCTGTTCTGTCAGGAATTCACAGATTTGGGTCTAATTTGTTTTTAAGTTTAAAGCATATTCTCTGGCCCTGGCTTAAAAGCCAGGGACTTTGTCCACCCCTTCCAGCGTGACTGCTTCCTCCTCCTCTTCCTCCCCCTTCTCTGAAAGTGTTACCCTCTCATCCTCTATCTCCCCTCATCCACTATTCTCCTCCTCACCTCCTGCTGCACTCCATCCCTCTGCTGAGCACAGGTATTTGTTTAGGAATCTCTCGGTGGAAATTATACTCCATCTCCGGCGCTCCCTATCAACACACAATTATCATGGGCAATCATGCAGAACAGTGCTGAATTCAGCTGGGACTCCCACTCTGATGACATTACTGACTGCAAGGCCCTGCTACTGCTGGAGGTAGCCTGCTGCACACCTGCATTACACCTCCCTCTCTCTCTTTTCGTCACACACTCTCGCCTGGATATGGATAGAGAAATGATTAAAGTTTCTCTTTTTTTAAATCTTATTAGGATTTCATTTAAACCAGGAAGTCCACCAGATAAGAAATGTCTTTCTTAGGGGAGACTTGGCTGAAAAGACTGCTGCAACCTCAAACAGGACAAATCCTGTGATCTTATCTCATAATTTATTAGCATTTGCCTACCAATGCTGGGCCTCCTTTCGTGACCTGCAGGGGGGCTTTCCCTCAGTGCGGTTTCTTATAAATCTGAGCCAAATTTGATGGACTCTGTGTGGGGATAGTCATTTCAAATTTCAAGAATTTGGAAGTGTGAAACTCCATCATTAGAGCCTTCTGTGAAGCCCAAGTCAGTCTCGCAAATAATCAATGCCTTACATTGTGTCACTCTCTCCTGCATTCTGAGGCAAAGCGCAGATGCATTTCCCTATGTATGATAAGTACATTATAAGTCTCGAAAGGCGCAGAGTTGATGCAGACACACGAGAATCAACACAGGAGTCCATTCAGATCCTGATCAAATGCTCCATTCATGAGTGAAATTACCATCCGTCTGTCAGCCAAGGTGTGAATTCTTTCATCTACAGATTCTGCCTCTGAAGTTGTGATTAAATGCATAACGCCACATACACTCCACATAGAGTCAAGATAAGCAAAATGGGATTTCTGTCTCTCAAGGTGGCGGTTGGTGTGTGATTCAAGTGAGGCAGCAGTGCCATCTTGTGGTCATTTAGTTCATATATATACATATATTTATGGTTTTAGTGCAGTGCTTAAGAGATGCTTAAAGAATCAGTGAATCCTGTTTGATTATTGTTGTTAGTTTCATAGCTTATTCATGCCACTGGTGTCACATGCTCTATAAGTTGCGCTACATCGGTCCTATTTTACACATTTTTACAATTTCTGCCACCTGCACGGGAAATAAACTGATTGTTTTTGCAAATTAAAATTCTTTCCTTTTTTCTCCCATTTTTCTTTTATTATAAAGAAGGACTGTTTTATTATTAGTTTTATTTACATGCATCTGACACAATGCACAATCAACATTGCTTTGTAACAATGGCAAAAGGATTTTAATTGGCAGCAAAAGCAGATCACAGAAAATATATATATATGTACATATATTTGACAGACATGACGTTATATCTCACAACGCAGTCAGAACAACTCAAAAAGAAAGGGAACTGTGAACAGCGTTAACATAAAACTGTTGCCTGTGCCGAGCCAATAATGTGGTCAAAGCTAAAAATGCACACTTTTAGGTGACAAATAAGCAAATGTTGACACACAGTGACAAATAAATATCTGATAACATAATGAGATGCATTAATATTATCCTGCAATCACCTGATGATCAAAAAGCACCAAAACCAACAATAAAAATGTTCACTCACAATCTGAGGCTCAGTAGCTTATGAATCTGAGCTCCACTGTTATCCAGAAACTATTTAAAACACAGAAATTAGGGATACCTTTTGCACTCACTGACGTGGGTACGGTTCATTTGAGTTGATGCACATCTGCTGACCTGCTTGTGTAAATACTCACCAGTGTATTAATATTCAGCTCTGAACAGAATAAAATTCAACTTTTTTTCTTCTTCGAGTTATATTTGATTAAAAAATAAAAACACTGGAATAATTAAGGATCAATTAAACTTGTTTTTTTCATATTTGGATTGTCCTCACAGTCAGGTTACAGTCAGAGAATGGCAGTTTGAGGAAAATACTGATGGTTTTGGTGTTTACATGGGTTTAATGGAGGATAACAAATATCAAGAATTACCAGCTTTAACCTTTAAAGCAATGAGCTGACAGAAGTTATTTCCCAGTACTGATTCCCATTACTATATGCACAGATCACGATGCCACCTTAGAAGCTTTTTGTAGATAATTTTACAAACTCTTTTATATTTTTTTAATTACATTTTCAACCCATACACAATCCTTTAATATTTCCAAGCATACAGCACTCTTCCATACTAACATGTCACTGCTGGTGACTGAATTTCATGAAAATACTCAGAAAATACCTCGAAATATCACAGACACACGAGACTCTAATAAAGCTGTGCTCCACAGATACTTCAGCATAATCATTGTTCTTGTGAATGTTTCATACAGCAGAGGACCAAAACTTCAAGAATGAAAAAAATCAATAAAAGCATAATTAAATGTCGTCATGAATGCATTAATGTGCCATTAAATGCATTAAGAATTACATCAAAATAAACACAGGCACGGATCAATTTATAAAACACCCAACACACTGATATTTCTATTTTCATTTGCTTCTGTATTTATTTTTTTTCTTTGATAAAGAAAATGTGAATTTTGGGGGAAGTTTCAGGGAAAAAACTAATTAATTAATATATGCATTTAAAATCTTTTATATTCATTATTAGAAATTAAATAAGTAATAAATATTAAATATGAAAGCAGACAAATTAACAGAAGGGTAAATAAATAGAAGACCAGCAGAAATGTTTAATTTATGGCACATTTCAGAAATTAGCGCCTCGGTTTATTTTTAATATTCATTTTTGTGCATTTTTTAAAATTTCTTATTTATTTTTCATTTTAAATGTTTTGGGTCCTCCGCAGTCTCAGTGCTATCTTAGCTGAGCTGAAAATGACTCAGGTTTGAGTGAGCACGATGAGCTCAACAACAGCTGAAAATATTCAAGCATGTGCCACATAATTGCCAAACCGATTCCTGCTTTTACACGACAGAAAGACTGAGAAAAGTATAAAACCCTCATACAATCCCGACATCCCGACTCTTCTTCTACTGCTGGTAAGTCACTGGGAGTGAATCTGGATGGTTCGGCCAATGAGGAGGAAAAGAAGGCCGGCCAAGAGGCAGAAGAAGATGCCGATTGGGGCAAACATGAAGGAGAGACCGTAGCTGAAGGTCAGATGGAAGTCTGAACACAGAGCACGCTGGTGGTCTATGTAAAGGTCTATCACATCCAAAACCTGCATCCACAGTACGTACATCACCACCACACACAGCAGGAAAAAACCTAGAGGTGCGGAGAGGGGTAGTGAGATTTGACAACATATGCTTCAAATCAGATTAATAAGATCAACAATCTAACCATCTGTGGGAGAGACATGTACATGTTCTATAGTAAATTATGTTTGCATTTGTGGGGAAGCAGAATTGTACAGGTTTCATTTTAAATCTCAATGTGATCAGCTTATTATATGTTTTAAAAGCAACATCTGCATCTGAAGATCCACGTGTAGCTAGAGCTCTTTGATTAGTTTTATTTTATTTATTTATTTAAACTTTATTTAACCATGGAAAAAATAAAAGAGTTGTACATTTCATGTCATTACTTTAGTCAGATTTTTTTTTTAAATGCTGGCAGTGTAAAAAAGAAACAAACACAGTGTCACCTGGTTTTTGCTCCAAAATTGTTACTTACCAGCTATCAGAAAGAGGCCACCCCCTGCTTTATACAAGCGGTGGCCGGCAAACGGAGCAGCGCAGATGATGATGAATCCGCCAATCACCACAGCTGCTACAGCAATGAGCATAAAGACGCTCCAGAAACCTCTGTAAGCTGAACAAGAGGGACGTTAATCAGCTGTGTGACACTAAAAAATGAAATCGCTACATAAAAAACACAGATGTGAATAAATACTTACTAATGGAAGACTCGTACTCTGTGGCATTGTGGGTCTGACGAGACACAGGGAATGGGAAGAGGTAGGCAGGCATACATACTTTTGAGTCAGGCTGATTGGCTACAAACAAAAAGAGAAAAATACTGATTTTTATTTACATCTGCAGAGAAATTATTTCTATTTGTCTATACGAGCATATATGGAAAAGCCAGAGTGAGCAGTTGGCGGTGGGTTGCAAAGTGGCTTGCAGTGAGAGCAGCAACTGCAGGCGGGCTAAAGTAGCTGAAGCTTTTTATGTAACTTGCCAGTAGTATACACACAAATATATCAAGCTGAGCTGAGGATGGCTTGTGGCATACCTGACCTAATGCCACGCTAGACCCGCATAAACAAATTAACTGAATTATTTAGCAATTAGATACAAATGCATCCTTTGTATTGCAGAAAATACAGAGAGAGTTACATTTTGGATTTTGAATATTTCATGTAAATTCTGGGAAAATGCTCCAATTTGCAGACTTTGCACATAATCTTCAGCACTGGAACTAAACAGACAAAACAACATTAAAAAATTAATTTTGCCCAAAATTCTGATTATGCTACAAAAGTACAATGCAAGTGCTTTTGTCTCTCTTTTCTTGCTCTTTGCTCCCAACATATGAAATTCCACAGATCGTCACGAGGCCCTTTTCTTTCTGGAGGCTATTCCTGACAATGGCTCACCATTCAAAGTCGCCATTGGAAAAAAAAAAGATGACACAAAATCACCTGACAAAACAACCGAATAACATCACATGGCATGGCCTTAAAGCAGTCACATGAAAGGGCTTCTACGGCTATGCTGTCATACAATATTAACAGCCATAGCAGCAGCATGTTAAAAACTGTGCGGTCGTAGAGATGTCATGTGATGGTGGCAGCAGAACATCTGAGGGGAGCAATTTACTGCACTTAAAAAAGCATCAGTTTCAGAAGACAAATACAAGAATATCTTCCTTGTTTGTGTGTCCTCATTTTTTTTCACTCTGCTGTCATAATTCGTGGAACTGCTCATGTTTTTGAGTTTTTATCTGAGTTTGGGTTTAGCTTTTTCTGTATTCTAGTCTAATTTCTAAAGTTCTGATTCTTGTGTTTTGAACACTTGTTGGTTTTATTCGAGCTGATGTCTTGGTTTATTATTCTTTTAATGCTTATTCAGTTATGTGACATTGTTACCATTTTGGGAGGGGGGGGGGTCCCCATTTACAGCTGTGTTTTTTCCCCGAGTGTATTCTCTGTTTTACCTGGAGCTTTTGGTTTTTCTTTTTTGTGCTCACATTGTCTTTACATTTTGCCTTTTACCTGCAAAGGATTGACTCAGCAGGACTAATTAAAGCCCAGGGTTCTGTTTGGTGTCATGGATGTGACAGGCTCACTAGCCCTATTCATAATTTTAAAATAACAGTAGAAATACGACTGAAATCTCCTCTCTCGTATTTCTAGTCATTTTTACGCACAACTACCCAGTTCACATTCACAAGGTCAGACTTTTTTGGAGGTCAAAATAATTCTAAATATGAAAAACAAAAAAAACATAAACAAAGGCATTAAATTACTGGACATTTCTGTCTATGAATTCATTTTTGGGAGTGAAGAAAGTGGAAGAGCGGCCGAAATTTATTAAGCAAGAAGTTTTCAGATCAAATCTCTGTTTACCAAAGAGGCAAAACACGCCACAAAAAAGTGTGTGGATGTCACTGTAACCCTAAACCCCTAAACTGGTCACAGGGAAACTGTTGGATGTTAAAAGGTTTTACAAATAGTGCATATAGCACATTAGACATGAACTTTAATCAAATTCAAAATAAAGCAATATAAAGTCTTACTTACTGAACCAGAGTCTCTTCAGCAGGTCGTCATCCTCCATGTCGCCTTTAAAGGAACACCTCCAGAAAAAACCCTCGTGGTATAGAGTGACATCACTACTGCCCTTTCCCTCCAGCACCACATCTCCAGGCTGAAATGGAGAAGAACAATAAAGTGGGGAGTGGATGACTGAACCTCAGCAGGTAGTGTGGGAGGTCTACCAGTGAGAAGGTCGGTGGTTTGATCCCCAGCTCCTCCGGTCTGCATATTAAAGTATTCTTGGGCAAGATACCAAACCCTGAATTGCTCCATGAAGTTTAGGCATAGAATAAAGAAGTGCTTGATGAATATGTGTGTGACTGGGTAATAAAATATGCTTTGAGTGCTCAATAAGAGTAGAAAAGCTATCATCCATTTTACCATTTGGTTTTTACAAATATGGGACAGATATGTATACATGCCATTTTGTTAGCTGATGGATTAAAGTATATAAGAGATGTGTCAAAATTATGTGAGGCGGGTGCTCAGAGTGCTGCCAAAGTGTTACAGAGTGGTTAATATATTTAGGGTCAAGGATCAAGGGTCAAGCCCACCAAGCGCACTTAGCTGGGCTTCTAGGGTCTAGGGTCTTTACTGTACAATATGAAGCTGCTTAAGGTGACTGTTATTGTGATTTGGGGTTATATAAATAAAACTGAATTGGTGCCAAATGTGTGTAGAGGCCAACAGACCAGGAAAAGCTCTTCACTGATGCTCACTGAATGGCTCTCAGGGAAATGAAAGTGGAGCTGGGAAGAATCTTGAGGCTTCAGGCTTCATGACATCAGCCGTATCCAGCCAGGCTTTAAAATTAGCCTTAAAAAACATTTGAAAGATTTTGTTTTTCTGAAATTTTTAAAGGAAAGCAGAAGGTTCTCACTCAAAGCTTTAAGTTTCCACAGGCAGGTGATGATAAATCAGAGGTGTCAAAATACAATTATAGGCATCAGACGTGTGTGATACCTCACACACAAGTCTAACAATTGAGAAACACTCACTGCACTCTACCCCCTGAACCAGCTCACCGCCAGAGTGGATACGGATATGACCACAAACCCCCTCCTCAACATGGATGACATCAAGCTGGATATGCCATGAATGAGTGAGATAATGATTCACTGATCCAACTCACCAGGCTCTAAAGCAAGGACATAGGGATGTCATGCAGAGTAAGTGTGTGGCCAAATGATTGCAAAAATAAGGAAAGTGATCCAGGCTGAAAGGTTGGAGTTGCCAGAAGGCCAAATAGCTGACATACAGGGCAGCTATATCTGTATATATAAACATGTTGGTTTTATTGTGTTGCCATCATGTCTTGATTCCAGCAACAGTGCCAACCCTGAAAACTTAAGTATGCTGTTAGTCGGTGATATTTAATACACTAACTGAGACTGCTGGTATTTGTATTTCAATCATAGGGGGCCAAATGTTACACTCGGTGACTCAATCACTACATAGCTGCACACACGCCACATTAAACAGTGTCTTATTACACAAGGAGGTCCTACAGGGATGCCTTTCCACCCTGCAATCCTACTACTGAAAGACTGATTGAAACAACTGATCAGTTTTGAATTTAAAGATCCACCATTAACCTGTATTCTTTATTGATACTTGGGATTGCATAGACTGGAAATACACAGTTCACCTTTAAGAGGTTAAATATGGTGCAAAACAACAATCTGCTGGATTTTTTTCTTGTCTTAAAGGAAGAACAACTTTTTTCTCTTTGGTTCCACAGACTTCACATGTAAACAGTAAAAGCCATGAACACATACCTGATCTTCAACTTAAAATAAACTATACCGGACTCTCTTCTAAGGTCAAAAACTCACCTTTATTGTCACTCTGCCTGGACCAGCAGATCCATTAGGCCTTAACTGGCAGCTCTCTGAAACCAGCAGCCAGTAATCGGTTCCAAAAGAGAGAAGGATGAACACAGCTGCCAACGCCCCAAAGAGCCCTGCGAAGAACAACGCCACTCTAAGCTTCATGGTCCAGGACTGATCAGCCACTTAGTTAAAGGATGCCCACACTCAGTCTGACTTTCCCCTCCAACTAGTGCATGTGACAAGCTGAGTCAGATCCAGTCACTCCTCTTGTTATGTATTATATCCAGCGAGTGAGATAAGTTCAGCTAGGTTTTGTTGGGCTGCTGGACCTTAACACCACTCCTGTCTCTCTGTCTGTGTTATGGGGGGGACAAAGTTGTCCATGTGACACCTTTAGACCCTCCACTGGGGTCTGAACCCCCCTACCCCTGTGCTATTTTTGGTTTCTGGCTGTAAGCGGCTGCTTCACTCTACTATGGAGCAGAGTGTGTGCAGCATTTGGAGAGTATGAAGGGAGGGAATTAACACCAAAATAACCGGTGGCAACTGGACACCCAGTCACTGCACAGGAATGTCAGGGCGGGGTGAGACCGAAAGGACAGAAGAGGAGTAAAGTCTCCCCCAACACTCACACATACATAAACACACACAACAGTGGCTAACGCCAACAGAGTGTTACAAATTATTGTAAATGATGCCTTTCATGCAACTTCTTTGCTGATTTTCAGTTGATTTATACAAGTATAATCTATATAAAAATGACTTTTACAAACTAGACCTCATGCAATATGACACAATAGGAAGTTTAAAATTACTTTATACAAATTGAAGCGATCACACAAAGGAGGTCACACAAACTCTTTAAAGCAACTATTTTTTTTCATCGTTTTAGACATTTTTGATACAGATCTCATTTTTTCTATTACACTGGAATTATAAAAAGTATATGCAGCCTTTAATAATGTAAAAGTAAATAACACAGTTACTTCTTTTAACTGTGCTAAACTTTAAGTTAAAATGTTTCTTCCACTGATGTTTTCGGAAATATAATTTTGTTGTATTCATGCTCAGTGTGAGTTGAGAGGAAGTACCGGTTTAGCATCTGAGGGGAATATTTAGCAGTAAAACTATAAGGGTACTCTGTCTAATTTACACACTGATGTGATCCAGGCCACACTCACTCAAAGGTTCGGTATGTGTGTTAGCATCAAAAAGATCAAAAGTTCAAATCAGAGTTTTATCAGATATCATTATTTCTTGTCTGAAACCTGAATATATAGATATATATGTACTGGTTTGGGGGTCTTTTTTTGACGTTTTGGAAGCCTCTGAGCATAATTTCCAGTCTATGTTTGCACAATGTGCTAGAAACGTCTGTAGGTTATGTAACCATGTACATGTATATAGATCTATCTGTATATGGATCTATAGTGCATTTTTGGCGGCACTCTAATAATAAGGTAATAAGGTGGGAACAAAGTTGTCATATGGAAATATAGCAACTAACAATGCTTAATTACCAAAGTAATATCCAAGCACACTTACAAATATTACAGGAAACTTGAATAAGTTATAGTCAAGTTTTAATAATTATTGAATTTAATGACTACATATAGTGAATTGTATACTTTACCAGCTAGCTTCTTCTTCTTCATTCTGGCCAGACGTTGTCTAATAGGTCAATAGGTTTCTCGTTCACATTTTTTAAACGTTAAATTAAATTCAGCCAGCAGGTGGCGTACAAGTAAACCTCCCTCTCTGATAACATCTAAAAACATCTTTCAACAAAACTCTACGACACTGTTAATACTATCAATCCGATACGAAACGCAGTGTTGCTGTGAGTTAAGTAACAACATTAGGTGGGTTAGACTACAATCTACAGTGCTGAAAATATCTGCCGTTTTTTAGTAGCTGTAACAAATATACAAAATAACAAATGCAAAACAAATTAAAAAAGATTAAGATAAAGGCTAAACTTTTTTTCCAAACAGGTAAAAATAAAAACGCTTCATGATTTTCCACAAATTATTGAGAAAAATGACGGGGAAAGCTCATATTTTGTGACGTCAGTGGGTTATACCATCTATGGGTATTTCAGACCAGCCAACGCGCCGGTTCAGCAACTCTTAAATGAACCCAGACTTTAAAAGTCAAGTTTATCGTAGGTCGAAAACTCGATAGTCTTATTTACAGACAACCAGCTTTCACATCGGACACGTTTTCTCACACAGATAAAACCCGGAAGCTAGCGATCACCCTGTCCTTATGAGACCACCGCTTCTGTTTGGATAATTAGAGCGGATGAGCGCTTCCGCCTTGGCTGTAGCCGTGCTGTCAAAGCGGGAGGATGATCAACCAGAAATGTAGCACTTTATTACTGAAAGACAGAAGACGGAGGAGGATTATAAAATGTATCTATGTGGTGGGCTTCATGGTGAGTGCCTCACTGAGAGATGACCCCACTCAGTTCGGTGTTTTTTTTAGGTGTGCTGTTTCCTAGTCATGCTTTCATAACTCAGGTATGATAATGTAAAACATGCTGGGGCTTTTTAATCCCTTCCTTTTCATATTTAAAACTCTGTATAATGCGTACTTGTTGTTTTTTGTTATTTTAGCAAAAAAAAATAGAATACATTAAGACATTTATTATTTATACAAATAATAAAAGGAAAAAGTTCAAGAAAGTTGCAAGCTAAAATGAGTTTTCCAACATGCAAATAATAAACCTGAGCTCTTTAACCTGAATCAAACTCTCACAGTAGCCCTTATTACGCGTCATATTTGTCCCGTACTGAAAAATTAACTTCTGCACCACGTTTACAATTTTTGAAGCCCAAAGAAAGGAAACTCTAGAGCTTCTCCACTTAGTTGCTTTGACTGGATGTGAATGTATTAAGCACAGTGTCGGTCCAAAGTCTGTTTATAGCGCATTAGACTCAGCACGACTGTGGTGTTCTTGGAAATCCTTGCTGGAGACAGCTGTCATGTATCTACAAGACCTTTTATAATAACCATTGTAATACTTGGCTACTAAAAGAAATTAAGATGAAGGTATTTCCTAATGTTTTTGGCGTTACCTCTTCAAAGCATCGCTGTCAGTACTGAAATGCAAAGTTGATCTACAAGTCTAGATCATTCTAAAGGTGTTATTTTAAGAGCTCGCCTGTAGTCGTGCCTCAGAGAAATAACTTTGTCATACCTAGCTAAACAAGCATCCAATTAGAGATGACTAGAGGGATCCAGTCAGCTCAGGTTTTTTTTTTTTTTTTTGGCTCTGTGCAGCACTGGGACAGTAAAGCGACTGAAGGTTAAGTAATTTCTGTAATGGACTGGGTCAAGAACACCGTATGAGCTGCTGTGTGACTTCAATCAAGATTTTGGCTCGGAGAGCTGCTCTGAACTCAGCAGTGCAGGAAAAACAGGATGAGAAACAACTCTACGTGGCTGCTGAATCCGGCCACAGACTCTCCCTGCTGTATGCTGGACACCATGTTTGATTTGCACGTTCCCGTCGGCCTCACTCCACCTTTGTTTCTCCATATTTCTTTACAGGACTTGTTTGGGGTGAGCATGATCATCCCACTGCTGAGCCATCACGTGAAGGCTCTTGGAGCAAGTCCCACTGTGGCCGGTATTGTAGGTATGTTGTTTCCGCAATACATAACAGTTTGTTTAAATTATGCAGCTGGTGTACTGCAAGCACCAACCTTACAGTGACACAAAAGTGAACTAGAAAAATTTGCATTTCCTGCGAAAATGCTGTGTGGATGCCTTAACGCTGAAGATGTCTGCTGAAAAAAAATGTTGCCCTGAGTAGGATTTGAACCTGGCCCTTCTGGTCTCAAGGCAGCTACTCATCTCACTGAACCAAACTCATTCTCACAAAGAAGAGGTGGAGAGACTGACAATTCTGCTGAAATGAGCAGAAGCTGCTGAGAATTGTGCCGATAAGAGGTGAAAAGGCTGAAAACTTTGCAGAAAAGAGGTGAATGAGCAGAATTTCTGCTGAAAAGAGTTAAAAAGGTTTAACTGTTAACTGAAAGAAATGTTGCCATAAGCGGGATTTGAACCCGGGCCTGCCAGTCTGAGAACGGATGCTCATCTCACTGAGCTAAAACACAGCTCAGCCTGGCAAGGAAAATCAGTGAGGCCACTGATAATATGGCAGAAATGGGCAAAAAATATTGCAAAAGAAAATTCAATATCTCAAAAAGTATAGAAGTTATGATTACCAAAAGATATAGCACACATTAGCAGAAATAGCAGAATTTGAAAGTTTGAACGGTGAAAATAGCATGAAAACTGAGGGAGTAGTTAAGCGCCAAAAAACGTACGGAAGCAACTAGAATAAAGTAGAATAAAGAATAAAGAGAAACAGGATCTCAATAGTGTGGATGCCCTTTGAGGCATCCACACAATAAATCTCCAGCAGACTGGAAGGCTGTGGAGACTACAAGCGACAAAACAATCAAACAAACACTCTCAATAATATATTGTTTAATCCTCACTTCTGCACACTGTATGCACAATATAATATGGGAATGTCCCAGTGCCATGTTCTGTGATTATTTTTATTGTTATACATCAATTGAATAATAGTTTTTTAGGAGTATGTCAGGACCTTGTGTTGTTGAAAGATGAGCCAAATAATAATAGCCATAGTCATCAGGCCCCTTATTAGGTGCACTTTTCTACTACCCTTCAGAAGTGCCTTAATTCTTCGTGACACAGATTCAACAGCAGCTGAAAACATTCCTCAGAGATTTTGGTCTGTCTTGGCACAATACACCAAAATCTGCACATCTGTGCTGTAAATGTCCCGTGCCACCACAAAGGTGCTCTATTGGATTCAGATCTGGTGACTGTGGAGGTCATTTGAGAGCACTGAACTCATTGCTATGTTTAAGAAACCAGTTTTAGATGATTTGAACTTCATAACGTGGTGTGTTATCCACCACCACCTGAACTGTTGTCCAATCTTGAGGAACCCGTGCAAAATGTTACCCTGGTTTTCTATTCTTAGCTGACAGCAGTGGTACCTGGTGTGATCTTCTGCTGCTGTAGCCTATCTGCTTCAGGTTCGCTTAAAGTCTTATGCATTCAGAAATGCTCTTCAGCATAACTTGGTTATAATGAGTGGTTATTTAGTATCAGGTTGAAGCAGTCTGGCCATTCTCCTCTGACAAACAGACAGGGTGTAAAGACATTTTCACCCAAAGAACTTCCGCTCACTGGATATTTTCTTTTTCGGCCCATCCTCTGTAAACCCTCGAGACAGTTGCCACATTCTAAGTCACTTAAATCACCTTTTCTGGTGCTCAGTTTGAACTTCAACAGGTCATCTTGACCATGTCTACATCCCTTTGAGTTGCTGCCATGAGTTTGGCTGATTACACATTTGCTAGTAAGTAGACATACCTAATAAAGTTGCCAGTGCAGTAGTGTATATACAGAGTGATTTACTGTAAAGACATACCCTGACTCTGGGCCTTCTTCTGCACAGCTGTGATGTCGCTGTGCCAAATATGCTGCAGATATCACTGGATTCAGAGTCGCTATGCTGGGGAAAACTCTGACACCATATTTCTAAATTTCCCCCATGTGTCACTGTCTGCTTATGTTTTTTAAAAAATAAGTTATGTCTAGTACAAAAAGTGGCATTAGATTCACTGGATCTCAGCGCATGCGATGTATGCTCTGTGTTTTTTATATTTGAAATGTAAACTTAAGCAAATCTTCTGTTGCAGGATCTACGTATGGGATCTTGCAGCTTTTCTCGAGTACTATAGTTGTAAGTACTAACTCTGCAACCATTTTGGTCGAGACATTCTTTGCCATCCCTGGAATTTCATGAAAACAATAAACACTGTCTGTTTTAGGTCACACAATGCACCCAGTCTCCATCCCTTCATACACACAAGACACTCCTACTTAGCCCCAGTTGTACAAATTTTTATTTATATATATATATATATATATAAATAGATTTTTACCCTTTTTCCCCACTGCTAATTGAATACTTTGGAGAGACTTTGTTTTATCTGTGCAGTCCATGAAAAGTCAAATCAGAACCACATTCAAATGCCACACAACAAGCATTGTATCTGAAGTTGGATACGCAGCTTTCCCGCCCATCCATAAGTCTTGAAATTGGTTTAAATTCTCGGGGGTCATGGGACAAATTAAACAGATAAGGAGTCATCTGTTAGTTCCTGTATTCAGACCGGCTGATTCCTGATAAATGTAGGGATGTGTGAACAGCTGGGTCTCTATGATAATCCCACCCATCTCAACTGGTCCTAATTGTGTTATTTCATCAGATGCTTGTATGCGTGTGTGAGAGAGGGCGAGAATCTAATAAAGACTTGTGTGACAGCCTCGATGGAGGAAATGCAGCATTTTAGGATATTTCTCAAGTCAGCTGATCTTTCAGACTAACATTCACAGATCAGAAACAGAATTTAATTTGGTATATTTTTGTCTGCCTTCTGTTTGTCTCGGTTTTTCAGTTATTTGTCATGAATCTTCGAGCAATTTAGCATCAGCTCCCTCTTTTCAGATGTTTGGCAGGGCTGTGGAAATATCCGTCATCTCACCGCTGAAAATAAGTTCGGGAATTATAAACGTTTACATTTTTTCTGTGGTTGTGTTTCATTTCCTCTGTGTGATTGGCAGGGCAGCTGGAGCGACGTGGTGGGTCGGAGGTACTCTCTGCTGACCTGCCTGCTGCTCAGCGCTCTAGGCTACGGCCTGCTGGGGATGTCCACCAGCATCGCTTTGTTTGTACTTGCACGGATACCTGTGGGTAAGTCGGAAACCTCAAAGGGGCGCATCACTGGCGTTTATCAGCTAAGTCACATATCCATACCTTAGAAAAGGATTTATCTCATACCTTTTTTCCCTCAGTGAATAAAAACTGAATTTCACATTTACTGGGGTTATCTTTGTCTAATATTAAAATGTGTTTGATGATCTGAAACATGTAAGTGTGACAAATATGCAGGAGGCAGGAAGGGGTGAAGTACTTTTTCACAGCTCTACATATCATGCCTGAAGTGTATTTTTTGCTTTTTTCATCATATAATCTCCAGTGTCTCCTGCATTGAAGGATATTTATTAGCATCCTTCCACTGACCAAGCTTTAAAGCTTCATGTTATGAACTCAAACCTACCTTACACTCAGAAATATAAATGCTTAGCAGCTTTTTTTGTTTGTTTAGTTTCATTAGAAAACAGCAGGGGCTCTCTGCACCTTGGTTTCACCACATTTTATCACGTCCACTTACCTATATTAGATATAATCCGATTAATAAATTAATCTTAGATTAAGTATTAACAGTTGTGTGGCTTGAGAGCCTTTTAAGTAGACTGTTATTCTGCTGCCTCTTCTCAGTGTGTCTTCTGTTTCAGGGTTGTTCAAGCACTCACTCTCCATCTGCAGAGCTCTGCTGTCTGACCTGGTGTCTGCTTCAGAGCGCCCTCTAGTGATGGGACATTTCAATGCAGCCTCCAGCGTGGGCTTCATCCTGGGCCCTGTGGTGGGTGGCTACCTAACTGAGCATGAAGGAGGCTTTTATACATCCTCTTTTACTTGTGCAGCCATCTTCATTATTAATGCGGGTGAGTTGGAAAATGAAAGTAATAAACTGAGTTCATGAAGGTAAAAATTAAAATGTATGTCAATATAGCGTGTCTGTCATTGCAGGCCTTGTATGGATGATACCACAGAGTGAGACTCTGGCTGACCGTAATGACACTGTCTGCAGAAACGACACAAGTACAGGGTATCATGAAAACCACTTTAGTAAATCTGTACAGAATGGTTCTCATACAAATAGCCACCACCCATTGCTGACAGCAAAGACGCAGCAAGAGTCTGCATCTCCTGGAAAGCATCAAGGTGGTTTCAGGTGGAGGGATGTGTCTTTTCTTCAGCCAGTCTGGAAACAGCTGTCCTCAGTAGGCTCCAGGATCCACATAGTGGCCTCATCTGACATGTGGGACCTCTTCCTTGTGCGTCTTCTGATGGCCATAGCTATCATGCTCTACTACAGTAACTTTTCTCTGGCCATGGAGGAGCGCTTTTCACTCAAACCAAAAATGACCGGTTACCTGATCAGCTACAGCAGCACTCTAGGGGCCCTGGCTGGGTTCCTGGTGGGGCCAGTCACGCAGCTGTATAAGAACAACATGCCCGCTTTACTGCTTCATTCGACGGTGCTCACCTGTACGCTTATTTTTCTCTATGCTGCTGCGCCGAATGTTTGGCAGGTGCTGCTCACCTCCACCTTCTTTGCCATTTCTACCACTATCGGACGGACATGCATCACAGATTTGGAGCTGCAGAGGGGCGGGGTCCAGGCCAGCGGGACTCTGATTGGAGCCGGGCAGTCAGTTACAGCTGTGGGTCGAATCCTGGCTCCTCTCCTGTCTGGTTTGGCGCAAGAGTTCAGCCCTTGCGGCCCCCCAAGTCTAGGAGTGGTGCTGGCCCTCGCAGCTGTGGCTTTACTACTCATCAGAATCCCCAAATGGGACGCGAGGGAGATGACGAAAACAGCCAAACTCAGAAACTCTAAATGAATTTTGAAATCACAAAGAAGTGCTCTTAATAGCAGGAGACCAGCTGGGACAATGAACAGCAGACTCCTCAAGGGAACGGTGAAGCCAACTCGAACGTGTTATTCTTAAAAAGGGTAGCCCTTCTGTTGGTGCGATGACATCACAGGGTGGAAATATTGTGACATTTCAATCACACCAGCACTGAAGTCTTCGTCTCGGGGACAGGTGACTCAAATGTCACGTGCACTGTAGGAATGAAACGCGGCTGCAAAATGCTGACGTTTGACAGCAACCTTTGGGCACAAACTACTGGATTATGACTGTATTTTTATGACTTTATTTTTAATGAAGTTTTGTAACCACTGCAATTTAGCTGGAGTTGATGAAAGCAGGTCTGCACTACATGCCCGAAGAGGAGGATGATTTAATTGAAATAATACTTAATTCATTAAATAAAAATTAAAAAGATGACTATCAAAGGCAGGCTATTACATTTTTGGTATGAGTTTGATTTTTACACATTTTACCTCAGTGGGTTTTTTGTTTTTTATTCTAATGTAAAGTATCCAAAATGGTCGTTATAGCAGTATCTGATCTAATGTTCCTCTTTGACTGATCATAAAAAATAAAGATTTGTTAATTTACCTAATTAGAGGCTTGAATGCGTATTTGTTAATCACTGTGTTTAAGTTTTATAACATTATTTTCAACACCTGTTTACTTGCATCACCAGAGGCAGAGAGGTGTAATATGAAGTGAGATGAAACACATAACTCACTATGGTGTTAGAGTTTTATGTGTCACAATTCTTTTATTTACAGCGTGTTGTAAGTGCAAATTTTCAGCTGTGCAAATATGCGTTATACAGTGGGGCAAAAAAGTATTTAGTCAGCCACCGATTGTGCAAGTTCCCCCACTTAAAATGATGACAGAGGTCAGTAATTTGCACCAGAGGTACACTTCAACTGTGAGAGACAGAATGTGAAAAAAAAATCCATGAATTCACATGGTAGGATTTGTAAAGAATTTATTCGTAAATCAGGGTGGAAAATAAGTATTTGGTCACCTCAAACAAGGAAAATCCCTGGCTCTCACAGACCTGTAACGTCTTCTGTAAGAAGCTTTTCTGTCCCCCACTCGTTACCTGTATGAATGGCACCTGTTTGACCTCATCATCTGTATAAAAGACACCTGTCCACAGCCTCAACCAGTCAGACTCCAAACTCCGCCATGGCCAAGACCAAAGAGCTTTCGAAGGACACCAGGAAAAGAATTGTAGACCTGCACCAGACTGGGAAGAGTGAATCTACAATAGGCAAGCAGCTTGGTGTGAAAAAATCAACTGTGGGAGCAATCATCAGAAAATGGAAGACATACAAGACCACTGATAATCTCCCTCGATCTGGGGCTCCACGCAAGATCTCATCCCGTGGGGTCAAAATGATCATGAGAACGGTGAGCAAAGATCCCAGAACCACACGGGGGGACCTGGTGAATGACCTGCAGAGAGCTGGGACCAAAGTAACAAAGGTCACCATCAGTAACACACTACAACGGCAGGGAATCAAATCCTGCAGTGCCAGACGTGTTCCGCTGCTGAAGCCAGTGCATGTCCAGGCCCGTCTGAAGTTTGCCAGAGAGCACATGGATGATACAGCAGAGGATTGGGAGAATGTCATGTGGTCAGATGAAACCAAAGTAGAACTTTTTGGTATAAACTCAACTCGTCGTGTTTGGAGGAAGAAGAATACTGAGTTGCATCCCAAGAACACCATACCTACTGTGAAGCATGGGGGTGGAAACATCATGCTATGGGGCTGTTTTTCTGCCAAGGGGACAGGACGACTGATCCGTGTTAAGGACAGAATGAATGGGGCCAAGTATCATGAGATTTTGAGCCAAAACCTCCTTCCATCAGTGAGAACTTTGAAGATGAAACGAGGCTGGGTCTTCCAACATGACAATGATCCAAAACACACCGCCCGGGCAACAAAGGAGTGGCTCCGTAAGAAGCATTTGAAAGTCCTGGAGTGGCCTAGCCAGTCTCCAGACCTCAACCCCATAGAAAATCTGTGGCGGGAGTTGAAAGTCCATGTTGCTCGGCGACAGCCCCAAAACATCACTGCTCTTGAGAAGATCTGCATGGAGGAATGGGCCAAAATACCAGCTACTGTGTGTGCAAACCTGGTAAAGACCTATAGTAAACGTTTGACCTCTGTTATTGCCAACAAAGGTTATGTTACAAAGTATTGAGTTGTATTTTTGTTATTGACCAAATACTTATTTTCCACCCTGATTTACGAATAAATTCTTTACAAATCCTACCATGTGAATTCATGGATTTTTTTTTTCACATTCTGTCTCTCACAGTTGAAGTGTACCTCTGGTGCAAATTACTGACCTCTGTCATCATTTCAAGTGGGGGAACTTGCACAGTTGGTGGCTGACTAAATACTTTTTTGCCCCACTGTATGTGCGAGCCGTTACTAGGGGCACAAATTAAGCCCAGCTGTGAAAATAACAGCAGAGCCAACCGTGCATTGCAATGTCACTGTGCATGCATTCATGATGCAGAAAATGTCAACATTTTTATACTTGGTTTTAATCTATTTAGTCTCTTTTACTCTCTCACGCACACAGAACAAGGCTACCTGTTCAATCAATAAACTGAAAAGTTTCACAGTTCTAATGTGCAGCCATCACTTTAGAAATGAGAGTGCACTCAATATTAAAATAATTAACTTGAATTAAAATGTGTACTTGACCACTCTCTGCACTAAATAAGCAGATTTTCTGCAGCATTCATTTCCTGTCTTGTCTTTCACTTTTACATGTTGGTATTGTTTATAGATTTTTCATCACTAGTCAGTCATCATCTGATGTCGTTTCTGGTTGGAGTTGGTGGCGCTCACAGGGATCTTGTTGTGTGGGATGAGTGTCATGTGACATGTGAAACGCCCCTTTTTATGTAACTGCACACGGAGCTTGAAGCAGAAAGTCCGACTTGGCAGACAAAGTTAATAACTGCCATCATAGGTTTTGTCAAGCCAGCTAACTCAGAGAAAGCCTGGCTGTGTTGAACTACCTTCATAGTACACCTGTCTGGAACAGTCGGAAATGCTCTCTTATACATTTATCTCATTTATCTCTAGGCTTCATGAAGGACCTGCCACAAAAAACTGTTACAGCAAATAAACAGTTTGTACTTTTGTGTCTGTCTCCTGAATTGTATTTTTAACCATATTAAAAGCATTCACTTTTAATATCTGACATCATTTTATTCAGTGTCACAAACCTTAAAACTTATCAGAAGAACTTTCAACAAAGAAAATTTATTACAGCATAAAGGAAAGCAGCTGGGCCAGAGGGACCATCATTGTCAGGCATTCAAAAAGTACTTTGTACTGCGCAGCAACAGCTTGTTTGACTAAAAAACATTTATATACACACAAAATGTACATCTTCAGTCATGTAACTATCACACAAGACAGACAATAAAATACAAACAACTATCCTATTTACACAAAGGGCAAATGTATAATGACATAGTTTAAGTAACCTCACCTTCCACATTTAAAAACTCCTACATGAAGAAAAAAAGACATTTAAAATTATTTTCTAAGACTAGTTCAAATAAGTACATGTGTAAAAAGTCTCACAGTTTATTTACACTACATTTGCTACAGTTCACTGTGCTTCTGAGGAGTGTGACACTGAAGCGTTAGTCCATTTTGGCTCATTTTGAAGACCGTTTTACCTCTAATGAGTAATGAAGACACCTTCAATGTTATTCTAAAGGGCTTTAAAGTTATTGGAGCTTACAGTCATAAGCAGAAACTTCCAGCTGCTTGATTAGGTGGAGACAGTCCAGCTGCAACACTTTTATTTCTTCTCGGGGTTCCACTGAGGCCGCCTGAGCAGAGGGTTTCGAGCCGTGGTCTCTCTGGGCTCAGCCGCCCAGCCTGGCGCTGGAGACAAAGGCTGACGCTGCCCCACCTGCTCTGCGCTGTCTTCTTCGTGAACATTTCTTAAGTCATCCACCGAACTGTTGTTATCATCAAATGAGGAATTTAAGCGACGAGGATGAGGCACGCGGGAATCACTGTAGGAGGAGTTTGTCCTGAACACACCCTGCCCCGTACTGCTGCTCTCTTCATTCAGAACATCAGTAGATGGTACTTCTTCCAGAGTGCCCAGCCTGTGCAGAGGTATCATGGCTTTGGAGGAGGAGGAGCGTGCGGGCTTGCCAAACCGGGAGCATTGAGATGGGTAGGCAACTTCTGATAGGGTCTCATGATCATCTGGGATGAGATTGAAAACAAAAAATAAAATGGTAAGGTACACTCATACTAACACGCTCACTATGACAACATGGTTGTTTAACTACTATACCAACAACTTGTCAAGTAGAATCAATCACAAAGCACAGGTAAGGTCCTAAACCTTACCTGTGCTGATTCACAAATCAGATGCTGACCTTATCGTGGAGCTAAACATTTCATGGCAATGCGTTTGCACTCACATCATAAATGTTGACTTCATAGTGGTGTTGGACAAGAGCCGGTTAATGATCTGAGTCTATACGCTTCATGAGGAAGGCAAAACTGTTCAAGTTTTGTTGTCCACGAATAATGTGGGTAAATTATTCATCCATTTTCATTCATCTGGTTGAAGCCCATGTCTGCGCTAACCCATGAGGATAAACAGCCACACACACACTCACATCTATTCCTACAGTCAATTTAGGATCACAGATAAGTCCTCAAAAAGCCTTGCTGCTTGAATTGAACCCCAACATAAGGAAAAAGGCTTCTTTTTAATCGTTTCCTTTAGCAGAGGATGCATTGAACCATCCTTTATGAAAGGAAGGTGAAATGATGCCATCCTACAAATTCTAGCAATACACAAACCAGCCACTCAAGAAACCAACAAAGAGGTACAAATCATTCAAATGAGCATTACAAGTGCTTTGTTCTAGCTGCCATTGGTCGGATGGACAAATTATAGTTTTGTTACTGTGTGGGTTACACAATGCTTATTATTAGTTGTTGTTTCCAGTATTTTGTACTATGCTTATTTGTTGTCTGTTGTGTTTGTACTGAGAGTGTGCATGGTAGGATGGATGGCTTGCTGCAGAACAAATCACAAAACCACAAGTACAAACTAACCTGAACCTGTTTTCAATTTCATGCCATAACCTGCTGGTAAAAACTGGACATTTTGAAGAACAGCCTCTTAAAGCTGCTGGTGAACCACGAACGTTACGCTTCTGTGATAAAATCTACTTGTCAAGCTGCTGTCTTGAATGTAGATTTATATATACAAACTCTCCCTTTTGGTATTAAATGATCAAAATGTGTTTAAGGTTCTATGTAATTCAGTTTGTATTAATAAGATTTGCTGTTGGACTGCAGACTTTAGGACGATCACTTATCAATTTACCCAGCAGGAGTATATAAGAAAGCAGGATTTAATTTGTTTTACAGGCTATGGAACAAATTTGCTGGTGCAGTCGTCGCAGGCTGATCGACTAATACTAATTTACATACCAAAAAGAGCGCGTGAGCACTGTGGCGCATTCTTATATGTGCACATCGCTCTGTTTTGGGGAGGGGGTTTCTGTTTTTTCAGGAGACACATACTGTGACATTAATGAGACTGACAAAGTCTTATTAATAGTTTTGGGGGTGGTTTTCTGATACCAGGGAGATAAGTTACTAGCTTGGACCACGTCCTCATTTATATTTGACTCCATTTCTAGTAGATAATGGCAGATAGCGTAAGCAAGAATCGAGGCAGCGGTTTTGGGGAGGTCTCGGAGGGGACTGGCGGCAGCTTCTGGGCCAGACAGATCTCCGTGTACTAATGAGAGGGAGATGAACTGAAAAAGGAAGAGTGGGACAAGAAAATGAAAACAGCTTGTAGTGCAGGGGTTTCATATACAGACAGAATTGTAAAGGGAGTCCCGCTCCTAAGATTCAGATTAATTATCTACAAAGCACTTCATTTGTTCTGTGCACACTGCTGAGAAAATACAATTTATTTCAGTTCTGATGAATTAAGGCTCGAATCAGGTTGAAAAATTCCAAACTTTGCAAGGAAGTGACGTTTTCATCATTTATTCTCATTTATATCAAGGGTAAGGTTGTGTTAAGGGATTTCAAAGATAATCTCAGTTTACCTGTGTAGTGCCACCTCACAGCATCAAATCTTGACTCCAGACTCTTTCCAGCAGGAAGCGAGAAATACTTGTGTGTCCTGGGCACGTTCTAAGAATAACAATGGGGAAAAAAACTTGATGAAAAGTGGTGAGAACATTTAATCTAGTGTTTGAATTTCATGTGTTTGCAGGTCAAGAGATGATCAGCTCAAAAATAACATTTTTAATGCGATTGTTATTTGCCCAAAGTACTTCTAATTAAGACCCAAGGGATGTTCCTAAAATCCCAACCCACGCTCCCAACAAAATAAATAATTAATTAAAATAATACAAATTATTTGGGCAAGGTAGCTTACCGATGACTGAAAACTACGAGGTCGGAGGCTTCGTCGAATGGTGGCATGGCGCCTGATCAGTATCTCTCTGGTCTGGCTGTCATTGGGCAGAGCATGTTTTCCTCTGTATGCCACCGTCTAAGTCCAAATACATAAATTAGTTGTCTAATTACAAATAACAGAAGGTCAGAGAAACACACACGGAAAACACACAGTGAAGACATAGACTTAAAAACTCCATAAACAAAATCCATGACCACTGTCAAGTCCAGGGACTTGGGACAACAGAGGTTCCCACGAATGGACGGTTCAGACGCTCTTAGTGGGGACTGCATTGTTTAAATCTCAGATTACACCACCAAAACTGGAAACAACTGTTTGAGGGAGGGGTAGGTGTCTGTGTGTGGACTGCTACCTTAACCTGTTCCATGCAGTAAACCCACCCCTGGATCTGACCTGCAGCCATTAGTTAAACCAAAAACAAACACAGCTGCCTTTAAAACCCTCCAAAGGTCACCACTGTGTTTTATAAAGAGGTCGCATGACAATATTATGGGCCTGTATGATGTCACCAGAGGCCAACACGGTTTACAGTTAGCATTTTTATCAAATATAAAGCATTTAAAAAATAAATTAATAGTGACACGGTGATCTCAGTTTTGTGTGAAAGAATCACAAATATGTGAAAATAAGACTTGAAACGAGCTATTAAGGCAATGTGATAAACTGTGAAACAAACCACAGAAGAAACTCCATTAAAGCATCAAAGAGTCTGTTAAAAGGGTGATGTCATGCCACTAATGGAAAAGTACTGCTGGCCACTGCCTGTGGCTATGCAAAACAGCACAGAGTTTCACTTGTTGGGATCGTCGGTATGAGAAACAGAACAACATTGAGGGGTGCTTTTCTCGTTTGTGTCAAATTAACGGACATTTTTCAAACTTCATGTTTTTCAAGTAAAATGCAAAGAGGTGCAGCTGCACGTGGCTTTATTTTAGTCAGCTTTATCGGGGGTTTTAATCGTTTTTAAGCAGTTGAGCACGTGCAAAGCTGATGCTGAACTACGTTACCATGTATGCAAAACAAACAAAGGTTCAGGTTTCACACTTCTGAGATGTGCCGTCATCTGCCAAAAGTTGACAATTACAATGCTTAAAACGCAAATGGCAAACTTATACATTAAATTACATTTTCTACAAATAACCATTGATATTAAAAAAAAAAAGACAAAAAAAAACGCTAACATCAAACTATGGTAGTGATAGTTTTTGTGTATTATTCATGTCGGTGTAGCTGGAAATTGCTCCATCGTTACTGAAGAGACCCGTCACCAACTTCAGACTAAAGAAACGTTGATGTAAAAATGAATGACATGTACAGATCAGAACATTTCAAACTGCAAAAAGTATATCAGCAAAATGTAATAATTCAAATTAAGTAATTAAATAAATCAAAGATACAAAAATTTCTTTGTTGCAAAAAGGATTTTATATTTCTTTTTATACATAATATATATTATATTAACCTGTCTGGAATTTAAACAGCTTCTTCTGTTCTTCACCTCCTTCTGCTCAGCACTCAAACATGTCAAATATGACAGGTGCTTCCAACTAGTTTGCTGTTTTAATGAGTTTATTGTTTAACTATAGGTATAGTTTTTTTTTTTTATTGTATAGGCCTTTAGTGTAATTTCAATCAAATGTTGCAGAGAATAAGCACAACATATGCTCCAAAGTGAAAAGAAAGTGGAAGAACTACCACAAGCATAAATAAACTATTTAAGTGCAGTATTTGATTAAATTTGCAGCTACTTTCTGACACTGTGACAGACAAACTAAACAGAAACCAAAAAAAGAGCATATAGCAAAGATCCTTTCTTTATCTTACCCGCTCCCTGATCTTGTACATGTTCTTGGACAGGATGTCGTGGATGTTCCTCAGGTCAGCAGCCAGGAACTTTTTCTGGAGTTTAGAAGAGCTTTTCTTTTCCTCGCTTGATTTTAGAAAATAATAAGCAGTCATTAGTAGCTCTACATTTGGTCTTGACAGGTAGAGTGATGTGATGAGTACAAAAATCATACGTACGAGAGGGAGACGATGGAAGGAGCAGTGCTGATGTCTCCGGACGCCGTGTCCAGGATTTCCATGGCATTCTGCAGCTCTAGCTTTTTATAGAGCGCCACAATACTGGACTCTGCTCTGCTGTCTCGGATGAGGATCTTACGCAGGATTCTGTTGTTAAACTTCATAAACCTGACATTGAGAGAAAGAAGAATTTCATGGATGGTTTTTATATAGTTTTTGGTGATTTCATGCAAGTTGTACACAACAAGAAAAATAAGGCATTACCGGCTTTATTATTTAAAACACTCAGCTTTGAAATTTGCATATCAGTCAAACTGTCAAAACCGCTAAATTTGTGTAGGCATGTAATGTAAAGAATCTTTTGTGAATTATGAGGTATGTTTTATCTGTATATGTGCTGCTACTGGACTTTCCCAGCATCCCATCAACACATTTGAGTTACTGTATTTTCAGCCAGTTGCAGATAATTATGCCTAATTTTGTATTCTACGTTTAACATCAGCATCCTGCTGAACTGCCGGGAAGCACAAATGAGGAACTGGTGGGGGTGAAACACATCAAAGCTTCAAGAAGAAAAAACGCATTGCATGAAAGTTGAACATGACACTAAGTAATGAAACCTCAGACAGACAAGACAGAAATTAAAACCCTTCCCTCTTAGGGTTTGTTTTATTGTTGTTACTGTGAATCATACAGTATTATTCACTATTCATTAGATCTGATGAGCAATATCTACTAATTTACTAACAAAAGATTAAACCGCGACGCCAACAAAACTCTTACTTGTCCTTCCAGTAGAAGCGGCTCCACTGCCCACAGAGATCCTCTATGCCTGCCATTGTATGCTCCATGAGCTGCAAGCAAAGCGCGATCTGTCAGCACCGCAGAAATGTACTGTCCGATACATGCATGCCGCATGTGACTTACCCTGCAGTGAATCTCTACATTAATGGTTTCAAGGTTGCGGTTTGTTCTTCGGACATTGATGAACTCAATCAGAGGTCGGATACTGATGCCCTGTGGGGAAGAGGGAAAAAAAAAAAACACAAATTACTTCGAACACTAGAGTTGTAGATACAGTTGTGGTCAGAAGTTCATATACTCATCATAGACATGAATCTTATGGTAATTTGGAAATTTTAATAATTTCTTTTTCCAGGGTTACCCACACATGGATACACACCCTTTGAAAAACAAGAAATTGGTTATTAACTACAACTTGTGGTTGTAGCTACAGCTACAACTACAAGTTGTAGTTAATACTTGTTTTATTACGTATGTATTACGTTCCACTTAATACTTGTACAGCTGCTGTTATTGTATATATATATTTATATTTCTTCATATTTCATTCTTTTTATATATTTCTATACTGTGTATTTGTGTATTGTGTATTTTGTTGTACAGTTATTTTATTTTCAACTTTAATTTATATATTTATCTTATTCTTTCTCAGTCAAATTTACCCTTCATTCTAATTTGTTGTTGTACAGTTATTTCATTTTTAACTTTAATTTTTATATTTTATTTTATTCCTTCCTAGTTAAATTTACCCTTTTTAATTTTCATATTTATTTCCTATCTTACTCATAGCCTTTTTTTTTCTTCTTTTTTTTCCGTTTTAGGTCACAAGCAGTTGTGTAAGCATTTCACTGCATATCGTACTGTGTATGACTGTGTATGTGACAAATAAAATTTGAATTTGATTTGATTTACAAGTTAGAAACCTCTCATTTCTAAAAAGCAGCAGATTAAAGTTAAGTCAAGTTATTCACATGTGTCACAGGTTTGACGAGGTCTGGAAGAAGACCCAAACTGTCATCCTCAGATGAGATGAAATTAATTAGGATGTTCAGGAACAACCACTGAGGCTCAAGCCTGCCATGAAATGAAAACGGCTGTAACATCAGCATCACTCTCTACAGTGAAGCAAGTTTTGCGTTGAGACACAATGAGAGGGTGCTGACCGATAAAAAAAAGCCCCTACTCCAAAATCAACACCTTCAAGTTTGACTGATTGTTAAAAATCCCTCCAGAAGGCCAAATGGCCCCTGGACACCTGGCACTGGCTTCCAAACATAGGAACACTGTACTAGCTGTCAAGCATGATGGTGGTAGCATCATGCTCTGGGGCTGTTTCACTGCCAGTGGTTCCGGCACACTGCACAAAGTGGCTGGACTAAGAAAGGAGGACTACCTCCAAATTCTTCAACCTCAGCTCAAATCAACAGATGGTTGAAACTTGGACACAACTGGGTTTCATAACAGGAAAATGATGCCAAACAGACATCAAAACAGGTTTTGGATGGATCGATAAAGGAGGCTAACAGGCTTGCCAGAATAGTCTCCTCAAAGCTCAGACCTCAACCCTATTGATAGTTTGTGGACTACACTTAAAAGCCAGGTCTATGCAACAATTTAAATGATCTCTACCAGCTCTGCCAAGAAGAGTGATCAAATATCCAGCTATAATTGTTGATGGCTACCAAAAGTGGTCGACGTACAACTTTGTAATGGGCATTGAAATATTAGTGAAGGTGTATGTATATACCTGAACATGTATGCGCCTGTGCTGATTAGAAAAAAATCCTAAATAAATTCAAACTTGTGCAGCCAGTCCTTTTTATTGTTTGTTTGTTTAAGTCAATAAAGATGTATGCTGTACAATCATTCCACCCTTCAAAGAAATCAATAAATGCCCAAAATTATAATGCCATTCATGCTCATAATGACTGTATGTAAACTTTTGATTACAAGTATAAGAGACACAGTTTAGAACCAAAGTAATTTCACCTCATTTTAGCAGCCATGAGGTTGAACTTTGTAAAATGTCTTTTTTGGAAGGTAAAAGTTCAGATGCATACATGCATTTTATAGATCATACAATAAATGTTCTGTATTTCTTCTCCAAGGATAACAGTGTATATGATTAGAAATTAAAAGCTTGAGTTTATCAGTGTATATAATACATATCATTTTGAATCGGGTCTCAGTTTGTTTGTTTTTTAACTGGACAAAAATAAATGACACCAAACAGCTCGCCAAGATTCTGTCTCACTCCTAAATGTGATTTTAAAGAAAAAATCATTTTCTATCTCATTCCACTACAAGGACAAAAGAAATAACACCTTCATTCAAGTTATTCAGAGCATACAGACTTAAAAATATACATACACAGATGTTCCCTTACCTGAAGAAAGACGGTGAAGAGGATAACTGCAATGGTGGCAGTGACAAAGAGCTGCTTGCGGCCAATGGTATCAGGAAGCGTGAAGGCAAGGGCGAAAGAAACTGCACCTCGCAGACCTCCATATGCGAGACCAAACTGATCTTTCATGTTGAATGGGATGGTGCGGAAAGGGTTAATGATCTGAGTCAACACCAAGATACCTGAGAGGAAGAGGCAAGAAAATATCACAGGTTTCATTATCAACAAATCAGCAGAGAAGTCCGGACATTTCCTTTCAGATTTAACAAGCGTTTTGACAACATTAAGCTCTCAGTTTTTGACTAAAGTTTTGGTGGAAGACATACCGAGAAGACATACTGGGCTCAATATTGGTTGGCTAGATTCAACATTAAAAGATTACCTATGTCAGTTTTACATTCGCAGCTTATTTTCTTAGCAGCACTTTCTGTCTTCCTTGCATTTCTTTGCACATTTCAGTGTTTGCCCATGTAGCAGCAGTAGCTCTCATTCTTTGCTCCACTAGATAACTGCAGTCAAACAAAAACCTGAACTTTAACATGACACAGATAACGCCGGTCATTTCCTTACCCAGACCTCTCCATACAAAAGCAAACAACAGCGTGAAGAGGATGTAGCCCCAGTTCCACTCATGGTCAGTTGTGATGGTAACGACCCCTAAGAAGAAGAAGATGAGCGTCTCCGAGATAGAGGCAATCATCTTAATCACGTGTCTGATGGTTGTGCAGGAACGCTGGGAAACGTTTTCCTCGACGTAGTACTTCATGGTGAGGGCACAGGTTATAATGCTGCAGAAGCACATGGGCACAGAGGGTTTGTGGGGAGTATTTGGGTAAACTTTGTGTTATTCTTCTTTCTTTCTTTTATTTAATTCTGTAAATGTTATAAAACCTACTCACGCCATGATGGATGAGATGGCAAACAGCTCTGCCACCAGATAGGCCAGGTAGCTGTACATGAATACGAAGAGTGGCTCGATTTCTCGGACTTTGGAGGTGAATCTTGTGGTGAAGGCTGCCACAAAGCCAAACAGGATGCCAAATGCCATCCCACCGAGCCCCACAATGAAGAACCTCGCCACTCCAATGAACACATCCACCGGCTCCACCACCGGCATTTCCGCAACAAAGCTGAACATGTTGTACAACACCTAAAAAATTAATAAATAAATATGCACACTTTCTTTTTTTTTTTTGCACCTATGCACCATATCCCACATATGCTAGTCAGAGGTCAGGTGTGGTGTCAGGCGCTGTGGCCTCTAATGATGCCTTTCCAGATAAGAGTGATTTACTGGAAATATTTACTCTGCATTGTTTGCAACTTGATAATCAGAGTTCACCAAACATGCTGACTGAGTCATGGAAAAGGTGCATTAGGTAAAGTAACCAGCTTTGTTCCTCCTTAATCTGCCATTCCTGCCTGGGCAGTATGAAGCTTTGGCCACATGAAAACACGTGACTAACATCGACTCGCATGAACCCAATGGCGTATTTAGCCACACCATTTCACTGCATTTCTCAAAACTGAGTACTTTAAACTTTAAATGCATGACTTAAATGCAAGATGAAGTGGAAAAAGTTCTGCTAGACCATCAGATCCAGTTCAAGACACAGACAATAAAGATTCTTTGCACATAGAAAAGCCACCACAAACAAAGAGGCTCACACATAGGCCTGTCTGTAAAAGATTAGTTCTGAGATTAACAAGGTCAGACTATTGTTCTGTTTGGGAGAAAACATTAACAGCAAATTAAGTTTTGTTTGCTTCTTATGGCTGTGGGAGTCTTTCCTCTGAGTTTATTAAATCCCTGAGTTTGTGGACAAACTACATGTGGACAAACTACATGTGGACAAACTACATGTGGACAAACCCACACAAACAAATGTAACTGCGACCAGAAACTGGTTTGACAGCATCTGAGCAAACGGACTGAATTGTGCTTTATAGACACACTTGTTTCATGTGTATAACATTCCCTTAGTTCAGTTTTTCCTCCCTGAGTAATTTCTCTGTTTAGAAATCTTGCCAGCACACAGACGGTTCTCTCCCACACATTCTGTCCTTGTACATGCAACCCGGGGAAGAGAAGGGAAAACACAAATATGACCAGTATTTCATGAAACCTGAGCTGATCTTATTGAGTGTGGAAGAATGGACAAGCAGCGGATGTGCTTTTTTCATGTAATAGTCATGAAATTAAATGCCTAACCATGTCTGTAAATGGTGGGTGGTGGTTGAAATGGACTCCACAGGAAACTACATGTATGAGACTGTGACATAGAGGGAAATAGCACAAAATATTCTTAAATCTGTGTAAAATGTTAAATATATACTCTTTGTGGAGCACATGCAGAAGAGTAAACTCCACTGCCATGCTGGGTACTTGGCTGTGTATTTGTCACTGGAACAAAACAATTGACTCACAAGAACAGTTTGCAATTGCCCCTTACTCACAGTCAAGTGTTTTAATAACAAATAGCAGTCCGCTCACTCACCACAGTGACAGCATCATTGAAGAGGCACTCTCCGAACACTACGATGTAGAGCTGCTCGTTCACAGACACGTCCTCAAACACGTTCAGCACAGCCACGGGGTCCACGGCCGAGATGATGGCGGAGAACAGCAGGTTCTCCTGGAGGTTGATGTCTTGCACGCCAAAGGCCGGAATCTGGCATATGGCGAACAGAGAGATGCCGATGCCAATGCTGTTCCACAGCGTCCCCACCACGGCGAACCAGAACACCTGCATGAAAACAGCAACAAAACTGTCAAAGTTGAGCAGGAAGCTGACCAGAGTTAGAGAAACAGTGCCTGATTTGAAACGAACCGTGCCAATGTTCTCAAAGAAAGGCCTGGTGGGCATGAAGTAGCCTGACTCCAGGACAATTAGGGGCAGCATGTAGAGGAAGAAGACATTACTGGTGAGCACAGCGGGGGGCTCCTCGTGAACAGAGTGCATGATAGCGCCCACTATCAGACCGATGCTGATGAGGAGGCACGACTCAGGCACCCAGATGGTGATCTTGTGGTACACATGAAAACCTGAAAAGAGGAGGAAAAAAGGTCACAGTGAGCAGCAAGATGAGAAACCACACCTGTTGGCACATGTGGGACTGTTACTCACCAATTTTTGCAAAAGAAGCCAGCAGCACCCAAAGAGTAATTTCAAAGGGAATCTGGATTCTTGGATAATTCATTGTAAACACGGGTAAATTATTTTTCTGGTCCTCTGGATAAGTCTGGGCTCCATCATTAGGCTTAACAGATGGCAAAATCGTGGCTGCAATTGGTTTAGAAGGTATTTCGCCTCTGGAGCCATGCAGAAGAATTAAAATCATGCAAATAAACAGCAGAGTCCCAGCTTGTCTGATAAAAACTAAATTCATAGTGCAAAAAACAAGTAATAGTCTCACAGTAATACAAACTGGCGTGAATATGAACGCTGTTAAGACTCAATAACTCTAACCAACTTCACAAAAGTTGGCCCCGGATGATCGAGTCTTCTTCACAGTGCCGGACTACGACACACCTGCGATCTACCTGAGTCCGCGAGTTTCGATACTCATTGGGTGAGACCACGAGCCCTGCTCTGATTGGGCGTCACCTGAGGTAGATAAAAAAAAAAGGTGGGACGAGGCGTTTCTGTGCCATTCAGGGGCCAGTGGCGAGTTTCGGTGACAGAAGTTTTAGTTTTCACGTGTAAATCACGTGTAAATTGTCGCTTATAGATGACAGATAACAAAGGTTTATGGGTACACTCAAGTCATCACAGGAAAAAAGAAAGATCACAACACCCCTCATGATTCCTTCATTGCAAAAAAATTTTTTCCCATAAATTAACATTTAATTGCATTATTTGATCATATATATATATATATATATATATATATATATATATATATATATATATATATATATATATATATATATATATATATATATATATATCCTGCAGAGGAAAACGGATTTGAATGACACCGAAGGACTCACTGAATTTAATTTAGAGGGATAGTTTAAAGATTGTTTAAAGAAAACGTGACCAATTTTTTTGTTAGTTAATCATCAAAAACATTATTTGGGATTGTTTTGTGTACAGCTGTGAGATGCAGTTCATGGATGTCCTGACTGGCAGCAGCTTGATTTCTCAGGATTTCTCAAGATCACTGCCAATGGAGTAAAACTGTCCCTGGATAGAAAAACACAGAGAAACACTGACAGAACGCACAACAAAAAGGGAAAAGGCAGCTTTGGATGTCTTTTAACGAAGCCTGGAGGGAATAAATCCTGGCCGACATCTCCCCCCAGTGGACGGAGGAGGCATTACCACCTGTGTAGGTATTACGTCTCTGATGTGTCAGAGGGAGTCAGGGCGAGTCTCGACTGCAGACATCGTCGATGCGCGCAGGATGCTCATCAGCATGACAAGAAACCATCGCTTTTCTCTTGAAGGTTAGACATTTGTATTTGTTTCTCATTCCTCATATTATTATTTCACGGTTTCTCGAGGGTTTTTGCTCCCAGATATGAAAGCTGTCTCAAAGCGAGAGCACCGCCTCGGAGCGGGATCACAATATGACGTGTTTTACAGTCGTAGCAAAAAACAAATGAATAAAATAAAATATGTGCAGCTGATTTGTTTTTAATTTAAAACAGTGCTAAACGAGCTGTGGGTCACAACCCGCAGCACCGTGCTGCTGCCTCCCTCAGTGAGCATCAGCAGACATAATGACGCAATGTTTGTTATTATTTGGTAGTGTCGGTGAATGAGCATATATCCACGCTTTAAGTATGGTGTCAATGGGCCTGTCATTGGCTAAACCTTCCATAAATAGATTTGTAGTGGGAAGCTTCGGCCTGTTGTTTATTTCCACGCAGGCTGCCTGCTGAATAACACCCAGCTTTCTGCTGAAGCCTGAAAGAGTGTGTATCTGATATTAAGAGGTTATATATTGGGGGGGGGGGGGGGGGGGGGTTATAATGCACTGGTTGCATCCAGTATTATATTTACTGCTTTATGAAGCCAGAGTCCTCCCTGATGTTCCCAAGAGGCGGGGAAAGGATTAAATTTGATCTTCTGAGCCACTCTTTTCATAACAGAGCAGGCACTGGGTTCTTTGGGAATTCGGCTGAGCTTCCTTTATAATTCTCAGTTCTCTGAAGAAGACTTCTTTTTCCCACTTTCTAAATGTTCTCTTTGTATATTCTCGTCTTCTTCAACCAGTTTGATCAGAGAGCATTTTATGGCTCAGCTTCCATGATTATTGGTGCATCCATGTGCACGTGGCTGTGACAGACATTTCCATATGCCAAGTAAGCTGATTGTAGACCAGAGAGCAGCAAGGCACAGGCCAGCTCTGGACTGAATCTGAATCAATAAATGGAAATGAAGAAGAACATTGAGGTTAGAGAGGGACAAGGGAAAGGAAGTTGGCTTAAATAACAAAAAGAAAACAAAAACAAAAGAAAAACACAGGATTGATCACAAAGGGATGAGGAGAAGGAGGAGAAGCTGTGGAAGCGCTGCAGTGCAGCCGGTGCTGACAGCACCTGCAGGGGGTGAGCCGCCAGCCCAACAAACTGGGACACATTTGTTTCCAAAGCATCCCAGTGGACTCAGGAGCTCCAGAATCTCCGCACTCTTACTACACACCATTTCACCTGCTTCCCTGCAGCATGTTCACCATGTTTGTTTCCACACTGTTCAGCTAGAAAACAGAAACAGGGTCTCTTTAGTGTGTGATTGGAGTCAGATGTCACCTTCAGGACAGCAGCTGGATGAGATTTATCCTCTTGCTCAGTTTAGGATGACGATGAAGAATTAGCTGACACACTGTCTGACTTCATCCCTCTGGTGCAGGACAGAAACTTGCATTCATTTTGACCCTTATCATCTTCTTCAGCTGAACTCCAGTAAAACCAAATTAACATTGCAAGATTGTTGTTGTCATCAGCTTTGGTGGGTGTTTGAGATCTTGGAGTGGCCTTTTGTTTAATACACTGTTTCAGGTAGTTTGCTTTCAGATAAAATATGCATAAAACCACATTTACTGACAGCAGCTATACAGCGAGGTAAGCTTCACACTTAACATCAGCATAAAATTATGTCAAAGAGAAGAAATCAGATAGTTATACACTGTGGTCATCCCTGAGACCAGAAACAACCCATTGGTGTTCTTGGGTCATTAATCCAATATATGTTTATTGGTATCAGTATTTATAACAGCTGTTAAAGGAACCTTTTTTTTTTTTCAAAGTTAAGAAAAGATGGGAGAAACACCCTTCACCACACTGAATGTTGATGTTGCATAGTTCATCCACCAGAGGGCTCCCTGCAGCTTCTCTGTTGGAAGCAGGTGATCCCAGCAGCCTCAGAGCGTAAACGAGTAAACAAGTAAATAAATACAAATAACAAATGTTAGGTGAATTTGTTTATGTTTTGTGCCTGAAGAGAAAAATATATCTGATATAATATGAGAGCTTCAGTAGAACATCTACATTTTTGTTTTTTTATCACACGTTATCTTTTGGCGATTTAATCATCACGTGCTTTCAGCTTGCCAGCGTGTGGTTTGTCGTGGTAAACCTTATAGCTTCAGGGCTTTTGCTCGGCCAAATTATGAATCCCAAGATTGTTTTTTTCTCTGGAGGAATTATTAAAGATATTTTGCTGAGAAAAAGTTGACAATGTCTTTGAAAACTGTAGTTGCTCCTGTGCACTCTTCATTCTTGGGTTTTGCAGGGATCTAAAGAAAGAATAACCGTGTTATTAATACGATTAGCACTCATACTCACAACACTTCTACTACTGCTAATAATAATCTGACCATTTTCCTGTTAATATAAAACATATTTGGTTTTGTAAAATTTCCAGTACTTTCTTTCATATTGTACGCTGCTCAAACAACTTAAAGGAAGAGTTTTTAATCAGAGTACTGCATAAAGTCTGTTAGCGTCTGGGATACTGATCAGGTTATTTAAGTAGCAGACAGCGTTGTTAATCAGTTTCAGCTGGTTTGGTGTTAATGAAATTAACAACAGGTGCATTAAAGAGGCAACAATGAGACAACATCCAAAACAGGAATCGTTTTACAGGTATACTACTGGAATTTTTCCCCTCCTCCTTATTTCTGACTGGTTTTTCACTGGTTTTTGCATTTGGCTGGGGTCAGTGTCGCTACTCATAGCATGAAGTGCTATCTGGACCCTACAGAGGTTGCATAGGTAGTCCACATCAGTATGTTTCCCAGCACAATCTCAAGAACATGGAAGAGATTCTATAAGACAGGCAGTTACTCTAGGAGAGATAGACAGGGCTGCAGAAAGTCGTTAACCTATCAGCAGGTCTGTTGTTTGCTCCTTTGTGGAAGGAGGAACAGCATGAGAACTGCCAAAGCTACAAAGTGATGTCCAATAGGACACAGTGTGAATGCCTCTGACTAAACAATCACAATCAGACTTCATGAGGGTGATCTGAGTGCCTGACATTCACTAGTGTACCCTGTGCTCACTGCTCAGCACTGTGGAGCCACATTGGTACTTTCCATATAATACTGGCAGATCCACCACTTGTGTGCTGTGCTTTTAACAAATGAGAGAAGGGTCTGGAGAAGCTGTGGAGAACATTATGCTGCCTGTAAAATCGTTCGGCATGAACGGTTTAGTGGTGGGTTAGCGATGGTCTGGGGAGGTATATTCATGGAGCGACGCAGACCTCTAAAGGCTGGGCAACGGCACATGACTGCTATTAGGTATCGGGATAGAGTCGTTGGATCCACTGTAAGACCCTCTGCTGGTGTAGTAGGTGCTGGGTTCCTCCTGCTGCACAACAGTGTCTGGCCTCATGTGGCTAGAGAATGCAGCTAGTTCCTGGAGGAAGGTTTTGGTACCATTGATTGGCCCCCATGCTCACCTAACCTAAATCCAGTAGAGCACCTGTGGGACAATATGCTTCAGTCCATCCAACACAGTCAGGTTGCACTTCAGACTGTCCTCTGTGATGCTCTGGTCCAGATTTAGGAGGAGATCCCCCAGGAAACCGTTCATATTCTCATTAGGAGTATGTCCCAATATTATCATGCATGATTTCAAGCACATGAAGGCCATACAAACTACAGAGCCATTCTGAGTTGCTACAACGAAAATTTCATCAAAATGGAAGCGACGCAAAATATTTTCACTTTGATTTCCGGTGTCTTTGAATTCAACCCTCGGTTAGTTGGTAATTTTGATTTCCATCAAATGATATGGCATCCTTTTACCCAGTCCATACTAGTAGATATCTAGGCAAGATTTATGTTTCTATTCAGATTTTTTTAAAGCATTTTTTTGAGCAGTGTATTACCACATCTTAAATGATAATCAGAAGTTTTTTCGAGTGACGGCATTACCTGGTTGCACACAGCTTTCCCGTAGCGTATGAAAGTGGCAAAGTGCTCGCAGTTTAGAGTAAAAAGGTTATATGGAAGGGATTGATTGAGAAGGGCGTCACGGCGTAGCCTCATATCCTCAGGCGCTGAAGGTGTGAAGGCATGGCGATTGTTACTGACCAACGCATGGGCTCCATGTGGGACATTGACCTCACCAACAGGGACTCTGCGAATCTTGGTTTCTCCAAGGAGAAGGTCCCCACATACTGGCATGATTTTTTGCAGATAAGTACGAACAGTTGTCATTAGTTGCTTCTCATCTTGAAAGAAAGGAAACAAGAAATGTTAGTGTTATAATTTGCCTGTTTAATGAATGCAATGAGCAGCACTCATGTTTTACTCACCTGCAACTGCAAAATGGATTACATGTCCATCGTCATCATAGATGGCCCAGTGCGAATATCCAAGTGGGTAGGAAAACTCAATCAAGTCTCCAAATTTTGCAGTGGACACAATGTTATCAATCTGTGTTAATAACAGTTAATAATTAGAATACAAGAAGCAAGTAGTGACACATCTCCACCCACTACCACTCCCCATGTAGCCAGATAACAGGTTCAGCTACATTACAGAAAGTGGCTGACACATTTGTTTTTTTAGTACAGGCAATCTGCTTGTCAGAGGTGAAACTTACCCAGTTTCAGTTAGCATCTGAATACATTTAATGTTGCAGAACTATTATACTGTATTTGTATTATTTGCCAGACGGGCTGGTTTGAGTTTTTCAGAAAATGCGGATCTTCTGGGATTTTTCCATACAGCTGTCTTTAGTATTTACAGAGAGTGTGAGCAGTGGTTCCCTGTTTCAAAGTAGCAGTCAAAATACTTTGAACTGATAGAAAGGCAACAGCAACTCAAATACCAGTAGAGGTATGTAGAAGAGCACCTCTAAAGGCACAACACATAAAACCTTAAAGCAGATGGGCTATAGCAGCAGAAGACCGCACTGAGTAACAATGCTGTCAGCTAAGAACAAGAAACTGAGACTAAAGTTCACAGAGACTCACTAAAACTGAGAAATAGAAGATGGGCAAAACGTTGCCTGATTCAGTGAGTTTCAACTTTTCCTCCAACATCCGGGTATTAGGGTCACAATTTGGCATAAACAGCATGGATCCTCCATAAATCAACATTTCAGGCTTCTAGTGGTGTAATGGTGTGGTGGATCTTTTCTGGCACACTTTGGGCCTAAGCACCAGCTAAGCACCGTTTAAACACCACAACTAGCATGTGTACCCATCTACTGATGGCTGCCTCCCAAAAAATAAATCTGGAAGCTCAAATCATCTTAAACTAGTTTCATGAACATAATATTGAGTCCTCTGAACTAAATGTTACGAGATTACGGGATTCGGGGACACATCATGGATGGGGAGTTGACAAATCTGCAGCAACTGTGTGACGCTATCGTGTCAACATGGACCAAAATCTCTGAGAAATGTTCCCAGCACCTTGTTGAATGGCAGGAGGAATTAAAGAATTAAAGCAGTTCTGAAGGTAAAAGTGTCCAGTCAGTATAGATAGATAGAAACTTACCTGCTGTTGATAATTCATGGCTGACTCGCAGTTATTTAGGTTTAAAATGAGAACTCCTGCAGCTCTCCCAGTCTGGTGTGTTTGCTGCGCTACTATATTCAACAATTAACTAACAATAAAGTAAAAAACAAAGCAATTTCTGTCAAGTCTCCTCCCAGTTCCATTCCCCATCAAGTCAGTGAACAGGTTCAGCTGCATTACATCAAGTGGCTTTTCATAAATGAGCTGATCTAGCTCGAGGCGACCTGCTAAAGTTCAAACCGAGTGAAAAGGAGTGAAAAGCTACTTAAATAATGGTTTAATTAAATAATGTAATAGGATCCAAAGGAAGTCTTAGTGAAACTTACCACCAAATTCCCACTTCATTTTGTGTGTATGGATTGTAAATTGCTAGTAAACTTTACTTGCAATTTACAATTTACTTACTTATTCTGCTTCCCACTTTTCTACTATAGCTATACTATGAGCTGTTGTTTCAAGATGTGACAGACATGAAGGTTTAGACTGCTGGTTGGATTTATAAACATTTTAAAAATATAACCCTGAAGTTCAGAAAATGGAACCTTCTGTGTAATATAGCAGAAATTTGTGGGAAAAAATGGGGAAAATTCACAGCATCAAATAGCATCTTTTGCCAAAACAGCAGTTGAAAAAGTAAAAATGTAAATATTTAGTAAGTGATTATCATTCATCACTTCTAATGACGATTAAGTCTTTTAATTGGATTGGAAATTGGTTGTTTCAGCACTAGTTTCATCGCCACATATGTGAACTGCGTGTATCTGATGACCGTCAGACAGATGAAATGAAGATGATCCTTCGCTCCCTGTGGCTTTGCATTAGATCCTCTATTGGTTTCCTAGAGAGCTTCCCACAATGCCCCAGGCAGTGGCGATTACAGCGTGCTAAATGCAGACCCCACCGTCAATGACTCCTACACAGCCTAATGAAGCAGAGCATCCATGCTGTAATTGTCATTTGTTTAGATCTCACATGAAGGTGTGAAGACAGGAATTAAACTACCACGGAGAATCACACTGACTGAACTGTATGTGTGTGAGGTGAGTTCTAGCGCTGTGCGTGTGTGTCGCCGGGACGCCGCGTTTTCATTTGCACGTGTCGTGTGACGTCAGAGAGGATTCATGTGTAAAAATAGACTTCCTTTGCAGAGGTCTTCACACATGAATGGACAGAAACACTCACACACAGATGTTCTCCCCTCATCAGTGTAGCATCAAATAAACAGCAGCACACAGAGACAGATGAACGCATTGCCAGATACGACCCTCGTCTCTGTGTATGAGGAGGCAGTGATCACACTGAGCAAAGGCAGGTTGTATAGTTGTGTAAGCAAACATATACCAGAGAGGTTAACTGAGTCTGACATCTCACAGGAATTTGAAGCAGCTCATCGGACCACTTGCTGAAACCTTTTCATTTCTCTTAACATTACACGTTTGCTTCATGCATTTCTGGCACACAGTATTCCTTACCGAGGCTTTTTGCTTTCAAATCTCTTCTCCTCTGTCTTTGCTGAAAGGAGAGTGCTTACTGCAGAAAACAATAGTGCGACAGTGTGTCAGCTCACAGGACAAAAATAGATATAGAAACAGCTTTAATTACTTGCACACCAGAAAGGACGTGTACTCACTATGGAGAACTGTGTCAGCCCTGTTTTCTAAAATATTTTTCTAGGAAGAGGAGAAATGCTGCTGTGATTTACTGAAACATGTGCAGCGTACATGGTTGATCAAAATCAGACAGTATTTTTCTGAATCCATCCCTTTTGACAAGATCCTTTGACGTGATCCTAAACCACGACAGAGCCTCCACCGTGTTTTACAGGTAGCTGTGGACGCTCACTGTCCCTCTGCCTTCTCCTCCTTCTACCAGTGAACAGTACATGGATCAACTGAAGGCAGATGCATCTCTCAGGCCCTGTGTCATTCTTTGCTGGATTTTTCCTGTTTCTTAAGGACATGACTTTCAGATGCTGTTCATCTGCTGTAGACATTTTTTAGGCCTGACACTTCTTCACTTTTCTTCCAGTTTTCCAGTTGCCTCAGATTTTATTAACGCACATTGCACAGACTGCTGAGATATGCCAAATGTTTGCATAACAGGTGCAAAAATACTATTTTTTGCCTGTCAAACTGTGTTATCTTTGACATTTTTCACAGATTCAACTAAAGAAATGGAAACAAATTATGTGGGGTTTTCTGCAACAAGCTTCTAGTAACAGAGGATATAATTTAAAATTGTTTCTCTGCTAAGTTATCTGTAATGTGCAGACACAAAACTGGTTCACCTAATGAGTTTAGTGGCTTTTTAACGCTTGAATGATTCATAGGTCAATTTTAAGTAGCTTAACAAAGAAATCTTCCTCTAAATATTATCATGTACAAAGACCGGACTGAAATGAAAAATGTCCAAAGAAATAATTTGAAAGGCTTCCTCAAAGCCTGGTGAACAATTGCAAAGTCGAATATTAAAATAAAATCTGGATCCTTGTGAATAAAATATACAGAAATGAGGGGTGGCTTAAAAAACTTAACTTAAAATACTGACAATGCTCTATTTTTTCAACCATATGTTATTATTTTTGTGGTTTCACTGATTTCTTTTTATTCAGGCATTTAGCCTGAATAAAAATTGTTATTCAGACTGAAAGTTAAAGAAATCAGTTAACCCAAACAATAAACTTATTACTAATCATTTAAGAAAATAATTTCCAGATTAACTGATAATAAATAATAATCTGTGAATGTAGATCCACGTCTCCAACAGATCTAGATCAGCAGTGGTTTAATCTTTTGTCTCTTTCTGTTAGTTGGAAGAAGATGAAGTCAGGAGGAGATTGTTAATGTTGCACTGGAGCCAGATCTCCTCTGCTGGCACACTTGGCACAGCTTTAGTTTCCTGCTGTAGTGAATAATTTTGGCAGGTGCAGTGTCAGCACGAAATCAACAAACCCTACGTGCTGTTTCTTTTGCATTGTCAGCCCCAGTGAAATGGTGATTGTTGTATTTGCAGTTAAATTGTGAATAAAATGCTCTATCAGAGCAAAATAAATGCCATTGTTGCTATTAAAACCTGATTATATAGTGCAAGTATCAGTGTACAGACCTATCACTTGATTTAGACAAGTGCATCACATCTACAAGCCAGTTTTGTGAACGTGGTTTGAGAGGTTGTGGAGATTATGAGTTTTTCTGTTACGTCTGTTTTCTATGTGAGCATTTCTGATTTTCTTTACCTGTTCCTATGTTGGTTATTAGGTTTGTCTAAAACCAAGAAAGCACGAATAGCATCAGGACGTCAATTCAGTGTGCTGCAGTGCTGTTTCTTTTCTACAGCTGTGTGAAGTCTCACTTTTTTTCTCAGAAAATGTTCTCGCTGCCTATATTAGCACGTTAACATGGGGATAAAAATATTTAGAGCAATGACACAGAGTTGCAAAACCTACAGCGCCGTTCGCCTCAGAATGAAGCATCTGTGGAAACATCATCGAGCTATTATTAGTTATTCATCCTTTAACCCTGTGAAAAGAGGAATGTAACCGGATTTTGAGCATGTGTGCTGCAAAGCGGCTTCCTTTATGTGACTAACTGCAAGCACATTGCTATTTTTCGGAGCTCAGCTGCTGTCGTGATGATGAGTTTGATGTCAGTATCAAAGAGCTGAAGATGTCCAGTTCTGTCTGATTTGCCTCGTTTTCTTTCTTTCTGTCAGGTTCTGCAGTGACAAAAGTGTGACCGCTCAGATCCACACGCACACACGTCATAAGAAGTCTTACGCAAGAGTTTTGACTCTGTGCCTGCTCGACATTGTTCTGCTCGTCAGGCCTTTTTTACTCAAAAACAAAATCCTCGGCCCTGACCTGAAACCACCATGTCTGGGAAGGAGCGCAGCCCCCGCCATCGGCCATGGTCGGTCTACCGGGCTAATACGTTTGATCTCTCTGCTGAGATGATGGGGTTGGCTCTCTCAGGTAACCAAGTAACTGCTACCATGGTAACCTTACTTCATTGATAACAAAACTGTAAAGAGCTTCTGCTCATCTCTGTTTCGCTCTCTTCCCCACAGGCAGCAGTCAGGACCCTGATGAGCCGGTGCTGGAGTTCAGCGTGGGTATGTTCAGGATGTGTTTGTAGATATTGTTGCTGCACCTTACTGATGCACCAGACTGTTTATTATGTTCTACTAGAATTAATATAGTAGTGTTCAAATTATTTTATTTTGATCGATCCACAAATGCACGAGCATTTATGCAGCTAATGCTTGATATCAGAGTCCCTGTAGAAGCAAGACTCACCACTCAGCAGCCATCTTGGAGACACACATAAGCACTTAATTTGGCTGTTAATTTAATAAGTCACAACACAATCAAAATCCCCACAATAAGGAAATATTGAAACTTTTTTTGAACTCTTAAACCACATATCATCTTCCATTGCTGTCTCTGGATTTTGTCTCTGTTGATGTTCCTTAATCCTCTAAAGCATATTAACAAGTCACAGTGCTGCCAACACTCCAAAACCAAAAACTCATTTACGCATCACATGTCTGCAAGTCCACAGCTGGTTAACTCTTCTCAAATGCATTGTTTGGGTGTTTCAAAATTATTCCTTTGACATAGGGATGCATCAAAGCTACACTAATCTGTCATTAAGACTTTGGAGTAAGGTGCTGCTTATGCTCAACTCTGTGCAGCATTTAAGCATTTTTTAGATCGTCCCACTGCTCAGCATAAATTGCTAGATGCAGATGCAGTGAGACAGACATAGACAAAAAGCAAACCTTTATTTAGGATGATTTGAGAGGCCAGAATTACAAAGTCTGCAAGATGGTGAGGAAGCTGAAACCCACAACAAGACACAGGTGAACATCATCATAGACAATGAGACAGACGAGGAAGTTAAATGAAGTAAAGTTAAACACGGGACACTAGAGACACGTATCAAAATAAAACAGGAAGTGAAAACATAGACACATGAACTTAAAATAGTGGAGTTGACACAGAATGGTACAGGAAAATACTGAGGAGCAGTATTAAACTGAAACTATGAACCGAAGATTTAATACACATGAAAGTCAAGGTGAAAAATGATAAACAACAAGGAGGAGAACATCTTGAATAAGAACTCTATATCCAAAATACTATCTTCGTTTTTTTTGCAGCTGGTTCAGCTCGCTGTTTTCAGTGAACACTGATAAACCTGCTGTACAGTTCCTGCCCAGCAGGTGTAAAATCAGCTAGTTAGTGAACATTTAAGAGCATTTCGCAGCTGAAGAGTCAGAAAGTTCCCTAATAAGCAGTAAGAGAGCAAAAAATAAGACAGAGAGAGAAATGAGGCAAGAAACAGAAACTAAGGGGATAATAGTTCAACATGATTATTTGACTGTGATGCTGTGCTTTTGTTTTTTCATTCTCAGTCAGTTTAAGAAAAACTCATAAACATGATGTGTCCCCATAATTACTGGCTCCTATTTATGTTTTATCCACTAAAGAATTACTCAACAGCTGCTGCTTGTCAAGTACTAACTACTCCAACATACTATATTTAAATCCTCCCATTGCTACAGATTACAGACCATCCCACTGTTAAATCCCCCAGTTTGTAATCGCCTGTGTTTAAATGTCCCTGCAGCCTGCAGTGAGCTGGTGACTCCTGCACTGGACCGTAAGCCGACCAGCTTTGTGGCCGTCAGCTGCACCACTCCGCCCCAGGCCTTCTGGACTAAACACGCTCAGACTGAAATCATAGAGGTATGCTACCTTCTACCTCGCTGTCACTTCCTGCCTGCGGTTGGATGCTTACACAGCCTTTTCCCCTCGTCTCTCTGTCTTCAGGGCACCAGTAACCCCATCTTCCTGAGCAGTATAGCTTTCTTTCAGGACTCTCTGATCACTCAGCAGACGCAGGTCAAGCTTTCAGTCTACGACGTAAAGGACCGCTCACAGGGCACGGTAACCCCCACCCCCCACCCCGCCAAGACCATTTCTTACAAAGTCAATAAACTGTCTTTAGATTTTCCATTCCAAAAGTAAATAATGCTCGTCTTTAACAAAATCCTTCGTAGTTTACACTCATCTGGGTAAAACCCTTTAAATCCTTTCGGTTTGCGTGCTTTTATGTGACAGATGTACATGCTCGGCTCTGCCATGTTCTCCGTGAAGGAGCTGCTGCAGGACAAGCACCACAGACTGCACCTGACTCTCAGGTAACAGGCACGCAGAGCACAATGGGACTTTTCCGTGTTACGAACTGCAGGTTCCATTTGGGTTTTTCGGGACATTGCACTGACTTGGTTATCGCTTGATTTGTCAGGTCAGCGGAGAACGAGCGCGTGGGCAACATCACTGTCATTGCCTGGCAGATAGAGGAGAAACGTGAACAGAGAGCTCCTGTCGCAAGATTACAGAGGGGGGATACTGTTAATGGAAGGGTAGGAATTCACAAAAATGACTTTCGAATGAGACTTTGTCTTATTTTTAATAATTTCCTGATGTCAAAGTACATGAAACATACCAGGAATAACAGCCACGGGCTTGTGAATGTGCTTGAATTCATTAAAACAATATAAAACAATTTTATTGAACTTCCTGCTTTTTCTGACTTTTTTGGTAATGTAAAGGTCAGCAGCACATCCTTCTTTATGCAAACATTGTTGTTTATGTGTGTATCAGATGGTTCTGCCTGTGGATGAAAGCCTAACTGAATCCATGGGCATCAAATCCAAGTCATCCTCTTTGTGTAAAGATCCGCTGCTGAAGGCTGGTGAGTGTACTCTTATGTGAGCTGTTGCTACTCCGAGCTATTGGAAAGTTTCACAACCAGTAACATGTAGTTTGCTGGCAGTAACAATGGCAGTGCTCATTTATATTTTTCCTTGTTTTAGTGTTTGGTGGCGTCATGTCACGGACGTACCGTTTCCCCACTACGGATGGTAACCACCTGCGGATCCTGGAGCAGATGGCAGAGAGCGTCCTCTCCCTGCATATTCCTCGACAGTATGTCAAACTGCTGCTGGAGGAGGATGCTGTCAGGTATAATGTGAAAGATGTGTTGATGCTTTTTGAATTGATGTCAACATCTAATAAATGTGAACCTTTTAAGAAAGCGTTCTCTACATGCTACCATAGACTGTATATAAACGACGGACGTGGTTCTGTATTGTCGCTAGTTGGTTTGTGGATTTTGAAGCCTCTGGTTTAGTTTTTACCTTCTTGGCATTTTGAAGCTGTAAGTGATCACATTTGGATAGGAGGCTGGATCGCTAAGCTATCAGGTTAAACTAGCATGTTTGGTTGGCACATGCTTCTTGTTTGTACAGTTAGCTTTTACATTTTAAATACTCCACAACTTCACAAACACGTGTAGGAGCAGAGATTCAAATTAGCTTAGGTGATGCCTAGTAAGCACATGTTTTGCCATCCATCTAGCTGTGTACCCACGCATTTCTCAGTGAATGATTTTAAGTCAGTTTATTGGTTTCAGTGTCTTTGTTTGCAATTAATCACTTTGTTCATGGACTGAGAAGATTCTTGATTGTTTTAGTTTGTCTCCCAATATTCTCAGTCTTAGAGGCTATTTCTTTGTTAATGCCTCCTAGCAACTTAAGCAGCTTCTTTCTGTCTTTCTCCCAGCTGATCTCTTTTCTGGTGAGCTGCTGCCTCAAAGCAGCATTTTCTGCAGCCACCTCCTGGTTTTCCTTCTTTGAGTCTAGAAGGGCTTGTTGCAGGCTGTGCAGCATGCTGTTGGGAGCATGTGCGTGTTGCTGGGCAGCAAAATCAGGCTCATTTGTTTCAAGTGACTGAAAAACACAAAGTACACATGTGACAGGTGAAAATGCTGACCCATCTCAATGCTGTAAACAGTCAAAAACATAGGTCTTAACTCACACAACCGTTTTAGCTGTTTCAGTAAATACAGTCACTCAACGCTGAGAACAAATATTAGCAAGCATCTGTATAATAGTCACAGAGTTGTGTCATACAAACTGTAGGTAAATAAAAAGGCATTCAGGCCTGAGATGATGCAATAAACTGTTACTTCGCCTGTTGCATTGTCGCGTTTCTCCATATTGCCTAAACACAGACAGTGTAGACCTTCAGTTTTTCTCCTGGTTATTTTCCTCAGTCTTATTTCTGTAATTGTTCAAATGGTATGATTCTGGTTTGGACTTCAGACTGTAATTGATGGAATTCTTCACAATTTTACATCAAAATATTATTATGTCCTGTTTGATTGAGGGGATCAAAGTGCTGTAGTTGTCATAGCAACCCAGTTTGTTTGCTCTGTGTAAGAAAAACTTAAACTTGTACAAGTAAGTTAATGTAAAACAAATTTAATGGTCATGTTATGTAGCCAGCAGTACCTAAAGCTATGTAGCGGACACAATCGTCTGTACATATAAAATGTAATCATCCACACAAAATAAATTTTGCATTCATGTCTGAAGGATCTGATAGATTCCAGTTTGTGCTTGTAAACAGGTAGTTTTATTTTCATCTTATACAGGCTTCCCTTGGGCAGTGTTATTAGAAAACATTGCACACATTTTGCAGATGATACACAGTAATATGTAAGTATCATCTATGATATGCAGATAATGCAGAAGCCAGTCGATGCAAATCACTTATTTAACTACAGGCATGTCTTAAAGACATAAATGCATCCTGTGATTTTCTTCTACTAAATTCAGACAAGAAGGACGTGATTGTACTCGACCCTAAAGAGTCAGAAAGATGGCATCTAACTAGATACTTACTCTGGATGACATTACCCTGACCTCCAGTAACACTGTAAGAAATCCTGAAGTTATTTTTATATATCAGGATTTGCCCTTCAATGCACACATTGCACAAATATGCAGGGTTGCTTTCTTTCACCTATGCAATGCTGCTAAAATTAGAAACATCCTTTCTCAAAGTGATGCAGCAAGAGTACTGACAGGGATGAGAGATCGTATTTCTCCTATATTTGCTTCTCTTCGTTGGCTCCTTCTAAACCGACGATTGAATTTAAAGTCACAAGGTCATCCCTTAGTTATACTGCTGTATCCTCAGACTGCTGCAAGACTCCCCATATGTTAATATGCCAGTGCTGTATCCTCTCTTTGTTTCTTTCCCCTCAACCCCAACTTTTGACGTGACAGCAGATGGCTTCTACTCCCTGACCCTGGTTTTGTTGGAGGTTTCTTCCTGTTAAAAGGGGATTTGATTGTAGGGGTACTCTCTGATACTGTAGGATCCGGGTTGCTTGTGTTTGAGCTTTCCAATAAAGGTGACACGGGTCATTCCATATAAATTAGTCCACGTAAATGACTAATTACTGTAATTTATTTATTTGTGGTGTTATTTGCTCCTTTAACTTTGCATTCTTATTATAGTAATGCTGTGTTTTTGTTAGATTTGTGAAGCTCTTCTAGATGCATCTTACTTTTTATTTTTTTACAACCTTTTTCCCTGTCAACAAATGACACTTATGAGGAATCTAACCAAGCGTGTACTTTTCACAGATTGTTTCGATTAAATAATAACTGCTTGAGGGTAAAACGCTGCTTAGTATTCCGAACCCCAAAAATGGCAAAGATTAGAGAAAAAGGTTTGAAGAGATATCTGCAGGCTTTCCCTTAATGGTTGACTTTAATGTCTGTAACTGCTTTACAGTTATGTTCATTTGCTTGTTCAGTTTATAACTGAATGAGCAGCACAAAATGCACTCTGTGAGCTGCTCCGTGCATCGGCTGGATGCACTGATTGTTGCTGCATGTGCAGGGTGTGCGAGCTGGAAGAACTGGGTGAGCTGTCTCCATGCTGGGAGAACCTCAGGAGGCAGATCATTACTCAGTACCAGACCATCATCCTCACCTACCAGGAGACCATAAGTGACCTGCATGAATATAAGGGTTAGTTCCATAATATACATTGTAAAGGGCCATTACACTGATTTTAAATGTCAAAATTAGCCTTGCACAATGTGACCAAAATGTATTGTTTTACAATTGGCGATGTTTCCTGATGTCAGGAAGTAAACAGCATCAACCCCCTAATAAGATAAATGTTACAACATTGAAAATATAGCCTTTCTGACATCATGTACAGCTGTTAGTGGTTTTTAGTCATTATTTTCTCCATCTTCCTTACACAGAATCACAAACAACTGCTTTTTCTCATTTCTGCTGCCCCACAGGTCCGTCATTTAAGTCTAGCACCTTGAAAGCTGAGAGGAAGTTGGAGTTCATCCCCACTAACCTACATATCCAGAGGATGAGAGTACAGGGAGAGTCTGGTTACGGTACGAATTTGTCCACAAATGTTTAATGCATGCTTTCTGTAACTTAATATTCATGTTTTTCATGGATTTCCTCCCTTCTTAATTTTATTTTCTAACCTTTAATCAGACCGGACATACGACGTAGTAACTATTGGTGCGCCTGCAGCACATCACCAAGGCTTTAAAGGCTGCGGTCTCCGAAAGCTGCTGCACAAGCTCGAAGAAGCCAGGAAACAGTGAGTTGTTTGAAGCTTGCGTGAGGATTTGGTGGTTGTTTTTCATTTGAAGTTTATAACAAACCATTTTTTTATTCAATCAGAACCCATGGAGAGGAGGGGTAAGGTTCTCTAAATACTATTACAAGTTTTAAAAGTGGATAAAACCAAACCACACTTGTTTCTCAAGTAACCTCTTTTTCTTTCTTGCACATGCATCAATGCACGCCTGCTGCTCTGCTGGCTCCAGCTCTAAAGCAATGGCATACCAGCCTCAGGATGTTGTAAAAGCAAAGGAGCTGATTGGTCAGATTAACACTCTTAAGACACAAGTGTGTTACTACACTGAACGTCTGTCCCGAGCTGCCAAGGAGCGCTCAGCCAATGCTTTGGAGAGAACTCTGGCCATCCTAATAGAGAAGGTAAGACTGAACTGCAGGGATACTTAATATGTACAGTACTGTGCAAAAGTCTTAAGCCACCATATAATCATATAAATAAATAAGACAACGCGTTGAATGAAGAGTCAAAGCGTTTGCACCATTCTACTTCGCTAGAAAGTCCATATTTGTTATGACCACCTTTATTCTTTTTCAAAAGTGCTATTTTATGCCTGTTGAACTGTGTTATATTTGGCATTTTGACAAATTTAACAAAAGTAATGGAAAGAAATTATGTGTTTTGTGATTAGTGTCTAAATTTGCAAATTAGAATCAGCTCTTCAGTTTTATCTTATATGTAAACACAACACCAGTTCATCCCTTGATTTAGGTTCCTTTTTTGTGCTTGAATGATTAATAGGTCAGTGTTAATGGGCTTAACAACCAAAAACACATTCGTCTGTCAACAGTCAGGTACAAGGACTGGACTGAAAGTCTCCAAAGAAATACTTTGAAAGACTTTCAGAAAGCCTGGAGAACTATTTTTGAAGACCAGTTAATAAAAATTGCAACATCAAAATAAAAAGGTCATTAGAGTTAAAGATTCATTAGAATTAAAAGACAATACAGGAAAGGAATCTAAAAACCTGACAAACTAACAAGGACTGAGGGAACTCACACAGATTAAATCCACACCAAGCAGAGAAAAGCACAGAGTAAAAACATAAAAGATGACATAAAGAAAAAAGTGACTGGAAGAGACACACAGGAGAGGGCACTGAAACCACAGAGAAATGAAAAAATAATAAATGAATGATGTTGCAGATTACAGCCAGTGCACTAGCACTATATATCACGACAATGCTGACATCACTGTGACTGCCAGGCAACCTCTGACTCACACAAACACAGACTGACCAGGATGAAAAAATAATTCAGTTTCATTGTATTACCTTTAAGAGCCAGTTAATAAATGTTAATGTGTTAACGTGTTAACGTGCTTTCATGTAATGTCTGTAGTGTAACATTTCTCAGTATAACTTATCCATCTCCGTCTGTCCTGCACCGCTGCTCCTGTAGACTCGTCAGCTCGTGACCGTGTGCGACTCCAAGCTGCTGTCCACAGCCATCGTGGCTCTGGCAGCAGCCCGCCCAGAGTTCTCTCAGCAAAGCACCCCGTCGCCATCCTCCTCCTCCCTCTCGCCCTCCTCTCACTCTCCGTCCCGCTCCCCCTCTCGTCACCCCACCTCGCCCTCTCGCTCTCGTGCTACCACCTCACCCTCTCGCCACACAGCTCCTCTGGAGGGCAGTGAAGGGACTAAAAACAAGCGCGCTTCCATGCAGGCAGATTTGCATGAAGAGGAGTGGGTAAGAGAGGAGTCCATCTGCCACTTTTGGTTAATAATGTTTTTTATATGCATGTATATATGTTTGATTTGATTGATGGTTATTTGTGCAGGAGAAGATTTGGCTAAACGTGGATAAAAGCTTGGAGTGTGTGATCCAGAGAGTGGACAGGCTGCTGCAGCGGGACAAACTCCAGAGTGACAGCAGCTCTGAGGACGTCTTCCTGCTCGCCAGTGACGAGCCGGGTAACGCTAAGAAAGGTAAACGCACGTAGACAAGAGGTGGATTTTTGCATGAATCCACGTACTGAGTGAGCTCAGCCGTCTAATATGAACAAAGGTACAGGTATAAACTTTCAGGAGTCTCTAGTCGTCATCATCATCATCATTATCATCATTATCATCCCTCTCAACAATCTGAACCAGACCCTGGCATGCTGTCTCAGTCCTGTTAATCATCTCTATTGTTTAACAGCTGAAATAAATCTTTAAGATACAAGTACAAGTGGAAATCTGTCCGTATCTAAACATTTTTATGTTCTCTCATTTGCAGAAAGCAGCCCAGAGGTTGAAAAGTCATCCCCAGGTAGGAGCACTGTTTTCTTTACGAACAGTAGGTACATGAAAAAGTATCACAGTGCAAGAGCCGATGATTAAAAAGGGGCAGAGTAGATTAAAAAACACACACAACTGTAATTAGAATGAAAAAGACATCACATGTAATGTCACATGTAAGCAGATCTTTAAAAGAGGAGGCAAAAACACAGTGTCTTCAACATTCTCAGTCTCAACTTTGGAACAGCCAGGAGGGCTGCAGGACCCGAGGCTGCTAGCTGGTTAAATAAAATGTTTCTGCTACATAGCCTGGGCCCAGATCTAGACCTGCTTTGAGTGATCAGTATTAAATTAAATGATAAAAGCCTATAGTGAGATTGTGGAGAGAGCCAGGATAGCAGCGATGTGATAGTTTCTGCAAAAAGCAGCAACATCTGATAGAATCAGGGGAGATCTCTCACTTTTACACTGATGTTTGACTGGTGCAGGCAAAAAAAAACAACATTTTTTTCTCTGTAATTCTTTTGTTCATCCTCCAAATTATTGCTATTTTTAAATAAACCAAAAAAAAGAAAGATGTTTAATGAAAACTGCACAAATCATTTTATATTTGCAGACACTGTGGGTTTGCAATTTCAGTATTTCAGTATTTCTGATAGAAACGTCCTCTCAAATCCCTGCAGGTGAGTGGAGCGACGCCCTGTATCCTCTCCTCACCACGCTGACAGATTGCGTGTCTCTGATGAGCGACAAAGCCAAGAAAGCCATGGTGTTTCTGCTGATGCAGGACAGCGCCCCCACCATCGCCATGAGCCTCACCCTGCAGTACCGCCGCGACGTCGTCTTCTGCCAGACGGTCTGCCGCTAACTGCTATGAAACCCGTGCACATGTAGGCTTGGACGTTTGTCATTACTCAATGATTGTGATGATGTGATGTGTGCCGTTTACAGCTCACCGCTCTGATCTGCGGCTTCATTTTAAAGCTGAGGAACTGCCTCTGTGACTCAGGCTTCCTCAGGCAGCTGCACACCATCGGCCTGCTGGTGCAGTATGAGGGCCTGCTCAGCACTTATGGTAACTTTGTTTGTGCATGTTTGTGTATATAGAAATACGTAAAATCACAAAAGACTGTGTGCATCTTCCACTAATGTCAAAGAGGATGCTTAGTCTGAACAGTAATCCTCATCAAGATCTCCATGAAATTACACAGAAAATATTGTTATTATTATTTTTAGTAAAATTATTTTTAAAGCATTGCACTTCAAATAATAATAAGAATGAAAAAACTATAATTTCTATAGTATAATTTTAAGGTAATAGTTGACTTATGATCTGTTTAGAGGTACAAAAATTCAAAAGCTGCTGAAAAACCAATATAAAACTGGTTACAAAGCTTCCTTTAACAAACTAAGTTTTGTGGTTTTTAATGTCTTTTAATATTAAAAGTCAATCAGAATTGACTCCCTGTCCATGCCCTGATTTTGCTGTTTGTTGTTCTTCCTTTGCCACATAAATGAAGGCGAGGAGCTGGCCATGTTGGAGGACATGAGCGTCGGAGTGATGGACCTGAGAAATGTCACCTTTAAAGTTACCCAGGCAACTTCTGGTTTCAGCCCCGACATGCTGCCGGTGATTACGGGGAACAGGAGCGGCTTTAACGTCAGGGTCCCGATGCCCGGGGCGATGTTTGACATGCTGCCACGAGAGATCCAAAACGGGATGCTGCTGCGAGTTCAGCCCGTCCTGTTCAACGTTGGCATTAACGAACAGCAGACTCTGGCTGAGAAGTGAGTCACTGAGACTAGAGGGCAGGAAAGGTAGAAAGAGATACCCATGCCAAGCTTGATAGGTCAGTCGGAAAAAGGCCAGTGAGCAGCACATTCGGCTTTAAAGCATATTTTTAAACCTCTGGCTGAATGAGGCTTGTTCACTGCATGGTCACTGCATAAATGTTCTCTCTTGCAAGACAACAAATTTTGATTTTTCTTAAAAAATGACTGTAAAGACGAGATTTTAAGTTACTAACATTTAAAAACTGGGTTGATACATATGTGCGCTCGTTTTTATTGATGTTGCATTAAACTTTGAATGGCTGTGCTGGAAGTGAACCTCCTTCAGTACAGAAAAGCCAGACAGCAGCAGGCTATGTGTTATATTAATGAAAACTTTTAACTCTTAAATCATGTGTGTGTGCAGGTTCGGAGACACATCGCTGCAAGATGTCATCAACATGGAAAGCATGACTCGCCTCAGCTCGTACTACGACCAGTTTAAAGAGGTTCTTCCAGAAGACTGTGAGTGAAATACATAATTTATTAGTGAGAAAAGTGTATTTTCCCTCCTTTTTTTTTGTTCTTTGCTCACCACTCATCCTCTGTCATCTCCTCAGGTCTCCCTCGCTCTCGTAGTACCACCAGCGTGAACGAGCTGCTCAAACTGCTGAGCCAGAACGTGAACGCCAAGAAGAACAAGAACGTGGAGATCCTGTGGCAAGCAGCTGAGGTAGACTCATCATCACCGCCTCTAATTCAAGCCCCTGAAGCGTAAAAGCTCTGTCTCCTTCTTCTAATCCCTTCCTCCGAATCCCCAAAGGTGTGTCGCCGCTTGAACGGAGTGCGTTTTACCAGTTGTAAGAGCGCTAAGGACCGCACGGCCATGTCTGTGACCCTGGAACAGTGTCAGATCCTGCAGCAGGAGCACGCCCTGGCCCCACAGGTCTTCTATCAGGCCTTGGACTGTATGCGCAGGTCAGTATCTGCATCTAAAACACACTGGAAAAATAGTCATTTGCAAAAAAAGGGAAAAGAAAAAAACGTATGACTTCTGTCTCACAGCGAGGGTTGCAGGAGAGAGAACACCATGAAGAATGTGGGATGTCGTAAATATGCCTTTAATGCCCTCCAGCTTAAGGCCTTTCCCAAACAATACCGCCCTCCAGAGGGGACATATGGGAAGGTCGAAACCTAAGCGGACTCTGCTATTTGGCAGAAACCAAAAGACTGTAAGGGGATGGAGAAGATGGCGCCACACAAACAAAAGCACCAACACAAACTGGAACAGCAGCCCTTTGTTCTCTACTTAGTCATTGTCATTGTTAAGATAATAAATGTCCAAGTGCCAGTGCTCACTGTAGATCATTTTCTAGCAGACTCCTGTCCCCTCTCAGTAGTATTAGATTCAAACACTTTTCACACATACTTCACAGCCACAGTCAGCGTTCTGTGTTACTTTGTAGCCAGTGTGCAGACAGTGTTTGCTGCTGTACCAGTTGTAGCATTGGGAAGCGTACAGTCTCTCTGGATTTATTTTAAGGAGACGTGCAAAAGCCTTTAGCGTTTTAGAAGAAAAAAGATGTGGCACACAGGTGTATTTGTACTCAGCAGAGTAGCTTTTGTTGACGCTATCACACCATCAGTTAAGAAGTGAGACTGCTGATTATCTACAAAACATAAAAAGCATTGAGCCCTTTTCAGACATTGGATTCCCACTGGCTTTACCTAGTGTGTCATTGACACAAAAGTCATTTTACTTTTCACGTTCATCACATAAATCCCTACTTTCAGTTGCTCCCTTATCCCAAAGGGTTCACCACAGCAGGTAGCTCTGGATGTATGATCTGTTTTCTTTCCTGACTCAATCCCAAAGAAGAGTTTGTATCACCAGCTGGATGTGAATCTGAAACGTTTTGCTTGGCAAGCACACATGTGTAAACCACTACATTAACAGAGCCTCAGACATACTGTGGGGGTAATAATCATTTGATCACTTGCTCAATGGAGAGAGACAGAATATGAACCAAAAATCCAGAAAAAAACCTAAAGCCTAAAACAACTGAAGTCTGCTGATTTCTGGATTCTCTCTTGGCTATTTCTTAGACAGGAAGCTGTATTCATGACTGCCTACCATGTTAATGTGACTGAATGCTGTTTACAATGTTGAAATTATTTTGAGTTAGCCTGCCGTCACAACTTTCTCAGAAAAGTGACCAAAATGCTGTTTTAGACAGAAGACGTGAGGTTCAGATGTTGCCAGACTGTAAGGAGTGCATGTCTGAAAGGGGCTTTAAATTTATGTGCATATTTATCTGTGCCTCACCACAAACACAGCATTTGTGGTTTACATCAAGCCAAGCCTAAAGCACTTGGCTTGATGTAATATAAATCCACTACATAAAACAATTTCCATCTCATAGATTTTTGTCCTCTGTCCTACTTATTTTGGCAAATAACGGGGAATAATATGGGAACAGATATTAAGGTTTGTTCTTTTTGATCAACATATAAAGACAAGTTTAAACGACAAGACAAGAGAAGCTAGCAAGATGTCACGGGATGCTAATGACCTATCTCCTGCTGTTGACTTTAAATCCACTCTAGGCAACATACAGGTCAATAAAGTTAATCAGAGCAAGCGTTGTCACTTGTTAGAGTTGTTTCTCTGGAGATAAGCTGCTCAGCAGAATCTGCAGGAGTTGTTAAAATCAAAGAGCTTATTTTGTTTATTTTCCTTAGGCAGCCGTCTCTTTGTCTTTCTACAAACACGTGAATATTCTGCACCACATCACTCCAATACAAGCACAGTTCTTTGACGAGTACGGCATATATCTGACACGACTCTGACATTTTTATTGAAATGATGTCTTACCTAACTTCTGAGGTACTTCTGATGCTACGCTGGAAGCATTAAAGGACAAATGGTGGCCTTCAGAGTGGTCCATCACTTTATTCCACAACTCTTACATGTCTAAGGAAACATTTCTGCAGGATCATATGCAGCGCTATGGTGGTTTGAGAGCCCTTCAAACTTCTAAAGTTTTTTTTTGATTAAAGCAATGTGTGTCTTTTTCTCAGTTCTCTGAAAGATTATGCAGAAGTTCTTGATTGGAATCAGAAATCTTATTCGTTTTGCCTGCATGAAAAGATCTTCAGCTATATGTTATTGCAGCTGTACACCTCTGCAGTGATGTATGGGATATATGCAGTTTTGACTATCAATGAGAAGTTGATAAAGGTTTTTAGACTCAAGTGAAATAATGCATATTGCATTATTGTGATAACGAACACCTCTTTTGTTTTCGGTTTATTAGCTGTTTGCTTAAATTCTATAATGTGCAATACTTGCAGAGAAAGGGGTTTTATTTTGACTATGTTATTTATGTTCACATGGCTGGTGCTGCCAAATGCTGTTCTAGTTTCATCCATTGTTATCGAGTAAGTTGTGACTTTGATCTGACCAGTTGTATGTGCACACAGGATGAACAGGTTGCCTAGCAGCGACCTGCACACCACAGAGGTATGAACTGAAGCTGGATAATGAATAAAGGCTTGTCAATGGCAAAGTGGTGTGTCTCTGAATTATGCATTATGGTTAATTTATGGTACGGTGGCATGTTGGTGCAGTGGTTAGCACTGTTGCCTGCTCCCTGTGCCTGGGTGGGTTCTTTCTTGGTAATCTGGATTTTTCCCACAGTCAAAAGACATCCATTAAAATCCATTAAAAATTGATAGAAAACTCATATGAAGAAAAAGAGGTATTTTGCTTTAACCAGCCTACATCAGTTTACTTCAAACAGCCAGCCAAATTTACTGTATGAAGCACCCTAGTTTCACCTAGTCAAAAACAAAGGACAAGGTGACTGAGCTTATTTGGGACACTGGGGTAAAACAGGCACTTAAACAGGGAACAGTGGAGCTGGCACTAAGTAAAATGAATGTAAAAGCATCGGAGGTGGGACAAGGGTCAGAGGGAAGGCATATTTAATATACAGGAAAAATGGGGCAAAGAAAAGCAACTGGATGAGATAGAAAGGAAGAAATCTAATTAATCTAATCTAAGTCAAATGATGATAACTGCTGCTGCAGTAAATGTAAGAAATCTGCCATCATGAATAAATACAAAATTACAGAGTCCTGATAGCTCACTGCTGAGATGTATAATCTACATCATTCATAGTAAATGTCCTTTTTCCTTCACATAGATCCATTGTACAAAAAATAATAATTTCTATATTAAACAGTGAAAAAAAATGAATTTTTCTGTTTTAATATTTTATTCATTACGTAATTACTATGGCGTGGTATGAATAGCCCATGAGAGAGATCTTTCTCAGCAAGAAAAGCTGTAAAAAAAAAAAAAAAAAAAGTTGCAGTTAGACATGAAAAATCTATGCCCTCCTTCGCATTTTCCACAGCCGTCTGGCAGACCGAATTGAACTCTCTGCTGTGCCAGAATAAATTAAATAAATACATAATTAAATAATTTAATTAGTCACTAATTAAATAAAATTTGAAATAAATAAAAAGATAAACTGGGAACCTCCTATCCCGTGCTGCAGATTGCATTCTGCAGAATATCACTCCAGCTCACTGGGTGGCGGTCATCTACCCGATTGTTACTGTTAACCACCGAAGAAGAACCAGCGGCAGAAGAAGACGACCCCCAGAAGCAGTGTTGCCAACTTAGCGACTTTGTCGCTATATTTAGCAAGTTTTCAGACCCCCTAGCGACTTTTTTTCTAAAAAAAAAAAAAAGTCGCTAAAAAAAAGACGTGAAAGCGCATATCGCTTTTACTCTCAACAAACAGCGGGTGCTGTAACGCAGTCAGTTCTTTTACTCTTATGCTGGTTTGTGGATCAGGTTTAAAACTACTTATAAACACACACACACACAAAGTAACTCCACCAGAGTGCCTATTTCGGGTCACTTTTGCCGGTCCAAGCCCGGGTAAAGGAGCAGGGTTGGAATTGTGACATTACAAAAAACAATAATTGCTAAAAGAAATTTAATTTGTAGTTCTAAATAAATTCTAAATGCATTTAGGACGTTTTTTGCTCACTTTATGTCTCGTCCACGATGTTATTTCTCTCTCCAGCAGCGTAGGTTACAATTACATTAGCATGACCAATTATGCAAATTAGGTGATGACGTCATTTAGCGACTTCTAGCGACTTTTAGGACAACCAATAGCGATTTTCCTTACTGAGGAGTTGGCAACACTGCCCAGAAGCAGTCCGTCTGTTTGTGTTTCTGTGGGACTTTGTAGCAGTGGCTGATGTCTTGTCGACCTCTGTGGAAAGGTGAGGGATTAACGTGTCGTTACGTTTTCTTGCTGGACTCAAATCAGACTTTGCTTGTTTACGTTTATTTTACTGCGTTTAACTGACTGCTTAGTTTTAGAAAACACAGCATCGATGCTTTATTCTGTCATTTCAGGGACATTTCTTCTGCAAAAAGCGCTTTGTAGGAAGGATTTAAGGAAGCAGTCTTTCCACAGGTTGATTGTAGTTCCGTCACAGATTATGAATTTTAATCAGCAGACCATAAAGTAGATGGAATATTAACTTTTGCTACTAGGACAAGGTCCACTGTCCATTCAACTTTTCGTGTTTTTATTGCTGTTCAAAGGTTGTTTCCAGTTGAACTTGGCCGGTTCCCGTCTATGAGAGTGACTCACTGCAGGTTATCCTTCTGTCACACTGCTGCAGGTAATGATGTGAAAATAGCATACGTTTCTGTTTCATATCAGGTTCACTGACTGAGATGGTGTAGCTGATCTCGGTGTAGCTGATTCCTGCCCTCTTTATCACAGTGCAAAGACCGTGTTCTTTCAGCTTAGTTTAACCAGACACTTGGATAACTGTGTTCTTACCGCAGGGTCCAGGATGAGGAAGAAGCTGCTGTTGGATGTGGACTGTGGCGTGGACGATGCTCAGGCCATCATGATGGCCCTGGCTGCCCCCAGTGTGCAGATCTTGGGCATTACCTGTGTGCATGGAAACACCTCAGTGGAGAATGTGTGTAAAAACGCACTACGAGTCCTGCAAGCCTGCAGTCACCTCGAGGTAGGATGCTCTTTAGTTAAACACTTATGTTAAAATCAACAAAGTAGCGTGACATTGTAGGAATTTCCTGGCCTCATGTGATAAGCGAGGTTGCATTTTATAGAATTGTCTAACAATGAGGAGTTGTTCCTCATGCCACATGACCCGATGCAGAAAGTGGACAGTTTGAAGGAGTTGGCTTTAGTTCTCTAGTTTTGTCCAAATTCTCTGAAAATGAAATCAAGCATCTCACATATTACAGTTATTATATTAAACCAGCTACTGCTTGTAAACAATTGGGCAAAGTGAAACACAAAGCACCTCGTCTCACTTAGAGGAATATTTTTGTTAATTCAGATTTGTCAAAGTGGTCAATTGTGGACATTTACTTAGTTTTTTTATGCACGTATTCATAACATGAATAAAGAGAAATGAGCACACAAGTTACAGGATTTATGTTCACCCATTTCTCAAGTTAATCCTTCCACATGGAGATGTACCTTTGTACTTTTTTCCAAACATACAAAACAGAGGACTGCCAGTTTAGGCCGCTTCAGGATAAATGAGTAACATAAATCAGATGTTTCATTAACCCTCTTTACCTTGGAGGATGTACCAGGCTGTATCTGTTATTAAAATACACACAGCATGGAGAGCATAGTACTCTCAGTGGTGAGCCCACCTTTATTTTTATTGCCTTTTTATTGCTCCTTTATGCTGTTTGTTTTATAATCAAATGCTTTAATTAAAAATTTTATTTGAATTTCCCTTTGGGAGAAATAAAGATTTTTATCTATCCTTCTATCTATGTTAGGTTGAGCTCTGTAGTTCTGGTCACTCCGAATACTTTCAGCTTGTTGTTTCTAGGAGAAAGAAGAACAGAATATATTCAGATGTCACTCCAGAGATAATTATTTTGGTTTTATTGATATACAAAGCTGAGAGGGCTTTTCCTCGCGATCAGCACTAACTAGCTTCCCTGCTAAAGTAAACCAATACTGTTCTTATTATGTTTACCACAGAATGACCATTGTCAGAAGGTGGAAGGTTTCTGATGGCAGGAAGGTCACTCGCAGCACTGTTTTACCTCTGCTGAGAGGGATAAATCTGAAAATTAGACAACTTGATTTTACACAATTTTTTTTCTAAGTGTTTGCTATGTAACATTCACACACATTCATTCTAGCAAATTGGGGTTCGTATCCTGCCCAAGAATATTTGGCACACAAACCTTCTAATGAGCAGATGACCTGCTCTACCACCCGAGCTACAGCCACCCCAATTCACATGCACTCAGAAGGTGTAATAAACTCTAAGAGTTACCCACTTCTTGAAATTCACGTAAGTTTTATAATTGACTAATCTGACTTGCTCCCCCGTTTACAACCTTGTTTACGAGCCACTCTGACCTCTCAGGTCATCAGCAGATTGTTTAACTGTTCCCAGAATGAAATCTAAGTGTGCTGAAGGTGCTTTCAGTTAGTGTGTTCCAGCTCTTTGTAACAAGCTGCTGACCTGAGATCAATTACATCTGTGCTAACACACAGAAACAGACTCAAAAGCTTTTTATATTTAAACCTCTGTATTCAGCACATTGAGTTTGAACATAATGAGATGTGTTCTATAAATAAAAATGCCATTGCTGCTTAGTGGCAGTATGTTCTAGCTTGAAACAGAAGTCTGAATGTTACAGTCGCCTAAAAGCTGAAGTTGGTTTGGGAATGGTGATGGAATAAAAGCAGGGATGAATTATAACCGGTTCTGCGTTTGCATGTTTCTGCAGATTCCAGTGTTTAAAGGCGCTGCTATGCCGATCCTCGGCGACAGCGGCATCAGCTCGGGGCACTTCCACGGGAAGGATGGCCTGGGAGACGCTCCTGACTCCAAGGCTCCCGGTTTGGAGCTTGTTCAGAAGGAAAACGCTGCGATTGCTATGATCAGGATTGTAAACGAGAACCCTGGAGAGGTGAGGAATGTGCGAGTGATAGACCCTCAGAAAGATTGCGGATATTTCTCCTGTAAGTTCCTGTCAAATATGACAGTCTGTCTTAGGGCTGTGCGATATGACCAAAATCTCATATCCTGATATAAGATATCTATCGTCCCGATAAATCACAAAAATGTAACATTTTCTGTAAATTCTGTGAATCTCAGGCAGCTCGACTTGCATGAAGTGTTTCCAGCTGTGCGTCATGTAGCTGGAGTCGAGTGTTTTAACAGATGCATGAAACTATACATTTTTAGACATAAGTTGTAACGGCCGCCGTTTTCTTTGTGAGTATTTATTACACGGCGTGCTGCGGGGAAAAGCCTGTTCTAACGTTTGAGTCTAAGGTTTATTTTTTAGCACCTGGCGGCTTTTTTACTTCTCATCCGTAAACAATCTGCTCTTTCACGTGATTCAGTTTATTTTGAAAAATCTCAACAGGATCTTGAGCTTTATTGTGAAAGGTTTATGTGGAACATAAACAAGCGGACACGTGATGGTGTTACCATCGTTGTTGCTAACAACAACTCATAAAAACAGGCGCTTGTCCGTCTGTAGTGTGGTTATATAAAATATAAGAGAAAGAGAGAACTTTAAGAAATTAATATAATAGCCACTGCAGTGACCATCAAAACGATGAAAAAATATTGCAGTAAACAGTTTATTTTGCGACACTACGAAACAAACGATAGGGTAAAATGAAACGATACACGTTTTGTATATCGTCATCCGATATATATTGTTATATGAACAGCCCTAGTCTGTCTCGCTCTCGGAGATGTCTGTGCTCCTCTCATCATGTGCGCTAGGGAAAGTAAACACATGACGTCGCTATGTCAGCAATAAATGTCATTAATATCACAGTGACATTTTCTTTATCACGTAAAAGGTTCTGGTGGAAAGCTCTCTGTGCTTGCACTAGTGCGCTTTTTGCAAAATTTTAATCCGTGTGTCTTCTCCCAGGTATCTCTGGTTGCCACGGCACCCCTCACCAACTTGGCTCTGGCTGTGAAGATGGATCCATCTCTGCCGAGCAAACTCAAGGGCCTCTACATCATGGGAGGCAACACTGAATGTCAGTAAAACGCTGTCGCTTCATAAGTCTACATAGGGCCAGAGGATATAAACTGTTTAGGAAGAAACACACGTTAGAATGAATTCTGTGGTGTTTCCAGACAGACGTGATTAAATAACCAGTGAACCCATTCGAACAGCAGAAACAATTATTTAATTGATGGAACATTTAATTCGTTAGCTGTTGCTTTTCATTACCAAACTTTATGAAGTTTTCCAAGTATTGCTTTCCACCCTTTCAGTTTAAATTAAATCTCAAAACAAAACACAATTGGATTTATCAGTAACATTTTGTTTACAACATAGTCCATCAAATATCAACTGGTAATTTATTTATTTTTTCACCAGAATTTTAATCTTTGTCTGTGTGGGGTTCTCATTATTGTCTCTGCTCTGTGTAATCCAGCTCGAGGGAACACCACAGTGTGTGGGGAGTTTAATTTTGCTGTGGATCCAGAAGCTGCATACATCGTGCTTAAAGAGTACTGCTGTCCCACCTACTTGGCCGGCTGGGAGTTCACCTGCTACAACAAGTTAACCTGGGTAATGCCTGTGTTTACACGTTTTAGCGTTTAGAAGTAGATTCATGCTACATGTTAGTCGTCAAGCGACCGAAACAACAACAAAAAACACCTTTCCCTGCTCACACTTCAACAGGAGTTCTGCGATGAATGGTTGGCGCAGAACACCAGTAAAGCTCGCTTCATGAAGAAGATCTTCCACCACAGCTACCAGGCGGCGCAGACTGAACGCTTGCAGAAAGAGTGCGTCGCCGGTTCGGGTTTCATTTCCTGCGACTCGTATGCGGTGGCTGCCGCCATAGATGATTCGTTCATCATAGAAAGCGACCAATACCCAGTCAGCGTGGAGCTGTCAGGCACGCACACCAGGGGCATGATGATAGTAGACACTGTGGGTTTCCTGAAGGACGCTCGCGAGGTTTGTCTCATGAAGAAGGTGGACTTGGAGAAGTTCAAGCAAATGATGATGGCAGCTTTACAATAATATTTAAATTGGCCAAAAGCGGCACCTTTACAGGTTTGTTTTTATGGGGCGGGCAACATGGACGTCCAGGTTTGTGAATGCAATGATTGAGGGTCCAAGTCCCTGTTCGAGTATTAAAATTGACATAATTTCCTTAGGGATTAATAAAGTATTCTAATTCTGTATTCTGATCAAACCACCAGTCTTCCATTAGTTGATGATTTGCTCAGCTACAGTCATGCCTTCATATGGAAGAGTTGCGTGGTATGTCTTTCACGCATTATTATGTGAAAGAATGCGGAGCCTAAAATAAAGAGCCCTGCTTAACAGAAAGTTTATAATCACTGTTGTGATCGGCCAGATCTCCAGCTAGGATTTTAGAAAGCCTTTATATTTCCTTCATAATTACTGTGATGGACAAGTGTTGTAGTTTTGCTACTGAAACAGACACATCCCATGATATCGATGCTCAGAGTTGCTCATAAGAAGGAAAAAAAAAAAGGTCTTGAATAAAAATCAGACATATCTTTATTTAATGACACTGAGAGGGATTTAATACATTTGTTTTTCATTCTTGAGAATTTGAGCTCACTCTTGAGAAAATGAAGAGTTTTTAGCCACATCTGTTTTTTTTTTTTTTTATTATAGTCTAATTCTGAAGGCGTTGAACTGACTTTAATTGTGGAATGACCCAACTGTGAAGGTACATGGGGGGGGGACATGAAGAACTTGATTTGCTTGTTCTGTAACTGAAGAAACTGTAACAAGTGAGATATTAAACTCTTTGCAATGGTGGTCATAAGTCAGCACCCTGCATAGAGCAGAAACTGCAAGCTACACCTGGAACTGACTGACATAGCACTGCCTCTTTGTAGGACACCTCATTTGTATAATGTTTATACTGTAGACAAGTTTGCAATCAGTCAGAAGTTCAATATAATGTTTTGAAACAAAATCTTGTCCATTGTAATCATTAATTTATTACAAGTGTTTGCATTTCCTTAAACACACACTCATCCAACATTTTTCTCCCAAGAAATAAAAACTCCCATAGATCAGAAGAGTTGTACGGGTTTTTTCCCAGTCCTGCACTTAGCTTGATTAGTCGGTAATCCTGTTTTCAGTGCGTCACCAACTTTCTCAACGCATGTCCACAGCAGGTATTTGTAATGCTGGAACATTCCCTGGACATCAATGCACGTACTCGGAGCTGCTTGTGCCCTAAAAAGATGCATCAGATTTTGCATGGTTCCTCATTCTCCTTTCCTTCCTCTGAATCTCGACCGCGCGTCCAGCTGTAAACAGATGATCTTGGTTAAGTTTTTTTTTTTTTAACTGCACAATATGCCCCTATAAGAAATTAGAAAGCTCTCTGTTTTAATGACTAGTTGACTGTTTCCTAAAACTCACCATTGACCTCTTGCACTCAAAGAAGGATGTCTGCAGGGCTTTGCAGTGGCCTTCCTTTAGACACTCACTGGGTTTCTTTCCCTCCTGAAAAAATAAGAAACCACTTCATACCCTGGGCCCTTCCCATTAGTAAAATGTGCATTATATCCACACTGTATATAAACACAAGTATAACTGGCATCAGTGACATACCATTAAACACTGGATCAAGGGTGTAGATTTGGTTGTGGCATTGGTGGGGACGGATGATTCAACCACTGAACCCTGCCCTGTTTCTTATTTTTTTTCCTTTTTGTTTTTGCTTCTTGATAAAAGGAGAAATATACTTGCCTGCTATTCTACCTGCTTTTAAACCATTAAAAATTACAATTCATAGTTTTATATGTGAATTATATAATGTTAAATTACTATTAAACAAATGACCGACGAAGTATTTTAGGCTTTAGTTTACTTCAGCCATATTCCATATAAATCAGGTATCATACAAAAATAAAAAATAGCTTCAAATACAGTCATGACAATAAAAGAATATGACTTTAAGGACTTAACAACATTACTTCAGTTGTACTACACCAACATTTCTGACACATTAGCACTAAGGGAACACTGAATGACCTGGTGGTTTTTGTCCATAAAGATTACCACAAAGTAAAAGATCTCTCAGGATATTCCTCCCATATTGGCTTCTCTTCATTGGCTCCCCGTTAAATCCTTCTCACACAGAAAGTCTTGAATCGCTTGGATCTCAGACTGTTAATTTACTTGTGATTGCAGGTATTTTTAAAAGTAAAATGGGAGGCAGAGCCTGCAGGCTTTCTGATCCTGTTTACCCAAGTCTTTCACTATTCCACGACCTCATGGTGTTTTCTATCAAGGTCAAGAAAAAGACGAAGTAGTTGTTATTTATTTATTATATTCGACCACAGCTCCGGTCAGTTAAAGGCACAAAAAACCAAGCAAACATGTATTTTGGGGAGACTGCGCCGACTTGGCTAAAGTGGTGCTGCTAATTCTTGTTATTGGCAACCTTTGACAACCCAGCGAAATGACGATTGTATGACGTTTTAAGGTAAACAAGTGTCGCCAATCGACAGAAAGAAGGACAACCAATAATAATCTCGGGTAATATGTAATTCATATAGTTTCTAGCAGCTGTTAAACTAAAGCACTGTCTATGGGCTGTACTCTGGGACAGTGGGTAGGCTACAAAGCATGGCTAACCTCAGAAATCTTTCACAAGTATTTCTTTCCCGCGCTTTATTTATGGCTCTGACTGTCTCCAGATTGTCTTTTAGGTGTAACAGAATTGATTGCTTTGGTTTTAAGCTAAGCACCCTCAGCTAGGGTATATTAACTTACCTTAACAACACAGTCGTGCTGAAGGAGACATGCCTTAAAGTCTTCTCTGATGCCTGCGCATGCTCTGTTATCCTCCTCTTTGTCTTCGTAATATTTCGGCATTGTTCGGAATTCAATTTAACACCAGTTATCACCGTACTAGTAAACTAACAAGTGAGAAAAATCAGCTAGTTCACAGCACTAAAACCGATGTCATTATGAAAGCTGTAAGCTACCATCTTTCTGAAATGGCATGATGGGAAAACGGAAGTACTCCGTGAAAAGCTATGCATGCTGGGAACGACTGTAGTTTTCCTTGTATGTTTTGTATTCATCAACTTGCGAAAAGTTAACACGCTGGATTTTTAGGTCTTATTTGCAAAGTTTTCAATGTCTTTAATTAAACCCGGTGATGCAGATGACATGAATAATGCAAGTAGAACAAAATCAACACAAAATGGCCATGGCTCGTAACAACCTTTAGCATTTATTTGGGAAGATGTCCAATGAAAAATGATGTAAGTCAGGCATACACATGTACACGATGAAGGCACATGAACTGATGGGTGTTTGGGGTGGGCGGCAGCTGTGAAGCAACACTCCTTTCCTGTTTGCCTTCTACTTTCTACAAATGCAGGAAGGAGCGGGGTCCTAAGGATCAAATAACCGTTTCATGCCGTTTACATGCATTCAGTTTGTTTAAATATGGATGCAGCAAACTCTCAAAACAGCAACTTGAGTTGCATTTTCTCCCATCTCCTCTGTAAATGTGAAGAATGTACCACTTTTCTTTAGTCAGCTCAGGTTTGATCAGGGGGCAGAGGAGCCTGCTATGACCCAAAAGGCATTTTTTTTAATGAATTACAAATAATAATAATGCACATGAACAAGCGTGATTAGTTAATTAAAAATATTCATATTGATTCCACCAAAAGGCACTTCACTACCCCCTTGAAAAAAACCCTTTTAACAAGTAAAAATGAGTGAAGCTCCACTTTAAAACAGCTTCCACTCAGTAAATCAGCCACAAATACAAGTTGATTTCTAGAAACTATCAGAGAGGCAAGAGGAAGTAATAGAGAGACATAAATTGTTACTGTATTTATATATACAATCAGTGGCACTCTCCACAATTATCAGTAGTCATAATATTATGTCCAATCAAAAAAAAAAAACTGACACATGACTGGACAAACGAATTGCAATGTGGAGGGAAAAAAAAAACGTGGGAAAAATGGAAAACTGGGTACAGCGATGAAGGCTAAGATTGTAACAAAGAAAGCAGTGCAAATCACGCCTTTTCAGATGGTCGTCTGGCACAAAGCCTGCTCATTTACCACTTTCAGCATAACACACAATTATTGTCGTTGACATCCAATCACTAATTGGACTGTGTGGGTTCAAAATATTCAAAACATTAGTATATCCAGCAATTGACGTGTAGGCAAACGTGAGCGGGAATAACGTTAAATACTTTCAAGGGACCAACATATAAGGCACATATTACCAATTTTGACCCACACCTACAGCTTTGTTCAGCAGATTTCCTATGATCAAGTTTTTTTTATCAGTTCCAATAAATTAGTTATGACATTTTGCATCAAAAGGAGAGAAACAATAACAAACTGAACCAAGCTATTTGTACTGACAGAGAAAGCAACTGCAAGTAGCTGTTATAATGAAAATAATATGTACAATAGCATTTAGAAAAGAAAAGAAAAATGCACAAAAGTACACAAAGACACAGACTCTGAACTACCATAAACATCTCTTGATAGAATAAAAATATATTTTACCTCTTGTACAAATTAAAGATTTATTTCAAATAAATTAAATCACCTTCATAGATCGTCAGTCGTAGCTGTAATAATATATCAATATAACAATATATTCCTTCAGGAAAATGGTGCCAAGGCAATGTCCGATTGATTTCCTATAAATGGACACTGAGGTCATACACAGCCTGTCAGATAAGAGGTGTTGGTATTCATTGTCTTCATGGAGTAGGGTAGTTACCACTGATACTGGCATGTGGTCAAAGGTGTCACCGTCTGGTTACAGGCAGGATCTTTTTAACGGTAAGCTCATCCTGAGTGTGTGTTTCAGGATAAGCTGAGCATTTAAATGGAACCCACACCTTTCTAGATGGAAACATTTTTTTCTAATGTTTGGGCTGGTGTTGATCTGGAGCGCCGTCATCTCTGCAGAGAACAGAGAGCAACTGGCCACTAGTGATGACAACATTCTTGATCATGGCAGGCTTCGCTGAGGCGCTAGTGACAGTGCAATGCCCCAGCTCGCCCAAAAGGTGGCAGCATTAAGTAACTGAAGGATTTGGCAGCATCTACACCAGTGGCCAGGTGACCGGTTCTCCCCCAGATGCTTGATTAATTTGTCCCAGTATTTTTTCTGATTGTTTTAAAAGCTGCTTAACAACAGAGCATGGATCAGAAGTCCTCACACACTCCGCTGTTGTTTGTCAGACAGTAGTATTCACATTCTCACAAATAAACAAAGAGCAAAAGAGTGAGGGAGAGAAGAACGAAGAAGGGGAGAAACAGACTGATGAGAAGCAAAATTAACAAGGTATATTAGGGAGAGCGGGGGACAAACACGGGGCGTTCGTCAAACAAGCTCGGACGAGCAACTCTAAGCCCTAATGACTTCACTGCTGGTCGCTAGGTGCCAGGGGCCCTGCATAAGCAGCCTAGGGGGGCTTTGTTCCCCAGGGGCCATCACTCACGTAGGCCCTCAGGACCGTTCAGCTTGTTACCCTTTTTATATGTATCTGTGGGGAAACAGGTACAACCATGGAGTTAGTGCATTGATATTCATTGTTTATTGTGCAACACATCAACAGATGGCAAGTGTGATTGGCTTACTTCACTGAGAATGGCCCACACAGCAGAGTCCTTGAGAACCGAAAGTCGGAGCGCAACAACAGGATTCAGCGAAGGATCTACAGCCCCTTCAGCCACACCCTTTTCAAACTGACCTGTGTGTTTAAATAAACAGGCACACCTCAAAACTTGTAAGCGATCAGAGAGGCAAAAAAGAGGTTAAACCTTAACTGATTTACACATATTCTCCAAACCAATATGCTAAAGCTAACTAGAAATTATGTATTTAACATGTATTTAAACAGCATGTAGCAATTCATTACATTCACATACCGATCCTATAAAAGCGATCTTCAGTTCGCTTGTACTTGTCTTTGGTCTGAAGTCCACTTTCCTAACATAAGAGGGCAACAACAGATGGACAGTGGAATGAAATAAAACACATCTTATAATCTTAATGATGACTCTCATTTGAGCTGCATTCAAAGACATGCTGGCAACAGTTCTCAAAGCGTGGCGCACAGTGTCAGAATGAATCACCTCTGGAAGAGTATGCGATTCTGTCACACTCACATTCCTGTCAATAATCAATACCCCACATCCCTCAGAGCAGCCATTCGATATAATCTAATCAGAGCCATTCACACACCGCACCAGAGAAAGGTGGCAGATGTGTGTAAGAGTCTGTGTGTGTGGGTGTTTTCATACCGAGACGGGCAGTATTTCCACTGTGGTGTTCTCGATCTTGTCCCCTGGGTGCTCCTGGTTACCGCTGCGAAACAGGAACCTGCCAGTCAAATCAAGCACATGTTTTAGCGCCGTCATTCATGGATAAGCATCCCTGCACTTTCTTTCTCCCCAATGGTACCAGCCACACAGATGCACACAGTCTGTCAAATTGGAGCTGGGAGCCAAGACAGCTGAATTTGGGTATGCAAAAGTACACAAACCCGCTGCACGCTATATCTGAGCTGAGACATCAACTGGGTACAACCAGCTTGGTTAAAATGTCCAGGCTGGTGTTTCTTAGATTTCATATTCAAGGCTTTACTATTATTTTTAAATACTATAAAATGCAATATTTCTGTCTGCTCTGCTTAAACCTGCCAGTATAGTTATTAGCCTTGTTCCCTTCCTACCCTCCCACCCTCAATGCTTAATTTAGAGTACTCTCATTAGCTCATCCCGTTCCTTGGATTTGCACTCCACAGAAAGCACAAAAGCTATATCTGAATAAACACTGCCTCTAAACTTGATCTCTAACCTTGGGGTCAAGGTCATTTTTATTAGATGCACCTATGGTATTAATTTGAAACTTGAAAAGTATGACACCTTGTTCGAGTTATCGCAAATTTGGATGTCCACGTGGCTTGCCAGTCGGGGTGATAAGGGGTAAAAACCACACAAATAAAGCAGCTCTTTATTTACCTCTCTATGCTAACAGGCCTGTCAAATTTGAACAGGATATAGTCTCCAGCAGTAGGAGTGATGGCCCAGAAGAAATCCTCCCCTAGATACGTCTTCTCCAACGTGTGACCCTGATAAACCTGAAAGAGACACGCTCTTTTATTCCTCACATCATTTTGCATATAGCTAATTATATTTTTATCTGTAATTATTACTAATAACTATACAATGAATACAAAGGTACCAAAACTCCAGAGTTATACCTTCATTGAAGTGGAGACCTCAGCGGGTGGGTTAACATGCATCTTGTGCAGAAGGGGCTTCAGGAAGTCCTTGTCCTACACAAAGAGGAAACAAGTGTTTCTACACAGGAAGACATTTCAACTGCTGTGGAAAATAAACACCCGTGACTCACTGTAAGTTTCTGAATCTTTCCAGCGAGAGAGGAATGGAGCCCCACGTGCTGAAATAGGGAAGGTCTAAACCGTACACGAAGGCTGGACTTCTGCCGCTCACAGTGTTTCTGGGGGGGGGGGAAAGAGAGTGGCAGGAGAACAATGGTAAGACCTATTTTTGCTAGACTATTTCTCTCATTCATACAAGTAGTAGAAGTAGAATGCATACCGCATCTTTTTCAGGATTGCAGACTTTGACCCACAGAATATGGTCCAGCAGCCAGTCGATGGGCTTCTCTTTGTAGAACATAAAAATAAACTCAACAATAAGGTTCAAGTCTGGGGCCTGGAACATTTTTCCTGTAGGAAACAAGTTTATAGACATTCATTGATCCTCCACAGAAGCTCATTAGCAACAAATTATCTGCAGCAAGATGATTAAAGCATGAAAAGGGCTCAGGGGACTTTCTGGTACAGAGTAAACAAGAGAAAAACAGAGAAAATCAGCAGGAATTAATACAGCAAGAAAGTGAAAATACCGTTTTGGAAACCTCAATTCTCTAAAAATCGTAAAAGGCATGCAACATGAGCTAAAGACGTACCCACTCCTCATTTACTTTTGTTTTTTCCTGCTTATTGCAACTACCTAATTTCCATAGTGATCAATATCACTTTCCTCTTTCTTTACTGGCTGCTCCCTCATTTCATTTCACTGTTGTCATAATCAAGTGCTACAGGATGGAAATGCCTTATCACAAATGTGTTTTTGCTGACTGTGCTTTGTTTTGACAGAACACTGGTGGATGCTCAGTGCTTAATGCATAGTACCAATGAAGCCAAGCTGAGAGAACTCCAGGATCATCCAGTCTTCTGAAGAGAGCTGCAGGGCAAAGTTCTTCATGGTGGCAAAGTAGTTGGGCTTGGCCACAATGTCATCCTCCAGCTAAACAAACACACACAGGAAAATCAGACTGTAAAACAGAAGAAACCCTTAAAGTTTAAGGCTTTAATTGTGGCATAGAGGGTGAGTAGTAGGAGGGAGACTTTTCTATTTTCACACAAGCACAGCTCTCTGAGCTCAGTTAAGAAACACTTCTGAGTTTGCGCACTAAACTAGAGTAGCGCGATGCTATGCTAGGCAGTACCTTTTGCCTTCAGGTGAGAGCACAGTATGGAAATGACACATCACACAAAGAAGACAGAAAGATAAAAGATCACAGCAGTTACATTCAGTTTTGAATGGCTTGTATAAGAATTTCAAATCCGATATGTGACATCTACTTTAACTTCAGGGCTGCAAAAATCTAAGAGGATCAGCCTACTAAGTAAACCTAGCTACAACAATAAAGCATAGTGCCTCTGTAAAATGACCAGGTTTTCATTGATGAAAAAATAAACCTGTTTCCTTACTATGCATGAAAACGGGCTTTCACATTTGCATACATCGCAGTCCATCCAAAACTGGGAACTGAATGTGTAACATTTTGCATAGTCAGTCTAAATTGTTGAGCACAGTACATTTCCAGTGTGATACATGTTTGCCTTGGTACACCCTGTCATTCGCTCTGCTTCAGTTCTTAACTATGAGCTATAGCATGCTAGTAGGATTAACTGTTAAATCTGGGCAGACACCATCCAATTTTAATTACGCACTACACGTTTTAATCGGCCTCCCTGTAAGGCCAGAGCCTGAGTCTTTTCTGCTGGCAACAAACCAACAATGACGTGAAGCTCAGAGTGAAAGTGAAAGAGGTCAAAGGCTTACACAGAAATTCCAATAAAGTTTATTCAACCAAGATGACTGTGTCCTCAGTGTTGCCATAGCAGAGAAAAGGAGAAAGTTTAGTCTTGGAAGTCGATAAAATAGAATAATTTTAAAATGACTTTCAGAGCACGTAAAGCGTCACTTTTGATTCTAAAGCCCAAACTGGACTGTTGGATAAAACAGATAATCAAAGGTCAATATGAATATTTTGCACTGTTCTTCTTGATTAACTTTTTTTTAATATTTCTATTTTTAATGTTTAATAAAAACAATGAAGATCAGACAGGAAAGTAGAGAGGGACATGTACCGAAAGGCCATGGGTTCGAACCCAGGCCGAACCAGTAACAAACCAATACCAGAACTGAACAAAGTGTGTACTCAGCTTTACATGCTACTGCACCAAAGACATACCTGGACATAATAAACTCCTTTGCTTACAGCATACATCATGAGGAAAGAATAATCCAGGTTCTGCTTTGTACGCCATCTAAAAAAAAACATTAAAAAAACAAAGATTATTGTATTTTCTTCTCAGGAATATCATATATGTGCACGAAGCATGTCAGACACTTTGCTTTACATGCAGAAAGCAAAGCTGTAGTCCTGGCTATACACAAAGTTGCAGCAGCAGACTCTGAATAATTGATGAACCAAACTGTCACACTAATTGTTTGATCTACATGGTGTTTCAGATTGACTGAAGGCAGCAGGCATTCTTGTGTGGGAGGTGCCTCAGGGTACACATGCACTGTCACATATACATACACATACACATACTATTAATAAAAAGATCAAGAGAAGATACAAGCTGAGGGCATGGATGCACACCCACACAGAAAACAAGTGTGTAATATACAACACACCACAGCGAGCATGTTCAACAACGCACTGTACTATTTATATCCCCATCACAAGCATCAGTGCTAACAAACACCCACAAATGAACATAACACACAGTCCTATTATTCGAGTGTGTATTGTAAGTCTTCACAAGTGTTGGCTCAAACTGCACCATGAACAGATTTTTAATGAAGCCAGTTGTTAGCCTACTACAAAGCGAAGATAAGTAGGGAGGATAACAAGAGCTGAACACTACAGAGAGACAGAGGCAGAGGGTGCTGCTGCTGATGACCTTGATCTGACTTTGAGAAATGTCTGTGGAATACTAAGTACCTACGCAACCTACCTAAAAGCTCTCGCCTGCTCTCTCCCCTCCTACTTTCCCCTGACTCATCCTTTATAGTTTTCTGCAATCCTCATCACAGCTCTGCCCTATTTCATTCATTCCCAGGGCTGATTTCTCCACCGTTTCCATAATAATTTCCATCACATTTTTTGCCCTCGTTCAGTGTCACAGCTCTGACTTCCATACCTGACTCTCTCTTTGGAGTCTCCAAAAGTCTCTTTGAGGTTGTTGAGATCGGGGTAATAGGAAGCTGGTGGGGAGATCACCTCCAGCAAGCCTGAGCTCAGCTCTGTAGAAAACCTGGGGAATGAAGTCCATTTGTGACATCAAATATGGGACACACACACACGCATTTACAGTCTTTTCAGTCCTTAACAATAGTTATACTTTTTTGTTTATACCCATCAAAAAAAAAAAAAAAAGCAGAAAAATATACTCACTCTTTCTCCAAGCCAGCAACCACGCTGTGAACGTATTCCAGGTCAGTCTGGATCGATCATAGCATAAAGGACATATCAGACACAGAGACCTTTTAGAATCATTTTTCTTTCACTGTGCAGAACACGGTGCTATGACTCATGGTTTATAAATGCGAAAATCTCACCTCCCCAACAAAGACTATAATGACACAGTCGAGTTTTTCCTCCGGTGACAGCTTGTCTATTAGCGAGCGCAGCGTCTCTGACAAATAAGACTTCACCTTCCGCTTCACGGTGGGGATCCCCATCACCATGGTAACTAGGAGGAAGACAGAGAGAGGTGAGAAACAAGAAGAGTCCAGGGCTGCAGAGGTGGCGGTTTAATCAAGTGGACCCAAAACCAAATAAAGTTTGCTGTTAGACAACAGGCCAACACTGGCCTGAAGCCACATGAACAGCACTTCATGCCCACAATGACAGATGTCAGTGGGAAGGATGACTGATGAAGACGGCTTGTAATGCATCTGCAATACCATGCTTTGTGTTCTTAACGAAATGTTCTCTTTAATCAACACTAACTCAAAGGCAAAGGGTCCCCAAATTACTGTGTGAAGGCAAAAACTAGTGGACTTTAGACATAGGTTAAAATAATATATAAACTTCTATTATGTGGCATTAATTTCAACATTGGATCTGTAGAACATTCTTAAAGTTAAAATAATAATCATTAAAAAAAAGTAAGGCAGGGCAAAGCCAAGAGAAATAAGGAAACAAAGCCACAAAGTAGAGCTGATGATTTAATCATATACTTTTATAACTTCATATTTTCTAAGGTTTTGCTTTATATGAATAATCTAAAAGTTATAGTTATGGTAATATAAAAACAAAATTTCACATTTTGATAAGCTGGTAAACCCAGTCTGTTAATGTATGGCAGCCAACCTAAACTGTCATCAGTTAATTTACTACATATGCTGGGAGAAGATTAAAAACAAACAAAGAAACAAACACCAGTCACAAATTATGAAGCTAAGTAAGCCCTCAATCAGAAGGAGACGTGACATCCACAATAGAAATGACATCAACTAACATTACATTTAGCTGTTCAACATTAATTAGATCGTTAAAACATTTATTAACATTTGTTATCAATATCTTAACAATATTAAGATCATTAGGAAATTTAATTGTATGACCTCTTTATGGCTGATATTGCACAGGGTTATTTTTTTATTATCGAGATATTTGCCTATATCTACACCAGACTGAAAGCAGTTTATTTACTTTGAAGGACACAAGAATCACCTTTTCTGGAGAACATGATAATGAGAAAATGAGTGAGCTGAAAGTGGTACAGCAGCCCACACTGGTGTGAAAGTAATCAGGCTGGTTATCTGACACATAATTTGTGTTTTTCCTGCTTCCTGCTGAAGAAAATTGGTGAAGACAGCAGCACGAAAATGGCTATTCATCTGTATGCCCCCTTTTTTTTATGTTGAGCTTTCTATGTCTATATTGCATATGTTGTATTTAAATCTCAGATTCATACATAAGGAGGTTTGGGGCATTTTACATAAGATGTACAACGATGTCCAAGAGGAAAACATCCCAGAGCTCTCTGGGAGCTCCCAGAGAGCTACAGTGCTCATGAAAGTTACAAGAGATCTCTTAGAAAAAATTATGACTGAAGTGCACGTCATGTTGTGTGTATGAACCTGTGTGTATGCAGGGGTGTATTTGTAGGGAGCACCACGCTAACTGAGCCAATGTGGGGACACGAGGGGCTACAACAAAAGCATAAAACAAACTTGAGGTGTGGATAAGTGAGGAGCAGAGTGAGACTGCTCCAGAGCGTGGAGAATCTGTCCCAGTTCTGCTTTGTGTTTTTCACATGGAGCTCCATGTCATATAGCGACACCCACCACCACTACCAAGAAAGTAGGTCGAGGATGAAAGGAGAATGTGGGAGGAAGGAAAAGAGACAGAGAGTGGCAGAATAAGAGAGGATGGCAGACAGTGAATGAGTGATAATGCATGCGAGTGCAGCACGAACAGGCCCGACTCCAGCATCGCCCCTCCCCATGTCCCTTGATCAGCTCGCCCGCATCATTCTGGCACCCTTTCATCTCCTTCATGGAAAAAAAGCATTTCTGTCTGCTTCTGGCACAGCAGTGAAAGGACCGCGTATGACACAGCATGCATATAAGAAAAGCAGGTCTTCAACTATATCTACAAATAAGGCATTATTTGTTCCATTACTCTCCAAGTCTGGGACAAAAGGTATATGTACACGTATATCCATATTTTATTGGACAAATGCACAATTTTTCTACTTTTGCCTTTGTTCATTGTCATAGTCATGTCACTTTAAAGTCAACCAATCAATATGTGACAAAGTGAAGCCTTCAAGCTTTAATTCAAGGAACTTCCCAAAATGTTTAATTGACCTATTCAGGGATTTTCAGTCATTTTCCCTCTTTTTTTCTTCTTTTTTTATTTAGAGGATACATATAGAATACAAATATAATAATAAATAAGTCTAGAATCCATGGACATCACCAAGTGCTCTGTTTCCTCGCTTAAGATCCTCTGCCAGGCCTTTACTGCAGCCAGCTTTTATTGGTGCTTGTTTACAGGTCTTTATTGCTTCAGTAACTAAAAAGCATGTCATACTGGGTTTGAGATAAGATGACGGACTTGGGAACGGAAACTCTTGGGTTGGTTTTGTAGTATGCACTGGGTCATTATCCATTTACTGAGAAGCGCCTTCCAATCACTTTTCTAACATTTGAAAGAACCTGTGCAGACAGGATAGCCCTGTATACTTCACAATTCATCCTGCTGCTTCTATTGGCATGATCAGTAAACACCAATGGCACGGTTTCGGGGCCAGCCATGCATGTCTATGCCATAGCATTGTCTCCACTAAGCCTGACAGATGAAAACAAAAAAAAAAAAGCTTTTTAAACACTTGCCTTGGGTTAAAATCTGCACACGCCCTGAACTGTCTTTTTTTCCATCGGCTAATTTAGATAATGCTTCAAAATAACTGCCTGCAGACGTTCCAAGTGACAGGATGTGCTCTTTAGAAGGACTTTGGCTGAACCCCAGTCCTTGGTGTGAAAGTGGATATGACTGAAGCAGATATGACAGGATGTTAAAAATCTTTAGAGCTAACACGAAATTAATTGGTTTTGTGTTGTTAAATGAAATGGTAATAAAATAGCAAATGGCCTGTATTTTGTATAGCGCTTTACTAGCCCGAAGGACCCCAAAGCGCTTTACACATCCAGTCATCCACCCATTCACACACACATTCACACACTGGTGATGGCAAGCTACATTGTAGCTACAGCCACCCTGGGGCGCACTGACATAGGCTACCGGACACTGGCGTCACCGGGCCCTCTGACCACCACCAGTAGGCAACGGGTGAAGTGTCTTGCCCAAGGACACAACGACCGAGACTGTCCAAGCCGGGGCTCAAACTGGCAACCTTCCGATTACAAGGCGAACTGCCAACTCTTGAGCCACGATAATGAACTACGATCCCAGCTAAGATCCCACTGAACACAGAGTTGATATTTACCACCGCTTTACATGGTTTATATGAAAATGTGATCCAGGCAAAAGAGCAAAGAATAAAACATGCAAAGATGTGGTTTGTCTAGTATTGGTTCAGCATTTTGTTGACCCAATATAAAATGCACGCCTAGTTTACAGAGACAAGCAAGACAGCGTCAAACAGTATCGGAGAGATCTGTGAAGCAAGTTACGTTTAACCCTCGAGGTAATTTATTTTACTTTTTGTTTTTTCCAGTTGTGAGGAAGAAAACAACAGCGTGTGTGCTAAGAGAAACACATAACTTCCTATGATCAACAATCGAGCAGCAACAGAGATCACTGTAAGAAATTTCTCATTCTGGAAAAAAAGGATGAAAAGAGGTCTTCAAGTGTAGCCTGTGACATGTTAAATAGATGGTCAGCAGAAGCAAATACTAGTGTATAACTGATGTTGCTTAGCAACGGACAAAGCAGTCATTGTGTTACGGCACAAGATGACAAGCAGATGACTTGCTAAAGGGTACATATGTGTGTCCCGGCACGGCTCCTTTTACAGTAACACTCTTGTTGACTTTTGTCTGAAGGGATTTCAGGCAGGTCTCACTCCAATCATATAAGTCTCAGAGGTTCCCTCAACGGTTTCTTTCTCTCATCCTCATCTCTCATCCTCGCTCAGTGTCATGTCCTAATTTTCATAGCTATAATTATCCCAATGTCAGATATGCTTAGAGTAGCAAAGAAACAAGAGGAAGGGTTAAAAAAAAAAAAAAAAAAAGCTAAGATAGATTAAAAATAACAAACTAAGAAAAGAAGGGGCATTAAAGGCATTGTTGGTATCATGACACAAAACTTCTCAGCAGCCAGCCAAGTATGCCATATGACATGCATGGTTAGTGGAGGGGCAGAAAGCGTGTGTGGAGTCATTTGTCTCTGTGATCCACCAACCGCACAGATCAGCGACTACTTCCCAGCAGCAACACCTCCAGCTCATTTGTGCATTCCAGTGAAAACAACTGACAGCACTTTAGAGGGAAAAGTTGGTGACAGGATGACAGCAGGCAGCAACAAACTCAGCATTATCAGTGGGAAGGCTCATGTCTAAAAGAAAGCCAAAATGCAGGTAACATATACAATCTGTGAAACATCAGATGGAGTGGTAACAACCAAGAGATGGCAACATCAGAATTTGCACTTTTTTCTTTAATGTAGTACCTTATTATGTAACATGTGCTTTATTTGACCAGCACTTGGAATTTGAGAGTCACCTTCTCACCAGCCAAAGGACGCAGATTAAAACAGCTTTAAACTTTTCTCCTGTAGCCTTAGCATCAAGGAACATATGGCTTTAGTTTTAATGTACTATTAGCATTCCATCAGCTTTGTGCTTATGAGCCGCCATACCTTCCACTACTTAACCACTGACCTGTAAATAAGCAGGCTGCCAGAGAGAAGTAAACTATTTCTCCGAGTTGTCCCCGTTTTGTTTTCCCTTAAAATGTCTTAAATCTAAATTTGTCCAGCCATTAACTGCAATGTGAAAACATCATTTGAACTGTTTGGCACTCAGGCCAACTATCACACTTACAAAGCCAAAGTAAAAAGATAAGTGAAAGTAAAAAAGTAACAACAATTCTCCAGTTCCTACTCATCAGGATGTACTCATCCGCCTTGTACACACACAGACACACACAGGGGCAGGGCTGATACACACAGGCATGTTTATTGATTACTATCATCACACTGTTCTAAAGCTCTTTCATAAGAACCCAGAATGTATGTAATAAAGTAGCTCAGGTGGCTTATACAAGTAAACAGGAAAAACATGTAAGCAAGTGAAGAAATAAGTCAGAGGAACAAAGGAGGGTAATGTGAAAGTGAAATTATTTGAATCTAAACGGTCAGACTACAAAAAAAAATCAAACACGGACTACAATTATCTCCAACTGTGCAAATACTGTTTTGCATAGCTCAGTCCAGATGGGTACTTGTTGTGAACTCGTCAAAGAGTGAAAACTTGTTGAGACTTGATTTTCTCTCTGGTGTAATGAGGATCTCTGGAGGGTTTGCTGTGCTTATGCAGGATAAGCATGCAATGCACATTGCAGAGGAAAAACAAAACAAAACAGAAAGCCTTGTAAATTAGGAATGTTAAACTGAATCTGCAGTGTGGGTATACACTTCTCACCTCCAGTGCGGCCAAGACCAACCTGCACTGCGGGGTGCAGGCTGCCCTCATTGTTGAGGAGATGAGGCAGGTGGTGGTAGATATTTGGCACCTGAAGAGGTTTCCTGTTTGCTAACTCCTTCAGGAGTTTCTGTGTCTCATCTGAAAACAAGCACAGAGAAACACATTAAGTGAAGCGCTCTTCCTCATTTTTATGAAACATTTAAGAGACATGACCCAACTGTTTACACACAGATCATGTAACAATGATATTCTTGATGGGAGATGGGAGTATGTCATCCCTTATTTTGATCATCTTCGATAGCATATCTCTGCCATTACAATCACTTTAATGACTGAAAAAAAGCAACAGAAGCATCATCTCTTCAGAATAAATTACTTTGATGTGGATTACTGACAAAGCTGCAAATTCTCCAAATATTGCCATCTTTAAATCTAGGTTAAAGACCTACTTGTATTTTATGGCATTCTTGGGTTCATAATCTGTTGACCATGTTGTTTTATTTTGTATTTAAGCCATGTTTTTCTTTTGTAATCTTGTACGTTATTCACTTTTTATTCTTTTGTACAGCACCTTTGGACAGATTTTTTTCCATGTATAAATGTGTTTCAAAAACAAATTTCCCTTACTTATTTAACTAAATAAAATAAGCAACATGATTGGATCTCTCTGTCTGACTGCTGTCTTTCACCCACCTAGATTTTAAACCCACCTGGTGGTTTTGAGAGATGAGTCTGTCTATCTGAATTTGATCAAGGAAAATTTCACAAATGAAGTACGTCTTAGAAAAGGTACAGCCTGATCACAGAATATTTCACATGTTGTACTCAGTTTCTATTTTAAGTCTGACATTACTTTAGTCTAACAGCTTTCTATCAGTGAGGAAATTAAATTTCCACTAACTTATGACAGGAAACCAACACATGCCCATGAATCTAAAGTCACTTGGGGTCAAAACTGATGCTAAGCCACTCCAACAAGCTGGTTTTGCTTGGGCGTGAAGTGGCACTAACGTAAAAATTCAATATGTTCCCCATTTTTGTTCAGTTGCCAGAACAACACCAACCTGCTTAACACTAGTGGTGCTCAAGAAGAGCAGGAGTTTTAGGGTTTTTTATTTCTGGGTTGTTTTTTTTAGGAATCTAGCCTGAAGAGTGGAGACATTCAAAAGTCTAGAGCTAGACAAAGAAAGGTACTTTCCCACAGCACTGTCATAATAATCACACATAACATCTAAAAGGGCAGGATATTTTAAGCTTAACACGATAAGCAGAAGATGCAGAGCAGATAAAAGGTGACCTTTATTAAAATTTTCCAGACTTTACACACAAACACTTGTACATCTGTTGCACACAAATGACTGAAAGCTCAGCCGGATGTTGATGAGTAAAAATAGTTACTTCTGTTTGCACGTTTCTTTTACCTGAGAAGTTTGTGAGGGCATCTTTGCTGCTGTTAGTTTCAGCAATGGCGCGTCTGAACTGCTCGAGAATGTTGTTGAGCTCCGACGAACGCTGCAGTGTCCTGTGCTCTGCCACACGAAGGCGCTCTTTCAAAGCGTGGAACTCCCGTTGGTACGCTATCAGCTTCTCTACATGAAGGGAAAAAAATTAGGAGACATTAGCAAGTGAGAATATACAGAAATGTAATGAATTTTTCACTGAATTAATCATTATTCCTCAAGGCTGATATCTGTTACTTTACATGACGTGGGATTTTAAATTAGGCTTATCGTAAATATTAACAGCACATTAACCTGAGGTTAATGTACAACTTTTAAAGGTAATGAAGATGGGGATCGAAAACCGGTTCTTGAAGAGAACACAACTTCCACTCTTTGAAAGCATCTGCACAGACAACATGCTAATGCTAAGCTAGGCAAGAACCTGCACTGATGTTAAAAATGAGTAAATGCCAACCCCAGGCATCTATTCCTATACCAAGGAGGTAAGCTTGTTAATAATAACTGAAAATATGTGCATAATTACAGACATAAAACCTTTAAATTGACCAGCAAAGACAGATCTAATCTGATCATTTTCTGAATTGGTTTACCAAACAGGTTTAGAGGTCAGTGCATGTTTAAGTTTCAAGAGGAAGGAAAAACCACCACAAAAAATAAATAAATAAATAAATAAAAACAAGAGCAAAAACAAAATCAGGAAGAAAATCGCTTGCTCCGATGGTGCAAGGACCTAAAGAACTTGCAAAAGAACCCAGCTTTCAAATCTGTGACCAACACATGATCACGCCATTACTGGAAATACCCCCATGCTTACTCATGAAGTTTAGAAGTAATTTACTGCGAAAAGCTGAACAGAACTGTCTTTCTAATCATTCATCATGGGGCAGACTTTGAGTAATGTGTGTAGGAGTTTGAAAGAAGAAGCTGGAAAGAAAAAGGGAACAGCTGTCTGTAAGAAACATTCTTGATACAACACCGACAAAGCCTCAGAGTTTTAACCAGAATCTGTGTTCATGTGATCCATACCTCTGGTAAATTTCAGATTTACAAAGACATTTTACAGATGACGTATGTATGACATGATGTAATGCAGATTGACAGGTAACGCTCTTGGACTGTTGTGGTGATGACCCCTTGCATTAGCAGGAAACAGTCAGGACCTGTGTCTGAAAATCAAATTCTGGTTGACTGTCAGCAGGACAGTCTGTATTTCGAGGTTTACTGTTTTTACATTATATTTTATGGGGACTGTTCTGGTTTAGATAACATTGCCATCTGCTTTTTTAGAACTAACAAAGGATTTGCATCAACATCTCTGAAAGTGATCGATCAGATCCCTTCTTGAGCCGCCCACAAACAGCACACAACAGTTCATTTGCTTTCAGAAAACAAATGAAGTTGAGTGGTGTGTAGGAAGACTTCCAAGTCCACCGCAAACTGCACTGAGACCACATTATACAGAAGTCACAGTGCAAAGCTTACTCTGCACCAGCTTGACTTTCAGGTTTCTCTCTAGCTCAAATGCCTCCTATTGTGCAATCAGACTAAAGCACAGAGTTAACCAAGTTAGTCAGTCTGCGAACACCCTTAGTTGTCTGTTGGTTGGTTAAAATCTACATTTATGCCAATCCTATAGCAAGTCCTATAGCTGGTATAAGCAGCAGTAAAGACTTTACTTTGTTTCAAAATTTATAAGATTACAGAGAGGCTACAAAGAAAATATCTGGCGTGTGTGTGTACCGGTTTTTCCTTTCCTGGTGGGGACCAACAATCTGAAATTGAGTATATTTGTGCCTCATGGCGACCAAAATCCAGGTCCCCACAAGTTTGAAAGCATTTTTCAGACTCAAAATGTGGTTTTGGTGTCAGGGTTACCTTTGGGTTATGGTTTAGGCATTCATTTTTGATGGTTAGGGTAAGAGGCTAGGGAAAGAATTATGTCAAAGGACAGCAACACCCAACATGTTTGTTTGTGCGTGCGTGCGTGCGTGCGTGCGTGCGTCGGCTAGTCTCTGATCTTCTTCTTCTCATAGGTTTAGCGTGCCCTTTCAACAAAAAAGAAAACCCCTGCCTTTATCTTTCCCTTTCTATCGCTCTCTCTCACTGAGCTATTGTCCATCCACTCTGGCCTGGCTACTCTGTTGCACAGAACCATGTTGTTCCTCCTGAATGTTGATCTCTAAGACACACAGACAGATGCTGTCATTTGGTCCAATACTCCTGAATAGGGCAGCTTCAAACTAAAACAAGACTTTCATCTTCACATCAGTTCTTTGACTGGAGGACTCCAGGTCTGCTGAGGTGAAACCACACCTGTAATCCCACAGTGCAGACAAAAGATACACCAAATACCTCAGAAAGGGGGATAAGGTGTGGATAAGGTTTCTATTTAACTGGATTATTCATCCACAGATGTATTAGGTGGTAAAACTATGAGTCTTTTTTTATTTGGAAGTACATTACCTAGTAGGTAATGCATAAGTACGCCAGACAGTTTTCACACAAGCCTCTTGACATTTCATAACACATCTCATTACTGTTAAAGAAAATTTAGCCCCGACTTCAAAAATGTTGCCTGATCTATAGAAAGGACTTTAATTTTTTACTGGTCAAATGGTCTACAGGGTTAATGGTTGATATACTTCACAGCCATGCTACAGAGCCTTTGGATGAAGGAAGGGTGCACAAGATGCATTAAATAATTAGACCTACCTGGGGTCTGGAGTACAGCTATAAAATCTCATTATTCCTCTCTGCGCTCTAGCATCATGGGTAGTGGGGGTAGGGCTACGCTCTGCCTGAGAACTAAATAAGATCTCCTTTTTCTGTTTTCTTATTCCTGCCTCCTGTTTTGATACAATTTGTTTTCATATTTCAGTATCTTTTAATGGCCTTTCATTCTCTTATCCTTATCACCTCCTTCTCTCTCTATTTTCCGGTTCCCATATACGTTGCTCTCCTGTGAGATATCATCTTGATTTGTCATCCTGGATTCCTTTTCTTGGTTTATATTATTTATTAATGAGAAATGCTGGATGAATCATAGGTGTATGTAAATTTGGCAACTACTCTTTAAAACTAACTCAATCAAGCCCTCGCATTCACAGACAGACACACAAAAAGGACCCTGTGTTAAAATGAATTAAAAGAGAAAAGACAGTTCAGACTTCAAACTTCATGCCAAAACTGACAGCACTGCAAATTTCTACAGCCATGCTCTGTGATGAGTTGTCCTCTTAAGCCCCAAGGGTCTATCTACTGGAAAATGATATGCATAAAATTGAGTATTTTTCAGCAATTACAAAGTGTGTAAACCATCTTGGTATCAAAAGTAAAGCTAACACTTGTGAGACTTGATAAGAGGTGTAAGCTTCACAGCAGGTGCCATTGTGTTAAAGTAACACAAAGTAAACTCAAGAAAACTACAAATAAACACATGGGCATTTACTGTGGAAAGACTGATGCTGCTGAAATGAAACAGAGCAAAATTACAGAGGTTTTAATAATGTAGCTAGGCATTTTGCAATTTAACACCACCTGTGAAAGCTGAACTTTCTTAGGTAACAGAAAATAGCCTCTCTTTTTGGAGGCCAACACTACACACAACAGTAGTCTAGTGAGTGATGCTTCAAGTACGTAAACAAGCAAATAAGGCAAAAATAATAATAATTTTGAGGCTGGAAAGAATTCATGTTACGCTTTTTCAAATGTGAAGAGTTGGTCTCTTTTTGCTGTTGGTTCAGTGTGTTTTGGTTGGAGCGTGATGAAACCTCAGAGAGCAGCGGCATCGTTTGTCTGCGTGCATGCTGTTGAGCGAACAGGGGAATCGGCGCTTTGTGTTTACACCCATTTGTGGAATTTGTTTACCTGCTACTTTAATTATTTGTTTATTTAGCTGTGTTTGGTGGACATAGAAATGGTTTTTGTGAGCTTTAAGCTGAAATTTTGACAACTATATTTAACCTCCTAAGACCCGAACTCTTCCACGGCATGCGTTTTTAATTTCTCTTTGATATTTGGGCTGATTCGGACCTGATAAATGTGAAAACAAAGAATTACCAGATTTTTTTTTTACCTAATTTTTGTTTCTAAGAAAAATGAGAGCCACATATGAGGATATTCGTTTAAAATTTCGATAGAACAGTAGCACTATAATGTCCTCGTAAGTGGATATCAGGCCCTTGTAGAGCAAAATTGAGTATTTTGGTCTAAATAACCCAAAATGTGATGTCCACATATGTGGACGCCAGGTCCTAGAAGGTTAAATAACATCCCGTTAAACCACATGGGGTTTAAGAAGTTAAGTAAAGAAAATGTCAAGCAGCAAAAATGTTAAACCTTTTTAACCAAGAAAGGGGAACATACTGTTGGTTCTGTAGGAATAACTACAGTTTAATGAAGGAATATCAGTAGTTACATCAAGGTTGCAGTTCATTATATTTCTTTTTAAAAAACTCAAAACTCTCTTTTGGAAACAATGTTTAGCAGTACTTAGCAAGTCACAGTCATGACATGATAATTGTTGAAATTATTGTGACAGTGCTGGTACTTATCTTGACATCAGTAATTTAAGCATCTGACTAAATTCATGAAGAAGAGAGAGAACTCTTGCACATATCAGTTTAAGTGAGGGCAAGAATGATCTTAGTGCTAAGAAACACTTCTCAAAAACCCATCCCTGATCTCACTGCAGTGTTAAAGAGTTTTATCAGCCTGTCTATTAGCTCATCAAAAGCCCTCACAGTGATGCTGTCCTTGACCTGATTTTCCCTTGCTGATGTATGCTGCCAACAGCGAATTCAGGAGTGCTGATGAGGAGACTGTCCAGTTTATGTCCACACCAGTACGAGAACTGCAGTGCATTATATGTAGATGCACCTGTTAAAGCATATTTTTACTGTGAAAGGCACAGCAGCCCAGTTCAGCACTTAATAACAGCAATCATGTATAAATGAATAATCAAGAAATCCATACACAGGATAAACTCTGTGCTGATAAAAGGAGCTTTTGAAACTGTGGAAACTGACTCCGCGAAATACTGAAAGGTTTGTCGTGAATCGTTCTGCTCAAAATACAAGCTCAGCTAGAGGATGATTCTACACCAGCTGTTAAGAGGAAATTGTGTTTAAAGGGTAATTTAACACAGTTACACATGTGTGTGCAACCCCCACACACACATATCACAATATCCCACTATAGTAATGGTTTTGATTTATTTTCTGCAGTCTAGAGATATAACCCTTTCCAGTGAAATGGAAAAAAAAATCTGGTTGTGGAGCAAAAGTACAAAAGCAGCTTCCCTGCTACTAATGTTCAAAACGAAACAATTTTTATATACAAAATCACAACCTTTACCCGACACATCAGTACCTGAGATTGGATAACACTAACAGCTCCCTAGCACAAAGACTGTGATGACAGATTGTGTCGAGGTACAAATAGCACAATATAGCACATGCATCTAACAATAGTTAGATGCATGTATTGCTAGCAAGTAGACGAAATGGGCTGCCTTCAACATGCTCTATCTAGTCACCTTCCTGGTCTAAACATGGAGTGCTGCCAGTATTGTGAACATGTCTGGCCTTGTCCAAAGTTGTTAAAACGGATCCATCTATCAACCGTTTTCATTGGAACTGCTTCCTACAAAACAAAAATTCTCTTGAAAGTATAACCCTTATGAAGTTACATGCAATACAAAATGCTGAATAACCAGTATAGCATTAGTATACAAGTGCCCTACCAACCACAGAGCAGCATACAATTATAGGCAATCCGTATATGCCACAAAACCAAGGGCAGCATCCCACAGGCCATTCAGTCTCTACACAGTTGCTAATTTACCTTAAAAGCACTTTAGCTTTCATTCATATTTTGCTATACAACCAACAACCATAACAAACTGAAGAGTCTTTAAACTTGTTTAGTTTGGGAAAAGCATGTCTACTTGCATTATGCATGTATGAAGCCCCTGCAGTGGTGCACCTGTCAGCCATGTGGTTCTATACTGCAGCTGCTGTGTGCAAGACAAAGGACTTAGCCAGATCTGAACAGTGATGTGGTGGGAATTTATTACTTTTTATTCAACTTCAAATTATCCCTAAAATTTAAACTGTCAACACCCGTTTTATCCAATAAGATAACATTAGCCCACTTAAGTTGTTCATAAATTATGAAGTTGTAGTGGAAAACTAAACTGTCAAGCACGACAAACATTGTCACTAAAACCTGGCATAATTGTTGCCATCAGTAACTGAATATGGTCAAATTGTAAATTACATGCAGTCTATGTCTGATAATACAGCAGTGTGATAAATCGTCAAAGCAAACTTAACGGCTCTCCTTCTACATGACAAATACGCATGTCAACAGGATCAAAAGATGATTTGTGTACAAACAAATGAATACCCAAATCAGTCACCTTACCTTACCTAGTTACCTGTCATGGTCCTGGGTCTGGTGACCCAGTGTTTTTGTGTTGATTATACATAGTTACTTACATAGTTACCTACATTAGGCTAAAACATAGCAGCATAAGATGCCTGGCATACTCTCTCAGGGGAGGGAACCTGACATCTGGTGATTTGCACAAGTTCAAGATATGAGCCACTGATGGCAAAGAATTTGCTCACGAGTGTGGGAAACAAGCCATGTACTAATACTAAAATGTTAGTTTGAGGACTTGGGGACAATACAGAAAGCACATTTTTAAACACTTAATACAGTAGTTCTGTCAATACCATTGAAATAAAGTTAAAACTCGACACTTAAATCTCATTTTGATGGCTTTAATTCAAATCCACTGAGGCAGATGCCATGAGAGGCAACATTACAAAATTTTGTGGCTTTGCTCAAACGTGATCTGACTGTTGGCACAACTTATGAGTATTTAGGTTTTGACCACATTCATATTAAGCATGATATGCGGGTTGCTGGTCTGCTCTGTTTTTATATATACACTAGGGCAAGCCTATTAAAATGGCGGCCCGCGGGCCAAATGCGGCCCAGAAGCAACCTGCGAGTGGCCCTGCCTGTGGTCCTGGCAGAAACATAGAGAAAACGCAAAAAAATAATTAATTAATTAATTTTTTAAAAAATTTAAAAATTCCTACAGCGTAGTGTAGACTGTGAATGCAACACTCCTAGTAGCCTAGCAATATTTAACCCACAATGCACCGTGATGTAAACATATTAAACAATCATCGTAATATATGATGCGACAACAGCATGTCTTTCTCACTCCAAAAGCGCAAAATTGACAATGAAAACTGTCGGTTTAACCCTGCCTGGACTGACAAATACTTATTCATTTTACCGAGTTTAATAATATTACAACCGGAGTTGTACTACCATGGTGAGGGTCCTGTACAGCCCAAGAGACAGCTGCAGCATCTTCCCTTCGTGTTTGTTTCTTGGCGAAGAAGAAAAGGCCTTTCACAGATTCTGAAACGGTGAAATACTGCATGCTGGCCGTGGTGGATGCGGTGAAAAGTGATGAAAAAATTAAAGTAAGTGTGACATCTGCTATTAAAAACGTACCCCTGTAGGACAGTTCAAATATTAGTAGAGTTGAAGTTCTGGCGTCAGACGAGTTTGAAATGCTGTTAGATGACCTGAAGAAAACTGATGTAATGTCTATAGCAGCAGATCACAGCTCACGGCTTACTACCGTTAGGGGGACACACAGCTGGTGAAATAATGTTTGAGAAGATTTAAGCTCTTTTTGAGGAAAATGGTCTGGATATGTGTGTCTGTATACTTGTGACGGATGGGGCTCCATCCATGGCAGGAAAAGTGAGTGGTCAGCGAAATATTTATTTTAATTTGAAAGGGAATTATCAAAATGTTTTTTGTTATTATTATTATTATTTCAAATGTGCAAAAAATAGTTTAGTTATAGCTCCCTTTTTTTTAAATGGACCTTTTGGTGTGCATTTGTGAGAGGTCACCAGATTTACAGGGGAAAAGGAATAAAAAAATTACTTGTTTTTCAATACAGTTGTGTGGGTTTGAAATTGATCATGATCTGCTGCTTACTGGCTTCAAAAAAAATAAAAATCTGGCCCAGATAAATTCCTCGGTTTGAAAATCTGGCCCAACTAACTTCGTAGTTGAATAGCCATGCACTAGGGTAATAACAGATCAAACAGGTGTTACTTTCAAGTGACACTAGTTAAAACGTCTTTGGGTTAAACAGTTTGTGCACATCCACACACACACACACAGCTACACAAAAAATACTTGGCACACAAACACAGAATTGTAATATAGATTTTTTCCAGTATTTTTCTGACAAGAACTGCAAGTCGAGCCTTGAGTAGGCAAGTGATACTACCTGAACAGTTTTCAAATGTTAGAAGACAAAAAGAAGGCACAGCTCTAATCCTTTTGGTGTGTGTGTTTTTTTTAATACCACAGCCCATTTCACCTCACTAAAATTAAGTATTAAAAGAAAAAAAAAAGTTGTAGGGAATTAGTATCTGAAAAAGCCAGACAAATGTTTGCCCCCTTGGCAACTTTCCCACCCATATTTTCAATTCTGCTTCCTCGCCCTGGCCTCATAGTTGCTCCTGACCTCCACCCACTATTCTCCCTCCATTGTGCTAAAAGTCACGACAAACTCTGGCAGCCAGTCGTTTCTCTTAATGGAAGATCGTGCTGTCTGACAGCGTTGAACTCAGAGCACAGCCTTACTCGGCTCACTTCCACTCCTCTGCCTCCTCTTGGCTGCTGTAAGGCCACGTTCAGCCAAGGCTAGCGCTCTTTTTTGGAAACTCCACTTTCAGAGTCATGTCCAATCAATTTTTTAATGATATCCATTGGGACTTGAAGCTTCAAGTCAATTAAAAGCTTTTTGGGGGGCTGAAAGAATATGTTGATATACAGATTAGTTGACTAACATAAAACACTCTATCTAATCAATTCATTTTCAAGCAAATGTTTACTGGAACCTCTTCTCAAATGTAATTAAGATTCAGTGCTACAGTCGACATAACAATAAACTGAACGAGCTTGGCACTGAAAAAGCTTTAGTCTGAAAACACCGCCTTTGGCAACGGTAAATGATAGTGGGTATTTTATATTATAATGCATCTGATAAAGTAGTCTGACCAGTAATCAGTGGACTACAGGGTGAAGTGGAAAGATATCAAGACGACTGTAGCAAACACTGCAGTCCTTTAAAATTACAACATTCAAAAGATCTTTTAAGTTTGAACATATTTTGTATTTTACTTCATCTAAAAATTAATCAATACAAATCAAAAAGCGAAGTAAAATTATTGATCTGGTTTGCCTGTGATAACGGATTCCAGTCATGCTTGTGAGGGTGAGCTCAACGCTTAAATTACAAAAGCTGAATGGCTCAACGTGTACAAAACACAACACGGCAAATTCAAGGGCAAGGAGGGAGCTTAGACGGAAAAATCTAACTGCCTCCTTCCTTTTAACAGCAAGCCTTCTCACATCATGAATATCGTTCGAGCAAATCAAAAACATATTTTTGAAAAACATGTACGTGTATGTTATAGTTAAGGACAATTGGGGATTTGCAATATCTAAAAAATAAAACGCTATGTACCTCAGAAATATAAAGGCCTGTTTTGTGATCTTGAAAGTTAGTTGTAGCCCCCCTCCCCCCCAAGAAACACTCAACTTTCCACAAAAAAAAGCATCTTACTGTTTCTCTGCTATGTCAGCACTATCTGCCTTTCTCTCCACAATAAGAGCCCACCTCAGGCTTTTCTATTCCCTCTTTTAAGATTTAGTCTTTATACTCTTCTTCCTTCCAGGCTACTTTTGTCTGGCAGACTGCCCTACCTCACAAAGTCCAAAAGCCAAAAAGCAAACACACACAATTGCACACACAGCCAGATATCACAAAGAAGAACCAAAATGTCCAAGCCGTATCTTCTCCCAATCAAACTAATAAACTACATTGCTAGCCCACCTTATAGAATCTGCCTGCTTTTTTCTCCTTTAGCACAAGCTATTTTTGTCCCATTGTGTTTGGACTGATGCAATGATGGAAGAAGTCATGCCTTTAAACAATGAGGAGGGGAGGGGAATGCACTCAGGGAAGGCAAGGAGGAAGTGACATTTCCAAAACTAAAGGGTGTTTTGTGCGTGACACTGAAGATTTAGCGAATCTGCTGAAACTATAAGCACAGAACTGGCACTATCCTAGTCTCAAAGTAACGGACTACGTCCTAAACAACTGTATCAAACACTGAGTGCTTTTAAAACATCTGCAACACATAATTTTTGTAGTTGCAACTGTGTAAAAGCAGCCAAGACACTCAACTTCCTTCAAAGAGAACAACACTGATCAGATGGTTCTGAAAGATGGCTTTTAAAGTTCCTCATGTGATGTCTTAACACAAGGAGACTGCTGTCACATACTATAAGAATGAATAATAGGAATGAAATGCAAGACAAAGTTATAAAGACTATAAAAACCACTTGTTTTTTTCCCTCCATAGATATTCCAAGCAGAATTAATTAAAACATTTACAGAGATCAGTAGGATTTTAATTTTCCTTTCTTCAAACAGTATTTAAAACTGCATTAAACTGTATAAACACCCTAAATGTAAAGTTTTTGAATACAAAGGCCCCTTGATTTGACTATGCCTGAAGGAAAAAAAAATACTAAATGGAAAAAAATGTTTAAAGCAACATGTGGGGGCAATCACAATGATGGTATCATATCTAAGGTTCATGACAAACAAGGTTGTTATTAATGTGTGTGAACTTTGCTATGGATGGAAAGGAAATGATATGTATTTGCAAAGCCCTACCCATTTATGATAACAAACGACAATGACATGCTGATTGTGAGGAAACACACAGAAATGTGGATACGCATTTCCTCTTTGACACAAAAAGAGAGGACCTCACCATACTGTTTGAGCAACTCAAAGCTCACCTATATTATTCGTCTTTATCTAGCTTGTTCTTGTTGTTTTGATCTACTTGAAATATAACCAAAGAGATAGTAGAGAGCAGCTTCTCACTAGGGAAAGAAGGAGACTGACAGAGAAGTACACATTCTGGAGAGTCATTCACCGTAGAGTGTTTGGACAGCTGACTGGCACAGTGCTCATTCACAGCAGTCAAGTGACCAGCAACAGAACAGGCTATCAGAAGCAAAGGTTAATGCAAAACAAAAAGAGGAAAAAAAAAACAAAACTGATAGGTAATCTTTCTACTCCAATAAAGAAATTGCTCTTTGAGCTACAAATATTTATCTATGCAACCCAGTCCACTGAAAAACACTTACTTAAAGAGGTTTTGAACATTTACATTTTACACTTTACAGAAGTGCCCACATTGGCCAGAGTTAAGAGTAAAAGCCATTTATTCCCACAGTAAGAAAATAATATATAAAATATATAAAAATATGATTAAAAAACAGAAAAGCAATCTGTGCTAAAGCATCACGTGTTAAGATAAGAAAAAGCACAGAGGCCATGAGCCAGTGAAACACAAGATAAAATACCTAAAGACACATGTAAAAGCCACACACTAATCAGGAGAATTAATACTATGAAATGCACTATAGGAACAGATCTGATAAATATTATACAGTTAGAAAAAGGCAGCCTGGGTGATTAGATCACTTTCTAAAAATAAAAAATCTAAGTGTACATGTAAGTGCTGTATAGCTTTTAATTACAATTTATTTTTATTAATTCTAACTAAATAGCTTTTATCTGTCCCACTCCCACAGTTTGGTGTTTTTAACAATAGATAGAACACGAGAGACAGATGCACACAAACAACAAAGTCATGGCTAATTTTCTTTAAAATATGCCTTTTTTCCCCCTATATCAGGATCATGTTATTGCGCTGTAGCTTAGCATATGCAGACATAAACAAAACTTCAACACAAAGACAGCATTTAGGAAAGGAATGCTCCAAATAATAAAAGCACAATCACATTAAAGAACAATTTGCCAACAAAGCATAAAGAAGAGCTTGTTTCATATACAAAACTGCAAGCAAACACACAAACCCCAGACCACCACAGCACAAATAAAGGTTAGAAACCAACATCCGTTTAGATGCATGTCTATTAGCTGGCAATCTTGTTTTTCCCAGCCTTTGTTGGCACATTCCTGGCATCTTCCTGCAACCATAGATGAGTGGACCTGTGTGACACTGTTGGTAGGATTGTATTTGACGCTGTGCATGAGAGGTCTTGCACATACACACTCATGCTCGTACATGTGACAAACAAAAACAGGGAGCCACTCAGAAGAAGAAGAAAAAAAGCACAGAGGTCAAATGCTCCACAGGGATCCTTTAAGCTCTAGCATGTTGAGATCTTTCAGCTCAAAGCATTTTTCTTTAAATAGCAGCATTACTGCATCCGTCTGTGTAGCCCTCATCTACAAAGATGTTTTCACACTAAGAAAGTCACAAGCGCTGTAATAAAACTGACAACAGCTGAGTTCAGGTCAGTTTCAGGATCCTAGTTTTGAGCATAGAGCTTTAACTGCCGCTACGAAGGCCGAGCTGAATACAATAAGTTAATGGTTTTTGTTTTAAGTGACACCAGTTCTTCTCCTTCTAGGACAAGATCAAATCTATGTTATAATAACTCCATACTGAGCAATGTTTGGATTTCATTACCACAAGACTAGGAAAAACAGAACTATCAGCTCAACTTGCCAGACAGGTTGCATTTTCATATCTGTATTTTTCTGTTTCATTACAGACGTTGACTGTAACAGAATATTAAGATTTAAATGTGTGAAACAGGAACAATCACCGGAAATAACTTTGCTGAGCTTTTTTCTCTTGTTCTAATTGTATGTCTACAACCAGGGAGTGATTTTATTGTGAGTAACACAAAAGTCAAATTCCTTGCAGGTATTTACAAGCTTCACAAATAAAGCCCAGTGTGAACACTTAGTTGTGGCAATAACAGCATAAAAATTTTCAGATTTGAGTGTTGCTGCAAGGAAGCTACAAATTCTAAAGCACACCTGGCTCACAACCAAATACTCAATTACCACAATTTCAGTGTTACAATTGAAGACTATTGGCAGCAATCACAGATTTACCAGGTTCAAAATAGTTATTTGGGATTTTAATTATTTATATAGCACCAAATCACAGCAATGGTCGCCTCAAGTCACTTTTCATTGTACAGTAAAAATCCTGGAATAACAAATAAAAAGTGAAACTCCAACAATCAGACAAACACCTAAATGTACGCAGTTGGTGATAATGGGAAGGAAAAATGTAATTTTAACTAAAACTATTTTTAACTATCTAAAATAAAGCTATGTATTTTTCTGTTATTTTAGCCAATTGAGAAGCAAAAAATTATTTTAAGTTTGAACAAATTTAAGTTTGAACAGCCAATTGAGAAGCCAAAATTTGTTTTAAGTTGAAATTGAACAAATTAAACCGCCCACCCCAGGCTACATTTATTTACAGTCTACCTTTGTCTTCCTGAGTTACGCCGTTGTATAATGTCCAGATACGTATTCATGCAGGGTATGATTATGTCAAATTGAAGGTAACCTTTTGGTATAAAAAGTTGTGACTTCATTATTTTATTCTGTCAGAGCACAAATATTTAATCACTTCATCCATGCATACAAGACTATTTCTGCCAAGTTTGAGGAAATATCCTCACAGAGCAGCTGAGTTATTGTGTTCACAGGGATGAGATGTGGAGATGGTTTGTGGACAAGTGTGAAGTCAAATTTAAAATAACAAATTTTCTCATACACTTGCTACTGGATAACCATGGTTGGACACATGCACTGTATTTTAATGGCAACCTTAATGGTTTATAAGTTGTACAGGTGAGCACATCATCTACATTGTGAGACACAATTAAACAGTACATGTTAAGGATTTATATGAAGACCAGTAGCCAGTATTTTAATTTTGTTGGCTTGTGACAACTGTCAAATTGAACAGATCTGCCATAGCTTTATCCCATACAGACTTAATAACTGTATCAACAGGTGCAACATTTATGGTGGCATCATCTCATAACCTCTACCCCCACATACGCCCACTTTCATATAATCACCGGACCAATCTGAGCCTGCTCCATTTAAAAGAAAACATTTCATCAAGCTGATAAGCTCTGCAGTAATCACAACCTGAATCCCTGGTTTGGAATTTATATATGAGCTGCAATTATTTACACCCTGCTGGTAACAAGACCACGGCCCATATTACTGCCCACACCACACTGGAAAGTAAGCACTCAGCCATAAGCTGTGTACTGTAACACAGCCACACTTGTGTAATAAGCCCAGGCACAGATGCCTGACATGTAATGCTCAGATGAGAGTCATTAAAGACGTGTATGCAGAAACCTAATGTTAGTGAATGGCGTAATTATCTAGAGGTTTTGCCTGGCAGGGGCAAACTAGATTATCCCTAAGTTACTGAGGATGGCTGGAAACAGCACTTTGGGTATGATTAACTGGGACAGGAGAGGGGGCACAATAAAGCTTAAAACAAAAGAACTCCATCTATTTATTATAGCGATAACACGGGTTATTACGCATTACCACGTTGAAACCAGTTCCACGGGATGGATGACTTCACCTGCTGTGTCTTTAGACATGCTGCTTGCTGGTCATGCTTCAGCTTTCTGCCTGCCAGCTTGTTAACCAGGCCTCGTCTAGAGACCGTCGATCCTTCTGACATTTTTTTATACGGGGTGGGGGGGATAACCGAGATGACATAAATGTCCAACTTACCTTTGCCATTCTGCCACGCTGTATACCAAGAGAGACTAAGGAAAGACGTGAAGAAGATAAGTGCAGTGGCCACAGTTCCATTTCTGAGCCTCATCTCATTTCAGCGATGCCTCTCCTCGGCTGAGTGTCGGGGACCCCGGAGCTGCCACTGCCTCCCTCCCTCCCTCCGTCTCTCGTTCTCTGGCTTCAGGATGTGGAGACGGGCGTAGGCACGGGCATAGGGTGCTTCAACCCGTAAAAACGCTCCGCTTAACGGGGAGGGTGAACACCGACTTCTGCGCACGGAAACAGGGGCGCTGCTGTAGCCCTGTCGGAGCGTCTTCTCTTTTCGTTGTTCGCGGGACTAAAAAAACATACGTGCTAACCTAGCCTATCGGTTACCAGTCAGCTGCTTTGTTTGTGAGACAATATAGCTTACATTGTGGGTTTAAAAAGAACGAACTAGTTGCCAATACAATCCATAGTGTTTTCAAAGCCAGCCGTTAAGCTACAAGTTACAAGTAGATGTCATCTCAACAGTGTGACTACTGATCGTCCGGGATAGGCTGGTGGGTCTCTGACGGTGTCCTAAAGGCTACGCCTCGAATCACGTTGATTTCGCTTTAACGGAGAGCAGGGTTAGAACATACGCAAATAAACACGGTAGAGTGCGGCTAACTCACTGAGCCTCTTCCACAAAACAACCAAGTTTTAACCGTCACTGCTAGTCGACCCGCATACTGCGACAGAACGTCTGTTAGCTACTTAGCTGGCGAGCTAACACGAAGTTGAAACCAGCCGGGTAAACTAAAGCCAAGCGAACAGGGGGCTCATTCTGCGCTGACTGTCGCGGAGGAGTTCTACGGCACACCTCAATTAACACAACCCCTAAAATTACCCAAGCGCAAAAGATTTTTTTTTTACATATTATAAAAATGAACCGGTCTTACTTGGGTGCTTTTTTAGGGAAATTAGCGTGCCCTATACGGTAGTATATGCAAACTGGGCTTCCGGTAAGAACTTTCAAAATAAAGCACGCACCCGACTCACTGTTGTGGTCGACGACAGTGGTGCAACTCACGACGGGACGAGCATGCAGTCATTCCAGGTGTTTGAAAGGACTGCTATTTTCATATCTTTGTTTGTTTAAAGCTATCATTGCTGCACCTGGAAAAAAAAATCAGTTAAATTCTCACTCCAACTTTAACACAATCATTTTTAAGTTTCAAACCCCCCACTGTAGATGAAACCTATAGAATAAAATAAACCAGCATTATTGACGTGGAAATTGTTGTGAAATTACTAGAAACCTCTATAATGTCAAACGTGCTTTTTCCACCAACCGGCTATTTCCCCCCCCCCCCCCCCCAACACGCATTAAGCGCACCATCTAGTGCCCAAAACTTTAGCTTGTATTTGTATGCACGATCTCTGCTATCAGCTGGCACCCTCTCAACGCAGAACATAATGCAAGCAAATGATAAGACTTAAACTGCAAGAAGCATATTCATATTTGAATATGAAATTTAAAAGGGTTTAACTGTGCAAAAAAATAGCTGCCCAATGTTTTTTGAAACAAGTTGCTGTCAAATTCAAAATGAGTTGTTTTTTTTCATGCAGCAGTAAAATATCTCAATTTAAACATTCGATTTATTTTCTATGTTCTGTTGTTAATAACACAATCACCATATTTGTGTTTAACAATAAAAATGGCAGGTTTAGGAGTGTGAATCAGTTAATACTAACAATAAACAACAAATTTATATTTACTTTAAATAATATGCACAATATTAATTTTATTTCTTTTTAAAAAAAACGCATCTTAGTGTGAACCCAAGACGCAATCAACAAACAATCTATGTTTCATACAAATTGCATTCACAGATGTGAGGAGTTTAAGTCATTTATTGACTATAAATACATTCACGCATCAAACACAAGTAACTGATCTTGTGTGACAAACAAAGATATGAAAGAAGAGAAAATGTAGGCATGAAGAACAACCCCTGCCTTACAGATGAATTGAAACAGAATTTTAAACAAGATGTAAAACATTCTTTGCACATTCTGCTTTGTGAATTTGTGAACACCTTACTGGAGTGATATCTGTGGGGCAGATAGCATTTGTGCAAGTTGAGGGATATTCTCAGAAAGGAGTAGCTTTAAAGTAGTCCTCCAGCGGAATGAGCGTTGTACCCCCGACCCAGTCTTGCAGCCAGATCTGAATCAACTCGAGCTTCATGAAGAACCACTTGTGTCCCACTGGCCACTTTGCCATAACAGGATGCCTTTGAAACATTGTGCAAAATATCAGGATACATGTCACGCATGCCAAATGGTGTTTCCCTGAGGAAAATACATCTTCTACATGCTCTGTTACCTTGAGAACACTGCCTCCTTCGCAAACGCAAGCTCCTCCGGGGCCACCTCCATCATCTTGCCCGTGAGCGTGAGTCGAGCACATCTGGGATCCTCTGGATCATACACCATTTGCCTTAAAAAGAACAAACACACACACACACACACACAGGAGAGCATTCAACATTGCAAGACACACAGCTGTATGTAGTGTTTCAGAAAGCTACAGCAGTGATTTAGCTGAGGTTAGACCAAACAAGCAAGCTGTCCCAAAATCCCCAAGATTACTGTGTCAACTAGTTTGTGGAAACTGTTTAAAGCTCAAAACGTCTTCTTTCAGCAGCTCTCTTTAAGGGTCGCCACAGCAAATCATCTGCCTCCATCTCACTCTATACCTCTCCATCCTCCTCTGTCACACCAACCCTCTGCATGTCCTGCTTCACTACATCCATGATCTTTCTCTTGAAGTAATTAGGGCATATTTTTAAGAAAGCTTCTTTGATATCTAAAACTGTTATTTCACTTTGTGTTTTATTAATGAACAATAATGCCAATTTTATTTCTACAGCAAATTTAAAAGCAACAAGGTTGACCAACATGCTTTTCAAATGCAAACGAGATAAAAACTGAGATCAATAAAATAAATACAATAAAATAACTCATAAAAACAAACAAATACAATAAAATGTGACTAAAAACAAACTGACAGAAGCAACAACACAAGAATACCTAATGGGACTCAAAGTTAACTGAAATTAACAGCCAAGGTAAAAAAGTGAGCTTTAATATGGGACTTTAAAGACTGCATAGACTCTGCAGTACGATTATCAAGTGCCAGTCTAGAGGCTGTGAGTGAAAAAAGGCCAATCTGTGTCTAAATCAACACCTAAGAGCATCTGGCTAGAGGATCTCAATAATCAGATAGATGGGTGTTTTTTCCCCCCACAGAACAACATTTAGATTACCTGCAGAATTCCCCCTCAGCCTCTGAGAAGGTGAGAGAAGCATAGGGGTTGCTTTTCAGGTCTGCCACAGTGTTGTCCATTGGAGTCACATAAAAATAGATGACTCCAGTACTGTTGTCCAGTGGTCCATCACTCACTGAGAAGATGTTTCCAAAAGGAAGACCTTTGATCTGTACACACACACACACACACAAAATAAGTGCTATATTTTTACAGTATATAGAAACTTATATTTTTATGCATTTATAAAGGCATATGTTTTAAGCAACACAGATCCTTTGTGCTTGTTTTAAGTAACTAAATTTTAGCGCATAAAACCAATAAAATGACACTAAAATGAAATAAACGTGATCCTAAAAATTTTTATGAAATTTTAACATGAAATAGCCCAATGGCAACCAGTCAGTTCCAGAAATCAGCAGTTTCCAAAAGCTTGACAGAACAGCTATGAGTTCAGCTTTGTTGATATTTGAGATCGGGAAGAGTTTTTAGTGCAACAGCAAATTCATGAGCTCCATTTTAAAATAGTTTAACACAAACAGATGGAGCTCGTTTGTTGAGATGGGAGAAGCTAGAGAAGGACACCCATCCATGTAGAGCTTCACCCATTAGACTGAAGCTATTTCTCAGTTAAATTCACATTACATACGCAGGGTGTATCCTAAAAGGCACTTCGGGCTGATCGCAGTTCTGGTCTTGCGTAAGGGGATTTTTTAAAGGCTATTTTCAGGATTTGTCACTCGGTGTGATTTCCTGCATATGCGTTTGATTTTTACTGGTGAATTTGCTTCAAATCTTCATCAGTGTATTTAAAAAGCTGATCGTGTTTCGTGTAAAATCAAAGGGTCCACGCACAAAGGTAGAGGGGTATCTTTTTCATATTATGGTGAGAACATGGGCGTGTTCCACTTAAATGCGCAAAGAAATCCTGAACCGGGACCACTATCCCCTCTGTGTGCGTTACCTTGTCTTGAGTGGAAATGGTGGCCAGGTACCCCCAGTCACTGTAATGAGATATGTATCTGGCAGTCTTTGCTGTGTCTTGGTGCGGGGGAGGAGTGCTGCTGGCGGACTTCTTCACCTTCTCTAACCGATATGAAAACAGGCGAGAGGAAAGCTGTGCGGCCCTGTCGCCCTCGGGCTTGACCAGCTCTCCGGGGCTCTCCACGCTGTCTCCGAGGACGTTGGAGGACGGATACGCCTGCTTCCACAGCCCCGCACTGTCCACCAGCAGCGCCGGGGCGACCTCCTCCGACAAGTCTCCGTCCTCCACCACATCGTTGGAGGACACCACCCAGGACACGGAGCTCCTGAGGGTGTAGCTCTCACACAGACACAGGATGTTGGCAAACAGCGCCAAAGGAAAGTAAGAAGGCCTCATATTACTGAGCTGGGAGAATGGCCGTCCTCCTCCACTCTCTCTCTCTCTCTATCTCGTGTTTACAAACTCACGTGTGTGCTTTCATAACACGGGGATACTTTGCACAGAGAGCAATTTCCACAGCGACCCCTGCTGATTCACCATAAGGCAATTTTACAATCAGCAGAAGGGACTGCAGAGAAGACGCTCCCGGTGCTAAATAACCGAGTAACTACTGCATACTATATGTTTGTGTTTAACTGTAGTAGCATATCACTCATGTGTGGCCTGTCAGTCCCACAGAGACTGTGTAAAAGTCATATAAGGATCATGCAGCACAACTTTTATTTATACAGTATCTTATAAGGACACATAGAAAAAAAAATATGATTAAAAGCAATAATAATGACAATTTGTTAGTAAAAGAAGACAATAAACTGTTTATAATAATAATAATATGTAGATGGTGTTTTTGTTCTTCTCACAACAAATGACAAATATTATAAGATTTGCCATAAGCTTGTTATTTCCTGTTCCTGCCGTGCATCCATGAGTCACTTTTTCCACCAAAGTATAAGCAGCCGGCTAAAAAATAAAAGTAGTGTATTCAATGGTCCCTTTTACAGTCAAACTCAATAGCTCATACATTAAACAGTTTCTGCCCTATGGATCCATGTTTACTGGTATGTGTTCATCAATGAAACACCTTTTGTCATTTTTTTGAAGGTTGCCATGGTGAAAGAGGTAAAAATTAAACTGCTGTCCTGTGGAATGTATGTCAAATATGGTTGATTTTTAGAATCAGTCTTATTTACTCTGTAATTAATAGTTCTAATAAGCTGAAAGCAATTTACAATCACTAGTCTGATGATGGGGATATTTCCCTAACTGTTCCAGGTGTCTCCTGTCCATAGAGTCCAAGATTGTTCATTTTGGTCTAGAAGCTGTTGAGGTGTTACTGAGTCAAACTGAACATTGTGATCTGTTTATGTCAAGGTGAACGAGCAGACAATTCTTCTATTCTTCCTCCTTTCTTATAACAAATGCAAAGCTATTTCTCAACTGTTCTCAATCAAAACTGAAGCCTGTGGTGGAAGAAGTTCTCAGATCATTCATATTACAACAATGTAAAAATATTCCAGAGGCATCTGGCTGCAGTTATTGTGTAATTTAAGTTGATCTTAACATAAATACAACATTTTAATTTTAACATAATAAATCTAGGAAAACATGGCCTAGCCTACATTGACTTGCGCCCACAGAAAACCTACACAGGGGCTCCAAAACCACGCAAACCCCTGGGCACACCCATTTGTGGTCTGCGAGGGACAACTTGGCTTTGCCCTGCCCATAAAACCCATCCACACCTGGCCACTGTGGGCATGCATAGGCAGGTTTGCTGAAAATATGACAGAGAGAAGTGGCTTTCAGCTCTCTGTAGTTGTACTTGTCTAACCAAATATAACTGAAGATACTGAGGTTTGTACAAAGAAATGTAGCATAGTAGGAATTGAATTCAAACTTTTTTCCAACTTAATTTTCCACAGAATCATCTACTGTACATACGTGCATAAATGGTACACACTAAAATAAATGAATGAAATAAAATATGCCTTATTATTACTGTCCTAGAGCAGTCAAAACATTAAATACATGCTAAAACAAATGGACATAATGTGTAGACTCTCAGCTTTGATTTGAGGGTATGTCATTATCTATTAAACAACTAAATGGCCTGGAGTTGATTTGAGGTGTGGTGCTTGCATTTGGAAGATTTTGTGAAAAATGTGGTTAAAGGAGTTCTTTATGCAGGTGAAACAAGCCACCCTGTCCAATGAACAGAAATTCATTGGACAAATGAAAGCAAGATCAACCTCTACCAGAATGATGGCAAGAAAAAAGTATGGAGAAGGCATGGAACAGCTCATGATCCAAAGCATACCAAAACATCTGTAAAACATGGCAGAGGCAGTGTGATGGCTTGGGCATGCATGGATGCCACTGGCACTGAGACACTAGTATTTATGATGATGTGGCACAGGACAGAACCAGCCAGCTGAATTCTGAGGTGTTTAAATGCAGTCAAATTGACTGGACGCCATTTCATAATACAGACAGACAATGACCCAAAACATACAGCCAAAGCAACCAAGGAGTTTATTAAAGTGGAATATTCTTGAATGGCCAGGCCAGTCACCTGATCTTAACCCAACTGAATATGCATTTCAATTGTTGAAGACAAAACTAGTTCTTCACTTCTGATTGTTGCTGATTGTGTCCATCCCTGTATAAGCAGTTTACCCATCTTCCAATGGCTGCTTTTGTTTCAGATCATCTCAGACAGTGAGCTCATTGTACTTAAATGGCCTTAATCCAGTAGAGCATCATTGTCATCAGGTGGAACACGAGCAGCAACTGTGTAATCCTGTCATGTTAATATGGACCAAAATCTCTGAGAAATATTTCCAGCACCTTTTTGACTCTATGTCGCAAAGATTTAAGGCAGTTCTGAAGGCAAAAGTGGTAATATACCAATCAAAATAAACCTTCCCTCATCCCTCATCAAGGCCTGGATGGAGGCAGATGAGCTACTTGTAGCATTTACTAACAGGAGCAGCCAGAAAATGGTGGTAGATCCTTTCACTGGAGGTCTGAATATTCCATTTATACTGCTGTGTATCTTGTACTTGTAGGCAACAGTGCTCCAGGGTATCACCACTCAGGTAAAGCATGTTGTTCACTACATGAAGTCTTTCCCAAGTGCTCTAGATTTGTAGATACTGTCAGGCTGCAGCAGAGGGAGCCAGCACATTTTAATATGTCCTGTGACCACAGATGGTTTTATCTTCTATGATTTATTTTCGGGCGGTGTCATGACCAGTGACTGTTAAAAACATGTATATTTATTTACACAGTCACTGGTCGTGACTAAGGCTTTTGAAATGTCAGTTGGTGCCAGGGAACTGATTTTTTTGTTTTTCAATAAATGTGGCTTACAGTGACTTTCAATTTACTTGCATATAGAACAGTCAGGAAGATCAAGTGCAAACATTCACTTTATGCGCATGCTTCTACTATTAAAAACAGACTGCGGTTCTCCTTGGTAATCCAATCCACGGAGCTTAAAGTGTAATTTCTATGTGCAGATGCTGAAGATGGAGGCTGTGAGGATGGAGACTGTGAGGGGGGAAAGTGGGTTAGGCTGCAAGCTGATTGGAGAGGCTGACTGAAGGAGGGAAGTGAGTCTGGATCAGCTGTTCGCTGTCGATCCTCCTTCCTCCCCTCACCACCACCACCCTCCCCAGCGTCAAGTAAAAAAAAAAAAAAAACTAACAAAAAACAACCGGAGTACCCGGCCAGAGAAGACACAGCGTCTGCTTGTGAAGACAGAAGTCAGGTGGACAGCAGCTTTTGTAGATTCCAGGTGAGGGCAGCGGCTAACGAAGTATTAGCCACATGCTAGCTAGCATTAGCAGCTTGACAGCATTCCGCCGGTAAAGAAAGCTAACAGCAGCTAGCGCCACGGAGCAAGGTTTCTGTAAAAACGTGCCTATCGCAGCGGCTTTAGTCTTCATCACTGAGTCTTTTCAGTGCTATCACTGTATGTGTGAGGTCTGCTGAGACCGGAGCACCTGTTGTTTATCTTAGTTGGTGACCCGGGTCAGACCCTCTTGCAGTGCAGGATCAGCTGAACCCGTGTTATTCACAGCATGTCTTCTGTGTCTTTGCTACCCTCTGGCAGCATGAACTCTCTCCCAGGAAGAGCCGCACTGTCCCTGTGCAGGCGCACGGCCACAGGCGGGATGATAGGGGTCCTGTCGGCCGACAGGGCCTCTTTCCAAGCTGTGCGGGTCTGCCACTCCGGGACAAGCCACAAGCCCAGCGTCAATACCAAGAAGAGGGGCTACGACATCACCAGAAACCCCTACCTCAACAAGGTGAGCACACGCCTCTCCTGTATTACAGCTTCCCCAATCCAGAGTGAGGCAAGCAGCACATCTTACAATGCTTCGTGCACATGTTTAATATCAGGTAATGACGGCATACAGTGAGTTTTCCACTGCAGATTATGCTTATTATTATTATTATGGATCAGTCACTTCTACTTTAGGTCCATGTAGATGTGATTTGCCTGTTGTGTGGCTTTTAATGATTTTAGTTGCTTCTGTTGATGTAACACAGCTAATGAATAATGTGTGTGATGTTGTTTGTATTACACACACACACACACACACACACACACACACACACACAGAGGCCACATGCCAGAGCTGATAGTGCATTCATAATCAAAGCCTAATTGTAATGTAAATGTATTTCTCTTGGGTGTGTAACATAAAGTAAAATGACCAAAGATTTGACATTTATGAACAACGCTTGGGGGGGGGGGGAAAGCATCACAAAAGGCATCGAGGTAGTAGCAAGCACATAATTTTAAGGCCATAACAAAGGACATTAATATACTTTTTTAACTTCAATGTCAAACTACTGCAAGGAACCATATTTCTTAAACCCAGCCTGGGTCACACAGCTGTGTCTACAGGCAACATGATGTCCATGTATGATGGTGAGGGAACATAAACAGAGAGTACAATAAAAATATCACATTCTGAACTGCTCCTAAGTAAACTATGAATGCCACAGCACTTCCTATTTATACACAGTGTTGGGGAGTAACGGAATACATGTACCGCCGTTACGTATTCAAAATACAAAATATGAGTAACTGTATTCCGTTACAGTTACCGTTTAAAAGGGTGGTATTTAGAATACAGTTACTTTGTTGAAATAAATGGATTACACGGCGGTACTTCCCTGTTTCATATTGTGGCGGGTCAGGCCTGTTTGGGTTTTGTTTGACAGCTACGTTCTGTTGTTCCAGGCGGCAGCGTTACGGTTGCCATGGTTACAGGGTTACGCTCTCTCTGCGTGTTTCCTGGGTGAGAGAGCGCCTGTTGTTGTTGTGCTAAGCTAATAGGCAGAATGCTACCGATATAGCTCTAAAGAATGTAGCATCATAGGCAGCGCAGTCCGTGCTGCAGGGAGAATGGACTGCTGTACCCGTTATGTGTCTGTGAGCGAGGGAGGGAGAAAAAGGAAAAGTACGAGCAAAAACGGGAGCTGGAAGCATGTAAATATAATAATAACCACTGCAGCCAAGAAGAGTGCCTGACGAGCCCAGTTGTAAGTAAGCTATTATGCACACCGTGTTCGTGTTTTCCTCCAAAAACAATAAGTTCTGTTGGAGCAGCCTTTCAACGCCTCTCTCTGTCTCTCGCTAGCAAAGTTGACCCAGACAACAAAGTAAAGCTAGTTTTCAGCTACGAGCCCGACACAGAACCCAACGAGGTCCCTTTACTACGGTTCGGAGCCGCGGACCTTCAGTAACAGTAATAAATCACAGCAATAGTACATTCATGTAGTTGTAAACAGCGTGATAATATATTAAGTAATCCAAAGTATTCAGAATACGTTACTCTCATTGAGTAACGTAACGGAATACGTTACAGAATACATTTTGGGGCATGTATTCTGTAATCTGTAATGGAATACATTTTAAAAGTAACCTTCCCAACACTGTTTATACAACATAGTAGACTGACACAACTGTGAATGGTCTTTCTACAGATTCCTGTAACATCTGTCATACTCTGCCTCTGTCTCTCCTTGTGGAGTGTAATAAATACATAGACTGTCACCATTTTCAAAAAGTGAATTCACAGAGAGAGTACTTTTTTGTGCCTTGCTAGCACTGCAAAAACACCAGATTTTGCTAGATATCAGGTCTGTCGTGTTTCCTTCCACCAGCGCTGGTGTCGAGTCAGCAGCTACGTGCTGATTCATAGGTCAGTTAAGTCCAAGCAATCAGGAAGTGAAGCCCCGCTTAGATGGAAAAAAAGCAACTTTTCAAACTACTGAGTGAAATCTTTGTGTTTGAAACTTTCTGTTAAACAGTCCTTTCCAGCACAGATGACAGTATGCAGTCTGCACTCAGTGTTTCCATAGAAACCAGATGAGCTCTGATCACACAGTGTTACAGTCCAAATCAGTCCCCCTTCCCTCACCCAACTAAAAAAACACATTTAACTGAATTAGTTCATGTGAATCTCATTGTACCCTTCGCTGTATTCTGCTGTAAAACTATATTACAGCTTTTAATCTTTTACCAATGATAAGGTCTGCTTAAAGGTTAAGATAATAGCACTTTACAGCTCACACACAAGCCCACATTTTCAGCTTCACTTTCTCCTCCGTGTGCTAACATGCTGTGTGTAACGTGGGTTGATTATAACTCCTGGTGAGGAGTGTCACCTTAATGGGTTTACTTTAGCGCCTCTTTACCTGCTCGCTCTGATAGGTTTTGCACATCTTTGTTAATCTGTGACTTTCTTCTCAGTCACCTCTGCTTCCAGGAATACATTAAAATGTTTTCCATACAGTTGTCCTTCCTTCTTTCTGTTCAACGCTAATCTTTTTTTGTTATTTAATGTACTAATGAATCATCGTTTCCATTTAACGACCCGCCCTAAGCTGCAGAACCCATTGTCGAGCACGGTGGTGCCACGTGGCGTGAAACTCGCAGTTAAAATGCAAAGCATGCAGCTTGTGTAATAACTCTAGGAGTAATAGTTGTAAATAGCACTATCATATTTCACCCTCCACTCTGCCAGCATGAATAATTTGCAGGACATGGGCTCATGAAGACCCACAGAAAAACAAGCTGAGCCTAGAAAGGCCAGTTTTTTCCCCCCATGTAGGTCAGTGTTTTCACTAGAGGAAGAATCAAAGGAAGGGACGAGGAGGAAAGAGAAGTCGAGCTGACAGGGGAGTTGGTTCAGGCTCCCTTTACTATTGGGCAGAATAAATAGATTAAACCCCACACCCCCACCTATGAGCACTCTTTGTGGGAAGAATGCCAGCGTAGAGGGAGGAGAGCAGTAACTGTAACCAGAAGGCAGAAGGGTACAAGTCTGCTGACCAGAAAAAAAAACGTCAGTCTCCTTCTCCTGTTGTTTACTACGTGTTCTTTTTGCTCTGCATTTGTTTTCAGTGCAAAGATGGCAACCGGTTTACATAAAGAAAAAACATGAAAAAGGCCACCGTGCTTGTATATGACTAACTCATAATTAAGCTCACATTGTGATGCCTAAAGGATGAGTCATTGTGGTTTGGATTGACTGAGTTGGTTACTTAGTTTAGCGTTGCATAATCGGCCTTCTTCCGCCCTACAGGGAATGGCATTCACCATGGAGGAGCGCTTACAACTGGGTATCCACGGCTTGCTACCCCCCTGCTTCCTGTCCCAGGATGTCCAAGTCCTGCGCGTCATGAAGAGCTACGAAACACGCACCAATCCTCTGGACAAGTGAGAGAACAGACTCATTAACAATAAAGCTGGTGCTGTTCAAGATGGAAACCACACGACAGCTGCAGAAGTTCAGTGAGGTTGTCCCACTGAACATGCTGCTTATCAGGGCTCCCGCTAAATGCTTTCAAAGCAGTGTCCAGACTTGTGGTTGTTTCACACATCATATGTGACTCTTTCCAAGTCATTAAAACTGTTTGGTTAAAATATTAAAGCCACAATGGTGCAAAAATGCAGTAATACCAAAGCGGTGCTTTTCAAAAAACAGTATGGCCCTGTAGTAGAGTCAGAGTGTTAACCGACCTGCCTGCAGTCTAAAACAGCCACAAACCTTTGAGCAACTGAAATCTTACATGAAACAAGAACGGCACAAAACCACGGGAGAAGTTTTCCTCAGTTCCCAAAATTTTGTCCAGATTTCAGTCTTGAACAAAGTGGTTCACTGAATCAAACGACCAGCATCTCACTGCGTTTAGCCAAATAATGGTTAAATATGCAAAAAAATAATAATTTTTAAAAGGGGTTTTAGGGAATTTTTTTACTAGACACATTGTAATTATACAGAAATATTCAGATCAGAAATGGCCTACTGCGTTTCTGAAACACATCATAATGTTTTTTTCTGTCTCAGGTACATCCTGTTGATGACACTACAGGACAGGAATGAGAAGTTGTTCTACCGTTTGCTGACCTCTGACATCGAGGAGTTCATGCCAATCGTCTACACTCCCACTGTCGGCCTGGCTTGCCAGCAATATGGACTCGCCTTCAGGAGACCAAGGTAAACTTCATTCCACTCATCAGCCACTTCATTAGGTACACCTTACTAGTGCTGGGTTAGATATTTGCTTTAATTAAAATAAATGGGTTAGATTTGAGCCCCACCGTGTGCATGGGCTTAAATGTTTTTTCCCTTGTTCTGGGCTCATTTTTGTGCCGTTTTTGTGCATGTGCATTGGCATCAGTGTTAGTTGGAAAACAGATTTAACTACTTGTATCATCACTTGACTTATTTACAGAGGACTCTTCATCACCATCCATGACCGAGGTCACATTGCCACGATGCTCAACTCCTGGCCAGAAGAAGACATAAAGGTAAACGGCACGCAATTAAACTGGCGCCTGCTGATTTCTGAGAAAATAATGTCTCAGACACGTTAGTGAAAGTGTTTGCCTTCATCCACAGGCCATCGTAGTGACTGATGGGGAGCGTATCCTCGGCCTGGGGGACCTGGGCAGCTATGGGATGGGCATTCCTGTGGGGAAGCTGGCGCTCTACACAGCCTGCGGTGGGGTTCGGCCACAGCAGTGTCTCCCTGTGCTACTGGATGTTGGCACAGACAACCAGGTGAGCATGACCTCAGAGCAATCAGGTTTTATGAGATAGTATAGCAGCTCATAAAACCTGGTTCATCTGATATAATTTCAAAGATCTGGCAATAGTTTACAGATGCCGATGCATGCATGCACGGTTTAAGTCTTTGATTAATTTGCTGACCCGTTAAACGTCCTTCTGTTCAGGCACTGCTCAATGACCCTCTGTACATTGGGCTGAAGCACAAGAGAATCAGAGGAAAGGAGTACGACGAACTGATTGACGAGTTCATGCAAGCAGTGACAGATAAGTAAGTGAAAGCACAGGTGAATGAAGGATGAGGAGGCAGTGCTGATGTCAGACTAACCACGCTGTTCCTCCACAGGTACGGGATGAACTGCCTCATACAGTTTGAGGATTTCGCCAACAGCAACGCATTTCGCATCCTCAACAAGTACAGAAATCGATACTGTACCTTCAACGACGACATCCAAGGTGCTTTATTACCCATCGCGTTACAGCCAGGAGCGTCTTACCTTTCATAATATACACTACAATATGTTGATGGTTTCAGTTGGGTAACATATTTCTGAAATCTTCCTCATTTCAGGATTTCTGTTTCAGAAATACAATGCTTCAGACAGCAAACGTAAACGTAGCCAACACAGATCAAGATTCTGTGAAGACTCAAAACTAAAAATGAAACAAAGAAGTAAAAATAAAGCAGCTTACTCTAAACAGGCGGTTATATTTGCCCTCACTAGCCTAAGTCATAAAGCACCAACTTTTCCCCAGTGATGATCATCATTTTAGTTCTGCGACAAAAAGGAAATCAGAAAAACTTTATCTTCGTGACTGTAACGCATCAGGTTACTTAGAGGAAATCAAATAGCTGCTGCTTCAGCAAACTTCTTAAGTCCAAGATCAGCTACTTTCTGGCTGTTTGGTACAGTGAAGCAGGTCATACAAATAAAATCAAACTAATGCTTTGTAATTAAAGTAACTGGTCATACTAGCTGAAGAAAACCACACATGGACATTTAAAAACATCAGTGTCAGTTCTGATAATGTTGCCCCTTTAATTTTCTTTCAGTAGTTACAAAGTTTCACTTCAACACATCAAAAAGTATTTATTTAAATTTCACCATCTTTACTTTCCGTATTGTCATCGTGCACTCACAGTTCACCTGTTAACTATTAACTCTCACCTCTCAGGTGAGAGTTAACCTGAGGGTTTTCTCTGGACATTGACTGCTTTTTTCCACTGATTTTCAACTACATTCTTGTACCTGACCACTTTCATACGAATCCTTTTCAGTTTGTTGTTTGTACAGCGTTTCACTGTAAGAGATCATGAGAGACTTCAGACTGCAATCACGAGTGTTTTGTTTTTCCTGCAGGCACGGCTTCTGTAGCTGTTGCAGGGATCTTAGCAGCTTTAAAGATCACCAAGAACAAATTGTCAGACCACAGTTTTGTCTTCCAAGGGGCAGGCGAGGTAAGAGGATTTGCTCTCTAGAATTTTATGGTGTTTGGAGCAAAAATAACCGTCCTTAATCCCGGAGAGAGATAGGAAAACAGTGCCTTCTGTCAAATTGGAATTACAAAGGGTTTCATTTACTTTTACAAAAAAAAATGTTTGAAAGACAAAATACCAGATTTTACTGGGTTTTGAAGAAGAAAACATGCTATACACTAGATTTGTAATTTGATGCCAGCACTACATTAAAAAAATGAGAAAGCAGCATTTTTCTTTGAGAAGTAAAGTGCGTGCACAATGTGTTTCTCCATTTAGGTTTCAAGAAGAAAATAAAAGACAGATCTGAATGTTTGAAAATGTTTTGGAAAAATTCTGTAAAGATGAGATGAAAAATACTCAAAGGATAAATTCAATTGGTTTATTATTTAGATAAGTTGGGAAAAAAAAGTTAAACAAGCAAATAAATGAAGAAAAAAGGCAGAGGAGAGAAAACTCCAACAATCCCCTCTGAGCAAGCACTTGGCGACATTGGGGAGGAAAAACGGCCTTTAAACGGGCAGAAACCTCCGGCAGAACCAGGCTCAGGAGGGGACAGTCAACTGCTGGGACTGGTTGGGGGGGTTAACAGAGGTGGAGCAAGACGAGGCTACATCAGGTGAGGAAGCAGTAGCGTCTCTCCTCCGGAACAAATGGAACCACTTTTTCTTTTTTTTCATGCACTTTTCCACGAGCGCTTTTTTCTCCAGGATGAGATTTCTCAGTTCATCGATTGTTTCTGTGTTTTGCTTTTCAAGTTTCTTACATCTTTGTTTCACCTCTTCCAATGTTGCTTGTTGTTCTTCAAGCTTGTCTTTGAGTTGTTTGGATGTTGCCTCCTGTATCAGCCTGTCCTTGTGCATGTCTGCATTTCTCTGTTGTACTTCTTTGTGCTCGTCTTCTAACTGCTCGTTTCTTTTCTGGATTTCTTGGAGCGTGAGCTGCAGGTCTTCATGTATTTTGTCTTGTTGTTGTTTTTGTGCCTGCATTTGAGTGTTTTCACGCCTCAAGTTATTGAATTCCACCAAAATCCCCTTAACAAGCTCTGAGTTGTTTCTCGCATTTTGCCCGATCCTTTTCTGCATCTGTGAGCACCGTTTCTCCAGTTTGTCCTTTTCTTCTTCCACTTTAGTTGCTTTGTCCTCCAGCTGATTACAAAACTCTTGCAGTTTTAGATTTTTAGACTCGAAGTCCTGGACGATACGTTTTCCTTCTATCAGTCTTTCTTGTTGTTGCTCTTTCTGTTGAAGAAGGTCTTTATTTTGGCGCAGTGTTTGATCCAGGCTTTCTGTCAGCATTCGGTATTTTTCCTGCATGCTCTTCAGTTCGTGCTGCATTTCTCTTTGCTTTTTGTCATGCTCTTCCTTCTGTTGGAGGAATTCTTTCTTTTCTTCCACAGCTTCATGGAGTTGTCTTTGGAGGAGCTGATGCCTTCGGTCCATGTATTGGAGATCCCATTGTATCTTATCAGTCATCGTTTTCTTGTCTTGGAGCTGGTTGGTCATTTCTTTTAGTTCTGCACTCTTTTGCTTGTTTTCTTTAATGAGGTGCACAATCTGCTCTCGGGTCTGAGCAAACTTTATTCCCCAGCCCTCATTAATAAATTTTATGTCCGGCTGGCGCTGTTGTCTGTCTTCCAGCTCTTTATTTTGGGCTTCCATTCGTCTACACTTGTCCTCCAGCTTAAGTTTCTCGTCTTCAATTTGTTGCATTTTTTTCTGGAGAAGGTAGTTTTCCTTCCTACTCTCCTCTAATGCCTTTTGGAAGGATGAGACGCCATTTGGGGAAATTGGCCGGCCACGCCAGGAAGGAGAGGCGGCGTAATCTTTTTGAATTGGTTGTTTTTTTTCTTGGAAACATGTTTGAGTTTCTATACGATGACTTTTAAAAGCTTTACAAATGTTTCTGTGGTGAACGTTTGTAGGCTGCAAACACAGATGCTGCTAAAACGAACTAAAACTTGCTGTTTCTCACCCCTACTTAAGGAAAAACATCAAAGGACTTAAGATTCTTAAGATCTCCCTATGACATCATCACTCCCTAAGCCAATGAGATTGTCACAAGACATTTTGGAATGGGGTATTTTTTTTTAAAACTGTTTTCAAACTTAACTTAAAATTTCAGTGTTTCCTAGTTGTGGACTATTGGTTAGTCCAGCCGATTAAGAAATTAATTGTCACAAACATCCCTAATATTATATAACAGACAACAGAAAACAAGACAGTTTTTTTTCTACGCAATAGAGCTGTAATAAATTTTTTTTTTTAATTATCCTACTTTTTATAAAAGAGAACATTTATTAAAGAATATGTATTTAATTAAAAACTCTGTTCATCTAAAGCAGGGGTCAGCAACCTTTAAGACCCAAAGAGCCGAAGATCCATAATTGGCCTATTTGGGGTTGAAAGTCTCTATAAATGCACGGCATTTCGCCGGGTACACCGGCTTCCGCGAGTGTGACGCTTATTTTGAGCGATGAAAAAATAACAAAATATTATTTTATTTGTATATTGCAAAATCACAATAATCTTCCAATTTAGAACTACAAGTAAAAAAAAAAAGAACTAACATAAATAAAATACACTTCAGCTAAATACTTCTAATTATTATTTTCCCAAACCACGCGGAGCCGCACTATAAGGACTAAAGAGCCGCAGGTTGCCGACCCCTGATCTTAAGGGTATAACAAAAAGGGGGAGCTTCCTGCTCAAAAATGAAATGTCCCCATGTCCCCACTGGGCGATCGTGGCTCAAGAGTTAGGAGTTCGCCTTGTAATCGGAAGGTTGTCGGTCGTCTCGGTCTCGGTCGTTGTGTCCTTGGGCAAGACACTTCACCCGTTGCCTACTGGTGGTGGTCAGAGGGCCCGGTGGCGCCAGTATCCGGCAGCCTCGCCTGTGTCAGTGCGCCCCAGGGTGGCTGTAGCTACAATGTAGCTTGCCATCACCAGTGTGTGAATGTGTGCGTGAATGGGTGGAAGACTGAATGTGTAAAGTGCTTTGGGGTCCTTAGTAAAGTAAAGCGCTGTACAAATACAGATATTGTACAGAACAAAAGACATAGGATGACCTAAGAAAGACCTAAGATGATTTGTTTAAATTTTTACAAGCTCTTACTGAGGTGATGCAAAGTGAAACATTAAAAATTGACCTTGAATGTTCTTAAAAAGTGCTTGAATTTGACCCTGAAAAATGTGTATGAACTGTATTTACAGTCTGCCATTAATGGTGCACTGATGTGGCGATTCACATGACATGTCCACTAATGCACCTCTGTAGCGTCCCAGCTTTCAAAATGTGCGCGAACTGACGAATAAGATGGTTGTTATTCTTTTGAGCTTAGAGAATACAGCATCCATAACTTTCTGGAAAATTTCAGTTTTAGATTTTTGGGTCATGGGACAGTTTTCCACTTCACCTCATTCCATCTTGAACGAGCCCAGCCACCAGGGAAAGTGGTTTTAAGGGTGTTATTTACACTGCAGCACAGCGTCTGTTTGTAATGCTAGGCCCTAAATCACATATTTGGTGATTTTTATAAATTCAATATTCTAATATAGCAAGCAACTTTTCTTTTCAGGAACACAAAACGTAAAAAGATGTTCCTAACATTTTTATTTGTAGTTATTTATTCGTTGTTCATGTTCCGCCCGACAACTCTGACGGCTGACGGGTGTTTCTTATGTCTTTTCTTTACTTTTTAAAATTTTGCATTGGTTGTTGTTAATAAAAATAGACTGGCAAATGGTTTATTAGCAAATAAATAATAATAAATGGGATTTGCTTTAAAGATCACAACCATTTAAGGTTCTGTGTTGTCTCTCGCAGAGAGAATTATCTCATGCTTTTGATAAAAATAAATCATAAAATCAGCTGATCTTGGATAAGCAGAATAAAATGAATGGATGCATCATGAAATCCACAAATTCTTTGGTGAAAATTTGTTGAATTTTGTGGTTCCTGGAGTGATAACCTGGAGAACACCAGCTGCCAGTTTGGCTTTAGGAGACACCATTTCGTCTTTTAATATTAGGCTTAATATCCTTTACTTTTTACCTCTCAGTTGTAATAGGCTGATCAGGTATTGTCGTAACTCGTCCGTAATGATGTAAATATAGTTATAGTGCTGGAATAGGTGACTCAGAGGAAGTCTTAAGAGGCTGGGTGGCTTCCCATGAGTGAATTTTCTCCATTTATCTCTTTGGAACATTGCCTCAGATGTTTATACACCACATCTGGATGTCATTAAAATTTGGCTTTTCTCTCGCCTTGGTTATTCCTCACCCTCATCTCTCTGGGCTCTCCTTTTTCTCTTTCCCATCACCACCAACCAATCGACGCAAAAGACTCCTTTTCCTTAAGCCTGGTACTGCCACCGGTTTCTTCCTGTTAAAACGGGGTTTTTCCTTTCCACTGTCGCCAAGTGCTGCTGATAGAGGATCATCTTGTTGTTGGGGGTTTTCTCTCTAACATTGTAAGGTCTTTACTTTACAGTCTAAAGGTCCTTGAGGTGACTATCGCTATGATTTGGTTCTACGTCAATAGAACTCAATGAATAAAAATGTCCTTCATTTGACTATTTCATTACCAAGTCTTTCACAGAGTGGTCCAGCTATCTCCATCTTTAAATCTGATAGACTCTTCCTCTGTGTAATTTTTTTTTATTGGTGTTTTTTTTTTTTTTTTTTAAATACCCTCTCCCATTACAATTTAACTCAATTTGTTTTGCATTACTTTCTAGCATTACCCCCAAATCCCAGTTTTTTTAAATGTGGTGCTGGCATCGCATTCAGAATTCACTAACTGCCTTTGTGCCACCGTAGCCTAAATATTTATTGAGATTAGGTTTGTATCTAAAAGTGGGGACTATAATGCAGATGGAGAATTTTTCTTTTCTTTTTTCTCCCCACCAGGCTGCTTTGGGTATTGCTCATCTGCTTATAATGGCCATGGCCAAGGAAGGATTGAGTAAAGAAGAAGCTGCCAAGAAGATCTGGATGGTGGACTCAAAGGGCCTCATTGTGAAGGTAAAATACTTCCTCATGTGTTTCCTAAAGCAAAAAACAGCTGGATGTGGAGTCGTGAAACAAGATCGTTATACACAAATACAGGGAAGAAGCCACCTAAACCATGAGAAGGAGGAGTTTGCTCATGAGCACGCACAAATCAGAACACTGGAGGAGGTGGTGAGCACCATCAAACCCACTGCCATTATAGGTGAGTTTACTTCAGTGAAGTGCATGCAGTGGATAAATCCTGGGATTTTTTTTTAGCTTTGTATTACTTTAAAGGCTAAAAACACCCACAGTGTCATACGTAAAACTATTTTTTTTAACCTTTTTTATTTAACCATTTACACTAATTCCCAACCAGGTACAAGAAAACACAGAAAGCTATTTAAGGTGAATTTCTTGCATCCAGCTTTGTTTATTAGAGTAACACCTTAGTAATTTCCTACAAATCAACTAATTCTCTCTCTTTTCATTTAACCCAGTTCATCAAATTCAACAGTATTTTCGATGTTTATTGGTTTAATTTCCAAACACTGCATGTTTGATGAACTGCCAGAACTGTAGAACCACTTGGATGACAAGACAGCGTTGTTTCAACATTCAAGTTATAATTTTTTTTAATTAAAGTAAGATAACTACAAAAAGAAATGGATCCTAACTTAAAAACTAAAAACTGAGGCTTTAATTTTAAACAGATTTCACTAAACCAGGATCAGAGTCCTTTAAATGACAGCATTGATACATCGTGTTAGTGCCGTTGTTGTGGTGAACCTCGTGTGTTCTCGTTTTGGAAAAGGTGTCGCTGCAATTGGAGGAGCCTTTACAGAGAAGATAATTAAAGACATGGCGTCTTTCAATGAGAGGCCAATCATCTTTGCTCTGAGTAATCCTACCAGCAAGGCCGAGTGCACAGCAGAGCAGTGCTACAAGCTCACAGAGGTAACGCTCAACTCAACTCACCCTCCCAAAATTACAACCCCAATTCCAACAAAGTTTGGATGCTGTGTAAAATAAACTCAAAAACTCATTTTTTATTCACAATAGAGCGGAAAAAGCAACTGAAAAAATGTACAATTTTAAGAAAAAAATAAGGTCATTTTTAGTTTGATGGGAGCTGCGTGTCTCAGAAAGGTTGGGGCAGCGTTTATGTTTACCACTGTGTGGCATCATTTCTTCTTTTAACAACACTCTGTAAACATCTGGCAACTGAGAAGACCAGCTGTCGGACTTTCAGGAGAGGAATGCTGACCCATTCTTGTCTGATAAAGGATTCGTCATGTTTTTTGTTTTGTGACGCTCGAGGCGTCTTCAGCCAATGAAAGGTTTGGAGTGCAGGCAGGCCAGTTCAGCACCCGCACTCTTCTGCTACAAAGCCATGCTGGCCATATTGTAGACCCAATATGTGGTTTGTCATTGTGCTGTTGAAATATGTAAGGCATATGTTGCTTTAAAATCTTTTAGCACTGGTGGTGTCTTTCTAAGTCACGGACATCCAATATTGATTGTTGACCTGATCCTTCTGCACAGATTTCTCAGAATCTGTTGTTGACATTGAGTTATTTGAAGTTTTTACAGTTTGGCATTGCATAACATTATCCTGAAATGTTCCAGAATTTGTAAATGAAACCTCATGTTGCCAGATGTTTACTTTGGAGAAGTTGTGTTTAAACCCAATCATGCTACTAAGCTGTTGCCAGTGAACCTAATTAGTTGCAAAATGTCCATCCAGCTGTTTCTTTTTAGTACTGCTTACTTTTGTTCCTCCCATTCTACCCTTACAGAGATGTGTTCAAAGTCAAAAGCAGATATTTTTTTATAAAATAGTTCATTTTCTCAGTTTAAACATCTGTGTTTTCTGCATTCTACTGTGATTAAAATAAGGCTTTAAGACACTTCTGTTGTTACTTATATTTTATATAATGTTGTAAATTGTAAATGAAATCATGAAGCATTCACAGCATATACAAGAGCACCACATTCTTGCATGCTTTACCTTTTCCATCATTGTTTTTTATTTTAATTATCATTAATGAAGTGAACTTGCTCCTTCTCCTCTCTTTAACAAGGGTCGGGGCATCTTTGCTAGTGGAAGTCCCTTTCATAAGGTGACGCTGGCAGATGGACGCACCTTCTACCCCGGACAGGGTAACAATGCCTACGTCTTTCCTGGAGTCGCTTTGGGCGTTATAGCCTGCGGAGTTCGCCACATATCTGATGACGTTTTCCTCACCACTGCAGAGGTACATTCCACCATTACTGTGTGTACGTCGCATATTTAGATGAGGATTTTATTTGAAAAACTAGATTTTTAGATGCATTTATTTTTACTTTCAGCGCAGTGATGTCTCTCTCTTTAAACCGTACATAGTAATCATGTAAATGTTTAGATTTCTCTCCTGAGACAAACTTAATCTTTATTATGTTTACTTCAAAATAATTTAATTGGCTGTCCTTGTCTGTTTCTCTCAGGCGATCGCCAACATGGTCACAGAGGAGCACCTGGCTGAGGGAAGGCTTTATCCTCCTCTCAACACCATTAGAGAGGTGTCCTTCAAGATCGCAGTGAAGGTAGGAAAGCTGGTACTTTTGAAACATATAACCTCAATCTCATGCAGTAGTAAGTGTGGGGTACTGCCCTCTTCACTGGGCTTTTAAATAAATTTTTGAATTCTTAAGTTGGGATTTGCCATAAAATGTATATTGTGATATTTACGTTTGAACAGTAATCATTCATGGCATTTAAATATATGTTAATCTTCATTTCTCTGACCTAGTGGTTTTTTTTTATCCAGAATCAATCGCTCAGGTACAGTAAAAGAAATGGAAAAGAAAGTAGAAATGGTTCAGCCTCGAAGTTTCAGGCTCAGTGTCTTAGGGAGGAATAAGCGGATAACCTGCTCTACCCCATCAGGTGTAGTTGCCCCTTGTAAGTGTCCAAAATCCCCATTTTTCCTTTTGTTTCTTCCTTTTCCAGATTGTCAACTACGCATACAGAAACAACATTGCTTCAGTGTACCCGGAGCCTAAGGACAAGGAGGCGTTTGTGCTGTCTCAGACCTACAGTTCTGATTACGACTCCTTCACTCTGGACACATACGACTGGCCAGAGGAGGCCATGAAGGTCCAGGACGTGTGATTGGGGTCATCGGTCATCAACACGCTGCCGTAGCGGCACGTAAAAATTGCCTCTATTCTGAAATTTTGCCTTTTCGTTTTTTTGTCTCTCTTTTCTTTTATTTATGTGACTAAACAGCTGCCCCGGGTAAAGCCAACCGAAAATACTACATAAGAAGTATTAAGAATTATCTCAGTTTTCTGAGTGTTGTTATTTCAAGTCATTTTATCCTCTTTTAGCTCTCTACTTTTAGTTTTCCATAAAAAAAACATTTTAAATACGCACAAAAGCATATCAGACATCATTCTCACAGCATAAACCAAGCAATCTGATTTCACAGTGTATCACAACATGTTTTTCTTGTCTTGACATGAAGGAACAGAGGACTTATTTTGAAGACTCTCTGTGCCTCTTACTGTGTGAACTCAGGATGTCCATGTTTTCATATTCCAAGTTCAAACTGTTATAAGAGACACATCTGGCTCGTCTCAGATTTTCCACTCCGTCCCTGTGTGCACATATGTTAGCCTGCACGCAGGGCATAAAACACTCCAATATCAACCTCTGTTTCTTTATAAAAACGAGTGATTTCTGACTGCAGGCACTATTTTCTTTTTTGTGTGTTTGGAGGAAGCATCGATAAATTGAGTTATCCTCGTTTTTGTTCACAGTGCTGTGCTTTCCTTTGTTTGTTTTGTAAAGAGCTCTGCCTAATGTGTTTTTGCCAAAGTTGTCAGCTGTATCATATTTTACTCCTAGAGGACATGATGCTGTGCACGCTTTAGCACTGAGAGATATGCTTGAAGTTTTCAAAGGGAACATGAAGCTTTTTAAATAAAAGTATCAATAAGATATGAGTGCATCCTGGACTCTTTTTTCTCCCCCTCCCCAAACAGATTACATAGCTTACAACTATATATAGCACTGTGCAAAAGTCTTGTGCAAACCTTCTTTTCTTTATATTTAACTAAATGCATAATTTCCTGTGCTCAGAAGGACTAAAACCACACTTGTTCATGGGGTAGATGTGGTGGTTTGTAAAACACACATTAAAAAAAAAAAAATATATATATATATATATATATATATAATATATATATGAATGAAGGAGCACCGCCTCCAAATTCTTCAACTATTGCCTAGACTTAAAAATCTGATAAAACTGGCTGTTTCAGCAGGACAATGATCCCAAAACATGCATTAAAACCAGCTTAAGAAAAGATAACGGTTTACTAACAATAAACTCTGGATTCTCAAGCTACAACCTCAACCCCTGCTAAGTGTTTTGAGCTTGTGTGGAATAAAGAAATTGAAATTAAGCTTGTGAAACAAATCATTAAAAGCCCAGAATTATCATATCCATGTGATAGGTGAACAAACCTGTCAGGCATAACATCTCAAACATATTCAGTATTACACCTTCCTGCTTCCTGTTTTGTGTTATTTATTTTAATTAAGTATCCATGTATGTGTCAAGGCATTTAGATCTTATTGAATCGTTTTTGTACTCGTACTGTTGCTGGTAGCAGGAAGAAGACCCAAATGCAGGACTCACAGATACAAGAATAAACTAAAAACCAGTTTTGTATTTGGTGAAATGGCAAAATCCACAACAGAAGCACAACACAATGGCAGGAAAGCAGGAGCGTAGGTTAACAGACACCCAGACAAGGAAGAAAAGGAAACCAGAGTTTGCATATAAAGGGCTAATCAGTTTCTTTGTATTCAGACATATATGGCATATAGACCTGAATATAGTTTTCTGTTCTCTTGTTTTGGAGCCTTTAAGTTACTGCACTGTTTTGGATTTTAAATATGAGCCTAATAAACGGTTCCCCTTCTAGGTCCCTAGATTTTGACAAGTACACATGATGAGCGTACATGATCTTATACATACACACATAAGATCTGGCATAAGATTATGACCGATTACAGGTGAAGTAAACAGCACTAATTATCTCATCATCGTCTGTTAGTGGGTGGAATATATGTTAGGAAGCAGGTGAACATTTTGTCCTCAAAGTTGACGTCTTAGAAGGAGGGAAAAGGGGCAATCGTAAGGACTGATCAGTTTGGTGAGCGCCAAATTGTGATGGCTAGCTGACTGGGTCGGAACATCTCCAAAACTGCAGCTCTTGTGTGATGTTCCTGGCCGGCAGTAGCCAGTACCTCTTAAAAGTGGTCCACAGAAGGAACAATGGTGAACCAGTGACAGGGTCATAGGCTGCAAAGGCCCACCGATGGATGTGGGAAGCGAAGGTGGACCTGTTTGGTCCAATCCAATAGAGAAACTTCTGTAGCTCAGGTTACTGAAAAGGTTAATACTGCTTCTAATTAAAAAGTCAGAATACACAATGCATCACAGTTTGTTGCGTATGAGGCTGCACAGCCACAGAACAGCCAGGTGGTCCATGCTGACCCCTGATCACCACTGAAAGCAACGACAATGAGCATGTGAGCATCAGAACTGGACCACGGAGCAGGTTTTCTTTATGTGCGTCGATTACCTGGGGAACACCTGGCACCAAGATGCATTATGGGAAGAAGGCAAGCTGGTGGGGGCAGTGTGATGCTTTGGGCAATGTACGACTTGGAAACCAAGGATTCTGTCGTCCATGTGGATGTGACAAATACCACCTACCTAACCATTGTTGCAGAACATGTACACCCTTTCATTGAAACTGTATTCACTGATGGCTGTGGCCTCTTTCAGCAGGATAATGTACCCTGCCAGAGAGCAAATACTGTTCAGGAACGGTTTGAGGTGTTGACTTGACATTCAAAGTTCGCCAGATCTCAACCCAATCAAACATCTGTGGGAAGGAAATGTGCTGTACAAACATGTCTGATCCGTGGAAGCCCCACCACACAACTTACAAGACTTAAACGATCTGTTGTTAACTTCCTGGTGCAAGATGCCACAGCAAACCTTCCGGTGGTGTCTAACTGAATCTTAAAGGTTTAGGGCTGTAGTAGCAAAAGCAAACACAATATTAGGCAGATGTTCATGTTATGTGTGTATGCGTGTTTAATGTTTCCTAAGTAAATATATTTCCAAAGATGCTATTTGAAATTCTCAACAGATGTCCATTAATTGTTATGTGTAATAATGAGAATATAGTCTCTGGTCAGGTGAGACCAAAATTGAACTCTTTCGATTCCAGAATACACACACCATGTTTGGAGGTCAAAAGGCGCTGCATATCACCCCTAAAACACCATTCCAACAGTGAGTTTAGAGGTGGGTACATAATGGTGTGGGGGTTTATTTCAGCATATGGCACTGGCACGCTTCATATGACCGAAGGAAGGATGAATGCAAAAATGTGGCGAGGAACTCCTAATAAAAAACTGCTGCCACCTACCAGGATGATGATGATGAAACAAGGGTGCACGTTTCAGCAAGCCAATGACCCCAATTGTCATTTCTGATTATTACACATAACTTAATTTCAAATCTAAATCTACGGTTTGATTTCTTTGCATGTGTGGACTGGATTGGTTGTTGACCAACATCTGGTGATTACCTTTAGAAACACATTTATTAGAAAAAATGATTATGTGTTCAACAATTATTTGAACCACTCTATACATGAAAATAATGCACATGAACAAAACTTTGGTAATACCAAAAGATGAGAAGTAACAATCATTGTGCCAAAGTCTTTGGAAATCAGAGTAAAACATGTTTTGTAGGAATTTTAAAAAAAAAATAGCAGGAAAGCAAATCTTCAGTATTTGAAGAGTTTGCAGTTTTAGAAAAATATATGAGTTCTTAAGAACCCAAACAAAAATGTGTTTGAAACTGACGGATGGATTCACACATCACTTTTAACAATATATCCGCTATCATCACTATTTCTGGCTTTTTTTCCTCTCGGGGCAAATATAAGATAACAGCATGTCTATCATTTGCTTGACGATAGGTGGAGGAGGATGGAGGGCATGAGGTAAATGGTGAGCTAAAGTCATTTGCCAGGCATCCACCACCAGAACGTTCAGCCCCTTGAACATGGTCCTGAGCACCTGATCGAGCTGCTGGGAGTACCAGTCGCTGTTGTAAAGGCTCACCTCTTGATCCAGGGCTTGAAGATTGGCTGAGCGGATCACTATTAGCGTCCCTGGTGCTCGGTCTATAAGTCTCACCAGTGCCTGTCGAATGTGCCGAAGACGCCGTATGTATATGTCCACAGGAAAGGTGCTGAAGTGGGACCAGATGCTGAGGACCACAACTACGTTGGGGCCCCCAGAGAGGCCGTCAAGCTCATTCGAAACATACCGCAACTCGCTGGACATGACGGTAGAGAAGCGGATTGGAGGGCCGTGGCAGCGGTACTTCAAGAGAATATTATGTGTGCTGTCCACTGCCATGAGCGGCCCAACCTTTTTGGGATTGTATAGGTTGAACTCCTTTAATTCTGGATGAGATGGAATAAATGAAAGTTACAGTGGGTAGTGTAAGTGTCTATAAAATGAAATAAAAGGACAAAACCGCTCACCTGGTACAAAACCAATGAGATACTCAAACCACTGTCTCACAGTAGAGTCTCCGTACATGTTGATCACCTTGTTCTTCAAACACTGTACAGCTGCTGATGGTTCGTTGAACTGACGCATTGTAAATCCATCTAATGGCTTCCAGGAGTCCATGTAGTAATATCCAGATGTTTCTAGCTGAATATGTTCTGGTTTAGTTGTGCTGTTTTCTTCCTCCACTTTATCTGAGAGAAAGTAAAGAATGCTGAAGACAAAATTCATTTTTAGATCACAGCAGGAGCTACAAATGTTCCTCTCCCCCCGTACCGTACCTTTCTGTGGCAGCACGTTGATTTTATCAGGTCCTGAAGCGTGTATGTAAACTTTGAGATTTACGCCACTAGGACAGGAAAAGATGGAAAAAAATGAATGTTACAAAATAATGTTACATTTCCTACTAATATCTTGGTCGAGTTGCTAAGGCATAAACTCATCTTTAAAAGTCAGATAACAACTGAGTGCTGTTTTAGCTATTTATTTCGCATTATCTGAGATATACCAGAGAACTATTATCAGATCACCAGTGAAAAATCTGCTGCAAGATTTTAGCTGCTAATGATGTCACCAGGGGGGAGGTAATGGTGCGCATTTCCACAATATTAAGGCCTTATTTTTAAACAGCTGGCACTAATGTGTTGCTCATCTTACACACAATGTGTGCAGGATGGGAAGAAAATAATCTATACTGCAGATGGTTTTATTTTAATGGTTTCTGACTGCAGACACTCATTGTTTGTGGGTTTTTATGAATTAAAAAAAATAGGAAATCTCACCACACTTATCCTTTAACAGTAGATACAGTAAATAAGCACCCAAATCCTACAAAGCATACAAACCTTTTGAATAACAGCGCTTCCTTGTTGGTGATTAGGTTTTTCAAGTAGCCTCCCTTGGCATGATTGATTCTGGTGTCACAGCTGAGCACCTTGGGCTTGTAGCAGTACCAGGGCTCGCCTGTGTGAAGGTCTGTGTAGTTGCAAAGAGGCTGATGGTTGGTAGGCAAGCACAGGTTGCACACAGTAGTTTCTGACAAAAGACCTAAACGGAACACGCTCTTAAAAAACACCCGATCGGCCCGTTCCTCCCTGAGTCGTCGCAGCACAGCGACGGCCTCGCTAGAGTGCACCAACATGACTTCAACCTGTGCAGAGCCCATCCAGAGGAGTGGGAACAGAGCAGAATAAAATCCATTCTTGTGGTCAACCACCTGCCCAACCACGGCCGCTCCAAGCTCCGGAGAGTGCAGCCTGGCCAGAAGGAAATCCCCGCCGTAGCGTTTAGGACGACCCTGGAAGTCATGCATCTGGATGAGGGCCTCTAGCTCATCGCCCACGTGCCACTCCCTTCCTTCTTTAGTGGGAAGTATTGCGAACAGGCTGTGGACAGGGTCACTTGTCTGCCTCAGGGTGGTTGGTCCAGAGTGAGGCGGAGGGCTGGGCCAGCTGATGAGTTCCAACAGGTACCGCTCCTCAAGTTCATCCTCAGGGGAGGGTTTCTGGCCCACATGGGTACAGTAGGTATGGTTGTGATAGAAAGGAGACACACTGAGGGATGAATGGATCCTGCTCTGCAGTTGGTAGAAAGATGAAATCGCTTGGCAGTTCCAGTTCTGAAAAGAAGAAGGGTAACTGAATGAATTTTAGAGGATACCACACTATGGGTTGTAGAATATTGCAGGAATAATTCAAGAGGAACTGCACAGATGCAAAGATAAAGATCACTGGTTAGAAGAAGTCTTACTCAGTTTGATGCGGACAGGACTGAGAATAACAGAGCTGAAGGTTGCTCATAGGCAAATAATTTCCACATACTCAATATTACATTTTGGGAAACGTAAGATCGGGTATGATTGGAGCTCTTTATGACCCTTACAAAGGACTAAAATACAAAATATCTTAACTTTTGCTGCCATTAAATCGACTTGCCAACATCTAATAACCATACTTCAATCCTCTTAATCCATGAACCAAGCAGCAACATGAAAAATTAAGCCATTAGTGCCAAAAATCTAAGTTTCTCCATCCCCACAGACTCCCAGAGCAAAATGACCAACAAGTGAAAGTTGCAATTGCATTCATGTGTTTTGTTTGTTTGTTTGTTTGTTTTTTATGTTCACACATATGGATTTTGTTAAAGCTTAAAGATTTGACCCCTACTAATTAAAGTCCACACATTTGACTGCTCAGCTGAGTTTATACTACTGGTTTCCCCTTCTGGCAAAAGACAAGGCCTACTGTATGTTGCAGCTTGTCCACAAATTCCAATAAGAAGTGTGTGAATTTCCGGTATTTTATTACTCTTGGCACAAATTAGCAGGAATGTGTGTCTGTGCAATCCAGCTGTGGTTTGTGTATGCAGCTTGCTAAATTTAGCTGATAACAGATCATTCAGGGTGACCTGAACGCTTCTTATAAAGGATTATATGCAAACTTTTAAGAGTGCAGCTCTGTTTCCTTCAGTAACTCAGGAAGGTCCCTTGTGGTTCAAAAAAGATCACAGAAACAAGAAGTGACAGGCCACAGAGTTGCAAAGCAGGGTCAAAGCGTGCTGACCCGGATAAAAGTCACCAGAGCACTGCAGACTCAAGCACAAAAACTGTGCCCCACGACCATTATGGTATTATGGCAGCTCCTTAATGCATACCCGGTCCACTATTTTTGTCCATATACTCCATTTTAGGAGTTCCCGACTAATTTCTGCAATAATATAAAAACAATGAAAAATTTGCCTGCTATGTGAATAAATCAAAAATCTTTTGAGACTCTTCATAACTGTCAAAAATGAAAAGAAAAAGCATGAGTTAAAGCCCACGGGTAGTTTCACTTCTCTCCTCACCTCTACTGTGTGGATGTTCCGCAGCAGGAAGATGATGCCAGACAGTGTGAGGAAGAGGAAAATCGGGGTATATTTGGACAGATTATGGCACATGGTGACCCTCTTCTAAATCCCATGATCACACTCTGCTGTCACCAGGACGACATAATGTCATTCCAACCTGCTGTCAACGAGAAGGACATTTTATATATATATATGTGTGTGTGTGTGACAGATGTTCTGTTCTTCATTATGCAGTTAACCATCTTCTCTGTGTGTCATACAGAAGTAAACAAAAATATAAGAATTCCTTTTTCAAAACAGCATGAAAAAAGCATTTGTCCCCTTCCTGATTTCTTTTTTTGTGGCATATTTGTCACACTTACATGTTTTAGATCGGAAAAAATGTAATATTAGACAAAGATATCAGTCCTGCGACTGACTGGTGACCTGCACAGGATGTGTCCTGCCTCTCACCCTATGACAGCTGGGATATCCTCCAGTCCTCCTTGACCCTGATAAGGATAAGCTGAAGAGAAAGGATGCGTGGATGGACAAATATACCTCGAATAAATGCAAAATGCACAAAAGTATTAAGGGACAAAAGCTATTCAAACCTACCTGGCCCTATGTAATAACTGGCAGTGAGTCTTTCACTGTGGAGGTATTTTGGTCCACTCTTGTTAAACTTTAGTTTCAGGGTTGAACTGAAGGCTCAACATTCACTTTCAGGATGTTCTGGTAGAGAGCAAAATTCCATCTGTGAAGGCATGTCATCCAGATCCAGAAGAAACAAAGCAACCCCAGACCATTACACAACTAGCATTACCATGTTTGACTGCTGGCAGTGTTGGGGAGTAACGGAATACATGTACCGGCGTTACGTATTTAAAATACAAAATATGAGTAACTGTATTCCGTTACAGTTACCGTTTAAAGAGGTGGTATTTAGAATACGGTTACTTTGTTAAAATAAAGGGATTACACGGCGTTCTTTTCCTGTTTCATATATTCGGCTATGCCCACTCTATTTTTGGTAACTCCACACCGGTGGAAACCCAAACAAAACACGCATTACGAGGCTCTTTGTCTCAATCTCGCGGCCCATGTCACCTCTGCCTGCGGCCCGCATGATGACGTGAAGAAATATTTTTAAAAAATGTTGTTCAAAAGATTATTTAATATGACGGCAATAGGCAGAGCGTTACAGGCATAGCCCTAAAGAATGTAGCCTTATGTGGCCCAGTTGTAAGTGAGCTATTAATAAGACTCGACTGTACACTGTGTTCGTGTTTTACTCCGAAACAATAAGTTCTTCTGTTGAAGCAGCCTCTCAACGCCTCTCCCTGTCTCTCGCTAGCAAAGCTGACCCACACAAAAAGTAAAGCTATTTTATGACTCCGACACGAATCCGACGTATTAGCCAGAGGTCCCTTTACCACGGTTCGGAGCCACGGACCTGTTTTCTATACAAGATCGCTGCAAAAAGTACAGCCTTACCTAATGTCCCCCCCTACTGTTACTCATCTAGTTGGTATTTGTATGGCGAGTAACCTTCAGTAATAGTAATAAATCACAGAGCAAAAGCACATTCATGTAGTTTGATAATATGTTAAGTAATCCAAAGTATTCAGAATACGTTACTCAATGAGAGTACATTACAAAATACATTTTGGGGCATGTAGTCTGTAATCTGTAGTGGAATACATTTTAAAAGTAACCTTCCTAACACTGACTGCTGGTATGATGTTCTTTTTATGAAATGCTAATAGTTTTTCACTGTGGTTTCCCCGAGTCCCAAAGCCTTAGAAGTGGTTTCGTAACCCTTTTCATACTGACAGGTGGCAGCAAATTTGTTTCTCTTCTGTAATCCATTATTGTTAATTTATGGCACGATGTCCTACCTATCTTTATCAGACACCTTCTACTTTCGTGACTTCTGGTTTCAACAGTTCTTGCAGTGTTTCCTGTACAGCACTGTAACAAAGTCTCCAAAAGTTGATTCTGTTCATCTGGACGTAGCGTTTTGTGGGAGAAACGTTTCGTCACTCATCCAAGTGACTTCTTCAGTCTCAGCTGACTGCAGATTTCCCCAAATCTTATAAACAGTGCATTTGCATAATGACTGAAACCAGCCCACTGAAGGAACAATGGGCTGGGAGGTCAGGTCCTTAATCATAATTATGCAGATTCTTATGACCATTGATCAACAACCACTGACCAAAACCCACTGATCAAAGACCACTGATCAATGGCCACGAGTACCATTCACAGAGAGTTGGGGAATGGCTGCAATCACAGCATTGTAAGATGGTGAAAGATGTAACACTGTAACAAAGTCAAACCAGGATGCACGTGTGGGAATAAAGAAAAATATTTTACTGCTACATATAGCTTTCATCATTATCATTGCATTAAAATGTTCATTAAAGCTACTGGCATTACATTAAAACTTCTATTACAGGTGCAGCTATAACCATTTTATACACAAATTGCAGATGTGCTAATGAAGAGTTGATGCTCAGTCTATTTAAGGGTTTTAAGCTTCGTTTGGCACGATGTCGCGGCGATCCATGGTGTAAGTGACTTGGAGCAACAGAAGGTTAAAAAGGCATACATGCTTACAAACACAAATGATTTAAAGATAGGCCTGGAATTCATTTAGCTTCTAACTGCATTTGAGTTTGCCTAGTAACCGGTGACAGAAGAAGAGAAGAAGAGTGCGAGCCCACAGGAACCATCTGGAGGGTGAAACAAATTGCCATGTATGGAAGAATGTGATAGAAAAAGGAACTTTTCTGTCTGTTTTTAGCTTTTTAATTGACCATTTACTGTAACTGATGCATGTCATATTCTTGTTAACGCATGAAGGGGCGGAAGTCTGATGAATTAAAAGCAGTCTGAAGTGTATTTTTGGGTGAAGATCTATGCTGATGTGTTGCAGTGTACATCTTCCCACGCGTGTGTTCAATAAAATCAATGTTTGACTGCACTCTTCTGGGCCAGTGTTGGTTTGTTCTTATCCTCAATATTTAGAATTTGGGACACATGCTTAATGCATGCTCAATCATCCAGGTAAGTAAATCCCTCAAAGTTGATTCTGTTCATCCGAATGTAGCTTTTTCAGTGGGATAAACATTTTGTCACTCATCCAAGTGACTTCTTCAGTCTCAGCTGACTGGAGGTTTCCCCTATCTTATAAACAGTACATTTGCACAATGACTGAAACTACCAACACTGAATGAACAATGGGCTGGGAGGTCAGTTCCTTGATCGTTAGTATGCAAATTCCCATGACCATTAATCAACAACCACCGATCAATGGTCATGAGTACTATTCCCAGGGGGTTCGGGAATGGCTGCAATCACAGCATTGTAAGATGGTGAAATTAAACCAGGAAATCAAACCGACAAAGTGTGTCAAGAAACCAGCAACTCTAGAAAGGAAGCCCTTCAAAAAGAGACCTTTAGAGTCTATCAAAACTAGAAACACAACCAAAATACTACAGTAAAACTAAAGCTCGTTATATTATAGTAACATAAATACCACCAACATGAAAAAATACAAGACCACAAAAATAACAACTTACAACAAAGAAACCCACGAAGTAGAAACTTCAACATCTAGTTAGCAGCAGTCAGAATTTGGCGTAATGATATGGCTGCCATGGCATAGGTGAGGCCAACTGACAGCGCGAAAGTCAGACCACATGATGTTCGGGCATGCGTGCAGGTGTCGTGCCAAAGTAGGTATCCCCGACAGAATTTGTTTCCCCTGTGCTGGGAGCACGAAGTACTGATGTTTTCATTTTGTGAAAAAGTGAAAAGTTAGTATCGTTACATTACCATTCAGTTTGAGGGGTACAACAGAAAATTATATATTTATTGCTTATTTTAATAAACCATTAACATTTTGGCTGATAACTATTATTATTCTCCTGTAACTTTACTATATAAAGAGCTAAATCCTCCAAAGTTTCAGGAGTAATGCCTCATAATAAGAAGTGTTTGTGAACGAAAAATCAGCAATGTGGGATACTGTTTGTCCGAGATTTACACAGGGGGAACAAATTGTGGCAGGATCAGCCTGATATTATTTGTATCCCACTATAACTTCGTTGTACAAAGAGCTAACATCTCAAAAATGTCAGGAGTAGTTAGTCATTATAAGAAGTGTTTGTAAACTAAAAATCAACAATGTGGGATACTGTTTGTCCGTGATTTGGACAGTCCAGCGTGTGCTCCCGACGCAGGGGAAACAAATTCTGTCGGGGATACCTAGTTTGGCACGACACCTGGAACTCGCGGCAAAACAATCCAAGTACCGCATCAAATGCAGGCATTTGCAGCACCGCAAAACGTTCATTCTTCGGTTCCAATAAATTCTTGCTTTTTCTTTGCCCCCCAAAAAGGTATGTACAAAACGAAGGAGAACAATGTATCCGTACAAAGACAGACTTGATGAAAAGTCAAAGAAAAGATACGAGGAAAAAAATCAAACGAGTGAAAGGGTTAGACCCTTACAGCACACAGAGGGACAAAATACGTTAGCGTGCTGCCCAACTTTCACCACGCTCATATTTCTAATCATACGGTTCTTGGAGTGAGTGCATACACTCATGAAGTTTAGTAACTTCAGGTCACTGCAACAAGCCCAGGTACAGTTTACCGATGGATGGGTACAGGACCTTGAAATACACCGTGTAGAAAGACCATCGTACGTATCATAAGTTTACCAGTCTCACAAATCGTCTTCATAAATACACATTCGTTAACCATTTATTAATAGGACCTTTGAGCTCAACGGTAATTAATTAGTGTGTTGATAGGAGTTATGTGGGTTAGTTCAGCTTCACCACTAGGGGGCTGTTTAAACCAAATTGTGATATATACTGTGTCGTAGAAGCAGCGGCAGGTTATGTTTACATGCATGGATGTGAGCCACGTTAAAATAAAGAAGCTTGCTCACTACTACTGATGTTTTATTAAAAACACGACAATTAGTAGTGGAAATAATTTCTGGTACGCATCACAGAAATGTAGCAGTGACAATAATGTTGTATGCTGTAATCGTACTGGGCAATTAGTGATACAAAAAAAACTGTTTTACCCTGTGAATAAAAGTATATGTTTTTGTCAATGTACCATGGTAATAACAGAAGCGAAACGCAATATTGTGTCAGGACAATTCACTATTTGTGCACAATAAACAAAGGAGCATAGCGCGACAATTTCTGTTCTGTGTTTCTTTTTATCGCTGTGTAACTGATTTCAATTGAAAGCCTGCGTGCGCTAGTACCGCTTGCCACGAGTTCCCAGAATTCTTTGCGGTTTTACCCCTGAATGACGTCACATGTTCAATCTCTATAGAAAAGCGGTGTGTGTGTATCTTACGCACGTATCTGAATATGTACACATGGCTAAAGTAGAGCTTTTTCCAACATGGCCTGATTTTGTTATTCTTTAACATAAACATAGATTTTAAAAAATGGATGCTAATCTGTTGACAGAACAATAGCTGTGAATTAGTCCACATCAAGGTTATTGCTCTTTTTAACCTAACCCCCCACCACCACCACCACCACCACCACCCCACATTTCTGCGCTGACATGAGCACTTCTAGCAGATAAAGCGTCCTGTCTCTCTGCAATAATAGTCAGTGATAATGATTATCTTATTCTGGGTTAGGATGAAGCTCATCTCCATCTTGTGTGAGATGGAAATTTCTGTTTATATTATTCGTATTATTCAGCAGCTTTTGTCACACGAACAGCTGCGACGACGCCAACAAAGACACCGCAGATTTCCGCATATTCAGAACATCATCTTTTGTTTGCTCATTTGTGCGCGCCGTACTTACCCGTTACAGAGCCACACCATGTCCGATCCCTGAAGCAGGATGAGGAGGATCGTAGCAGAAGAGCAATGTGGGCTTTAAGATCAGGCGATTTCCACTGGTCATCGCTCACGAGAGGGGAGGAGGATAGTATATCCACGGTGGGTTGAGCTGTTACAGCGGATGCGCTTTCTGGCGTAACCCCACAGAGAACCAGGCTGGAATCGAACAGGTCACCTTACGCTTGGCAAAAAATAAAAAATAAATAAAATTAAGTAACCAGCACACCATCATGATGAGGGTGGGAAAAAAGAAATTGCAGCGGATTGGGTGACGGGGTGGGTGCTACTGCGTCCCCAGGTGGCCACTCGGTATACTTTAGCTGCTCCTTTGTAACAGCAACAATAACAGTGATACAAAGAGAAGAAGAGTAAGAAAAGTAGTTTCTCTGACGCAGAAAAAAAAATCAGCACTTCCTGTGTGTCATGGTTCTGGTTCTTTGACTCAGTGTTTTGTGTTTTTGGACTTTTGAATCGTAATTCATTGTTGTTTTGATTTTGAGAAGTGGGCTTGGTTTCTAGATTCTGTTTATTGTGTTTCATTGTCCCCGTTGTATCATTTGAGCCCACGAGTTCAGCCCTCTTTGGGGTTATTTACTTCATGTTCCCTCGATGTTGTCTCTGTGTTTCATGTTTTGTTTATTTTCATTCACTCTCTCACTGTGCTAAACACAATGTGTCCTGACATCCTGCCCAGTGACCCAGCTTTCAAAGTAGTTAGCAGTCAGTCCACGGATTTCAAAGGATGTGAGTGTGAAAACTGGACCATGGAACAATAGAAGAAGGTGGCCTGGTCTGATGAATTGTGGATGGCTGGGTGTCACTTGCCTGGAAACATGTCAAGCTTGCAGAGGCAGTGTGATGCTTTGGGCCGTGTCCTGCTGGGAAACCTTGGTTCCTGACATCCATGTGCATGTTACTTGACATCACCTACCTAAGTGTGGTAACAAACAATGCACATCTTTTTATAGAAAATATATACCTTGTTTGCTGTGGCCTCTTTCATCAGGATACTCTACCCTGCTACAAAGCAATAATGGTTCAGGAGTGGTTTGATGAGCACAACAATGAGTTTAAGGTGCTGACTTGGTCTACATATTTCCCAAAGCTCAATTCAATCAAACATCTTTGGGATTTGCTGGGAAAACAAGTCAGATCCACAGAGGACACACCTTGCATCTTACAAGACTTAAAGGATCTGTTGCTAACATTTCAGTGCCGGATACTCAAGCACACCGGCCAGGGTCTGGTGGATAGACCCAGGGTCAGGGCTGTTTTGGCAACAAAATATTGGGCAGTTGGTCGTAATATTATGTTTGATCAGTGTAAAAAAACTAGAGGTTAAATTACAGAGGCAAGGAAGAGAGCATTTGGACATGTGTAGAGGAGAGAGAGTGGAAATATTTGGACAAAGGATGCTGAATGCAGAGCTGCTAGGGAAGAAGATAAGACAAGGATCACAGAGAATGTTCGTGGATGTAGTGAAGGAGGACATGCATAGGGTCGGTGTGACAGAGGAAGATACTGGTGATATAGCACATTTGAGTAAATTGATCAAAAAGGTAGCACTTTTCAAATAATGGAAAACTGACTTTATGCTCAAAAATATTTTCAATCTTATTTTCCAAGTAAAATCTGTTACAAGTTCATTACTTTTAAAGGCCACAGACATTCAGAAATTTATAGGCTGCCGTGTTCTATTAATTCTGATTTATAAGCCAAAGTAAGATGGATCGTGTCCTGGTATAATGATGGCTGCAGTGTGGTGGAGCTATGTGGGATAATGAAACTGAAAGTAACACACAGTGTGCTATTTTAGCAAACTTTATTTTTACTTTGGTTAGTTTTTTGTCAATGTGGCATGTATGAAATTTTCATTGTATAACTTTGTTGTTTATTGTACACTGTACTGTTTTTATTCTTTATCCAGCCGCTGTAGCACAAAAATTCCCTTGAGACCAATAAAGTATCTATTTATCTGTACTTGCATTATAGCTATGAGGTATAACAGATTATTTTAATGAACTGGAATTAGTGTAAATTAATTTACACTGATTTATTAAACATCTAAGAAATAATCACACAGTAACGAGAATAACTTTAAATAAGACATTATAAAAATGAAAAGTAGATAGAAATTAGAAAATTATAACTACATATTTATTTACATTTTTCACAAGACATTTTTCTGTTGATTATCAGTTAATGCTGACCTACAGCCAATACAAAGCAGGCCAGCCATCCACACTGGTTGGAACAACAGAGATATATAGTAAAGCATATGTGTCGTTACAAGTGCATTTCTTTAACACAGCAACTTCTACTTTTCCAAACAGTAGAAGTAACAGGTCACAACATGTCTGTCTTAGTAGGCAGAGGTAGTAACCTCTCCTTTCACTTTACTGATACCTTCTTAAGTTACATCACATTCAGTGTCTTTACACAGAGAGGAAAATGTTCATTAATAAAAGAACGGATCAAAGTGTTGGAGTATAAAAAAGCACTAGAGCTACATTCAGAGTACTGTACTTGTTTCAATCTGGTTTTAGAGCTAAGTCCACTGTTTTCTGGGTTATTAATCAAGATGACTGCAGAGAAAGATCTGTCTCTAAGCTTATGCTCAGTGTTAATTTACACACGCTCAGTCAGTGGTTCTATACAGTTTACTAACAGGTGAGGACTCTCAGGTAGAGCCAGGAGCTGATTCTGCTACCTTCCCCATGGGGGAGCTAGTCTGTGCCGCCTTGCTGGGTGATGTCGGTGAGGACGGCTGTGGCGTTTCTGTTCTATCGCTAACTGCCTCCTCTGCCTCCTCCCTCTGCTGTACAGAGGACAGATATTGCTCCAGCAGGCTGCAGTCTGCACTGTCTGCTCCTTCACTGCCATTAGCGAGGCCACTACAAATGGGGCTTAGCGCTCGCACTGTTTTCAGAGAGTCTGCTGTTCCACTGCTCAGGAAGCTGTCCTCTTGCGCCACCTGCTGGTCGCAAGTCAACTGGAAGCCAGAGTCTGGGAAAGAGACATCTGTGCTGGGTGGGTTGGTGGTACTGGAAGCAACGGGTGGGGTGGCCTTGCAAAGTCCAGGAGATGAGATCTGAGCAGGGGTGGCGGCTTGCGTAACGACTGCAAGCTGCTGCTCCACAGACTGCTTCCACTGCTGCATAACCTGGAACTACACACAAATCACACAAAACGTAAACTATGAATTTATGTACAGATTTCTTGAAACAATATTATACATATCTTACAATGTTAAACAGAAACTACCTCTTTCCATAGAAACTTCAAAGCTTCCTCCTGAACGAGCCTTTGGAGCCTCTCCTCCTCATACTGCTTCTGCACACTGCAAACAAACCAGATTCACTGTCATTGATTAACACCTATGCACTGCAGAAAGAGTATCACCAGTGCTGCTTGTCGGTCACTTACTGATCCAACTTCTCAGACAGGAAGAGGATATGTTCCTGCATCCTGCATAGGCGGATTTCACTGCGCACCTCTCTGGCCATGGGGTGACAGCACCGCGTGTAATGCCCTCTCCACCAGGACTGTATTTTAATTGCAGCTCTGTCTGCTTCTGTCACACTTGATTTACTCTCAACTTCTTCCTGCTTCTGAGCTTCTTTCATCTCAGCTTTAACAAAATCACTATCTAGGTCATTCTGTAGAGTGGTAACTCTGACTCCTAGCAATCCACTAGATGTTGAATCTGTAGCAGAAATAACTTCTTCTCCTTCAAGCGTCTTTCTCTCGTGCTGCTCTACTGTGGGTGGATGCTGTGGATTGTTGGCGTTTTGCTTTTTGGACTGCGCTGGGTGCTTTGGTGCCAGGGAATCTGGCTCGAATGTCTCCGTCTCGTCCTCGCTGTCAGAGTGGGTCGATCGTGGTTCCAGATCAGATGTGAAGGGGATGAAGGTGGACTCTGAGGAAAGCATGCTACTGTTGAGTTTGTCCTCACCTGTCTGCACATCCTCCAAATAAATTTGTTCCTCGCTGAGCCTTGGACGACATACTATGGGCAGTGACAGATTGGAAGAGTCAGAGCTCACCCAGGTGTTAAACCGAACAACTGGCTCTACAGGAGAGCAGACAAGTCAACGATTAGTACTACAACCTAATTCAAATACATGATTCTCACTGGTCTTGGACCAGGGTGCCAGGCAGGCAGCCCTCTTACCTGTCTGCGGGACTGATGGAACAGCTGGTCCAGGTACAGTGATATTCTTCAACTCTCTGGCTCCCCCTTGTGGAACTCTATGTGACGGACTGTGACTCTCCACATCAAGCTGAGTTGGTCGAGGACTGCGACAGCCTCCCCGGGTCTCCTCCAGCAGTTGTCTCTGATGAAACCTGAGACAGTTACGAAGGATTAAGAATGATGTGTGCTACCATGACCAAGAAGTGGATACTGGGTAATGATTTTTTTCCCCTTGAAGTTTATCTATATTAAGATTTCAACCTCTGTTTACTGAGAATCTTCTCCAATTTGGCATCCTCAGCTGTCTCCAGGGCAGGTGATGCCGTTACAGGGCAGACAGTGGCCAGGTACTGAACCAGTTGAATGTGCTGCCCTGGTCGATATGAGCGACCTTTGCCCTGACTGTAGAGCCACTCGGCTTTCAGACTGTAAATTCAACAATAACACACAGCAATAAAGAAAAAAAAAAGACACTCAGGCATTCTGATAATGCTTTTTTACTGACGATATTAAGCACAAGAATATACACACCCCTCTTTCTGTGTCACTACATAGCCATCCAGGACCTTCAGGCTCAGGCACCAACTCATGACATATGGCCGATAGTCGAAACCAGGCAGAGATGGGGTCGCCATAACACAAGGGTTGCTCATGATGGACAGCTGCTCCAGCTCATGAAGTGGCGCCAGGTATGACATCTGGAGTAATCAGTTTATAGTCAGTCATAGTAATATTAGGTCATTTTAATATAACCAGTGTGACTGTATTAAATAAGGGAGAACATAATTACTTCATTAAGATCCCTAATCTCATTTTCTGCCAGGGAGAGAATAGATAATTGGGCAGGAAGGTGAGCGGGGACAGTTCGAAGTGTTGTGATGCTGTTTCCGTGAAGTAACAGAGTCTGCAACATTGACAGAAAATGATGCCGTCAAGAAAATCAACAATACCATTAATATAGGGCTAGTCTGAGCATATATTCAGAGGTCTCAGCACACTGACCTTTAGTGCCACCAGTTTGGTCAGATCACCAATGGCAGATATGTTATTGTCAGACAGATCCAAGTGTTGAAGAGAGACACAGTTGTTAAGTTGCTCAATGACCTGTGTGAAAGATTGCACAGTGGATTAAATATTTGTCATTACACATTGACTGAATTTGCTGTCAGTAAATTACAGGATCTGTGTAAAGGATGTGAAAATATCTCATGTCCTCACCTTAATATTGTTGCCAGAGAGGTTGAGCCACTTTAGGTGAGGCAGATCTCTCAGCCCCTCAATGTAGCCAATACTGTTATTGGGAAGATTTAGGACTCTCAACTCTGTCAGCCAAGACACACCCATCATTCTCACCAGACGATTACTGGCTACAGACAGCTAAAGAAGGAAAAGAAAGAAAAGACATCAAATCATGAACTGGTGTGTGGTATCTGGACTCTAATGGCTGGGGAGATTATGTAGAAAATTTTAAACTAAAGGGTTTGTTACCTGCTGAAGGCCTGGATTCCTTTCTAGGTGGTCCAGCTTCATGATGTTGTTCCCGTCCAGGATGAGAGTGTGAGTGTCTTCTGAGCAGGTGAAACTGGGCTCCAACTTCTGCATACCTCGGGCCGAAAGATCCACCACAGGTCCTGGCAGGATAAAGAGATTCAGCAGACTTAAAAGCACAATGTGGGTCTTAATTTTCCATAAAGATATCTTGTGAAATCAGTCATGCGCACATTAAGTATATCTCATAAGTCAACAGCATTAGGTTTATCTTGAACATGAACCTTTTTCCCAAATCACCCAACTTTTGGTCAGTTTTTGTAGGCTACCCCTCTTGTACTCTACTAGAGGGTGGTGATGGGTTAATGATGGGTTACCCAGACTACTATAATAGCTTATGAATGGGTATAGAACTGTAATAATTAGCAATTTACCATGCAAAAAAATAAAATAAAAATCTTAGTTACAGTTTCTGGCAAGTCCCCTGACTTAGTTTACATAATCTTCTATTGATCACTGTCATTTGAAGGCTAATAAGGTCAAGAAACAATCAAGCCTCTGCCCAGTGTGCCTGTCTGTCAACACCTGCAGAACCTATATTTGTCCCAGACAACCTGGTTTCATGTTTAAGGTTTCGGAAAACTTTGCTAAAACTTAATTTACAAATATGCCAGAAAAGGACTGACGCGTGATGTTTTAATGCTCGTGTAAGGTGAACTAGCTAACGACGGCACTCTGTAGTGTTCTCCCGTTAACCTCCGCCGGTGAGAAACATCTTCCTATGGGCTACCTTTCAAAGGAATATTAATATGTTTGACTAAAATAGATGACCGACTACTTACCAGCATTTCTATCAAACTGTAAATCTGATACACCCATCCTATCGACCCAGACCACAGCTAGCGTTAGCTGTAGTAGGAAAGACAAGAAGCGTCTGTGTGTTGTCAAACTGCGTAATCGAGGGGCTCTGGGATTTGTAGTTCATAAAGGATGTCTCGCCCCTTGCAACGTTGCGTCTATGGAAGTCGAAAAGACTACAATTATCCTACAGCGCGCTAATGTTGCTGAAACGCGCCAGCCAGATTTAAGCAAAGAATAAAGAAGGGAAACATTAACGTTAATAGAAAAAATGCGTCTGAAGTGACTATAGCTATCTCATATTTCATTTTAGAGTGTTTAATACACTGCTATTCTGTATTATTAAGCCAAGAGCAGCTAGCTGATTGCTTGCTAGGCAACCGTCTAAACGTGACGTCACCATTGTGCTGCGGCCAATGTATAAATTTGACTAATATATTTTTATAATAGAAAAAAATATATCGTATAGGTTCACTGATTTTAAAGCATTACTGAAACATTAACGGTGAGAATTCTTAAATTTGTTCACAAATATCAATCTCGTAGTCAGTAAATTCCGTTTCCGCATCCGTCATCTTTCTTTCCGGTTTTGTGCCCTCTCGTAGCCATCATGAAGTGAGTGTATGCAATGCTATCAAATGCCATCTCAGTATTTAAATAAATACTTTAAGGATGATAAGTACATTAAAAGAAACTGTGTACGCTTCTCTTTCGCTGATGATCTGTATTTGTCGTTTTCAGGGTCGAGTTGTGCAGTTTCAGCGGGTATAAAATATACCCCGGCCATGGCCGCCGATACGCCAGGATAGACGGGAAGGTAACTAGCTGGCAAAGTCCGACGCCGGTTTCTTCTTGCTCTGTCCCAAAACTATTTTATGAAGATCACTTTACCGGCTCAGCATTAAATATCCCCTGTGAATGTGCTATAAAATTTGTCTATTGTAAGACACACTCACTCACAACGGGCCCAATTGAGTCCTGTATAACCCGCTAATGTTAGCAGCTAAACGATAGCATTTTTAGGTTCAGCCACACGGGTGTATTTGACTGCTATAGTATTATGATAAATAACAGTCATAGAGACCTATAGGCTCTGTTGACTGTCACTTGTTCTAAAAAGAACCTACAGGGGTTTTAGATAAAGTGTCATTTATTTGTGTAAGTACATCTAGAAGAAAACAAGATGCGTAAGTATGTAGCTTCACTCAGAATGTGGCTCTGTCCTGAGCTGTTGTCTACTACTTATAATTAATGCAGTTAAATTTCGTTATGTATCAAGTTTATGATACTTGTGAACAGTTCCACAATGCAACGTGTGCTTTAGATGCAGTTTTGTCACATATGACAGACTGCTGTCAGCATCCAAAGTCAGTTTGTAGCTCAGGTGGATATGTACAGGGTGTAATTGTCGTCATTAAAAGCAGACATGAGAAACAGTTGGTTATTTTATTTCTTTCTTTTGTCTTTGTTAGGTGTTCCAGTTTTTGAACGCCAAGTGCGAGTCTGCCTTCCTGGCCAAGAGGAACCCCAGACAGATCAACTGGACTGTGCTGTACAGACGCAAGCACAAGAAGGGCCAGTCTGTAAGTACAATCCTGTATATGAGTTCATCATTTATATTTGTTTACAAGGAGACTGAAGTGTAGCTACTATTTTTCCATGGCAGACAGACTTTGTGGGTCCAGCAGTTAATTGCTGTGTTGATACTGGTCATTTATGAAACGGATAAACTAATCTTAGCTATTAGATATAAAAGTAGATCGTCACATTTACTCAAGCTCCAATTTATACATCAGACTGGCTGCGGGTGGATGGTGTGCACGGTGTTGGTCCGTGTTACGTGTTGTTGCTCAACTGTGTTTTGCAGACTGAGCAGCAGCGCTCACTCCACACCTGCAGCCACAGAATATCTGGAGATCATAGTACTGGCCTTTGACGTCTTTGCAGACATATTATCATCGGTCAGCCTCCAAACTCTCCAACACGCTGACAGTTGCTACCTGTGGATGGATTGTGTGTAGTCCTGTTAAAGTAGTTCAAGGATTTGGTGTTAGCTTTGTGAAATTTAAAGGCAAACATAAGAAATGTTTTGTTTACAATATGCTGAGTTATTAAAGCTTCTGTTACTCCCCATTGCTGTAGCATGACAACGTATTTTACTCATTTATCTCAGGTTTTTAGATTTTCATGGTTACAGCTGTTGACTGTTACGGTTCTTATGGATGGCGATGCATCAGAAAACACGCAAAACTGACTTGTTGGATGGCTAGACACATGCTTTAATACTGATTTTGCCATGCCTTAGATGGCAGTTTGAGAAAATTGGTTAATAACTGTTCATTTATGACTGCAACCACCCCTTTGGAGGTGTAGACTAGAGTAAATATGTAGACACATTTCCTTTCAGATAGATTAGCCACTCATTTCTTTGTGATTAACAGGTTTGTCTTCTATTCTTCATGTGAACATGAAAAACCATTATTTTTTAAGTAAATCAATGTATTGCATTTTTTTACAGGAAGAGGTGGCAAAGAAGCGTACCCGCCGTGCAGTGAAATTCACGAGGGCCATCACTGGCGCCTCCCTGGCTGAGATCATGGCCAAGAGGAACCAGAAGCCCGAGGTCCGCAAGGCCCAGAGGGAGCAGGCCATCAGGTAAGAGGACAAAGTACCCTGTGTACCTCTTTTTTTGTCTTTTTTTCTTTCTTTTTTTTAGTCTTGTGATCTTGAAGTTGATAAAATTGTGTCAGAGTATTATTCGGAATAAAGAAGGGTTGGATTAGAATCCAGTGTAGACGATATTGGCCGACTGGCCCAGAGGTTGCATTGGGCATTTTATTGGTTTCATATTTTTAAGAATGAGATTTAATTGTTAGTTTTCATTAAAAAAAAACTAGAATTTAATCAGACAGGAGAGTGTCTTTATGAGGGCATTGAGGGAAAAATGCTGACTGTAGGGACTTTTCATAGTAACACAGCAAGAAACAAATGATTTTCTTTGTTTCCCCCTGCAGATTTAGCTGATACACAAACGCAGTAGTCAAATATAATCTGAGTGAACATTAATCTGGGGCTTCTTCAGCATAATTAAAATAAAGTGAATTACAGGATGTTGCAGCACTTCCTGATTTAATTCTATTCTGCAGACTGAGCCCTCTCTCTGCTGCTACACTAGACACTGAAATTCCTTATATTCATTACTTCAGGATTAGTTTTATCATCAAAGAACACATCTAACATTACTGAGTGATATTAGCAAAAGTCTCTGAATGCTTCTGGTCCTTTAAACACTCACAGAACAGTCAGAAAACCCCCAATATGAATTCCTGCATGAGAGAACAGCTGCACCTATGAACCTGAACCGATCACAGACATGCTGTATTTAAGCTTAATGTTATTAAACACAAGAAAATACTGATGCTGCCTGTCACTACCCGATCCGAACCGGAAACCCGATCGGTGCGTTTTACGATAGTTACGGGTCAGAGTATCTGTTAAGATGTTAAGAATAATAAGTATCTCTTAAAATGTTTCCAATAATGAAACATTTCAATATAATGTAGACAAAAACGAAAAATAAAAAGATAGTTACGGATCAGGACTCCCCGATCCTTACTGCGCATGTGCAAAGTCGAACCGTACAAATCGGGTCTACCTGATCCGTACTGCGCATGTGCAGGGGTTTTCTTCTTCTTTTCGTTTAATGGCAGTTTACTCCCCAGTGTACGAGGATACTGCCACTTGTTGACCAAGCGAATGAACCCTATTGTAAACTGAATTAGCGTCATTACAAACGTGTGTTAAATTTGATTTAGTGATAGTCGAGTGTGTTTATGCTTGTCTGTGCCTAGAGGATTGACTGGAATAGTGATGATGATGTCCAGTATCACTGTCAGTTGTCAGTAAACACTTCATCTGGCTGATGAATCTTCACATGACATATTACAAAGTCTGTATTATTAACTCTGTAATTAGGCGCCATTCTTCTTATTTTACGGCACTGTTGTTCAATCGGGGGACGCTCTCTGTTGAGGAGAAAAGCATAAATTTGTTTGTATACGGATTATCCATTGTTTAAATGTCCCGGTAGTCGAAAAGGAGGCAGAGCTGTTGAGAAATGCTAGGAGCTAACTGGGCACTAACCGTATCATTCAAATATATTGAATGTCGCAATGTTGGCAAAGAAAGGAAGTGACGTAACATTTGCGCATGCGGGGTAGCAACACTGCCACCATCTTTAGATTGTTGTTTTTTAAAGTTGTTCGTATTCTAGTCCAAGAAAATGAGGAAGCCTTTAGAGTTCCAATATTTAATCATTGATTGGAAATATTCAGTAAAAACAGCTTCTGATTAGCCTGTCAGTGTAATCAGTCACTGTAAATAATTACTAAAGTGAACACTTTCATAGCACTTCAAGTTCACTTTGTTATTGCAGTCGTAATAAAATACAATTATAAAGCATGTTTCTCACAGTGAGTGGTGCAAAAAGGGCTGAGGTCATGAGGAGCAACCAATGCTTAAGTTAAAAATAAAGTATTCAAATACATTAAAAAATTATATAAAGAAATAGTTGTTGTTTTTAATTATTTTGGTCACTTTGATTGGTTTGGACTAAATTTGGTTCTTTGTTCTCTCAGAGCTGCCAAGGAGGCCAAGAAAGCAAAGCAGGCTGCCAAGAAGCCCGCTGCAGCACCTGCAAAGGTAAGAGCCGGTGCTCTGTGTTGAAGTTATTCAATAAGATGTCAAAACAAGTTTTTAGTTTCCCACTGCTTGCTCTTCAGGCTTCACTCGATTATTCAGCAACTTAATTCAAAGTTTTTCTTTGTGCAAGAACTTAGTTGATTTTCTTCTCCTGTAGGCCGCTGCTAAGGCTGCACAGAAGCCCAAGATTGCCAAGCCCATGAAGGTCAGCGCACCTCGCGTCGGTGGAAAACGCTAAACCTGACTCGCTGTTTATGGTTGTGAATAAAAATTTTGGTTGACCAACATTTATGCTCTGATTTTCATATTTATTTGACAACTTTACTGAAGCCCAGGCAGCCCAACATTTATGTATTTAAATTTATTTTTGTGACAATGAGCCTCATTTCCAAGTTCCATGAATTACAGTATTTGAATATTTTGTTTCAACATGACTGGACCATCATAGTGTCATGTACAAATTCTTTTGGTGTTGTGGCAGGAAGGACATTCAGCATTAACTGGGTGACTCCTGGGAAATAACTGGACAGCTGAAAGTAGCTTGTGGTATCAGGATGCTGCTAAAGCTTTTACCCCAGCAGCCAGGTTAACCTGTAACAGGAAAGACATAGGTGTAAATGCAAATAGCAGTAATGATCTCATTAGGTTTAGTGGTGCATAATTGGAGCAGAGCTATTGTCAGGACTACCACTGTTCCTGCTTCATTTCAAACAATCTGTTCAGGTAGTCTCAGGAGCTTTGAAGGAAAGGACTTTGTTTTGTGAAGAAATTTCACCTCCATCTATGAGGCTACTTCAATCCCAAAAACATCTTCACTAAACTTTAAAGTCCAGTTGCTTTCTTTCCAAGCTCCTGAGACTACTGAGATCTGGATGACTGATAACCTACACAGACATAAGATTATGTTCAGATTATTTACCACAAATAACCTGATATGAACTGAAAAGACGCGTTGAGTAAGATTAGCACTTGGCTTGCCTCGCTCATTAGATTTGTTGAGTCTGTTTTGAATGGCAAAAAGGTTAAATGACCTCATAGCCATCCTACTCTGACCTTTGTAACAGCCTAATAACACCAGTGAGCGGGATCTAAAGTGGCTCCGGTGATGCAGAGTGTGTGACCTCTTTCAGATCACTGAATGCTGTCCACCGAACCTTGCCTTTAAACGGAGCTAAACTTTTTTTTTTTTCCTTCAATCTTTCATCACACAGCTCCGAAGCTGTTACAGAGTTGTAGTTCACAGTTTAAACAGAAGGGGGAGTTTTTGTTTCATCTTTATCACCTCTCAACCTGAGCTCATCTTATGCAATTAAGGGTGTTTATACTGATGACCCCAGCTCACACCTTTATGCAGTCAGAGAAACAAATGGAGCAAAGCTCTTCCTGGTGACTCAGAAATGATTCAGTGAGTGATCAAGTGTTTGAAGGACATTTGCAAGTTTTTATGGCTTCTGCTTTTGTAATAATTAAGCTATGGTTATTTTGATTAGTTTAATTATTATTCAATAAATGTTAATCATGTGAAACAAATAAAGATCCTCAGTGCTTACTAGCTTTAAGTGGTACTTTAAAGCTGAACTTTCACATAAGCAAAACATTTAAATTTTTTTACTGTTATAGATGTGGAAAAGGGAAATGTTCATGCTGGGTGATCTTTTGCCTTGAAAGTGAGTTGCCTGAGTAACAGAAAACAGTTTATTAGGTACACCTAGCTAGTAAATGGTTGGATCTCATTTTGTCTCCAGAACTGGAGCTGGAAGCATTCCTCTGACATTTTGGTCCATGCTGATATGATAGCGTCAAACAGTTGCTGCAGATTTGTCCATGATGCAACTCTTCTGTTGGATTGAGGTCTAGTGACTGTGGACACGATTTGAGCTTTCTGACATCGAGTGTTATCCTACTGGAGGCAGCCAGGTGGACACACTGTGGTCATATAGGGACAGACATGGTCAGCAACACTACTCAGGTGCTATAAAGAGTGCTCACTTGGTACTAAGGGGTCCATCACACCATCAAAAGCGAGAAGTGTGGATATAAGGCATGGTGGATGCATGCTTTCAGGTCGTTTAAGCAAAATTGACCCTACTATCTCGATGTTGCAGCAGAAATCAAGACACAGCAGGCTAAGAAAAAGATTTCCAGTCGTCTATCATCCAATTTTAGTCACGCTGTTTGAGTTTCATTTGAATTATTGTTGCCTTCCTTTCAGCTGGAAGCAGTCTGGCCATTCACCTTTGACATCAAAAAGGCATTTTCACCCAGCGAACTGCTGCTCACTGGATATTTTTCTTTCGAAATCTTGGAGGTGATTGAGGAAAATTGCCAGTAGATTAGCACTCCATAAACCACGCCTCCTTTACAGTCACTTAAATCACCTTTCTCCAAATTGTGATGCTCAGTTTGAACTTCGTGAGGTCGGCCATGTTTATGTGCCAAAATGGACTGAGAATCAGCCATGTGATTGGCTGATTAGATGAGCAGTTGAACAGGTGTACCTAATACAATGGCCCCTGAAACATACATTCCTCCACAAATGGTGGATCCCATCATTCCAGCTGTTCTTAGAGAAGCACTGTAATAAGTGAAGCGATGTTAGTGCAGAAAAATGTTGATCTCTTATTATTCTTAGTCAATGCTAAAATTTAAATCAGCTGTAGGCATCAAACCATATTTATTAGCATTAGACAGTCATCATAGAGCCATAACGATCAATCCTCAAAAGTGCCATTTGTTCAAACAGTCTTCTAATTAATTGTTAGCACTAATTATTGCTAAATTAGTCAGGGGTTAATTTATACAATGGGAAGACCTCAAATAATTATTGTTACACAAAAAAACTATAAAACACCTCTATCAGAACAACAATTTTGATAATAGAGGGCTGTTAGCGTGTCAGTACGTGTTACCAATCAGACAAGGCTTCACCAGGTTAATATGTTTGCATAGGTAAGTATTCCTGAAACACAATTAGAAAATAACCAGTATCTTCCTATACAGTTTTGACTGCAAATTTTTAATCAAGTAATTCATAAATCAACATTTGAGTTCACACAGATTTAAAGTGATTCAGATGGAAGAAATCGTTACACGGTAATCAATGACAATTTAATGATCTCAAGCGGGACATGATGATCAAATTATAAATAAATCAAAAGGTTAAGTGCGATGACATCCTTAATTTCATCTGGACACATTCCTTAAACCATGTTCAACACAACTCTAAGAGTTACATGTTTTGTTTTTTTGGGAATTGTCTGCCTGAGGTACTGATTGCTACACCTGAAAAATCGATGATGGAAAAGGCAAAGACCTCCCAGCAAGTGTGCAAGATATAAAGCCTGAACTTAAATTAAACACTGTACAATCACAGAACGTGTTGAACAAGAAGTATTTGTGCGTTGATGACCATTCTTGAGCGTGTGTTGACTACAGTTTAAAAAAAAAAAAGTTTTGTTTCCTTCCCTCCCCCAGTACACCCTGAGGAAATGTGAAACTTAAAGAAAAGTGCATATTTCCAACAGGGACAACAGGCTTAATGTGGTAGAACAATGGTTATTATGGCATGGATGTTATGGAGACAGCATGGTGTGATGTCGAGATGATAAGAAGTCTCCCTTTTAGTCCGCTGCATTGGAGCGTCGATACACTCAGGACTCCGCAGCCTGTTTGGCCTCCGCCTTCTTATCCTGCTCGTACCTGTTAGATGATTTAAAAAAAAACAAAACAAAAAAAAAACACAATGTTTAAATTGCCTCTTAACTAAAAATAGTGTTAACTATGGCCAAAGCTTCAGATAATGACGTAAAATAATCCAGTGAGCTCAGACGTCTGCTGAAGAAACTGACCAATCAGATGAAGTGGGGCTTAAAGAGACAGGAACTCAAACTTTCAGAGAGACAATGAACTGATGTGCTGCATCAGGTACTAGCTGAACGTGAAATAATAATAAATAAAGTATAGAAATCGTGCAAAGCTACTTTGGTACAGTTCTAGAATACAAATAAAGATACTTTCAGCTGCTCCCTTATTTCCCAAGGGAGTGCCACAGAGGAAGGATCCACCAATTCTACGGCAGATGCCTTCCTCACACAACCCTCCCATTTATCCAGCTTTGGGACCATCACTAAGAGTGCAATAGCTTGTGATCTCCCCCCCCAGACTGGCTTTCGTGTCTCCTCTTGGGCTTGAACTGGGATATTGTGGATGTGCCAGGAAGCTATGTTCACTAAAACACTAAAAATCTAGTGGTATGAATACTCATACCACTACTCATCTCAGCGAAGGGACTAGTTTGTGTGGCAAAACTGAATTCCAAGAATCACTTGACTGATACACTACTGTGCAAAAGTCTCAAATCAAGTCATTTTTAAAAACTTTTGTTTCCAATGAGCCAAACTTTCCTGTAACTTTTTTTTTTTTAGGTCCTCCTGAGCAATAGTTCTCCAGACTTTCTGAAGGTCTTTCAACATTGTTGAGACAGGTTTTTGCTGTCTCAGCAAGTGGTGTTGGAGATCTTGCCAAAATTTAATAATAGTGCAGAAAAGTACAGACTGGCCTCCCCAGTCCAAAGAAGAGATTTGAATATCCTTCAAAAAGCCTGGGGAACTATTCCTGAAGACTACGTAAAGAAATGAGAAGAAAGCTGTCAAAGAGAGTTCAGTGTGTGTTGAAGAATAAAGGTGGTCTTAACAAATATTGACTTGTTGTAATTGAACTGTCTCCTGATAGAGTTCAGCTGACACTGGAAAGCAAAGCACACATGAAGACTACACTACATTATACATTCACTATAGCTACAGCACTCTAGGGTCAAACATTAACGTGCCTGGATGATTTCATATCAGCAATGATTAAGAAATTAAAGAAAATTATAACTAATCTTTAAAATGCTTCTAACAGTGATTATGAGCTCCTGTAACCCACTGGCAGAAACACCATTTACTGTGCATTCACACACCTCCAGATCCTATAAAGCTGTGAGGCTCCGGCACTGCCGACAAAGAAGTTGACGGCAAACAGGTTCCAGTTTTTCGGGATGATAACCAACGAATATCTGGACCAGATGAGCCCTGATGGAGAAACAGAAGAGGAGGAGTGAACGTGACGCACACTGAGGGTACACCAGGGTCACTCCTCAGGACAGAGTCTGCGTTTTGGCCAAAGAGTCACAGATAAGATTTGTTTGAAGAGACATAGTGCAAAAAAAGTGGAACAAAACAGGCGACCTTTAACACAGATTAAAAAAAGAAAAAAAAAAAAGAATATGGAAAAACCCGAAAGCTGAACAGAAAGATCAAGTAACGAGATGTGAAATGTATAACAACAACTCAAGGCAGAGCTTAAGAACTACAAACTATTCATCACCGCTTTCAAAGTTTAAACCAGGATTAAGTTTCCAGTTAACCTTTTACTCACTGAAATCCCTAAATTAAGAAAAGAAAGACTCAAAGGTGTCGACCAGCTGTGAACTCTGCCCAAGGGGAATATTCTGCAAAAGCCCCAGAGAAAGACTTACCATGGAAACTTTTCCATTAAACTGTCCATTGTCTCACACAAAACCCATTTGAATGTAAGTACGCGTTTATTCCAAACTGACACATTATGAAGTCGACTTGAGTTTCGGTGTCGTCTCACCTGTGGCTGTCAGCACTGCAGACTGAGAAGTACTGAGTTTGTCCGCTGGTCGAGTCATATCAGCCAAACCAGCTCCAACTAGACCCTGTAGAGAAGAGACTGATGTATTTACTCCATTAATGATCAGTCAGTTTTAAATGAGAATCCCAATAATCACACAGTGGTAGTGACAGGTTTTTAAAAAATAATATATTCTGGAATAACTATAGACCCATAAAAAACATCCAAATAACACAATCTTCTTATTGAGAGAACTGCCACGTGTGACAAATTTCATCTGAAGGAGTCAAGAGTTAACAAGGGAACTACTTGTGTCAGATAATGTGCGAGCTACAGTGTAAGAAGCTTAACTGCTGACTGTCTGCTGATGAGGTACGGATAAAGACATGCTTGGATTGTTTAGTAGTTTTAAATAAATCATATTTTTAAAGTCTGTCTGCGCTTTATGCTGTGGCTTACGAGTTGGGTGAATGTGCACTTACCCATTTAAACACCGGGGCCCAGAAGAAAACAGTTTTTGGACCTACAGAAAAAACAAAACAAAACATAAAATCACACCGTTTAGTTTTCCAGAGGTAACCAGCTTTCCCACAGTATTAATCATTCACAATAAATTTGAGGATAAATAAAAGCTCCTAATATGAAGGCTATTTCTCTTATAGAAAATTATACAATGACAACCCAGGTTTGAGCTAATTTAGAAACTGGTGGTTGAGGGGTGGAAAATAAAACAATACATAAATAAATAGATACAGCACAGAAGTGTTATATTTTGGTAGTTATACTGCATCATCTCGTGTACCCCAAATGGCAAACTTGTATTAAATAAGCAAACATATGACACTTATGCTGGCATAAATGGTTGCTTGTTGGCCAGAGCTTGAGGACGTCGCACACTCACGACTACTCCTGACTGCAAGGCGAGTGCACAGGTCGCCTTTTTTTCAGGCAGGATGCTGTCAGCTCAGTCCACTCTGATTTTCAAATGTTTGCAAATAATCGCTGTCTAATTTATAAATGCAGAAACTGCTAACATGTTGCCATAACTCTGAATAAGTTCCTGTTAGTATCAACTGGCTGCCAGCTAGTTGTATTCTGTTTATGTTTCAATAGAAGAGGAAGGCTGCTGAGCGTAAATGTAGTAGTCAATATGAATTTCTATCTATGCAGTCAGCAGGAGATATAGGATGTTTGACAATTTATCGCAGTTAACTGCCGTATTATCAGAAACAAACTGCATGTAATTGCCAACTTGACCCCATTCAGTTGCAGGCTGATCGACTGTCTTATGGCAGATTTAATCACAACTTTATCTTTTGACTAAAACACATATTGAAAAAGGTCAACTTTGACACAATTTGCATTTAACAAAAATTATTAAACTCACTACGAGTTACTGCAATACTCAACATATCACAAAATGTTAGAGACCACAAGAACCTTGTAACTGGAGATAAGTACTGCAATAACATTGTATTGAGGGGTGTCTGGTGATTTTCATCACCAACAGTATCACCGTTACACATTTTGTCCACAGGAAAATACTGTGAAGCTGACTTTTACTCTCTGTGCTCACAAAAAGATAATTTGTGTCAAGAGGATAGATAATAAAAATAGTCTGTTTCTATACTTTCATATATTTTGGGTGGTCAGTTATCAAGTTTAAATGTCACTTTATAAACAAAACCAATTCAGAGATCAGCAGATTAATAGATTTTGAAAGCAACAACTAGCTGCCGTCCTTAATATAATAAAAGACCATGTGATAACATTGCCGCAGTTTTGTTTTTTTAATAGCAATACCTTTACACCTTTGAACTCCTGTCAAACAAACACCACCTCAACAACCCTGATGCAATCGTGGCGTTATTACATCAGAACTGGAAAGCAGCAACAGAAAACATCAGATGATCAGGACATCACAGCACTGGCTGTTAACACTCAAAATATAATGCTCGTATTTGAGCTCACTGAGTTTTTCCTGCTTAAGACATCCAAGCTCTGGAAGAGTGAAAAGCTCAAATCAAAACCACACCAATGGATCTGAGTGTCACAGATCAGACACAGTGTCTCTGAGCCACTGGGAGGAGACTCAAAGACTTAATTAGCCACAGCACAGTGAAGAAAATCTGCTGGTCTGGAATCAGCATTCCCGGCAGTGCTGCGGGGCAAAACAGAAACTAGAGCGTTTGTGGCTGCAAATCATCTTTGAGGGAGTTGGCTTTTGTCTCCACCCCTTCATACCAGATCAGAAAAGTTGTCCTTGACAACCCCGGAGCTCCAGTACCCTTTCTCAGACAAAGCTAAGACCAGCATCACCAGTGACACTAGTTACTCCTTAACCAAGATCCGTTTAGATAATATCAAGTGTCCTCAATACATAAGCAAGACTTACGAGAAACACCTTCAGTTTAGTTTGTACTTCAAATGAGAGCTAAAGATTTTAGCACAGTGTTCTGAAGGGCATTGCTGCTTAATTGTAGTGTGTTATACTCGTAGGCGATTCTTCTGTATTTATACTACCCTGACTGATAAATAGTGACAAAATATACCTTCATGAGGGAAAGTGGGAGGTGAGTGCACAAATACCAGAAATATTCAGTGTGCATTGCAACTCACTGGATAAGGATGATAAAGACATGGCCAAATTTGTTGTTGGGTCTGGTTTTATTTAGAGTTTATCGTCATCTTTAAATCATTAAAAACAAAACAAAGAAACAAACAACAAAAAACAAAAACACCAAAACAAACTACTGTCAAATAGAAATATGGAGCTACCAATTATGGGGACCCCCTTGAGAAGAATAATCGAGCATCTAAAAGTAGTCAAGTTTATTCTACACCTCCTACTTCACTCTGCTCAGCGTAGGTGCCGCACGGCCACGCTCCTGGAAATCTAGTCTGTTCTGAGAGATTAGCCAGCATGATAAAAACAAACAACAGTGATCATGTTGTCCCCAACAAATCCCTTTAAGAACAAACTGTTGCCTCCAACTTTCTCAGCACAGCCTTTAAGTTAGGTGTGTGGCAAATTTGTCGGGGGACAAGCAAGTGGCTGTCAAAATCTGGATTTCAGCTGTGCAGAGCATAGATTTGATTGAAGTGAGCTGTGTTTGTGTCCCTGCTGTGCTTGATACCAGGCACACAAAAAAGTAAGTTAGAACAGCTTTATTTGCAGATTTAGCTAGGATCATATCCAGGATACCTTAGCACAAAGGAGGGATGTCACCAAATAGAAACATTACCCACTTTATCCAAGCTCAGATTATGTGCAGCAGTAACAAGAGGACACCGCATTCAAAAATAGAAGTAATCCACAGGGTCTTTAGCTGCTCTGATGCCATGAATGCATGCAACTCGTGCATTACATTTTCAGAGTAAGTATGGCAGATTCGGCACAGAAATAACGAGGTGCTGCTGATACAGCTGGCTGCATCTGGATTAAGTTGAGACAGCTGCTCATTCTTTGAGGCAGTGCCATACAAGCTGCTGGGAGAACATGGTCACTGTTCCATTTATCTCGGAAGTTGTATGCCGGAGCATGACGTCACTCCTGAGTTCAAAACTTGCCAGTTGTAAAGCCGGAAAAGCGAGGATCTGTTTTTCTACCCTGCGAGGTATAGTAATTCATTCATCACTAACTGGTACACGTTCATAGATGGAGCTTGGTCTGTTCCCTGTGTAGTAAGTCACAAACACACAACACTTACAGTACACAAGCCAAGTTTTACTAATGTTTTTGTCCACTGTTGTAATGGTGGACCATAAATTAGGCCAACCTTTTGAGTTGACTAGAGGGCATTCCAGTTGAAACTTCCATCTTGGAAGTCGGCATTTCTGATTTCAGATGGAATGGAACATATCTGTGAATTACAGTTAAGTAGATAAATAACAGAAGTAAAGCCTGAACAGTAAAAAGTAGCAGAGAGCATAACGGGTTTTTTACTTCTGCAATCAAACAGATTTTGACCTTCTACCAAAAGAAGAAAATCAGTTTTGGTGCAAGTTGGGCTCCAAGTTACAAAAACGACCAGGTAGCAGCAACTTCTGTTTAGCCAACCTTAACTATATGAAACCAATCAGGCTTACATTCATAGTCGCTCTCCAGGGGCACAATACTACTTTTCTTATCAAACCGAGCATGCGACTACATAGTTTAGTGATAAAGGACTGATTGAAATGCACAGTTAAACACTCAGAACTCGATAAACTGAATGAAAGTGGGTTTGGCTCTTGTGTGGCGTGGCTCTTCCTCCACAGACCGAGCTTCTCGGCTCAGCCCGCGTTATCCCGGAAGGTTACAGATTACACTGACAGCGCAAACACAATTTCATGCAGCTCGGGAATCAGCGCAAGAGCTGCTACTGTGATCCCTGAACGATGCGGTGCAGAAAGGTCAGTGCATCCTCATCCCATATCACGGCTGGACAGGGCGGCTGCGGTCACCCACCTCCCTATACCAAACAAACTCAGGACGGTCAACTGTGTCTTACCTGCCGGGTGGTTGTACACGGGTCTCAGCTTGGCGGGCAGCATGTGCTCGATCCTGTCCAAAATCCTGTGATAGGACGCTCTGAGCGCAGCCATGATGAAGGTGTTGATAATGAATGCGAAAGATGAGCGGAAACCTAGTAGCAAGCTCGCAAAACTGTTAGCTCGCCGAGTAGCTAGAGACTTTAAAAAGCTGTTTGTGAGATTTAGATACGGCTCAGAGAGGATGCTGCCGTCCTGCTGTCGACCTTCTCCCGGTGGTACTGTGACCGCTGCTAACGCTGCTAACTGTCAGTAGCTTCTCCCACTCTGACACGACGAGGTGACTTTCTGTACGATGCAACCTACCGCGTGACGGCGGGGCTAAAGGTTTGCGCTATTCTCATTGGGCACTGCGGTCATACCCATGATGTGATTGGTTTACACAGGCCTGTTAGGTTATTGGCACAGTTTGTGCCAACTGGGTGGAGCTAAAAGTAAGAACAAGTGGAAGAAACATTGGACCAGACGCCTGGTTTAAGAAAATAGTAATGATGAGATATTGTATTTTATGCTTGAGGGCCAGAAAATGTTTAACAGGAGGGAAAAACCTTACAGGATAGATAAATGTGCAATATGTGCAATAAAATGTCCAAAGGGTCCAATGTGCAGCCATAAACTACACATATAATATTGTAAAAGTGATGAGACATTTAATGCACAGAAGATATCGTTACTGTGCAAAGTCTTTCGCCTCCCCATATTTTTTTTATTTATTTTTTGCTGGCAACTTTGGTAAACAAGATCAGAGATTTCTTGAAATGTGTGCAGATGTGGCGAGAAAAAGATGCACTCATCATGGACGTGAATGTTATGGTAATTTGTCTGTGAAGGTTCTCAGACACGTTCAATTTGGAGCTTTTAATGATTTCTCGGAGCTGTTCTTTTTCCTAAGTAATATGACTCAACAATATACATTGAAGTTTGAATTTTGTTTTAGAGTTTCTCTTATCCACACTAGTGATGGGAAATTCCGACTCTTGTTAGAGAACCGGCTCTTTCGGTTCGACTCACTAAAAAGAGCCGGCTCTTCCAACAGCCAACAGGCACTTCAGGTTGTTTTGTTACTTTAATAAATTTATTATTAACAACAATATAAAATTATGCACAAAAGGAATTACTAATGCAAAAAAGTGGTTTTAGTTATATATGTTTATAGATAAATATATACGGTGGCCCCTAGAGACAAAGCACGCACAAACTCCAAAGCACGTTGCTAGCGTTAACTGAACTTCCTTACACAATTGAAAGCATATGTGTATTGTTTGTGTATTTATACACAAACACTCATGTATGTTCAAATAATAATTATAAAAAAATGTTCATTTACCAAATTCGGTCATTGGTACTTCCTGCCACTAGGTAACAAAATCTCAACACTGCCCCTTGCATTGAAAAAAAAGTGCGAGAGAGGGTGAGAGAAAGAACTTGTTGAAAGCTTCACTAAAAATTTGGTTCTGCACGCTATAAGCAACACAAAAGAGGCAAGGAAATTGCCTCCAGCGGCAGATAAAGCCATTATGAACAGGTTTAACTACAGGATTTGGGCTAAAATTTTGTCCCAAAACCTTAAAATGCCCTTAAAGAACACTGAAGAAGTCAGTGTGAAAGTTGCGTTTTCAAAAAATACCTGGGTACATGTGGACATAGCCTAAGGGGATTAAATTGTTAATTAGAATTATTTGTTGTAAATGTTAAAACCAGACTAGTTTAATACAATAGGCTCATGAACCACCTGGCTGAAAAAAAATATCACCACATGAAATTCTAAAATTATTCTGCGTTTATTTAAATAAATGCATAAATTAAATACAAATTAAGTTGTATTTCATTATATATCAAATTACAAGTTAACTTCAGTAATTACTTCCTCCAAACCATCAGCATGTCTTTTAGACCCCATTCCTACAAAACTGCTCAAAGATTCCTGCTATTAATTAATGCTTCAATCTTAAATATGATGAACCTATGTCTAATAATCGGCTATGTACCACAGACCTTCAAGCCAGCTGTAGTTAAACCTTTACTTTAAAAAAAAAAACAGCACAGAAACTGCTTTAGTGAAGGTTACAAATGATCTTCTTATGGCCTCTGACAGTGGACTCATCTCTTGCTTGTCCTGCTGAACCTAAGTGCAGCGTTTGATACTGTCAACCATAATATTCTATTAGTGCGATTAGAGCACGCTGTAGGTATTACAGGTACTGCGCTGAAGTGGTTTGAATGATTCATCCACCCATCCATCCATCCATCCATCCATCCATCCATCCATCCATCCATTTGCTTCTGCTTATCCTTTTCAGGGTCGCTGGGGTGCTGGAGCCTATCCCAGCTGTCATAGGGCGAGAGGCAGGGTACACCCTGGACAGCTCGCCAGTCTGTCGCAGGGCTAACACACGGAGACAGACAACCATTCGCACTCACATTCACACCTATGGGCAATTTATATTAATCAATTAACCTTTGACCAGGATATGTCTTTCAATGCACATATTAAACAAATATGTAGGACTGCTTTTTTCCATTTGCGCAACATCTCTAAAATTAGAAATCCTGTCTCAGAGTGATGCTGAAAAACTAGTTCATGCATTTATTACTTCTAGGCTGGATTACTGTAATTCATTATTATCAGGATTTCCTAAAAACTCACTGAAATCCAAAATGCTGCAGCAAGAGTACTGACAGGGACTAGAAAGAGAGAGCACGTTTCTCCTGTTTTGGCTTACCTTCATTGACTCTTTGGTGAATCCAGAATTGAATTCAAAATCCTGCTCCTCACTTACAAGGTCTTAAATAATCAGGCCCCATCTTATCTTAATGACCTTGTAGTACCATATCACCCTTTTAGAGCACTTTGCTCTCACGCTTAAAGGCTTACTTATTGTTCCTAGAGTGTTTAAAGGTAGAATGGGAGGGAGAGCCTTCAGTTTTCAGGCCCCTCTTCAGTGGAACCGTCTTCCAGTTTGGATTCGGAAGACAGACACAATACACACTTTTAAGTGTGGCTTAAAACATTCGTTTTTGCTAAAGCATAGGGCTGGATCAGGTGACCCTGAATTCTCCTTTTTTATGCTACAATAGGCATAGGTTGCTGGAGGACTCCCATGATGCACTGAGTATTTCCTCTCCAGTCACCTTTCTCACTCAACATGTGTTAAAAGACCTCTCTGCTGAGTCATACTTGTTATTAATCTCTGTCTCTCTTCCACAGCATGTCTTTTATCCCATCTTCCTTCTCTCACCCCAACCGGTCGCAGCAGATGGCCGCCCCTCCCTGAGCCTGGTTCTGCTGGAGGTTTCGTCCTGTTAAAAGGGAGTTTTTCCTTCCCGCTGTCGCCAAAGTGCTTGCTCATAGGCTATAAAGGAGCTGTTATTATTTTGCCTGTTTGTCAGTGCTGGTACGAACCCCGTTCGTGCTGTGGTGATCCCTTTGCAGAAGTTTGAAGTTTATGTCCGAGCAAAGTATGGAGAAGGCGAGTGCGTGGCAACTGAGATCAGACAGAGTCACCGCTGAAATCTCAATTATTAAAGAATCCAGAGATGAGAGCAGCTGAGACCAACTTGAATTTCAGATTTTATTGAGGGTTTTTAAGGGGCAAGTATGTTTAAGAAATGTAAACTCACTCGGTGTTTGGTAAGGGTGTCAGCCATTCAGAGAAAAATTCTGTAAACCAACAAGCACCTGATTAAACTACAAGGGTGTGCCTTGTAGAGGCTCTTATCATGAATATGAATGTTATGGTAATTTTGGGCTTTTTAATGATTTCTCTAACTTTACAGTATACATTTTAATAACTTTAAAAGAGAAGAATTGGGTGCACACAGGGTGAAAAGTATACCTACAGGTTCAAGTATATGCATGCACCCCACCTTGACCTATATTAAGATAACAATGAATTGATATCAGTAGATAGGAATACAAACTTCAGTCTAACTTAAAAAAAACCCTTCTAATCATACTCAGCTTGAATCTGAATAAAAAGAAGCAAAATAAAGAATATATATTTCCTGATGCCTACATTAAAATGTAGGGAACACCTAAAATGTCCAACTGTAATTTGACATACAATGAAAAATCACCGAACTTGTCTTTGAATTATGTATTTATTTAAGCAAATACAAAAATAATTTGATAATATCATGTGGTGAAATTATTATTAACCAGTCTGGTTTTGGAACAACATTTACAATGGGTAATTTAAACTAGAAAATGCATTTTCTGAAGAAACTGCGCGTGAATGCTGATAGCTGAATGTTTTGAGCTGAAATGAAATAACTGCTGAATGTTAAGTTAAAATTGTTGAATGAGATCAAAAATACAGAATTTTTTACTTGAAAACAAAAGTGCAGAACTGTTCAAAGCTGATGTTCAGACAGAAGAAGAGGTTGAAAAGTAGCTGAACATGTTTAAAATGTACAGTAGAAAAAGTTGAGTAATGACAAAAGGAAATTTAGTCACAAAAAAATCTCAATGATTATTGAAATCTCAAATTATTTAAATGACTGAAATGTGAGAAAATCCACTATAGACAGCTAAATTCTGTAAGTTTTAATCATTTAGTTCAGAAAAAAAGATGATTCTAAAAGTCATTATTTGACTCACACTGCCCAGATCTGAACCATCTGTGTGCATGAATGCACCAATGAACAATAAGCCTGAATTTAATGGGCCAATCAGAATACTCATTTTAGTTGGTCTGCACCATGGACTGTAGAAATCATGGACGACGCGACAGCGCCTTCCCCCATTGTGCAAAAATGAAGCCAAAATATCCCACTTGTGGAGGCTGCCATCTTGCATTTTTGGAGCCAGAGCTGCTGGTGAAGATACTCCCTCACAGGGAAATCTTCAGAGCTCCACCGTAGGCCCGCCCCAGAAGGTGGATAAACCCAGCATTTCATGAACACTGTGATGGAGACCTTTGGTTTGTGTAATGTTATAAATACCTGGATACTACCCAGAGGCTCTGGACTTTTACATAAAGATAATATATTCAGTATGCCGGTTTGTACACATACACGAGAGACACGAGAGTTCTTCTTTACTGATGTTTACTGTGCTTCTCTTAACGTACACAGGTACACCGTAGAACTGGTGAATACAAATGTACAAGAAAATTATATTTCAGCATTAAAACATATTACAATATAAAATTCACAAAATATAAACAAACATACCACTTTGGCCTGCAAGTAGACAAACCGGTGTAATTGGAACTTAGGACTTATTTCTTCTCATTCACACGGCTAGACCGTCACCATGAGCAGCTTCTCTGACCTTACTTCCCAAAACAGGAAGTGACCTCTGCCCTTACCTTATACTTACAAAATTAACCGGTTATTTTCCATGTATCAAATTAACTGTACACCAATCCGGTAAGCAAAAAAGGAAAATGTTAACATGCTCAGCACAAAAATAAAACATACAAACTAAAATGCGTTAATTACATTATCATTACAAGAGCTCCGACCAGTGGTCAAATACTAACATAACAACTGTTACACTCCCACCATCACACTTTCGCAACACCATGTATGATCCTAAAGGAATTTGACCCAACAATGAACTTAGTGAAGGTTAACCAGTAAACATTATGTTGAGTCTTTACTCTGCTTCAAGTAAAAGTATAGTCTTATGTATGGGTCTCTGTAAAATCGTCTTAGTTGTGTGCTTCCCCTTATTGTCTCTAGTAGAGTCACCGACGAGAAGCTTAACTTTTCTGACTCTGCTGTCAGCTCCTGGAGTGACTTCCACAACTTTGGCGAGTTTCCATTGATTTCTTGGAAGACAGTCTTCTTGTAATAACACAATGTCATTTATTTTTGCATTTCTTCTGTTTTTATTCCATTTGCTTCTTTGTTGCAGGTTTAACAGATATTCCTTTCTCCACCTTGTCCAAAATACATTCGCCAAATATTGTACTCGTTTCCATCTTTTCTGGAGGTAGAGATGTTCTTTAGCGAATTCTCCCGGTGGTGGTGAGATCACTGCTGATTTCATCGTCAAAATATGGTTGGGTGTCAATGGCTCCAGTCCTACAGGGTCGTTGATAGACTGTACAGTCAGTGGTCGACTGTTCACTATTGCCATAGCTTCATACATGAACGTTCTCAATGATGAAGTGTCTAATCTTGAAGCTGACTGGTCAAGAATGGATTTCAGAACATTTCTTATTGTCCGAATCTGCCTCTCCCAGACTCCTCCCATGTGGCTAGAAGCAGGTGGGTTGAAAACGAAAGTTATTCCCAGCTCTTTGACCTTCTCTTGAGTTGCTTGCGTTAGAAGCTCATTTCTTGCACCGATAAAATTGGTGCCTTGATCACAATGCAGCTGGCCTACGTTGCCACGTATTGCTATGAAACAACAGAGTGCATTGAGAAAACAGTCTGCACTGAGATCATCTAGAACTTCTATATGTATAGCTCTCGAGCACATACATGAAAACAAGAGTCCATATCTCTTCAAGTCTTTCCTCCCTTCTTTTACACAGAATGGTCCGAAGCAGTCCATACCGCTGTATGTAAATGGAGGGGTAGCTTCCAGTCTTTCTAAAATGGATTTCTCTTCTTTTGCCTTAACTGCAAATACTGTTGTGACTTTGAGTTCTGGATCTTCGATACTGATCTTTTTCACTTTAGCATCTTCTTTTGGTAGTTCGTTTTGCCATAAAAAACTTGGTCCTGTGAACCAGTTGGACTGTACTAGTTCTTTTGTCATGACTCCACGTGACGCGTGATCTGCAGGATTTTGTTCAGAGGCAACATATCGCCATTGACTTGGTTCTGTACTTGATCTAATTCTCTGTATTCTGTTAGCAACGAATACATGAAAGCGCCTTGCGTCGTTGTTAATATAACCAAGGACAACTTTGGAATCAGTCCAGTAGTACTCCTGAATATTTTGGATCTCCAATTCTCTCTTTAGAAAGTCAGCTGCTCTCGTAGCTACTACAGCCGCAGAAAGCTCCAATCTTGGGATGGTTGTGACTTTAGTAGGAGCGACTCTTGCTTTACCCATCACAAGAGTGCACTGTACTTCTCCAAACTTGGTCACTGTTCGCAAGTATGAGCACACACCATAACCGGTTACACTGGCATCAGAAAAGCTGTGTAACTCATACTGCTTCACTTGGTCAGATGTTGATGGGACATAACAACGTGATATCTTTATGGAGGACAGATTCTGGAGGTCTCTGAGGCAAGCTTCCCATTGAGGCTTGAGATCTTCTGGAAGCGGCTCGTCCCAGTCCAGCTTTTCCTGACACATTCTTTGGAGGAGTTTCTTACCAACTAAAATGAACGGAGCGACGAATCCAAGTGGGTCGAATATTGAGGCCACTGTCGAGAGCACTCCTCTTCTAGTGAAGGGGTTATTCTTTACAATCACTCTGAATCGAAAGGTGTCTGAGCTTACACGCCATTGGACCCCTAAGGCTCTTTCTATCTTTGGCTCTCCTAGTGCCAGATCCAGATCAGTTGCTCCTGCTACACATTCTTCCTTTGGGATAGCAGCAATCGCTTCCTTGCTGTTGCTAATGAACTTGTGCAGGTGCAGCTTACCCGTGGCACACAGTTCTCTAGCTTCCTTTACAAGTTGAATAGCTTCTTGCACTGAATCCACACTCACCAAACCATCGTCCACGTAGAAGTTGCGTTGCATGAACTTCACCGTGGCTTCACTGAACTTATTTTCACCTTGCGCAGCGACATGCTTGAATCCAAAGTTTGCGCATCCTGGTGAAGATGCTGCACCAAACAAGTGGACTCTCATGCGAAACACTGATGTGGACCTTTCCATGTTACCATCCTCCCACCATAGGAATCTGAGGTAATCTTGATCTTTTGGGGCAACATGAAACTGGTGAAACATGCGCTCCACGTCACACATGACAGCTATGTCCTTTCCTGAAACGACACAGAACTCCAACAAGAGTATTTGTGAGATCAGGTCCTGACAGGAGATGCTCGTTGAGCGATGTATTCTGGAACCTTGCAGAGCAATCAAAGACGATGCGGATCTTATTTGGCTTCTGCGGATGGTAAATGCCATGGTGAGGAATGTACCATGCTGGTTGATTATTTAGCTCAGCCTCTGGCACTTTCTCTGCGTCACCTCTCTTTATGATGTCTTGCATGAAAGTCACGTAGTCCTTGTAGTAGCGCTCGTCTTTTCTGAGACACCTTTCTAGACACTTCAGTCTGTGTTCTGCACAAAGTTTGTTGTTTGGCAAGTCAGGTCTTTCTTGTCTGAAGGGTAGTGGCATTTCAAAGTGGCCATCTTGCCTTTGTCTTATACCTTCTTTTACTTTGGCTAGAAACAATAGATCTTCTTGTGACATTGACTCTTCTTCAACACTTTTTTCAACAAAGTCCATCTCTAGCACATTAAGTATCTCGGCTGGAGTAAGTATTTCTTTGACTTTGTTTCTGCTTACAAAGTGAACTTCTGTTTTGAGCTTGTGAGCTGGTCCTACAGCTGGCAAGACTTGTCTAACAATGACACGATGGCTTACTTCTATTTCATCTTCACAATCACCTTCAGAGTCACTGTAGCCAATGATGCTCCAGCCAAGCAGAGATTTCTGTGCAAATGGCTGGTCTCGATCACCACTGACCACTGCTAGAGGGAGCAATGCTTGAGGACAGTTATATCCGATCAGTAGTCCAACTTCACAATCAAGCTTGGGAGCCATTTCCTTTGATAAATGTTTCAAATGTGACCAGTTCTCTGCTGTATTGTTTGTGGGAATATGTGATCTGTTAGCAGGAATGTAGTCTCTGGTATAGCTTGTTGGTAGTTTGATTCTCGTTTCAGAGTAAATGCCTCTTGTAAGTCCTTTAACTTGCTGCTTGAAACAACTTTTGTTTTGGACGTTATAGTGGAAATCTTGAGTTTAACTGGCTCTAACATGGCGTTGAGTGACTGAGCTGTGTCTTTCAAGATGAAAGTGGTGTCACTTTGAGTATCGAGCAAAGCATACACTAACCTTTCCTTCTCTGGTTCATCCACAGTGGATACATAAACTGGGATAACTGAGGAAGTACAACCTTTTGACTTTTGTTGCACAACTCTGTTGGATGTAACTTGGTTAGATACTTGCTCTTGTACTTCAGAAACCTCTGTTTCCTGCTTAGTCTTTGATTGTTGTTGGCTATTCTTTCTTTGTTCCTTGTCTCTTTTCCCTCTGTCTTGATGTAGACAAGTTGGGTGAGGCTTTTGGCATTTGTCACACACACTTCTGGAAGTACAGTTCTTAGAGTTATGACCAGTCTTGAGGCAACCAAAGCACAGTTTTTCAGACTGCACAAACTTTACTCTCTCTTCAACTGACTTGTCCATTATCTTGTGACATTTCTGAAGCGTGTGACCAGGTTTCTTACAAAAGAGACATGTGACATTTGTCCTTTCACTAGAGCTTGTACTAAGTGACTTAGCATTCAGCATGTAGTTTCTTTTGGGCTTGTCTTTGAATGCATGCTTGTCTTGTTCAGTTGGCTTTATTGCAGGCAGAGAAGTAATAGGATTACATGCAATTCTTGCTTCTTTATTCAGGAATTTGACAAAATGACTAAAATCTGGGAACATTCTGTGTTCATCTTGAAACTTTGTCACCGTTCTGTTCCATCGTGCACTTAGCTAATCAGGCAGCTTTGCAGCTATTCTCTGATTTCCCACGCAGTCATGCAAAACTTGTAAACCTTGAACATAAGGTATGGCTGACTCAACACTGCTTAGAAAATCTGCAAACTCATGTAGATCTTTAGTGTCTTTGTTGTTAATTTTTGGCCATGACTGAATCTTGTCACGATATGATTTGCCTATCACAAAGGGATCTCCAAACCTGTCGTTGAGTACCTCCCAGGCAGCATTATAAGCGGTGTCTGTTCCAACCAGAAAATGTCCTTCAATAGCCTTCTTCGCTGGACCTCCAACAAACTTTCTCAGGAAGAAAAGCTTTTCTTGAATTGGCAGATTCTTGCGGTCAACGAATGTTTGAAAAGACAACTTCCAGTTGTTATATTGCAGCGGATCACCTGTGAAGACTGGAGGCTCTGGGATTGGGATTCTGTTTGCAGTGATAGCTTCAGCGAGCATCCTTACAAGATCAGTGGAGGGCGTTTCATTTGCACTACGAATTGCTGTTTGAGGAACAGAGGCTTGGAGAGGTGCAGTTTGTTGCGGAGCTCTAACTTGAGAGGGGATGAATGGTTTCGAGTTCACATTTGGAAAGCTTGGTTGCGGGAAGGAACTATCTTGTCTTACTTGGGAATGAGCAGGAGATTTGTCTTCATCCTCACTGTTCACACTTTCAGCATACACCTTCAGTCTTGCTTGTGCTGCATTACGCTTTTGCAATTCTCTCAAAAGTTCCACTTCCTTTCTCTTTTCATCTAACCTTGTCTTTATTGAGGTGCTCTCAGTTAGAAATTGAGCTCTTTTCCTTGCATCCTCAACTTCAGGTTCTCTGATTTCTTCCTCACACTGATGCTGTGTTTTCATTATTTTAATGACTTCTTCTGTAGCTGCTACTTCAGCTGCAGCTTCTTGTCTTTGTTGTAGTGTGACCAGAGATGATTGCTTTGACATCCCAGAGATAGACCTTGACTTATATGTGATCCTTGAAGAAGCGCTGGATGAACTGCTGTCATACACGGACTCTGAATCAGGCCAGGGTATACTATTTGGATCACCATCTTCTTCTAAAAGGCACCGAGCCTTTGCTCTGGCAGTTTCACTGATAGCTATGCACACATCACATCTTCTGTGTATTTCAATATCAGGACTTGGTATTTTTCTGATCTCATCATGAATGTTACAGATGTCAGTCATACTAGCGTCTATAACACTTACATCTTCAGGTATTAACTCAATGTCTTTACTCTTCACCATTCTTTTAAATAAGTTTATGTGGTATTTCCACTTCTTGTAAACTCGCTCAAAATTGTTTATCAAGTCATTTAACTTGGCTTCTTGTAAGGATTGTCCCTTTTCAGTAAGAGTGCGTGTGCGGTGGCTTCTGCGCAAGCTTTCTGACTGTGTGCCTTCAGTAAATACTGAGAACGGTGGAGTTTCTTCTCCAATTGTCTGCTCTTTACTTTCATCATTTTGAAAATTATCATCAGCACTTTCTTCTTCAGTGGGCTGTATTACATCTTCATTTTCATCTGCCATGTTGTCTTAATTTTCATTTGACTTTAACATTTACTTGATAAATCTTGATTTTAGCTGCTCCTTAATATGAAAGGTCACTTTGAATCTCAAATGGAACTGATGCTTGATAGCAATTTACAAGTGCTTTTGTTACTTCCAAGACACGGACTTTTGTGCTTGCTTGATTATCTTTCATTTGTTAGCTTGCTTCTTTACTTATTCAATGCATTTGCTGGAGCATGTGATACTTCTCTTGCTAGTAGCTTCGGTCCAACCATCTCGTTGCCTTCTCCGGGGCAGTGCAGTGTTCTACTATGCCGCCTTGTACACATACACGAGAGACACGAGAGTTCTTCTTTACTGATGTTTACTGTGCTTCTCTTAACGTACACAGGTACTCCGTAGAACTGGTGAATACAAATGTACAAGAAAATTATATTTCAGCATTAAAACATATTACAATATAAAATTCACAAAATATAAACAAACATACCACTTTGGCCTGCAAGTAGACAAACCGGTGTAATTGGAACTTAGGACTTATTTCTTCTCATTCACACGGCTAGACCGTCACCATGAGCAGCTTCTCTGGCCCCAGTCCCACCCAACATGGAGGAGGCGGGGTTTATGACCTATACTGCAGCCAGACACCAGGGGCGATAGATCATTTTTGGGGAGCTGTCGCGTCGTCCATGTTTTCTACAGTCATTGGTCTGCACTAACTACTGCCATACTGTTATTCTGTGGCAAAACCCTGTCAAACCTGCCTTGGTTCCCCTGTTGAAAAACTGCTTACAAATCAAGGACCCTATCTCCTGTAAAAATCATTTTCAAACCGTGAGGATCACGAGCAATTGTTCTACACAACAGTGTGTTCTTTATGTTCCTGATATCAAAAATGTGGTCACTGGAGCAATTTAAAAAGTGGGGTCATTCCTGCTGTTGAGTCAAACTCCTGACTGAAAATATAATGTATTTCTATGGGTCAGTTAGAAAGTTATCCCTCTACTTGGATCCACACAGTTCAAAAAGTTTACATCTCTGAGATTTAGAAGACACACTATTGGAAAGAGAACAACGATGGCTACGTTTTGAGGGTAAAATGATGGCTGGAGAGCAAACACTGTGCATACAGCAGCAGTTGAAACAGAAGTTTTTAAGATTAATCTTGGCAAAGTGACAGAAAGAGCTCATTAATCAGGCAGGTGTGAGCCTGGTTGCTATAGCAACTCCACCCAGTGGCACCACACACACTCACAGACATACGCCTCTCTGCTAATGCTTTAAATAAACAGAAAAATGACCCCAAACCAAAGGCTTCCCAAGAAAAAACTACAAGTCGTATTGACAAAATTGTTTCACCGTGAGCGCCAGCAATGTCCAGTTTACAAAATCCTCAGTTTTCTTGCCTGAGGATGATATTATATGGATGTAGTGACAGTGTAAAGACAGCCTGTTCTTCTGATTTTCAGATGAATTTTGGGAGCCATTTTAACATTGGTTTCTATGGAAGAGTTGCAGCGAGGAGGGTGTGCATTGGTGAAATTTATGAACGAACCATAACATCTATTACAATAATAATAACATTGGATGAAAGAGGACAACGATGGCTACGTTTTGAGGGTAAAATGATGGCTGTAGAGCAAACGCTGTGGACACAGCAGCAGTTTAAAGAGAAGATTTTAAGATAAATTTCCCCCCTGCTCCCACTCTAGCAGTTGACCTGTCTCACTCTAACCTCCAACATTCCGTCCCATACACAACCATTTTTAAAAAATATAAAAGTTAAAAAAGAGAAAAATACAAGCAGTCGTGTCCAAAAGAAGAGGAATCTAACGGTGGTTGAATGGTTTTTCCAAGTTTAACGGAGATAGATGCCGAAAAACATACGGAATATGAAAAGTAAAAGAACAATCGGCATCCACACTAATTAATAGTTTATGCCATTTAAATGTCATGCAGCTGTGTCAGAGATTAGCTTAAACCCCGCCCCCAAACCTTTGAAGGTTCAACTTCAAAGAAAAGTGGATGACATCACAGTGGCTGCAGCTGAAGGTGGGCGGGGCTTAAACCCTTATGTAGGGGCCGTCCAGAATCCCATGCATTTAGTTTACAAAGAGCACACATGCCTAGTACAACTCCAACCAGCCAACAATTTATTTCCACTTCTACATTTCAGAGTCAGAGAAATAGTAATACAACCTTAAACATGACAACTCCACACAGTTACACCTCAGTGGAAACATGGAAGTCCTTAAGTGACCACTTTTTTGGTACAATTGTACCACAGTGGCAATCTCTGCAGTTCAACCCAGAGTACTGCAACACTGAGCTTCCTTCCACTTTGCTGAAAGACATGTTGAAACTTTGTTCCATGTTAGTGGATGCAATGGACACAACCATGGAGAAGGGAGATGCAGTGTCCAAGCAGAATAATGAGCTCTCTCTTCACTCAGTGCACACAGAGTCCCCTGAGAAAACAGAAGAAACAGGAGCAAAGGACAGCATCCTGAAAGAAATTTCTGTAGATGGCCACGGTGATAATGAAGAAACAGAAACTCCAGGACTGGAGGACTCTTCAGACTCAGAAAACCTCAAGCTGCATTTGACTGCAGAGGAGAGCAGTCTTGATGAAACATCCACAGATGACAGTGAAAACAGAGAAATTCTAACACTGGATCATGCACCTACACCACCCTGCATATATCCAGATATTTTAATAGGTTTCAGCTGTGAGTCATCTGAGGAAGAAACTTCTGTGTCATCTCAGATGTTTCCTCCTCAAACCCAAACCACAGCCACAGTAGAACCGGGGATAAACTACTCAGCTGATACAAAAGACTTGGACAACATAGAAGCTTGCCCCCTGGAAAAGCCTGTGAAGAAAAAACTACATAGGTCAAACCGTAAGCCAGATTTTGGTTCTTATGACGTCACTCTGGCATCTGATTATCTGTCTGAAGAAAAGATGTGTGTTACAAAGTTATTCAGTTGGTAGTTTCAGAGGCCGCAAGCATAGCCTCGTCTAAATACAAGGACTTCACACGGTGCTCGACTCTGGACTCCATCAGCGATCGTCTGCTTGAAAAAATCTGGCCTCAGATTGACGAGAAAGATTTGGATCTATCTCCAAAAAGGCTTACCAATATCAACAAGGACATTTTCACCAATCTTTGCAAAGCACATAACTGCAAGAAGAAATATTTGATTTTATATCTGAGCGAACGGCTTGATGATATTACTGTCCCAACATTTACAAAACACCTGTTGGCCTTGCCAAAAAGAGTACTCACTATATATAAAAACCGAGAAGAGTACGTAAAAGTTATTGAAAGCTTCACTAAAGATTGGTTCTGCATGCTATAAGCAACGCAAATGAGGCAAAGGAATTGCCTCCAGGGGTAGATAAAGCCATTATGAACAAGTTTACCCACAGCATTTGGGCTAAAATTTTGTCCCAAAAGCTTAAAATGTCCTTAGAGAACACTGAAGAAGTCAGTGTGAAAGTATACAATGAACTCCAGCAAAAGTGGAAAAATCCAAACACTGTCCTGGAGTTAATGCTTAATGGCCAAGACAATATTGACAACGTGATTGTCAAAAGTTTCAAAAGAAATGCCCCATTGAAGAGACCTAATTTCTTCTCTAGGGTTTTCTCACGAGCACGTTAAAGTTTACCTGACACCTGCATCTAAAAAGCTGCGTTTTCAAAAATACCTGGGTACATGTGGACGTAGCCTAGATGCATTACATTTTTATTATAATTCTTCATTGTTAATGTTAAAACCAGACTACTTTAAAATAATTGTCTCATGAACCACCTGGTTGATAATAATTTCACCACATTACATTATAACATTTTTCTGTCCTTTATCCCATCTTCCTTCTCTCACCCCAACCGGTCGCAGCAGATGGCCGCCCCTCCCTGAGCCTGGTTCTGCTGGAGGTTTCTTCCTGTTAAAAGGGAGTTTTCCTTCCCACTGTCGCCAAAGTGCTTGCTCATAGGGGGTCATTGTTGGGTTCTGTACTATTGTAGGGTCTACCTTACAATAGAAAGCGCCTTGAGGCAACTGTTGTTGTGATTAGGCGCTATATAAATAAAATTGAATTGAATTCAAATAAAAATTAATTTTAAAAAAAAGTTTTAAAAGTGTCCTTAGTTTTATTTGCTGTCAATTTGCCTAGAATGGAATATCAGATTAGAACGGCCTCTAAAATATAATATTTAATTTATTAAATAAATCAAATGATTTACACAAAATAAAATTTAAAAACACTTTCATTTTCACTGTATCTGTATGGCTATAGAGGAGCTGTTATTATTTTTGCCTGTTTGTCAGTGCTGGTACAAACCCCATTGGTGCTGTGTTGATCCCTTTGCAAAGGTTTGCAAAGGGATCAACAAGGTTTTCTCTCGATAAACCTGAGAAAGTCAGTTTGGGTCGATGCTCAGTGTATTTTTCCATAACAATCTTCGTGACGAGGATGAGATTTCTTGAGTGATTTTTGTTCTCTTTTTGTTCTCGCAGGTAGACTCAATTAGTCTGAAAGAGTGCTTATGTCCGAGCAAAGTATGGAGTAGTGATGGGATTTCCGGCTCTTTTTAGAGAACTGGCTCTTTCGGCTCCCAACCAGCTCTTCAGGTTTTTTTGTTGCTTTAATTAATTTATAATTAACAACAATATAAAATTATGCACAAAAGGAATTACTAATGTAAAAAAATTCTGGTTTCATTTATATATGTTTATCTATAAATATATACGGTGGCCCCTAAAGACAAAGCACGTACAAATTGCAAAGCATGTAGCTAGTGTTAACTGAACTTCCCAAACAGAGCTACCTAGATCACTTGAATTACACAATTGAAAGCATATGTGTGTTGTTTGTGTATTTATACACAAGCACTCATATATATTCAAATAATTTTAAAAATGTTCATTTACCTGTTACTACAACAACACCAAATCCGGTCGTTGGTACTTCCTGGCTTGTGTAGCCACTAGGTAATAAAAGCTCAAGACTGCCCCTAGCATCCTGTAGCACTTCTGTTGTGTTTTGTACGTGCTTTGGATTTTTTACGTGTTTTGGAGTTTTCACATGAGGACGGTCTAGCCTCCGTTGCGCTGCCCAGGTTGCCTAGCAACCATGATACTAACTGCTGGAAACGTTTCATACAGCTTTGTTTGACAGAAATGAAGGAGAACATATTTTGTTCATTTGTTTCTACATGAGCTTTGTGTGATTTGATAAGTATCTGAGGCTGAGACCACAGGACTGTAAAACATGATTGTTGGGCTTCATTTCTGTACTGAACAGTCATTTAAGATTAGCTAATGTTGTTGATGAGACTAAAGTCAGTGTAGATATAATATGGCCAATATTAAAGTTATTATTTCAATCATTATTAGTTATTACAGCAGTGAACTTGAACTCTGTCAAATACTGAGCTTCAGTAAAGATTCAAGTTGCAGTTATTTATATTTCCGATCACCTTAAATCTTCACTCAAAGACAAGTATCTTTGACAGTGTATATATAGATGTATTATATATAAGAGACAAATATTGTTCGTTTAATTTGTTGGCATTATTACATTTGGACCAATGCTTACATATATGTGTAAAAAGAAAATGTACGAGCTGTGATAACTGTGTCTGATAGAATAAAGAGTAGACTGATATATTGAATATTCCTTTATTGGGTGAGAAAATCAGACCATGTCATAACTGCTTTAAGTCATACAGAATAGATATCAGAGCCTTAAACAGGCTGACTTCTGTTAAATGGGTCAAACTGGGCACAAAGTATACAAACACATAACATCCTTATAGAATATAATGTAACACTATATATTAACTTACCTCCGAATATATAAAGCATATAAACAATTACAGTAATATGATGCAACAAACACAGCAGTACTACTAATCCAAAATACTCAAAGCTTCATAGAACTGAAACAAACAATTATTTTTAGCTCCATTCAGCTGCTGATACATACTTTAGGTTTCTGAATATTAAACTTGTTTCTGCCTTTCATAGTGTGTAACTTGAAGGCCCTGAGTACTTTCTCCCACACTGAAAACACTGGAATGATAAAATTATTTGAACATTACCTAATAAGACTGATTCAGGACAGACAATTAGTTATTTTAAACTTTTCTAGCAGTCCTTCACAAACAGGGAACAGTCTGTCTATTCTCTCCATCTGTCAGCTGCTGCTGGCTCTTCCTCCTCCTCTTCCTCACACACTGCTGAGTTTGTCCTGGTGGATCATCAGGGGTGCAAAGCCTCACAGATGACGTGCAGCAGTGGGTCCCTCAGTCTGTCCTCACTCTGGACACTTGCAGTTGTCACACATGCAAATCAAATGTGTGATAAGCTGCAGGATTCAAACACAAGTGTAACTTATAAATACATGTTCATACTTTTATTACACAATCAGAGAGAAAGAAACGGAGAGAGAGTGCAGGACAGATAGACAGGTGACAGTCTCAGGTGTATACACTGCTACAAACAGGAGGATTTAGTGTTCGTGTTATTACGAGTGCTAAACAAGAAGAGTTCCCAGATGGTACAGTGGACACATGTGTGACTCCTGTGATTAAAGCATCTTTCTTTCAGCTTAACGAGTGAACCGTCAGCTCGTTCAAACACACGTTAAAGTCCGTTTGGCTCGACACCACCGAACAGAGGCAGCAATATAACATAGCTAACATTAACAGTGCAGTGGATCCTGCTTGTGTCGTGATATTCAGGACTGCAAACCGAGCAGCATCACTGACTTTCAGCTTGTTGTGTTTGTGGATATATGACTGACTTTAATTATCCATAAAATCATCACATTCTCTGTAAGATTAAAGTCAACTATTGAACGGCGTATATTTTGAAGTAAAGGCTTTAAAACCAAGTTAGTACAGACATCGCTAATGCCACATAACCTTCCCGACATGTGGCCAACAGTAACGTTTTAATGTTCTTCATTATTAAACATTTGCACATAAATAAGTGATATAATATTCAGTACTTACTTTTAAAAGTTTACTCTTTGGCCGCTCCGCTTCCACCGTTTTCTTCGGCAAAATTATCCACACCCACCGCCGCGCTATGAAGTCTGGAATATGTTGGGCCATGAAGTCTACACTGCCACATCCTTAAAATTCAGGAAAATGAAGGACACATTTGAGGGCCGCATTTCGAGCAGCCTTTGAATTGGGACAGCCTTCGTCGCGTCGCTGTGACGTAATCTGCCTTAAAATGCGGCCTTTAAGGCTGCAGACCCTGAATTGGGATACAGCTAGAGGGTGAGAGAAAGAAAAAAAACCCAACGGCTCCTCGCATCGTTCACTCCAAAGAGTCGGCTCTAAGAGCCGTTTCATTCGCGACCGACACATCACTAGTATGGAGACGGCGAGTGCATGGCAACTGAGATCAGACAGAGTCACCGCTGAAATCTCAATTATTAAAGAATCCAGAGTGGAGAGTGGCTGAGACCAACTTGAATTTCTGATTTTATTGAGGTTGCGCCTTGAGAGGTTCAGAAGTTTTATTCTTTTCATTGTCGGTTGTTCAGTGTGTTGTTTATACAGCTAAGATGTCCTTTTGTAATAATTACAGTTGGACCAAAATCCCCTCACAAAATGCTAAAAGAAAGAAATGTTTCGATAAAATTATAAAGTGTGGTAAGTGATAGTAAAATAATGAAATATGTAGGAAAGTCAAATGTGTAAAATTATAAAATAATATTGCAAAACCTAGTATGAACCATAACTGAGGTTAAATTACTATGACGTCCGCTCCAAATTTGTCAACAGATGCTGGGATCACCAAAAATGGTGCCAGGAGTTTCATATAGATGTGGTGAGAAGTTTAGAGGCTCTTATAATGAATATGAATATTATATTGTAATTTGGGGCTTTTAATGATTTCTCTAACTTTACAGTATACATTTTAATGACTTTAAAAAGAAAGAATTGGGTGCAGAAGTTTGAATTTAGTTTTAGATTTTCTCTTATCCACACAGGGTAAAAAGTATACATACAAGCTCAAGTATACCCATATGGAAAAGAAATAGAAAAACCTTATAAAAGACTTGCATAAGATGTGGCCTACTTCATATAGTGAATCATATAAGGCTTATATGATTCACTCATGAAGGTGGCCACTTTCTCATTATGTTCATATATTGTTTTAGTAAGTATCCAAAATATACAAGTTTCATGTATATAATTTTTCAAGGGATCTTATATCTGTTTTCACTCTTGTATGCTTTTCATACAAGTTTCACACAAGACAGATACAACTTTATAAGATTTATATATATCGTTTCCATATGGGTATGCATGCACCCCACCTTAAGCTATATTAAGATAACAATGAATTAATATCAGTAGATAGGAATACAAACTTCAGTCTGAGTTAAAAAAAAAAAAACCCAACAACTTTTAATCGTACTCAGCTTGAATCTGAATAAAAAGAAGCAAAATAAAAAATATCTATTTCCTGATGCCTACATTAAAATTTAGGGAACACCTAAAATGTCCAACTGTAATTTGATATACAATGAAAAATCACCAAACTTGTCTTTGAATTATGCATTTATTTAAGCAAATACAAAATAATTTGAAAATATCATGTGGTGAAATTATTATTAACCAGTATGCTTTAAGAACAACATTTACAATGGGTAATTTAAAGTAATAGTTTATGCCATTTAAATGTCATGCAGCTGTGTCAGAGATTAGCTTAAACCCCGCCCCCAAACCTTTGAAAGTTCAACTTCAAAGAAAAGTGGATGACATCACAGTGGCTGCAGCCAAACGTGGGCGGGGCTTAAACCCTTATGTAGGGGCCGTCCAGAATCCCATGCATTTAGTTTACAAAGAGCACACATGCCTAGTACAACTCCAACCAGCCAACAATTTATTTCCACTTCTACATTTCAGAGTCAGAGAAATAGTAATACAACCTTAAACATGACAACTCCACACAGTTACACCTCAGTGGAAACATGGAAGTCCTTAAGTGACCACTTTTTTGGTACAATTGTACCACAGTGGCAATCTCTGCAGTTCAACCCAGAGTACTGCAACACTGAGCTTCCTTCCACTTTGCTGAAAGACATGTTGAAACTTTGTTCCATGTTAGTGGATGCAATGGACACAACCATGGAGAAGGGAGATGCAGTGTCCAAGCAGAATAATGAGCTCTCTCTTCACTCAGTGCACACAGAGTCCCCTGAGAAAACAGAAGAAACAGGAGCAAAGGACAGCATCCTGAAAGAAATTTCTGTAGATGGCCACGGTGATAATGAAGAAACAGAAACTCCAGGACTGGAGGACTCTTCAGACTCAGAAAACCTCAAGCTGCATTTGACTGCAGAGGAGAGCAGTCTTGATGAAACATCCACAGATGACAGTGAAAACAGAGAAATTCTAACACTGGATCATGCACCTACACCACCCTGCATATATCCAGATATTTTAATAGGTTTCAGCTGTGAGTCATCTGAGGAAGAAACTTCTGTGTCATCTCAGATGTTTCCTCCTCAAACCCAAACCACAGCCACAGTAGAACCGGGGATAAACTACTCAGCTGATACAAAAGACTTGGACAACATAGAAGCTTGCCCCCTGGAAAAGCCTGTGAAGAAAAAACTACATAGGTCAAACCGTAAGCCAGATTTTGGTTCTTATGACGTCACTCTGGCATCTGATTATCTGTCTGAAGAAAAGATGTGTGTTTACAAAGTTATTCAGTTGGTAGTTTCAGAGGCCGCAAGCATAGCCTCGTCTAAATACAAGGACTTCACACGGTGCTCGACTCTGGACTCCATCAGCGATCGTCTGCTTGAAAAAATCTGGCCTCAGATTGACGAGAAAGATTTGGATCTATCTCCAAAAAGGCTTACCAATATCAACAAGGACATTTTCACCAATCTTTGCAAAGCACATAACTGCAAGAAGAAATATTTGATTTTATATCTGAGCGAACGGCTTGATGATATTACTGTCCCAACATTTACAAAACACCTGTTGGCCTTGCCAAAAAGAGTACTCACTATATATAAAAACCGAGAAGAGTACGTAAAAGTTATTGAAAGCTTCACTAAAGATTTGGTTCTGCATGCTATAAGCAACGCAAATGAGGCAAAGGAATTGCCTCCAGGGGTAGATAAAGCCATTATGAACAAGTTTACCCACAGCATTTGGGCTAAAATTTTGTCCCAAAAGCTTAAAATGTCCTTAGAGAACACTGAAGAAGTCAGTGTGAAAGTATACAATGAACTCCAGCAAAAGTGGAAAAATCCAAACACTGTCCTGGAGTTAATGCTTAATGGCCAAGACAATATTGACAACGTGATTGTCAAAAGTTTCAAAAGAAATGCCCCATTGAAGAGACCTAATTTCTTCTCTAGGGTTTTCTCACGAGCACGTTAAAGTTTACCTGACACCTGCATCTAAAAAGCTGCGTTTTCAAAAATACCTGGGTACATGTGGACGTAGCCTAGATGCATTACATTTTTATTATAATTCTTCATTGTTAATGTTAAAACCAGACTACTTTAAAATAATTGTCTCATGAACCACCTGGTTGATAATAATTTCACCACATTACATTATAACATTTTTCTGTCCTTTATCCCATCTTCCTTCTCTCACCCCAACCGGTCGCAGCAGATGGCCGCCCCTCCCTGAGCCTGGTTCTGCTGGAGGTTTCTTCCTGTTAAAAGGGAGTTTTTCCTTCCCACTGTCGCCAAAGTGCTTGCTCATAGGGGGTCATTGTTGGGTTCTGTACTATTGTAGGGTCTACCTTACAATAGAAAGCGCCTTGAGGCAACTGTTGTTGTGATTAGGCGCTATATAAATAAAATTGAATTGAATTCAAATAAAAATTAATTTTAAAAAAAAGTTTTAAAAGTGTCCTTAGTTTTATTTGCTGTCAATTTGCCTAGAATGGAATATCAGATTAGAACGGCCTCTAAAATATAATATTTAATTTATTAAATAAATCAAATGATTTACACAAAATAAAATTTAAAAACACTTTCATTTTCACTGTATCTGTATGGCTATAGAGGAGCTGTTATTATTTTTGCCTGTTTGTCAGTGCTGGTACAAACCCCATTGGTGCTGTGTTGATCCCTTTGCAAAGGTTTGCAAAGGGATCAACAAGGTTTTCTCTCGATAAACCTGAGAAAGTCAGTTTGGGTCGATGCTCAGTGTATTTTTCCATAACAATCTTCGTGACGAGGATGAGATTTCTTGAGTGATTTTTGTTCTCTTTTTGTTCTCGCAGGTAGACTCAATTAGTCTGAAAGAGTGCTTATGTCCGAGCAAAGTATGGAGTAGTGATGGGATTTCCGGCTCTTTTTAGAGAACTGGCTCTTTCGGCTCCCAACCAGCTCTTCAGGTTTTTTGTTGCTTTAATTAATTTATAATTAACAACAATATAAAATTATGCACAAAAGGAATTACTAATGTAAAAAAATTCTGGTTTCATTTATATATGTTTATCTATAAATATATACGGTGGCCCCTAAAGACAAAGCACGTACAAATTGCAAAGCATGTAGCTAGTGTTAACTGAACTTCCCAAACAGAGCTACCTAGATCACTTGAATTACACAATTGAAAGCATATGTGTGTTGTTTGTGTATTTATACACAAGCACTCATATATATTCAAATAATTTTAAAAATGTTCATTTACCTGTTACTACAACAACACCAAATCCGGTCGTTGGTACTTCCTGGCTTGTGTAGCCACTAGGTAATAAAAGCTCAAGACTGCCCCTAGCATCCTGTAGCACTTCTGTTGTGTTTTGTACGTGCTTTGGATTTTTTACGTGTTTTGGAGTTTTCACATGAGGACGGTCTAGCCTCCGTTGCGCTGCCCAGGTTGCCTAGCAACCATGATACTAACTGCTGGAAACGTTTCATACAGCTTTGTTTGACAGAAATGAAGGAGAACATATTTTGTTCATTTGTTTCTACATGAGCTTTGTGTGATTTGATAAGTATCTGAGGCTGAGACCACAGGACTGTAAAACATGATTGTTGGGCTTCATTTCTGTACTGAACAGTCATTTAAGATTAGCTAATGTTGTTGATGAGACTAAAGTCAGTGTAGATATAATATGGCCAATATTAAAGTTATTATTTCAATCATTATTAGTTATTACAGCAGTGAACTTGAACTCTGTCAAATACTGAGCTTCAGTAAAGATTCAAGTTGCAGTTATTTATATTTCCGATCACCTTAAATCTTCACTCAAAGACAAGTATCTTTGACAGTGTATATATAGATGTATTATATATAAGAGACAAATATTGTTCGTTTAATTTGTTGGCATTATTACATTTGGACCAATGCTTACATATATGTGTAAAAAGAAAATGTACGAGCTGTGATAACTGTGTCTGATAGAATAAAGAGTAGACTGATATATTGAATATTCCTTTATTGGGTGAGAAAATCAGACCATGTCATAACTGCTTTAAGTCATACAGAATAGATATCAGAGCCTTAAACAGGCTGACTTCTGCTAAATGGGTCAAACTGGGCACAAAGTATACAAACACATAACATCCTTATAGAATATAATGTAACACTATATATTAACTTACCTCCGAATATATAAAGCATATAAACAATTACAGTAATATGATGCAACAAACACAGCAGTACTACTAATCCAAAATACTCAAAGCTTCATAGAACTGAAACAAACAATTATTTTTAGCTCCATTCAGCTGCTGATACATACTTTAGGTTTCTGAATATTAAACTTGTTTCTGCCTTTCATAGTGTGTAACTTGAAGGCCCTGAGTACTTTCTCCCACACTGAAAACACTGGAATGATAAAATTATTTGAACATTACCTAATAAGACTGATTCAGGACAGACAATTAGTTATTTTAAACTTTTCTAGCAGTCCTTCACAAACAGGGAACAGTCTGTCTATTCTCTCCATCTGTCAGCTGCTGCTGGCTCTTCCTCCTCCTCTTCCTCACACACTGCTGAGTTTGTCCTGGTGGATCATCAGGGGTGCAAAGCCTCACAGATGACGTGCAGCAGTGGGTCCCTCAGTCTGTCCTCACTCTGGACACTTGCAGTTGTCACACATGCAAATCAAATGTGTGATAAGCTGCAGGATTCAAACACAAGTGTAACTTATAAATACATGTTCATACTTTTATTACACAATCAGAGAGAAAGAAACGGAGAGAGAGTGCAGGACAGATAGACAGGTGACAGTCTCAGGTGTATACACTGCTACAAACAGGAGGATTTAGTGTTCGTGTTATTACGAGTGCTAAACAAGAAGAGTTCCCAGATGGTACAGTGGACACATGTGTGACTCCTGTGATTAAAGCATCTTTCTTTCAGCTTAACGAGTGAACCGTCAGCTCGTTCAAACACACGTTAAAGTCCGTTTGGCTCGACACCACCGAACAGAGGCAGCAATATAACATAGCTAACATTAACAGTGCAGTGGATCCTGCTTGTGTCGTGATATTCAGGACTGCAAACCGAGCAGCATCACTGACTTTCAGCTTGTTGTGTTTGTGGATATATGACTGACTTTAATTATCCATAAAATCATCACATTCTCTGTAAGATTAAAGTCAACTATTGAACGGCGTATATTTTGAAGTAAAGGCTTTAAAACCAAGTTAGTACAGACATCGCTAATGCCACATAACCTTCCCGACATGTGGCCAACAGTAACGTTTTAATGTTCTTCATTATTAAACATTTGCACATAAATAAGTGATATAATATTCAGTACTTACTTTTAAAAGTTTACTCTTTGGCCGCTCCGCTTCCACCGTTTTCTTCGGCAAAATTATCCACACCCACCGCCGCGCTATGAAGTCTGGAATATGTTGGGCCATGAAGTCTACACTGCCACATCCTTAAAATTCAGGAAAATGAAGGACACATTTGAGGGCCGCATTTCGAGCAGCCTTTGAATTGGGACAGCCTTCGTCGCGTCGCTGTGACGTAATCTGCCTTAAAATGCGGCCTTTAAGGCTGCAGACCCTGAATTGGGATACAGCTAGAGGGTGAGAGAAAGAAAAAAAACCCAACGGCTCCTCGCATCGTTCACTCCAAAGAGTCGGCTCTAAGAGCCGTTTCATTCGCGACCGACACATCACTAGTATGGAGACGGCGAGTGCATGGCAACTGAGATCAGACAGAGTCACCGCTGAAATCTCAATTATTAAAGAATCCAGAGTGGAGAGTGGCTGAGACCAACTTGAATTTCTGATTTTATTGAGGTTGCGCCTTGAGAGGTTCAGAAGTTTTATTCTTTTCATTGTCGGTTGTTCAGTGTGTTGTTTATACAGCTAAGATGTCCTTTTGTAATAATTACAGTTGGACCAAAATCCCCTCACAAAATGCTAAAAGAAAGAAATGTTTCGATAAAATTATAAAGTGTGGTAAGTGATAGTAAAATAATGAAATATGTAGGAAAGTCAAATGTGTAAAATTATAAAATAATATTGCAAAACCTAGTATGAACCATAACTGAGGTTAAATTACTATGACGTCCGCTCCAAATTTGTCAACAGATGCTGGGATCACCAAAAATGGTGCCAGGAGTTTCATATAGATGTGGTGAGAAGTTTAGAGGCTCTTATAATGAATATGAATATTATATTGTAATTTGGGGCTTTTAATGATTTCTCTAACTTTACAGTATACATTTTAATGACTTTAAAAAGAAAGAATTGGGTGCAGAAGTTTGAATTTAGTTTTAGATTTTCTCTTATCCACACAGGGTAAAAAGTATACATACAAGCTCAAGTATACCCATATGGAAAAGAAATAGAAAAACCTTATAAAAGACTTGCATAAGATGTGGCCTACTTCATATAGTGAATCATATAAGGCTTATATGGTTCACTCATGAAGGTGGCCACTTTCTCATTATGTTCATATATTGTTTTAGTAAGTATCCAAAATATACAAGTTTCATGTATATAATTTTTCAAGGGATCTTATATCTGTTTTCACTCTTGTATGCTTTTCATACAAGTTTCACACAAGACAGATACAACTTTATAAGATTTATATATATCGTTTCCATATGGGTATGCATGCACCCCACCTTAAGCTATATTAAGATAACAATGAATTAATATCAGTAGATAGGAATACAAACTTCAGTCTGAGTTAAAAAAAAAAAACCCAACAACTTTTAATCGTACTCAGCTTGAATCTGAATAAAAAGAAGCAAAATAAAAAATATCTATTTCCTGATGCCTACATTAAAATTTAGGGAACACCTAAAATGTCCAACTGTAATTTGATATACAATGAAAAATCACCAAACTTGTCTTTGAATTATGCATTTATTTAAGCAAATACAAAATAATTTGAAAATATCATGTGGTGAAATTATTATTAACCAGTATGCTTTAAGAACAACATTTACAATGGGTAATTTAAAGTAATAGTTTATGCCATTTAAATGTCATGCAGCTGTGTCAGAGATTAGCTTAAACCCCGCCCCCAAACCTTTGAAAGTTCAACTTCAAAGAAAAGTGGATGACATCACAGTGGCTGCAGCCAAACGTGGGCGGGGCTTAAACCCTTATGTAGGGGCCGTCCAGAATCCCATGCATTTAGTTTACAAAGAGCACACATGCCTAGTACAACTCCAACCAGCCAACAATTTATTTCCACTTCTACATTTCAGAGTCAGAGAAATAGTAATACAAACTTAAACATGACAACTCCACACAGTTACACCTCAGTGGAAACATGGAAGTCCTTAAGTGACCACTTTTTTGGTACAATTGTACCACAGTGGCAATCTCTGCAGTTCAACCCAGAGTACTGCAACACTGAGCTTCCTTCCACTTTGCTGAAAGACATGTTGAAACTTTGTTCCATGTTAGTGGATGCAATGGACACAACCGTGGAGAAGGGAGATGCAGTGTCCACGCAGAATAATGAGCTCTCTCTTCACTCAGTGCACACAGAGTCCCCTGAGAAAACAGAAGAAACAGGAGCAAAGGACAGCATCCTGAAAGAAATTTCTGTAGATGGCCACAGTGATAATGAAGAAACAGAAACTCCAGGACTGGAGGACTCTTCAGACTCAGAAAACCTCAAGCTGCATTTGACTGCAGAGGAGAGCAGTCTTGATGAAACATCCACAGATGACAGTGAATATCGAGAAATTCTAACACTGGATCACCCACCACTCTGCATATATCCAGATATTTTAATATCTTTTAATACCTCATCTGAGGAAGAAGCGTCTGTGTCGTCCCAGATGTTTCTTCCTCAAACCCAAACCGCAGCCACAGTAGAACCGAAGAAGAGCTGTTTGAAGAAAAACTACTCAAAAGACTTGGACAACATAGAAGCTTGCCCCCTGGAAAAGCCTGTGAAGAAAAAACTACATAGGTCAAACCGTAAGCCAGATTTTGGTTCTTATGACGTCACTCTGGCATCTGATTATCTGTCTGAAGAAAAGATGTGTGTTTACAAAGTTATTCAGTTGGTAGTTTCAGAGGCCGCAAGCATAGCCTCGTCTAAATACAAGGACTTCACACGGTGCTCGACTCTGGACTCCATCAGCGATCGTCTGCTTGAAAAAATCTGGCCTCAGATTGACGAGAAAGATTTGGATCTATCTCCAAAAAGGCTTACCAATATCAACAAGGACATTTTCACCAATCTTTGCAAAGCACATAACTGCAAGAAGAAATATTTGATTTTATATCTGAGCGAACGGCTTGATGATATTACTGTCCCAACATTTACAAAACACCTGTTGGCCTTGCCAAAAAGAGTACTCACTATATATAAAAACCGAGAAGAGTACGTAAAAGTTATTGAAAGCTTCACTAAAGATTTGGTTCTGCATGCTATAAGCAACGCAAATGAGGCAAAGGAATTGCCTCCAGGGGTAGATAAAGCCATTATGAACAAGTTTACCCACAGCATTTGGGCTAAAATTTTGTCCCAAAAGCTTAAAATGTCCTTAGAGAACACTGAAGAAGTCAGTGTGAAAGTATACAATGAACTCCAGCAAAAGTGGAAAAATCCAAACACTGTCCTGGAGTTAATGCTTAATGGCCAAGACAATATTGACAACGTGATTGTCAAAAGTTTCAAAAGAAATGCCCCATTGAAGAGACCTAATTTCTTCTCTAGGGTTTTCTCACGAGCACGTTAAAGTTTACCTGACACCTGCATCTAAAAAGCTGCGTTTTCAAAAATACCTGGGTACATGTGGACGTAGCCTAGATGCATTAAATTTTTATTATAATTCTTCATTGTTAATGTTAAAACCAGACTACTTTAAAATAATTGTCTCATGAACCACCTGGTTGATAATAATTTCACCACATTACATTATAACATTTTTCTGTCCTTTATTCTGTCTTCCTTCTCTCACCCCAACCGGTCGCAGCAGATGGCCGCCCCTCCCTGAGCCTGGTTCTGCTGGAGGTTTCTTCCTGTTAAAAGGGAGTTTTTCCTTCCCACTGTCGCCAAAGTGCTTGCTCATAGGGGGTCATATGATTGTTGGGTTCTGTACTATTGTAGGGTCTACCTTACAATAGAAAGCGCCTTGAGGCAACTGTTGTTGTGATTAGGCGCTATATAAATAAAACTGAATTGAATTCAAATAAAAATTAATTTAAAAAAAAGTTTTAAAAGCGTACTTTGTTTTATTTACTGTCAATTTGCCTAGAATGGAATATCAGATTAGAACGGCCTCTAAAATATAATATTTAATGTATTAAATAAATCAAATGATTTACAGAAAATAAAATTCAAAAACACTTTCATTTTCACAGTTTCTTTATTCTGTATCTGTATGGCTATAGAGGAGCTGTTATTATTTTTGCCTGTTTGTCAGTGCTGGTACGAACCCCGTTCGTGCTGTGTTGATCCTTTTGCAGAGGTTTGAAGTTTCTTTCGATAAATCTGAGAAAGTCAGTTCGGGTCGATGCTCAATGTATTTTTCCACAACAATCTTGGTGACGAGGATGAGATTTCTTGAGTGATTTTTGTTCTCTGCTTTCATTTTGATTCCAGGAAACCTGCAGGTAGACTCAATGAGTCTGAAAGAGCGCTTATGTCCGAGCAAAGTATGGAGAAGGTGAGTGCGTGGCAACTGAGATCAGACAGATGCTGTGTCCCAATTCAGGGTCTGCACGCTTGAAGTACGCATTTCAAGTGCGATTACGTCACCGCCACGCGACGACGGCTGTCCCAATTCGAAGTGTACTTCAAATGCATACTCCAAATGCACCGTTGATTTCCCCAAATATCAAGCGTGGTCCGGTGCACGCTTGGTGGTCCGATATATCCCACAATTCATAGCGCAGCGGTGGGTGTGGATAATTTTGCCGCAAAATGCGGCAGAAGGGAGCGGCCAAGAGTGAACTGTCAAAAGTAAGTACTGAACATGACATCACTTAATTATGTGCGAATGTTTAATAACGAACATTAAAACATTGCTGTTGGCCACATGTTGGCAAAGTTGTGTGACATTAGTGATGTTTGTACTTACAGCGTTAATTTGGTTTTAAAGCATATATATATATACACACACACACACACACACACACACACACACACATATATATATATCAATCATAATAATCTGACAATAATATAATATTGGCCATATTATATTTACATTACCACAGTGAGATGATTTTAGTCTCATGAACAACATTAGCTAATTGTTATTTACTAACTAATCTTAAATGACTGTTCAGTACAGAAATGAAGCCCAACAATCATGTTTTACAGTCCCGTGGCCTCAGCCTCAGATTCTCAACTAATCAAAGTGATGTCATGACAAAACATTTTTCTCCTTCATTTCTGTCAAACAATGCTGTATGTAACGTTTCTCGTGGTTAGTATCATGGTTGCTAGGCAACCTGAACAGCGCAACGAAGGGCTAGACCGTCCCATTTCACAAGCCTCTCACTTCCGCACTTCTCGTACTTATAGTATGCGCCGTACGTAGTACGTGTAGTGCGTACTTCAAGCGTACAGACCCTAAATTGGGACACAGCCAGAGTCACCGCTGAAATCTCAATTATTAAAGAATCCAGAGTGGAGAGCAGCTGAGACCAACTTGAATTTCTGATTTTATTGAGGGTTTTTAAGAGGCAAGTATGTTTAAGAAATGTAAACTTACTCAGCGTTTGGTAAGGGTGTCAGCCATTCAGACAAAAGTAAACCGACAAGCACCTGATCAAACTACAAGGGTGCGCCTTGAGAGGTTCAAAAGTTTATTTTTATTCTTTTCATTGTTGGTTGTGGACATCTTAACTGTATAAACAACACACTGATTATACAGTTAAGATGTCCTTTTGTAATAATTACAGTTGGACCAAAATCAGCTCACAAAATGGTCTAAGAAATTTTTTTTTGATAAAATTACAAATTGTGGTAAGTGATAGTAAAGTAATGAAATATATAAGAAACTCAAATGTGTAAAATTATAAAATAATATTGCAAAACCTAGTATGAACGATAACTAAGGTTAAGATTGCTCCACTTGTCTCGGAGGAGATAGGGAACATACAAACTTACGATCTTGATGACGTTGGGTAAAAAACGTTGAGAAACTTAGTGGAAAAGTATCAGCAACAAAAGGTACCTACAAATAAATGTTCGCAAAACTGAGGGATATATAGTGTTTTTGGATTTGTATTTTGTGTTATACTGCTGTATATCTTTGTATAAATTTTATATTTTCAGGGAAATCAATCCACAGCTTTACATCATATTTTCTTTTTGTGTTTGCATCGTCTGTGTCTGGCCAGACCAATTTTTCAAAAATCTTCCTGTTTACCGCGTAGATGTCATTTTTTTTTTTTTTTTATCTTACTTGAGAGTTATGGTTATATTATGTTTCAGGTCTGCGCTGCAGCCCCCCGCTTTTTCAGGACAAATCTTTCACTTATTGTTCATTGCTGTATACTGTAGATACTTTTGGCTCTCTTACTTCTTTTGTGCTCCAATTGCCCATGCCAAGATATCTACATTTTTCTGGCTAATATCTATCATCCCTTTTATACATACATATACAAAATGTCACTGATGTCAATACTTTGTTAAAAAATCGTTAAGACATTTATTCAATTCATAGCCACCGGTAATAACTGAATAAGAGACAAGCCTGAAGCTAACTTGGCCACTAACAGAAATACTAATAAAAACTGGATGCACCCGCCCCGTCAGCTTTCAATGTGCTCAAATCGAGCGCACCTTCCCTCTGTGGCCAACCACGCAGTTTCTCGCGTTATTTGGACACAGCTGACCGCTTGAAGAAATAAACCAGGCTAGGCTAGCAGGACAGATAGTTAGCAGCAGCACGGAGAACAGGAACACAGTCGGGCTTCAGCTCAGTGGGGAGGGGGGGGGACAGCGGAGACCGGACAGGAGCGACTCTTTCCCTTCCAGCAATGCGGACACTGAGTGTCTCCTCCAGCTAACGTCAACGGCGTCTCGACGGGCAGGGACTGCTCCGAGGCGACGGGAGATAAAAGGCGACATCAAAAAAGAGGAAGGGTTAGCTCTGTTTCAATGTTATTGTCAATTCAGAACCACATATGGTCACAATGTCCTGCACTGGCAACCTCGTTTGGGATGTAAACAAACGCTTAATTGGATACAGCGAGCCTAACACCATCAGGACCAACTATTTAGGTAAGAACAAAGCAATGCCTCTTTACTGCTAACGCTGACATGTATGAAGAAACGTGTAGGAGCAGTGTGCATCTGCAGACTGTGTGTGTGCTGCTGAATCACAAGAAGTGACAGGAAGACTGTGTCCCAGTCCAAGACACTACCTGCTTAATAACAGACAGCTGCCGCTATCCGCGCTCCCCCGTCCCCCCAACCTACACAGTGTAAACATAGCCTGCACATTTTATTTATAGTGAAGGAGCTAAAACAGTACAAAGACGAGGTTCAGACTTGTGCTTAATTTGTAGCAGTGTGGGCCTGTTCATCACATCATACAGACATAATGTTACTTTTTCAAAGGAAATGCAGTGTAGATCTCATTTCAGTGCAATCACAGGATTGTGCAATCATCTGTAGAAGGCACCCCCATATATAGTAGTCTGAAGTATATCCCTGTAATGGCACAAATAATGCAATAAAAGCAGGGTTCAATCGTGTAATGCGTTTATGAGAGGCTGGTGCATTAAAAATAAAAGTGCTCTGAGTTTGGCAGGAGTCTGTTTACAGTAGAAAGTGCTGACAGCATCAGGCTTTCTTTTCAAGACACTCACAGAAACCTATGTGTCATTACTGCTGCGTGAAAAGGCCACAAGGTGCTGAAAGTAGCACAACCAGCAGGGCCGGGAAGGATTAGAAGAGGAAATTAAAATGGTTTAGTTTGCAATTGTTTGACTATCAAAATAAATGAGCTAAGATGACATAATGATAATAATAATAATTATATTTTTATTCATCGTTACAGCCAAGAAATTCCCATGTTACAGCAGTCAAAACATTTAACACGCCACATAACCAAAGAGTTTACATTTGACAAAGGAAAATGGCTCAGAAAGGTTAAATTGTACAAAAGAAAGGAACACAAGGAAAATAAGTCCAGCTAGTAAAGATGTTATAATAATAATATTACATCTAGGTAACAATTCAAATTGCCTATATTTACAACTTTCGAGCACTCATGATTTTTACACTACGTGAGCATTTATCAGTAATACTACGTCCTTTGTGCGTTGTAGCATCATATCCAAACTGGAAGCAAGCTTAAAGGACCAGAAATGGTACAAAATGTATTAAATGAAAAATTACTTTATTAATATTTAAATGAAAAATGACAGGTTTTATACAATAAGAGTAGCCACAAAAAATTATATATAAATATTAGGTAAGTATCTGGAAATGGTGAAGGCGAAAATATCTCACACTGAATGAAATGCAGCAACTTATTAAGGTTTTAATGCGATTTTAAGTAAAAGTAATAGGACTGCATAATTTCAGTCAATAAAATGTGTCACAGCGCTGCACTGCATTGATTATTTCTTACATCCTTGGTTCCTGCAGGCAAAAACAGCATTCTGGTTCTGCTCATCACTGATCTGCTAGGAAATGTAATCATTGAATTTTAAGGCGTTCCTCTTTGCTGCTGCATTAAATGCATTTAAACTTGGGGGGGGGGGAGATATTTTTCTATCATATATTTCAGTCTGTTTATTTTTTTTTAAAGTCCTCTGGAATTTAAATTTTAAATTTTTGACTTAAAAAAAATATAAATTTTAAAGTGCTGGTTGCTGAAAGTTGCTATATTGATAAATTATTATAAAAAATTATAAAGGTAGGTCTTTTTTTTTTCTTTTTTTTTAAAGTGCAGATATAGTTATTTTCCAGTGTTGGTTGTGAGAGGACAGTGCAGGAGAACAGAGGATGCTGCCCGTGGTGCACTCGGAGAGATAAAACTGTCAGAAAGTCTGTACCTCACGGCTTTATAAGCCCGTAGAGGTGGGGCAGGTGCCTCAGAGGTTTAGTCAGTCCTGTATTTAGCGTGTCTGAGAGATAGTCAGAGCTGTTGTCGTGTAGAGGATACATGCTGTGATGCGTGGGTCACAGCTCCTGGAGGATAAATTTAGCTTAGAAGAAGCATTAGAGGGGAACAAGTTGGGGGTTTGTATTCAGCTGAAACTGAGAAACGTCCCGTGAGGTTTAAAGTCTTCTATATTGTAGGGTTTTCCCTGAACTGTGATAGGAAATGCCTAAAACTTACAGAAACTGATGAACAAAAGGAAGCAAAGCAAAAAGCATGTGGACATGCTGACATGGATGCAGGCTATGAAATGAAACAGCAGAATGATTTCTTCTTCTTATTATTATTATTACTATTATTTGTGGGGTTTTTTAGCCTGTGTCTGGCCTGTGTGTTATGAAAATATGCTATTGTCACACAATGCTAAAACAACTGAATTTATATGTTTAAGGTCTTTGAGGTTTTGCTGCTTTAAAAAGTGATTGGCCTGAGATCATGGAATCCAGCTGGATTAAGAGATTATTCATATAACTAGGAATTACTATTTTTACTCATCTTAAGTTACATCATGCTAAGTCATTTTATTTATAAGAAAATTTAAAATCAACAATTGTTGACAAAAGCTGTATAGGTAGAAGAACAAAATCATTTAAAAAAGAAATTACAAACAAATGATAAAGAAAACAAATAACAGGCAAACTTAGTCCATTTCAAAAGTCAACCACTCTTTTTCGAGTCTGAGTCTGGTTCATGAGGGCAGCAGCCATCCCTCTCCCTAGCCATCTGAGGGGTGGATACTGAGGCATTCGAAAAGTGAGGTGGTTCAGGCAGAGATATAATCTCTCCAGTGTGTACTTGATCTTCCCTGGGTCCTCCTCCCAGTTGGAGGCAGAAACACCTCAACTAAGAGGTGCCAGGAGGCATCCCAGTCAGATGCCTGCACTATATCGACTGCCTCCTTTTAATGTGGAGGAGTAGCAGCTCCATTGTGAGTCTCTCCTTAATGACAAGTGCCTCATTCAGCTCTGAGGGAGGGTCCAGCCACCCTGCAAAGTAAGCTCATTTCCTCCAATTGCATCAGCAATGTCATTCTTTTGGTCGCTAGCCTCAGCTCATGGCTAAAAGTGAGGTTTGGGATGTTGATCGACCAATAAATCGGCAGCTTTGCTTTCACGCTCCGCTCTCTTTACACAGAGAGGCAGATTGGTATGACTCTGGTCCAGTCCATCTGCCAGTCTCCTGCTCCCTCCTTCCCTCACTCGTAAACAAACCCCAAGATACTTGGACTCGTCCACTTGGTCCAACAAGTGGGCAATCCAGCTTTTTCTAACTGACAACCAAGGCCTCAGGTTTGGAGGTGCTCTCATAAAACTTTTATAAAACTTCAGTGGAAGCTGGCGGTCGAGGCTCGATGAAGCCACTTAGACCAATTTTTCTGAAAGAAAGCAGAGACAAGTTTGATTGCACAGTTTTTTATATGTGAACATTTTTAAACAGAATGTAAAAAGTCTTGCATTTGATTTTGTGAACTGATAGCAAATCTGAGTATTGTTGCAGATTTAGGCATGATGGTACTTAGTACATTACTCATCATTAATCCATTTATAGGTGACATGACTGTGCTTGCGATTGATGATATCAGAGAAGCTTTTGAAGTGAATCACTCTCAGACTATTTCTGCAACATTCATAACACCTGCTGAAGCAAGTTAAGGCTCTTGTTGGTATATAAGCCACCAGACTTTTGCAACAGCTCACTGAGTCATTTCATTATTACTAAAGTAGTTAAAAATATAAAGGAAAACACAAGGAAAGCAGCTACTTTATTTTAAAATTAAATATTTCTGTTTTTCTTCCCTTAAAGGCCGTTCTCACACTGGAATAATGTTTTTATTTAATACAATAAATGCTTAATTGTGACAGCAAATTCTTCTTGAAATAGTTCACCTTTATAAAAGAAAAATATTAGCACAAAGAAGTTTATTGACTACTGTTACATGGGGTTTTAGTTTTTGAGGATCTAGGTGACTAGTAGTTGGTCCAACCACACTGACTGACAAAGAAGAGTCCATAAAGTATGATCAGTTCTTATGGGAGCCTGTGCACTCACCCCATCAGGGATGTGACGACATTGCTGTTCAGCGTCTTGTAGAAGATGCTCCCGTTTCTGCTCATCATTTGTGCAGTACTGCTATAATAATGATCAGTGGCCTGATTGCTGCTGCTGGATGAGGACATTAGTTTTGGCACAGTTTGCTTTTCCCTGTCAGGCTTTACCCTTTAAGTGACAGTTTGCAATGATGAAGGAATGTCCTGCTTTCTCTGGTAGTCCTTTGCTGACATTGACAGTGAAACACATCGCCCTGGCTCCCATTGGATGTTAAGGAATTCACGATGCGTGTGTGATCTTAAAACAACCACGTCAGCGTTGTTAATATCAAACGTGTTATTCAGGTTTATCCGAAGCGTCTCTTCCTTTTTTATCTGAGGCACAGGTTGGTTATTTCTTCCTTTCAGGATTGTCCTGATTGTGCCGTTTTTCTTCCAGGCCTCCCAGTAACATTTCTTTCTTTTAGTCTGGACTCTCACCTTCTCCTAGATGTGATTATCGAATTTGATTCAAACATGCAGATGTTTTTAACAAACTCCTCCCAGGTAGACGTCCTGTAGGCCCTACTACATGGTGAGCCATGTTGGTGTTTGTCAAAAAAAACGAGAGTGACAAAGTTGTGAAACTCATAGAGGGGAAGTTGGGAACGGCAGATAAACTGACAGAAATTGGGCTCATAATGAATGAACTGCCACATTATTAGAATTTAAACAATAATCCCGATCAAGTGACTACAGTGTCTGCTTTTTGCCTTGTCAGGGGTATTTTCCCATTTTCACTCAAATCCTTGGATGTATTGTTGTTGATTGTCTTTGAGTGGATCTTACCACCGTTATTGTGGATTTCCTCTGTGATTGTCTTGAAGTTTATTAGTGGTTCCACCATTAGAGGTTGAGCCAATTTTTAAACGTTTCAACGGCACCCTTGAACTTCTTTCCTTCTTCCGTGTGTGTGACTTTTAATAGAAGTAGTTTGACATGTGTGGCTCATTCAGGGTGTGCGCTTATCGGCCTGAACCTGTTGATGGAGATGCTTGTGATGCATACCAGCTTTCTGTGCTCTGTGCACAGTGTGATAAATGTTATTGGATCCAGGAGACTGCCAAATATAACCACCTTATCTGGGTTTCTTATCTTTTTGTTGACGACATGCCTTAGATAGTGAGAAATCCAGCTGTGCTTGCACGCAGATGATCAGAAAACCAGAATTTTTTAACTTATCTGTCAGGACGACCATATTGCTCTTCGTCATGCGGTGATTGTAACTGAATGAAAAAACTGCAAAACTGATGACTTTAGAAAGTGAGACCCTGACCCTGAAGCTGTTTGTTACAATAGCACATGCTTTGAAGAGCATACATCCTGTTGCTACTTATCCAGAGGCCTGAATCTTCCTGTGATTTGCTAATCAGGTAATTACTTCAGTTTCCTTCCCCTTTGTGTGTTTGACTCTTTGATCTCTTTTTGTTTTACTGTGTCCTCTTTACCTCCCCTCCTGTAAAACCTTTCAAATGCCTCCGGGTCACTTACGTCTCTGTTCTTTGTGTCGAACTACCAATAAATATCACGTCAAGCTTTAAAGTCGCTTACTCCAAAACGGTGTTTTAATATCTGCTATTTGAATTGATTTCTCGTCCAGTTAAACGTCATTTTGTTGCTAAATTAATCAAACACCTGGGAAATCTTAGGGTGTGTGTGTGTGTGTGTGTGTGTGTGTGTGTGTGTGTGTGTGTGTGTGTGTGTGTGTGTGTGTGTGTGTGTGTGTGTCCTGCAGTCGCAATAGAAAGATGTTCACAAAAATAAGATAAAATATTAAGGGTTGACATTGTGAACTATCGAACCACTGTTCCTGTATTTTGAGTCTTATTGCAGAGCGGTTTTGTTTCATGCAGTGGAAGCAGAGTGGCTTCCACTGCATGAATAATGGAACACAAGCTACAGAGCCACTGTTTAATGTGACATTTTATTCCTGTTGCACTTAAGTGAAGACTGGTAGATAAATGCGATTCAAATGAAAGTTTAAAGCTTGACAGCCTTCTCAAATCTACATGTTTATATTTTCACAGGTAGAAGAGAGTTTGTCCAGAGGCTTAAACTCGAAGCAACACTGAACGTACACGATGGCTGCGTAAGTGCCCCACATTTTTATCCGTCTCTTCATGTTTATTGGTTGAAGTCCTCTCCCTGCCAAACACGCCACGTCACTTTTTCTCAGCTTGCTGGTGGAGCCTTAAACAGATCAGATCAGGTCAGGTGGTTAATTCCTCTGAGAAACCTGAAGCTGACATAACAGTCACACGTCCTGTCACACTACAGGGCAGGACATCAGCGTGTCCAGGACATCAGCCTGTCCAAGACACCACAACAAGCATTGCATGCATGCAGGTCTCAGGAGAGCTGCATTAAAGTGCAGCTCTTAGCCACAATGATTGAGATATTATTATTGCATTTTCTGAATATGTTAGTTTGCGTTTAGTTAAGTAGCTAAGAGCTTCTGTATTAACACGGTGTATGTTTTGTTTTTGTCTTGGACTCTACAAGACTTGTATGATTCATTTCAAAATAATCTTTATTTAGCTATACTTGGCCTTCAGCCATGTTCTGAAATGAGCCGTTTTAGCTCCTTTACTGATTGACTGCTTCTTATAAACAGATGACTTGAACAAGCAGGGGCTGTTGTGCTCATTGTCAGTCTATGAGGGATATCAGACATCCTGACATTAAAACATCCAAGAGTGGAAAAAACAGTCTGAAACACAGCATTCAGAGCAGCCTGAAACCCCAGCTGTAAGCTTATAGGGATTACTTGTATATACACAGACCTCACTATTTAAGGCTTTGGCCATGGCCAATATGAACATCCACCTTTTTAACAATGTATATGTGACAGAAAACAATAAGTGTAACAAGTCCACTTTAAGTTGTTAATCAGATAAAGACTTTCTATTTGCACCACCTAAAATGTGTCAATTTAGCAGATTTTAGCATCAGAAGAATAATATTAGTGAATATGAATTATTGTGAATACTTTGATTACTTTTATTATAGAAATTTTAAGCTTGGAGTTACAGAAGTTTTTCAGTGGACACCGTGAGATACCTGACCTGTTCTGACTCTGCACTGTACCACATTACACGAGATGCTAACCCTACCCTGTGTTTAAAAATGCCATCATAATAAATAAATAACTCCATTTCCTGCCTCATCTGTCACCATCTGTTAATCTTTCATTGGGTGAGGAGGGGCCTCACCTACACTCCACCACAAATCTAACTATAGATGATTCTATAGTCAAATATGTTAAAAAACTGATTCAGACGTGAGGTCTGCATGTAGGAATACACACAGTGTAATGTCTCAGCAGAGGCAGTCTGACACGATGAGGCGCTGACGGAGGCTGCAGGTGTTAATGAAATATTGATCCACAGAGTGACAGCAAACACTGACCTGATGCACCACTCTTCTTTTGCTGTTCCTTAGATCCACAGCTAACTCATTTTCTAGCCTTATGTTGGTGGTTATTTCAGTTGATCAAACTGTTAATGAACCTAATTTGAATTGGACAATGGCATCCATATTTTCTTACTGATTGAAGCAAAGGCATTCAGGGATTTTCTTTGTTGCTGATGCTTAACAAGCACAGAAAAGACAATAATATAAATGTAATTCTGTGCAGGGACATGCCATTTCTTGTTATTTGCTTCTCTGATAGTAATTCACATTCGTCATGCAGAATCCTCTCTCACGTGTCCACATTTTGGAGCTGGACTGAGTTTCTTCTTATTATTTTTTTTTAACTATTTGCTTTACATCAATCTCGTATTACATAAAATGAAGAAATTCAGCAAGTCGTCACATTTATGAAGCTGGAATGAATGGATGTCGGAATTTAACTTGCGTTTGTCAGTGTAAACACCATGTAAGCGCTCTCTCTGATCTCTCCTCAGGTCAACACTATATCGTGGAACGACACGGGCGAATACATCCTGTCAGGGTCGGACGATACCTTCCTGGTCATCACCAACCCTTACAACAAAAAGGTTGTAATCAAATGTGTCTGACATTGTTTATGGAGGAACACCAAACTGATCATTTTTAACTCTTATTCTTTGCATAAATGGTAAATTAGCCATAAAACAGTACAAAAATAAATAAATGTAACTGTTATCTAATATAGAGGTAGGAGATCTCCTGGTCTGTGTAGTTGTCTAGTTAGGTTCATCTAAATCAGGGGTGGGCAATTCCAGGCCCCGAGGGCCGGTGTCCCTGCAGGTTTTAGATGTGTCCTTGAACCAACACAGCTGATTTAAATGGCTAAATTAGCTCCTCAACATGTCTTGAAGTTCTCCAGAGGCCTGGTAATGAACTAATCATGTGATTCAGGTGTGTTGACCCAAGGTGAGATCTAAAACCTGCAGGACACCGGCCCTCGGGGCCTGGAATTGCCCACCCCTGATCTAAATTAAGCCGAGTCTCCAGTTTGAGTCTGTATTCATCATAAAACACTAACTCTTAAACATTAAAATTACATAAGTGTCTAACAATCTATGAGAGTCTTGAGATTGTTTTCATCTTTGTTATTACAACAGTGGTAAGAGAAGTTTCTGTGGTTCCCTTGGTTTCTCTTTCTTTGACATATTTTGACTTTCAAATGATGTCATATGAGGAGAAAAGGGAAAAAAACAAAACAAAACGCCAAACCTAGCAGCAGAGTCACATTTTGTGGCTAACCGCTAAATAATCCCAGTATGCCTTCCTGTCTTTGTGTAGTTCATGCTGGGCCTCTTTGTCTTTCTTTTAATTTCTTTATGGAAACAACTTGGATTTTTTTTAGGCAGCATGCCAAACTGAAGTAACTGCAGGATGGAAATGTATGTCTGGTCTATTGCTAGTGCAATAAAATAAAAAGCTACAAACAGCTGCCAATTGCATATTAAAAAATGGCTGTAATTGCTAAATGCAATAATTTTGTTAAACACCTTGAATTCAGTCACATCTTTATTTATTTGAACTTCCACTGTGGCAGTGTGCAGAAACAAAACAGCAAAAATGGTATCTGTCCAAATACTTAGGGACCTGACTTCAGCTTGGGTTTAGACAAAGATTGGAAACAGTCAGAAAAAGCATGGCATTGCTCCCAGAGACCACTTACCAGCAACTCTAAATACTACAAATGAACACATTAGTGTCTAAAATTATGTAAATGTGTGCAAAAACCCCCAAGATGTCAACATTTTATACTCTTTCATCAGCTGATTTGCTGCCTCTGGTCGAGCATCCCCTCTGATGCAGCTGTCATCATGCATTTCTTCTTCTCTGCTTCAGGTCAAGAAGTCTATACGTTCAGGTCATCGGGCAAACATCTTCAGTGCGAAGTTCATGCCCCACACCAACGATCAGGAAATTGTCTCCTGCTCTGGAGACGGCATCATCTACTACACCCACACTGAGAAGAGTCCCGAGTACAACAGACAGTGTCAGTTCACCTGCCATTATGGAACCGCTTATGAGGTGCTGATTCACAGAAGCTGATGAAAAGGGTTTCTCTCTTACTCGTTACCCTCCTGTCTTCTAAGCTTCACTTTGTTTCTTCAGATTATGACGGTACCGAACGACCCCTACACGTTCCTGTCCTGCGGGGAGGACGGCACGGTGCGATGGTTTGACCTTCGCATGAAAACTAGCTGCACTAAAGAAGACTGCAAAGATGTACGGGTGACATCTGTGATGTTTGTCTTTTTTCTGTCTGTGATTCATCATCAGTCAGGGTCAGGATCAATGTGTTTGTAGCTTTGGGGAGGGATCGATTGAAGAACCATCATTTTGTTGTGGAAACCCTGGCAGGTGCCCTTAAAACCAGATTAAAACAGAGAGGTGATCGAGCTTTTGCAGCAACACTATCAGATCTATGGATTAATCTCCCTCTCTGTGTCTGCACAGCTTAGTCGATGCAGTCTTTATTAAAAATGCATTTATTCTCTTTGGGTTTTGGCTCCAGTGTGACATTTTTTAAAATGTTTTTATTATATTTTAATATCATTTATTGAGCTTATTTTTTCTGGATTTTAGTGTAGCTTTTCCTGGGGGTATATAAGTTTATATTGTACTGTTGTTTTCATTGAGCTATATAAATAATCTTTATATAGCCCATTTGAGGAACTTGACCTTGAGTTTTTCACAGTGTTTAGTGTATAAGAGTTTGTGGATATATCTTCTTTTTTTTTTCTCTCTCTTCGAAAATGGCTCACTGGACTTTGTATTCATACAGGACTGATAATGGACCCCCCTCCCTTTCTTACTTCACTGCTTTCTTCACAAACAGCTTTTGGTCTCTCCTCTAGGAAGCGGTTTCTTTGGCTTTAAACCAGCCTGCTTCAGTTGATAAATGAGTGTGTGTGTGAGAGAGAAACCGTGTCCTCCTAGATTATGTTGCATCTTGTATTTCGTGCTCCAGATGAGAACCTGTTACCCTAAAACTGTCAGAAGAGTTTTACCAGCTGGTGTCACCGGCCCCTCTGCCTCCCCATCATCAGCCTGCAGTAGTCAGACCTGGTAGTGCAGTTGCTCCACTCAGTTGGTACTTTATTAGGTGCAACTACTTCAGAGTGATACAGCAGTTTGGGATTTGACATCAAATATCTTTAGCCTGACCAGTGATGTTAATGTGGTCTCATAAAGTTTCATAAAGCAACAGAAACACCCCTTGAGCTTCTAAAACTGTACCACTCAAAATGATTACAGTTGAATCAACACAGGATTTATTGCAGGCATCAGTTTTACATTAGTTTACATAATTAAAAAAAAAAAAAAAATTCTCAATCAGTGATATCTGCCATTACTGAGCAGAAGTGACTTCCAGACCTCATTGCGCTCTTTCATTTCAGGACATCCTGATAAACTGCAGAAGAGCAGCAACCTCCATATCAATTTCTCCGCTGGTGCCGTACTACCTGGCCGTGGGCTGCTCCGACAGCTCGGTGCGAATCTATGACAGACGCATGCTGGGCACAAGAGCGACGGGTAAGCAGCCCTGCACGGTGGACTTAGCCACTCTACACGTCACAAATTCGTTATCCTTGTGTTAATGTGTAGGTAAACGCAGCCTGTTGCGGTGGAGAAACTAAACTTACAATGTCCGCTTTTGCTTTGAGTGTTCAACCAGTTTCTCATTTACATAAAGGTAGCGGGGGGAGTATCTCCCTTTGAGTTGTTGGTCCCAGCCTGCTGTGCTGTGCCTCGTCTCTTGTTGGACATTTCTATTTTTAGATACTTTCATGAGTATTTTTACTTCTTCCTGTGTGTTTTAAATCCTTCTGACAACTGCTTATAAAAGGTATTTATGGAGCTTTGTTCCTACACAGAATGCAAGTCAGTGTTTTTATTCAGAGACTTTTAAACAGGCTGTTTAAACAGTAGGGTAAGGTGAGGCATGCCAACAAGTGTTTTGTTTTTTTTTTATGAAACTTTATTCATAGTTTTTCTAAACAAAGCTAAACAAAACACTTAAATACTCCCTATCGCTTAACCCACTGAGATTACAAATGTAATGGAGAAAGAAAAAGAATAACACTGATTTAATAAATTGATGTGGATATTAATGGGATGAAGTATGGACCTTTCTCCTTAACTCAACAATAAGTTTGAGTATACCACAATTACATACACTAACAAGACCAGCAGTAGCTTCGTTATCATAGTGACCAGGTCGATAGATCCAGTTATTAAAAGATGGAGATTTGTCTGATTAATTATTGAATAAGTCTTCGGGCCATTTCTCGGCAGTGTTGCTACACTTCCACCAGGAGTTCAGTGTTTAGATAATGAGGGTGGATTATTACGCTGGATCCTACTGTACATTTTAGATGCGTTGCTCTTTGTGCTGGGGTCTATATCTAGTATATCACTAATAATATTATTGGCCAGCAAATATGGAAGAGTAAAATTCATATTTATGAGCATCTGAAAAACTGTCATTTGGACTGTTATAACTTTTGTGTAATGCCTGAAATAACGAGTGTTCCTTATAACACAAATACATCCTTAAGAAAGTGAATAAATAAATACAGACCATTTTTGTGGCAAATTTGAAAACTACGTCAGTTTGAGACAACGAGAAAAGACAACTGTCCACAGGAGAAACGAAGCATAGCTGTTTGATGCAAACAGGTTTTCTAAACTGGAATCAGGTTTTTAAGGTGCGTTCCACAACAAGGTTAAGGATATGAAGTTGTTTTCCTTTGGCCTTTGTTGATCTCATTTAAAAAACAGTTACTGGATTGATATCCAATCCCCTGCTAACTCAGATAGTCTATTAATTTGGCCATTCGTGCTGCCCAATAGACTTGGGTACCTCTAGACACGGGGATGGCACAGTTAGACTTGTAGTCAAGACCGCCTAATCCGAGACCAAGACCAGAGGGTATCAAGACCGAGACCAAATCGACACGAGACCAAGACCAAGACCGAGGCAAAAAAAGTTTTTAAACTGCAGCCAGATACTGCTACGTTTACAGGTGTCAGGCATATTTAAGCGTTTTTGCTTTCGCACAGCCCTCCTCACCGCTGTCTACTATCTCACTCACTTACTGAGAGGACAGACGCATGCTCCACTTGACTGTCGCATCTCTCAACCCCTCTCTATTTTTCACATAATGATATTATCCTATATCCTCGCATGTGATTGGCCACAATATGGATGGATTAGGGCATAGCTGAGCCACTGTGTGAGAGCTGAGCAGCGAAAGGAAATTAAGTGAGGCTAGAAATGACTGAAAGATTATTAGGCTCTGTTTTGAGTTTTGTTCATAAAAGAATGACTTCATATAGGAAAAAAAAATCACATATGCAGGACACCTTGAACTACTTTTAATTCTACCAAAGTACACTATTTAGATTCAGAAAAGTTTATATAATTATTTAGCCTTGTTGTGCAAACAAGCCTGCATAATTTAATAAATATAGAATTTGAAAAGTAACAAATGGTATCTAAAAAGTTACACTAGGTACTAGATACATGTTCTGATGAGTTTTGGCAAACAACCATTTGTGTCTCACCTGATCTTGTTCCATCTCTGTTCTGTCCTCATTCTCCATCTCCCTCTTTGTGCTGATAATCAAGCCAAACACCAACACCATCAAATATACAGTGGAAACCAGATATTTACAAACTCTTCAGATAAAAACACAAACACTTTTTTAATTGTAACATCAAATCAGACTAAATGTTTATTTTTTTAGATTGATAAATATAAAAAAACACATTTGTTAACTTTAAGAGTAAAGAGAGGAACTATCTGTATTTCTTAATTGCAAATGGCACCAAATTGTATTCAAAATTGAGCCACACTTATGGAGCTCCACAATTCTTTTCCTGGTGTTTTGGTTGACATCTCTTGATTTTTCCCATTTCAAAGAAACAGGCTCTGTGTTTTGCCTTATATGCATCCACAGCTGTGCCACCAATTTACTCACATGGACTCTACTAACCTATCAGAAGCTTCTTAAGCTCAGAATGGAATCGTCTGGAGTTTTCTTATTAATTAAAGACGCAATAAACGTAATGTATATGTGCTCCTAAATTTGATGAAAGTGATTAAAATAGACAGCTCCCTCTTTTTATTCTGACATTTAACTAATTCAAAAGATATTTCAGCATTTATTTATCTAAAACAAAACAAGTTTACTCTAAATTGATGTTTAACAGTAAAAAAAAAGTTTTTATGTTTTCTCCCTAAAGTGTATGTAAACATCTGGTTTCAACTGTGAATATACTGCTGTGTATTGAAATTCCTCTAGTTTTTGCATAGAAATATACTGAATAATATACAAAGCATAATATATAAAATAACATCTACCTGAGTTTTTTCTTTGAAAGAAGCTCCTTATGTCCATTGTTGTGCTCATCAGTACACAACTGAAACCGATTTAGAGAGTTTGTTTAGCCGTGGAGGGTAACAACTGAAAATATGAAATGTAAGCTAAGACTCTCTAAAAATATCAGCATTGTTGTTCGGACAAGACCAAGACAAAAGTCCGTCGAGACCAAGACAAGACCAAGACCACGTAAAAGTGGTCTTGAGACATCCAATTCTAGGCACGGTAAACCTTTCATCTTGATTATATTGACTCCTCCAGTGACTAATGGGCAGTAAAGCTCAGCTCGCCAGCTCTTGTTTTGTAACTGAGTTTTAAAATGATGTTTTTAGGATTCCTTTTAAAACACATGAGTTTGAGTCTCAAGTAGGTGAGTTGTGTGGCTTGAACGAAAGGGAAAGGGTTAAAATCTGACCCAAATTCCAACTGACTGACAGGATGTGTATCTAATCACATCAGTAACCCTTTCCTCAGCTCTAAAGGCAGTGGCTATGGATTCTATAGAGGAATAGTGAAAGACGGCAACGTTGCCAAGTATCGCAATATAGTGGGAAACAACCTGAAACCTCAGAGTTGGTGTGCAGTGAAGCCAGTGGTGAAGACTAGATTGTTCTGACCCAGGTCAAAAATGTAGAACTAAACCAAACTGTTTTTCAGCACAGTAAACAGACAAATCCACGACTCGTCTGGACCAAATCCACAAATATAATTAAGAATCCTGTTCACCGACTCATTGGCTAAGTTGCACACTCTCTCTCATTTTTTTTTAGGTAATTACATGGGCCGGGGAACCACGGGCATGTGTGTTCGGTTTGTTCCCGCTCACCTGTCCAACAAGTCGTGCAGAGTGACCTCTCTCTGCTACAGCGAGGACGGTCAGGAGGTGCTGGTCAGCTACTCCTCCGATTACATTTACCTGTTCGATCCCAAAGATGACCAGGCTCGAGAGCTCAAGGGCCCGTCGGAGGAGAGGAGAGAGGAGGTGAGATCCCAATGGGAACTTTTCTTCTGTCATTCTTTTCTCCCAAACGGTGTCTTTTAAAGGTTTATATCGGTTCAGACACTATGCTGTCATTTAGACAGTTTTCCATTATTCCAAGTGTGCAATAATTGATCTACAAAATAAAAATCTGCCTTATCTGTCAGTCTAAGGCAAAATCCAAAAATATTTACCACTTTTTAAAAAATGGGTAAAATACCCAAAACAATCAAGAGTCTGTCTTTTCTTGTTGATCAGCTGACTGACTACTGGAGTGTAGATCTCAAGTTAACATGTACAGAGAAGGTTAATGGAGGCCTCACATGTTATGTCTCCTGTTAAGAGTGCTAACGGCCTTTTGACTCTATAGAAAATAAACATAATCACGTCTGGCTGAGCGGAGGTGTCCATGCGGCTGATTTTTGGGGGCGAATAGGACCGATTGTTGTAAACAGAACTGACCTTGTTGTTGCTCCTCTGGGCCCTGCAGACATCAGTGCTAAATCTCTGGTAGCTGATGCAGTGCAGGGAGGTGAGAAAATGACCCTGAGGAAAAACAAACCCAATACAAAGAAGGAAGAAACGCACTGAGGATGGAAACAGCGTCATGAATTACTGCCTGATCTGTTTGGGTCTTAGTTAGATTTCCTTTGTTAGTTTTGAGATTCAAACAACTGAACAATCAAGGAAACTGCGTGTTTACGCTCGGTGGTGGTCTTCACGTGTGTCCGAATGTGCTGGATCACGGTGCCATGGCAAGTTCAGCTGTGTCTAGATGCAACCACCACACGCATTCCTTTCCAAATACAGCGAGCGACGCAGGCAGCGTTCCTCAAACCACCAAAATAGTTCAGGCTGATTTTGGGGCAGGCGAGGAGCAGTGTTCCTTACCCCCTCTGTTTTCCTCTACCTGCGACCTTGTTTGTTTAATCCTTTTATCTGATTTATTCAACTGTCTTTCAGCTTCTGCTCCTTTTCACCACCTGTCCACACATTTCCTGACTGAAGCGGTGGATAGTCCCTGCTCTAAGAACCTCTTTTTCCTATTTCTGGCTCTCAGCCTGTTGCAGCCAGGGGGACTGGAAAGTGGCAGGCAACCTCAGTCATGCTGCCAGGAGGAGGGGGTGGGGTGGGGGGAACACTTTAAAGAGGACACTGATAGAGACGAGTAGTGTTTTGCTTTGGCAGCGCAGCTATTTTTGACCATGCCTTGACTGACAAACTGCTAATCTCTGTGGATGTGTGTGTGTTTCCACAGCTGAGGCAGCCTCCAGTGAAGCGCCTCCGTCTACGAGGTGACTGGTCTGACACTGGACCCCGAGCTCGCCCTGAGAGCGAGAGGGAGAGAGATGGTAAGATCACAGTATGTGCTCCTGCTCGTCTACAGCGACGGTCTCGTATGACAGGTCCGACCTCTGACAAACTCTGAGAAGACTCCAACCTGCAAAATATATTTTTATATACTGCTCAAAACATTAAGGGAACACTTGCATCACACATTGGATCTCTTAGGAACAAAATCCTCAAGTTGGAAATCTTGACTGGCATTCAGTCCTCTTTGAGGACTGGGTTCAAAATCACACCAAAAAGTTAAAGTTGTTCAAGCGTTTCCTTCATTTTTAGCAATATATTTTCCCCATATTGATTTTGTAATCTTAGACGAAGAAGAAATCAGGCCATAAAACTGTCTCACCACCAACTCTGCAACTTATGAACCAACAGTGCAGTGATCTGTGGTAAATGCATTTAAATCCCAGCTCCCATCTTATTGAACACTCAGAGCACTTTCAGCACAAGCTACATTCACCTGGTAACGGGCACTTTCATACAGCACTTTTTCTCTTTGATGCTTTCTCTCTGGCACAGACACTCACACTGATAATACATCTGAGCTTTTAGGGTTCACTGTCTCGTAGATCCAACCTGACCTCTGGACGTCCTGCTGTTCTTCCTGAGCTTCAGTTCTCTTGATGCATCCATCAAGTTTACCTTTTAAACTTAACTGGAGCTCAGAGTATGTAAACCCGATTTAAAGTGTTTCCTTTAAAGTTGATCTAGTTGATAAAGTTGATGCAGAGTGGGGGTTCGTGTCTGAAAACAAACTAGACACAATAGCAATAAGTGTAACAAACATCCAACTAAAATAATGGTTGGGTTGAAAAATGGTAAAAAAGCTCTGGGGCAATAGTAACAGCTTATATTTCACATAGTCAGGTGAAAATGTGTGTAAAAAGCTGAACTTCTTTATTATAGTGTATCAAAGTTTGCTTGGGTCAGAGGGAGTAGAAACCTCACTTTGAGGCAAATGACTTGGAGCGGTCTCCTGCCGCAAGGTTTTTTCACCATAGATTAACGTAGTTGCTTAATCTTTTTTGTTACTGTGGTTTATTTTGTTCAGAAATAAGAAAAAGATCAGTCAAATGGAAAAGCTTGACAGGATCTAAACGTTTTCCTTTTTTTGTTCCAGGGGAGCAGAGTCCGAACGTGTCTCTGATGCAGAGGATGTCGGACATGCTGTCCCGGTGGTTTGAGGAGGCCAGTGAAGCCCAGAGTAGCAGAGGAACCCGACCTCAAACGCGGCCCCGAGGTGAGGCTTCAATACTCCGGTCTTCAAACGGGCCAAAAAGTGTCTTTAAATTATTTATTTGTGTCTTGAACTTGATCTGTGTGTCAGGTTGATCTGATGTTTGGCTTTTCTAAATGAAGTAGTGCAGAGTAATGAGAATGCCACTTGTTTATTCACCCCTTTTTCTTTTTCTTTTTTAAACGTGCAAATGAACAGATGTGACCAATCAGACCACTGCATTTGGCAGCAAATGCACACGTAGCTTAAAATGCACATCACTACTGAATATATATGAAAATAGTAAAATAATACTATTTTTACCTCAGACACTACACTCTGCTCCGGGTTCTCTTCAAATACAGTCTCATCTCTGCTCCACTCACATCCTAAAATATGTACGAAGTGGTTGTGATACAGCTTCATCTCCTGGATAAAACCATGAAGTTCAGACCGAGCAGATTCACATGTTTAATGCTTTATTTGTAGTCTCAGGGTGTCGTCCATCACTTGTTCTTTTACATCCGTTTCAGGAAGAATTACCTAATTTATTAATCACTCAGTCTTTCATGTTGCGTTAACAAGACCTAACATCCTCACTCTGGCTTACACTTAAAACTGTCACTATGGAGGAATTTGTTGACGATTGACTCATTAATGTGCTTAAACTTCAGTAAGACTGACTGTTAAGAATCTTTCTGTGATAATAAACCGTAAACTAGCCAAAATCTAAAATCATTGCTTGATTTTTTTATTTATTTTTTGTCTTCAGGTACAGCTCTTCGTCCCGAGGGGACGTTGAATGCTCCAGCTGCCGCAACAGGCGACTCTAGTCAGGAGTCCAGCGCCCCCGAGAGGCCTGTGGGGACGGACTCCCCAGAGGTACCTGCCAGTCCCGCAGCGGCCACCACTGCGCCCATGCCTAAATCCACCTCCTCTTCCTCCTCAGGGTCATCATCAACAGTCACAGCACCTCCTCCTTCCAGCTCATCATCAGTGGAGACCTCGGCCACTTCTTCCTCCCCTCTCACGTCGTCCCCCGACTCAGAGCAGCGGAGTCAGGGTGACACAACCGGGACCCCGACGCCGACGGCCACGCCCACCTCTGAGCCCGCACTCTCAGGTAAGAAACCAGGACCGCACTCACACTCACTGTTCACATGTAAGCCTTCAGTCCAATGAGGAGGGTTAACTGCTCAGTGTGTGTGTGTGTGTGTGTGTGTGTGTGTGTGTGTGTGTGTGTCCGCGTGTGTGTATGTGTGTGTTCATTGGAGCCACTCCACTCAAGTAGCAGCCTCACTTCACTTTATTTTCCTTCAGCATCCTGTTGTCCTCCTCCTCCTGCTTGTTTATTTCATTTTTGCCCGATTCTCTGTGCTGAATCTTCTCCTCACATCCTCCGTCAGTCTTCTAATCGTGCATCCACTCTTCCTCTCTTCCTCTGCCCCTTTGTCAGAGTATGGTCCTCATCGGCTGCCCATAAGTTTAGTGTGTAGGCGTTTGCAGAGGTTGCTCCGGCTGGCCGACCCACCTGGACGGGGTCGGCGAGCGGCCCCTTCTCCTTCTTCTTCTTCACCTTCTTCTTCCTCTGCAGCCCCCGAGAGACAGTTGCAAAGAGCTGCTACCTCTGCCGCTGCTGCTCCTGAGAACCAACCTCGTACAGGTTACCCACCCCTCCGAGCTCGTCAACCCTGCAGCAATCCCTCCATAAGGGCTGCTCCCCTGCCATTAACCCGTCCCCGCCTTTTAAGCAAAGACGGCCATGTCTGTTGTAGAGAGGCTCCAGAAAGACCCAGTCTTGCTGTTACTGACCACTGACCACTAACCACACACTGATCTTCCCCGCTCTCTTATTATTCACTCCTTACTTCCTCTAAACTCCAGAGTCCAGTGTGTCGCCTCTCCACTGTTTGCTCTTAACTCACTAATGCTCTCACTCCATCTTTCCACTTGTTGCTTGAGTTTTCACCTGCAAACTCTCCTGCTGGAGTGGCACCAGACGGTACGAAGCTTTGCTTTGGCCTCATGGCTCATATGGTTGTTCAACCATGTTTGATGATATAACTTGCCTTTTTTTTCCTTCAATGTCATTGGATAGGTCACATTACTGGCTTCACCTGCTGCTGATGTTAAAATTAAGGTTATTTTCATCAGTTAGTGTTGCCTGTTTTGTAAATGTGTCTCGATACTCAAAAGCCGGTGGACAATCAGAAAAAATAAACAGACATAAGTGATGTTACTTACTTGAGTTGAACTAAAATGCTTGAAACAAAAAAAAAAAACAACCAAATTTTCTGAAATGCTGGATTGAAAATAAGCAAAAGAGCATCCACTTTGGAGTCCCCAGACTGACTCTGAAGGAGCTTCGGAAAGACCGCAGAACTATTGCTCGGTTTTCCTATTTGCAACAATTTGTGGCTTATTTAACAGGTTTTTTTTGTCTGTGCACGAGTGCAAAGCAATAAAGTAAAACCCTCGAATCAAATAATGATTATGTAATATATGTTTATTAATAAGTTATTTTTTTAAGTTTGTTCTGCTTCAGTTTTAATGTGACAGCATTTAGTTAACCCGAAGAGCTTCTTTCACTTTCAGCTCTTTTCTCTAAAAATGTAGGTACAACCTTAATATTAAAGATATAAACCGATTTTTAAAAAAACACAACAAAACTGGCTTTACATAATGAGGCATCTTTTATAAAAGCTTTTATTGAACATGTTATTGTGCAGTTCAGTAGACACAATATTAAAATTGCTTCTTCTCACTTAATTGGCTTTAGTTGGTCACAGATATCTTGGAGAAGTGTGTTGTGTAGCCATCAGCCAAACAGATGTTGTTGGGTTTTTTTCTTTTGTTGTTGTTGTTGTTGTTGTGGCAAGCCCAAGTAAGCACTTCTTGATGGTTGGGATTTCCAGGTTTTACATAACACGGCAGATATAAAACATTTCTTTGCACATCTGTAAAAAGCATGCATGAAAATCATGTTTATGTTTCCGTTCAGACTTGCTAATCGCTGATTCTCACTGAGCTTCCCCAACACTCTGTAAACCGATCACAGCTGTTATCAGATGAAGGAGCTTTTTTATTTTTGGCTGATGTGAATCTCTTTCTGCTTGGCCTTGGATTTTTTTTATTTATTCATTGATTTTAAACGTGATTTAGAAGTTTTTAACCCGTGTGCACCTTGACTGTGTGAGCCCTCACATTTGACCTCTTTGTTCAATGTTTAGTTGGTCTCATTTGTGTTCCAGATTCCCCCTCGTCTGTGGTAAACAAACAGCTGGGATCCATGACTCTTGATGAACAGCAGGGTGCGTCTTTCCCTTCCCCAACCCCTTTCCCTGACCCTCACCCTGCCACTCGCTTTGTCTTCTCCACCTTCTGTCTTAACCACTTTCCCTCATACTGTCTCACTCCACTGTTTGTCCTCCATCGATTTCATGTTTTTGTTTTCTCTGTATCCACTGCTTTACTGTTCAATATTCTACTGTCCAGATGTGGATGTGTCTGACTGTTACTGTTGCTCTGGCCAAAGGATTTAATACAATTGTTTAAGAAGTTAGAGCTTTGAGTAATGTAATAAACAATATCTCCAAAATTACTTCAACTGGATGACAAAGAAAAGCATTACTCAGACATATACATTTCAGTGCTCTCTGCTGAACCATCTGTGCAATATTTAGCTTTTTCTAAAATGCCCTACTACATCTGACATTTCTTCTTTGCAATGATTAGCATTGGTAGTCAGATTTAATGTGGCTTCATCTTTAACGTTCAGTTTTATTTGTATAGTGCCAAAGCAAAACAATGGTCTTTTTAAGGCACATATGTTGTTACATAAACACTTCACAACAACCCTGAAAGGCCCCAATGGTTCACTCTTGATCTCTCTTGATCAGAGTAGACCATCTACACAGCTTTGTTTCATTTAAAAATAATGTCATATTCAGTTTAATTTAAACGTTTTACTGTGTTGTAATTTAAAGAGGATAAGAGGATGACGCTCATCTTAAGCATGATCAGAGATTTGGATATTGAGCTATCTTAGTAATTCTAGGCTTTAGAATATGCAGGTATACCTGTGATCAGTGCTCTAGGGTTCAACAACTTGCACAGTAGTAAAGTCCCCTTTTGGCATCGCTGATGGTTGATAAAATCCTCACTGCGCACCAGATAATGCACAATGTGCCAAAAAAAGGGGGTCAGAAAAATCTTTTTGTCTCATTTCGCGATGGTGGATCAGTGTAACTATTACACTTACACACTTACTTGACTTCTAAGAAGCCAGGCATAAGCCTATGTGCATGCCCAGACACGCCTGTGCTGCAGATGTTTGTGTGCGGAGATGCAACTGGGAAAATGGAGAGAGGCACATTCACTTTAATATGACTCTCATAATAATGATGATAAGTTAATGGATCACTGGGGAAATTACAGAAAATTATTGCTTTGATTGGAGCTATCACTGCTCACGATCGCCAACATCATCCTCCATCGGCACACTCCCAAGCTCCACCCACTTCCTTCTGGTTGCTAGGGGCAGCCAATCAGTTACTACTAATAAAAAACTTTTCTAACTACTCTAGGACAAAGGTCTGAGTCCAGAGGTATTTATAATACTTTTTATATACAACACCAACAGTATAATATCAAGCTACTTTGTGTGTACTGTATAGCTTTATATATGAAGCACTACATCTCTGATTATTGGCAGTGCATACTGACAGAGATATAGCATTTAGCATCTTAGCAACAAGTCCCTCTTTGTCCTCCAGCTCAAATTTTCATCTTCCCTGGAAACCTGTTCCTTTTCTTCAGTGTAGCTAGCAGCTAACGGGTGTAATGACCCTTTAGGGCCTTTGACATGTGTGTGTTTGTGTGCGTCTTGTGTCTTGCTGTTGTGGCTGTCTGTCAATACGTGTCTTTTACGACGTGTCATTTGTGGTTTTTGTCTAACGTTTGCTGCATGTTCCCATTTCTGTTTAATGTTGTTTATCAGAGGGAATGGATGCAACACAGAGTTGCATATTTGTGGTGTGTTTTTAAATGACCAACTGCACACTGCAAACGACAGGAAGAGTTACTTTTGATCAGAGTTTTAGTCTGTACAGCCAGTGCGTCTCAGTAAGCCCCCCTTGCTTGTTTTGCCTGTGTGTATTCTTCTTCCTCTCTCAGTAGCAGCCGAATCTACAGCTTCACCTGCTGATGAATCTGCTGCTGCACCAGCCAGCAGCATCCCATCCATCTCCACCTCCACTTCCACCAGTCGACCCAGTGCAGCAGAGCCTGTCCTCAGCCTGCACTACAGCTCAGAGGGAACCACCACCAGCACTATCAAACTGGACTTCACTGATGAGTGGTGAGTGATGGCCAGTGGGTGTCAGCTTCCTAGGTCGAATGTGACATTATACTTGGATGAACTTTATAATCTCATATTTATAATCCTCATATCTCCTCTGTATACCTGTATGTCAATACAATAAATGACAATAAAATTTAATTTGGCTCATGTTGACCTTCAGATAATTAAGGTTGACATGATCATTTAAATCTTCATACGGTGCTTTGTATACGTTTGTATATGTTGACAACACACACCACGCTTGTGAGAATCATAGTTTTTAAGTTATCAGGCTTTTTGTCAAATTTTTATGACAAATGAATCAATAAGTTGACAGTGAAGACTTTGGTGGATGTAAGCCAAACTTTAATGGAGAGTTAACATGAACCCACCTTACACCCTGACAGAGTTTTATCAGAATTCATTCAGAACTTTTCAAGCTGTCTTGTTTACAGACAGAATGAAAAGCAAAGGTCTCCAGTGCAACTTCAAATTCAGGTAACTCAATTGGAGTTACCTTATAGTCGGGGTAACTGCATGATACTTGTGTCTTCCCATATTTTTCTTTTTCCTCAAATAAGTATGAGTAATTTTCAAGAAAAACCTCCCCAAAAGGACTGATGGTAACTCTTGTTCTTCCACTACAGGAGCAGCAGCACGTCCAGTTCGATGGGCAGTGGAGGCCCCAAAACATCAGAAGTTGCAGCTGTACAGAGCAGAGAGAGTCTGTTGACAGAGAGCTCGGTATCAGAGCAGGGTGAGTCGTGTCCTACAGCATCATGAAAACGCCTCTATCTCAAACGTTGCCTGATCTAGAACAATAAACATGACACAATGAATGGCTTACTGTATTCCAATCCTGATTGCGACGATATGAGTTTGCTGGCTTCCTCCGTAGAGCCAGCATGTGATGCCTCCTGCTCCAGTGCCCCCAGCAGCTCAGCAGCTCAGGTTCCAGCAGAGGGCTCCTCTGATGGAGACAGCATGGCGTCTTCGCCGCAGGAGAGGAGTCAGCCGGAAGGTACAGAGGACAGGTCAGGGGGCTGTCGGCGAGCAGAGCCCTCTACAGAGGAGGGGCAGGAGGGCGTGGAGGGCCAGAGTCAGCCCGCACGCGGCAACCAGGACTCTGATGACAGTGATGATGATCCTATTCTTATCCCCCCCTCAAGGTTCAGAGGACAGGGGCAGAGGTGTGTTTGAGAGCATAATGTTTCTTACTACAAGTAAGAAAAACTCTGTTTGAATGCAGGTGATCATTTCGCATTCCTTAGTTCAGTGGGGGGGGGGGGGGGGGGGGGGGGGGGTGCCGATTTTAGAATTTGTGATGCTTTGCTGTTGACTGTTTTACTACAAATATAGATTTAATTCCAGAGGATCTGCAGTAGGAGATAGGATGATCAGGTAATGTGTTTGCATTGGAAAGTGAACGCATCTAATGCATCAGGAGTGTGACATGCTGCGGAGCATTTAAAATTAAGAGCACAACGTGATGTGCAGTAATCGGATAACTTTTCTTTTGTCTTGGTTTGACGGTGTCTCTCACAGTGCACTAATAACACACACAGCTGACTGTAGAGTGCCGTGCATGTGAGTACTGACTCCACAAATGGTGTGAACAGAAGCATCACAGCTGCATTTTGTGTAGAACAGATGGAGAAGAAATGAGTGTCATGCATGAAATCTTTGCAGAAAGGAGCCAAACGAATATAAAATGGACACATTTACACACAGCGAGGTCAAAAAAGGTTTAAACAGAAGTGCCATTTTCATAAATTTCACGCTGTATGCCATCTCAGTAGATTTGAAATGAAAGTGGCAGCTCATGAGCACTTTTGGCTTTAATTTGAGGGGATTGAAAAAAAATGATTTAACTGTTTTAGGACTCAAATGTAGTTGAACATGTAACTAAATAAAATGTCCGCAAATTATTTTTTAAAGATAAAACATATTTGATTTAATTTGACCTTTATGGTGCCTTTTGCAGAATATTCAACTCTTAACCTTCAGAAACTTGATCAAAGTAGATTTCCTCCCCCTGGTGGCTCATCCTGATTATGAGCACAAAGCTGTCGAGCTGACTGACAGCCTCTGACTGTCGATTCACTAAGAACTTCCTTTCTCTACTGAGCAAACTTGTAGGAGATTTAGGGGGATGTATGCAGACTATTAATGCCTGACTACCTTGCTACCTCTGTGCAGACCTCCCCATGTGGGGTGGCTGTGGCTCAGGTCGTAAACCAGAGCAGATCAGCTACTGACTGGAAGGTTGGTGGTTCGATCCTTGGCTTCCCCAGTCTGCATGCCAAGTATCCTTGCGGCCCAAGTTGCTCTCCGATGCGTCCATCTGTGTGTGAATGCTTAGATTGCACTTAAGTACAGAAGGAAGTGCTTGTATGAGTGGGTGTGAATGGGTGAATGAGGCATGTTGTAAACAGCGCTTTGAGTACTCCAGGAGAGTAGAAAAACGCTACATAAGAATCAGTCCATTTACCATTTACCCATCACCTCCCTGTTACACCCCCTACCTGACGCAAGCCACTAGTTCCAGAAGAGCTTCTGTCTGTAGTGAAGAAATTAATAATGAAATGAGATTGTGTGGTCATGTAACATGGTCTTCCTTGCAAAACAATTTTGCAAGGAGGCAGAAGAAGAGATGGGAGAGCGTCTGAGAGCTGGGATTGATGGAGGAAGCCAGTTGCTGTCTCTGCAGTGGTGTTCCATGACTATTGGATACGTGAAGGAGACCATGAAGATGTGATCTTTACTGCATGTGGCTGAGAGTTCTTCACTCGACCAGACGTTCTGGTGGTGGAGTTCTTTATCATGGAAAGGATCCTGTAATCATCCAGGCTGTTTATTAGGCCACTCGTAGTGTCACAGCCTAATGGTGGCCTGTTTTCCTTTCATTTAGAGCTTCTTTGAGCCCGTGTTATGGTTTTACTGCAACAGCTTCCAAATGCAAATGCCAAGAATGGAATCCCCTCTAGACTATTTATTTATTTGTTAAATTCATGTAGTAATAACATATTTTTTTCCATGCCAATTGTGTGAATTATTTACTTGACAACCCCAAAATTAGGCAGTGTGCTAACCCATTACCTTCCTCAAATTAAAGCTGAAAGGCTACACTTCCTTTGTGTCTTTCTTGCCCCCTCTCTCTCTTTTATTTTTCAGATCTATTCTGGTGGCTTGTCTGGTCAAAATTATGAAAATTGTACCATTAAAACATTTCTGGATTTAGCTTTGTGTACAATACTGTAACAGTGTATATCTGGTTAAAGTCACTCTAAGGTTGAGAAGAACAAACTTTTATTGGCTTGAGTCGGTTATGATGGATCAGGCAGGTGCTTTCGCTTGCAAGTGGCTGCTTTCTCACTTGGAGCTTGTTTGATACAATCTTGTTAATGGTTTTAAAAAAAAAAATATCCGTGTAGCATAGGTCTGAAGCATGAGACTTGAAGCAGCACTGACAGCATGGGTTTGTTTGCTTTCAGGCACGTGTATGAGTCTGGGGTTTCTTTCTTTTTCTTTTTTTTCTTTTTCTTAGACAATCAGCAGCAGCTCGTATTCAGGAGCTGTTCCGCAGGAGGAAAGAAAGGAGGGAGATGGAGGAGAGCGAGACTCAGAATATCAGGAGACCTTCAGTCAAAATGGTCTACAAAGGCCACCGCAACTCCAGGACAATGGTAAACCTCGGGCCACGCGTGTTGTATTAGTCTGAACTCATAATAATCCATTGGCTCTGATATCAGTGTTTTAATTGTTGTCATCAGACTCTGTGGAATTTGAAGAGTGCAGTTTCCAAAATACTCAATGTTCCCTTTTAACTGTGTGTAGATAAAGGAGTCGTGTTTCTGGGGCAACAACTTTGTGATGAGTGGTTCAGACTGCGGCCACATCTTCATTTGGGACAGACACACCGCAGAGCACCTCATGCTACTTGAAGCCGACAACCACGTGGTCAACTGCCTGCAGCCGCACCCTTACGACCCCAGTGAGTCCCGCGGATGTCCCGCCTGAACCCGGACGATGTTTCCTCACTTGTTGACATTGCTCTCATTTCCTGCTTTGTTTCAGTTCTGGCTTCTTCAGGGATAGATTATGACATCAAGATTTGGTCGCCACTGGAAGAATCACCGTCTTTCAACAGAGTCCTCGCTGAGGAGGTAGAGTCAACCCACAGAAAAGAAAAGAAAAAAACCAAACCCACCGTAAAACCTTTCTTCTTCTTCTCTTCCCGTCAAGGTCATCACTCGGAATGAGCTGATGTTGGAGGAAACGAGAAACACGATCACAGTCCCGGCCTCTTTCATGCTTCGAATGTTGGCCTCCCTCAATCACATCAGATCAGGTACACACACACACACACACACACACACGGACGCATGTAGCACGCTGTTTTTGTTAGACCAATCTCAGCCTCTCTTTAATATTTGCCTCTTCCTCTTTGCAGATCGAGTAGAAGGCGATCGCTCCGAAGGCTCAGGCCAGGAAAACGAGGACGAGCAGTAGCCAGCTGGAATTTTATTTTAAAATAAACACTATTTCTTCTTGCTGTATAGCACTTGAAAAATACCCGAGATTTGTACAAGTATAGTGTAGAAAAACTTCCTTTTGAAAATTAGTGTAATTTCTAGCCCCTTGTGTTTTTTAAGAAGACTTTCTTACTGATGTGTCTGTATGAGGATAAACTATATTTGTGTGAATGTAAAGGCAAGGACGTCAAAATATAAGTGTGAGGAAAAGTGTTGGCTGGTGTGAAAGTTTAAGTGCAATATTATTTTGTTAGGAGAAGGTGAGCTTTGATCAGTGTTAACGTTTGACGTTTTTGAAACTGTAGCACAGCGCTGAGAAATGTTGATGTGCTGCTCCGGCAGTTACGCATGTGAATACAGACATAAAGTAAAACACGGATGCTTTAATTTTCTTGTTGATAAAGAAGAAGAAAGGGGGCAGGGGGAAGAAAGCTGTGGATCTTCTCCCCAAAAATATGTTTTACAAAACCTGGAAAAAATAAAAAATAAAGCCAAATGGTATCTCAAATATATCTGCACTTGGGTTTGGATGGAAAATTTAGACTAAGTGTTTGACTTCAGCAACAGATGGCACCTGCTGACAGATACTGACAGCTGGTGTGGGTGTACAGAGCAGCTGATCTTGGGTCAAACCTGTGTCATACAGTTCTACTGAACAGCTGCTCTGTTAGTCCAAACCCAGTTTCCTGTGGAAATCACTTAAAAGTGAACCAGTGTTTGGACAAGTAAACCCTGTTACTCGTCAAAGTGATTCATTCTATAGCACCTTTTGAGATAAACATCACAACGCGCTTAACAACAAAATCCCACAACATAAAAAAGTTAACCCACCTCAAGTCTAAAAAGATGAGACCTTTTACCTCCATGCATCCCTGCTGGGCATGTATGGGGTGTAAAGGTGGACACGTGCTGGTCTGTGAAGAGCTCTAAAAGTGAAAAGCAGATTCCGATTCAATGGGAAGCCAGTGTAGCTGGCAGAGCAATGGTGTGACATAAGAACTTGGAATATGTAGTGAGAAGCCTCGCAGCAGTGGTCTGGAAAAACCTGCAGATGTTCCAAGGACGTTTTTGCTTAGACAATTATATATACAATTACAGTAATCCACATGTGATGAAATAAGTACCTGAATAATAATTTCCAGTTCAGAGCGTGACTCAATGGGACTTAACTTGGCAATAATTTACAAGTGATTAAAAACAAGAGCGAACCAGAAGTTTGACATGTAGAAAGTTAAATCAGAGCCAAAGATTACTCCTGGCTGCCTGATAGAAACGAGTGCAGATTTAGCTCATTTTGGAAAGAAGACCAAGAGGATCTTTCACCTCAGGCCCAAATCTGGGGCCCAAACAAGAACTTTTTCTTTAAGGAAGAAACACATTGAACAAAAGTCATTTCACATTTATAGAGGTGATAAACTAATGTTACTGATGTCTTGAGGTTTGGGGTATCAGCTTTTATTCTTCCCTGCAGCATAAAGTATTTTATGATCCAGGTAACAAGCTCTCAATACAGCTGTAGGTGATGCTGACTGTGCGGCTTGTTTGCAGAACAAAAGAAACAAACAGCTCAGTGATTCAACGTTTTGGTTGCTTTTTGGCTACAGCTCTCATTCAGAATCAAAAGGGTTTTATTGCCAAATGTTGAGCAGGTTTACAACATTAGGAAATTGCTGCGGTACTTAGTGCAAACATACTGTCATATAACGCTTAAATAGACATAAAAATAAAAATAAGAATTAAAAGTGCTAAGTAGATAGATATATACATGAGTGCAGGTGGTGATCAGTGCCAAACATGGAATGATGCAGTGAACACAGTGTAGGGTCATGTGTTAGTGGTGGGAACAGTCATATGGTTATTGTTCATGAGTCCAACAGCAGAGGGGAAGAAACTGTTCTTATGGCGAGAGGTTCTGGTGCGAATGGACCAGAGCCTCCTGCCTGAGGGGAGCAGGTCAAACAGACTGTGTCCAGGGTGAGAAGGGTCAGCTGAGATCCGAGCTGCACGCCCCAGTGTCCTGGAGGTGTACAAGTCCTGCAGAGATGGGAGTCTGCAGCCAATCACCTTCTCAGCAGAGCGCACAACACGCTGCAGTCTCTGTTTGTCCCTTATAGTGGCTCCAGTGTACCACACGGTGATGGAGGAGGTGAGGATGGACTTGATGATTGCAGTGTAGAATTGCATCATCGTCCGTGTTGGCAGGTTGAATTTCTTCAGCTGCCTCAGGAAGTACATCCTCTGCTGGGCTTTCTTAATGACGGAGGTGATGGTGGGCTCCCACTTCAGGTCCACCATCTCGTACCCAGGAAGCGGAATGAGTCCACAGAGGTGATGAGGGTGTCAGTCAGGATGATGGGGGGGAAGTGGGGCTGTGTGCTTCCTGAAGTCCACAATAATCTCCACTGTCTTCTGGGCGTTCAGCACCAGGTTGTTGTGGCTGCACCAGGACACCAGACGTTCAACCTCCCTCCTGTAGGCAGACTCATCCCCGTCCGAGATGAATCCAAAAAACGGTGGTGTCATCTGCAAACTTGATTAGCTTGACAGACTGGTGGGTGGAGGTGCAGCAGTTGGTGTACAGGGAGAAGAGCAGAGGAGAAAGAACATAGCCCTGAGGGGAGCCGGTGCTGATGGTCCAGGAGTCCGAGACATTCTTTCCCAGCCTCACATGCTGCTTCCTGTCCGTCAGGAAGTCAGTGATCCACCGGCAGATGGGATCAGGCACATTCATCTGGGAAAGCTTGCCTTGGAGATGGTCTGGAAGGATGGTGTTGAAGGCAGAGCTGAAGTCCACAAACAGGATCCTCAGCAGGATTCGCAGCAGACACAAAGAAACAAACGATGTTTTATGTAAAAACTAAATTTAATGCAAACATTTGTATTAACACTTACTGTATATGAAAAGGTTACATCACTCAGGTGTACATTTTTTTTCTTACAAACATAGTACCTGTTCAACATACGAGGTAAGACTGAAGCACCACAACTGGGCTCTATGTATAAAAAAAATTCTAATACAGAGAGTGTATAAGGTGAGGTACAACCCAGTGTACCAATGAATATTCCCTATGCTCGGGTTTCCTCTGATTCAACACTAAACACACAAACATATTTCTGACATCAACAAGATCGATTATTGATTCTGGACTTCATTTTCCTCTGATCTCCATTTCTTGTTAGCTCATTCGGTCTTCACTGATAAGAAACTGCAGTGAAAGAGTACACATTGTGTGTTCAAGTGCAATAACTGTGTTTGCCCACAGTCGCACGTAATCCTGAAATACCAGGACTCCAGCTGTGCTTACAGCAGGCACCTTATTCATACTACAGATATTAACAGACATTTTAGATTTTTTGCTGGCAGAATATGTTCATATATGCAAAGTGTTATGCCGTACCTTTACTAACATCACTGAACGAAATGCAAACTGCATCCCATTGTCACTGGAATGTGCACATATTAATTGGGTCATTTAGAAGTGTGTAAATGTTATTATACCAAGTCTCTTTGACTCTGTTGAAACTGCAGTTAAAGTAACTAAAGTAATTTCCACGACTCCTTTGTCAGTGTGTGTTTTCAGATTTTTTTTTTTAAATAAACATACCGCTTCCTAAACCTGGTCTTGCTGGAGGTTTCTTCCTGTTAAAAGGAAGTTTTTCCTTCTTACTGTCACCAAGTACTTGCTCATAGCGGATCAACTGAATTCCCCCCCCCATTATTGTACGGTCAATATTATTATAGAGTACAATAAACAGTGCCTTGAGGCAACTGTTGTTGTGGTTTGGTTATGGTTGAACTTCCTTCGTAGTACATCGCTCTGGACTGAACAGTACATAAATATAGTAAACTGTCTCACTCCAAAGCAACTTGTTTTAGTATCCACCAATTTCCTATGTTTAAAGATCACTATGCATTGGAAGGGAAGGCTGGAATATTGTTAACATTTAAACCTGCAGGTGATCTAGTTTTTCCAAATCTACCAGTGATGCCTCTGAAATCAGTAAAACTTCACTGTTGCAGGAGGCAAAGTGACAGGTGGTAATAATAATATTGAAAATGACTCTGGTCTATTCACTTTCTGTAAACACACAGTTACTTCCTTTACCTGCACACACCTGACCATCAACCCACATGTCTCAGATATTATTATCAGTGGAAAGTTTTTTTTTATGGCTTGCAGGGACAGATTTGCAGAAGCACAACCATCTGAAGTGGTCACATGATCTGACATCTGGCACAAAGTGGTAACCATGGGAATCTTTCCCATGCAAATCCAAATTACTAGAGTTCATCCTGTACCAGTAAGAGTGACAAAGGTGCAGGTTGTCCTGCGCTGAGTAAACACGTACCTCACAGTCTAATTCTCCACAGTGAGTGGAAAACCTGTAGTGGAAATTTACCGAGTGCAATGTTAGGAGAGAAATTCCACCTGAAAAGAGCTAATCTGTCAAAAGATGCTGTTATTTTTTTTTTCATTTTGCCCACTGAGGCAATTTTTCTTATTAAGTTTAAAAACATACAATAACATAATATATACTATAGCAGAAGTTAATACAATGATCAGACCAATGAAGTTACAGTAGTTAAGGCTTCCTATTAGATTTGATGCTATGCACCGGGTCCAACATCGTAGAATGAATAACGTGCCTCTTCCTGTTCGCTAATAATTTCAAGTAAGGAGTATCCACATGTAAAGAGGGCAGACTTCATCAGCGGTACCACAGAGCTCTGTAACAGTGTCAAGAGTGGGAATGCCGCTGTGTTCAGGTGGGTTTCTCCTCCCCATCCTGGTCTTCTTCACCTCTGTCATCCTTAACGATCCCTTCATCAATACTCTCCAGCCTCAGTCTCTGGCCTTCCAGGTATCTGGGCCTCGGCGCGGCCCTCACTGTGAGGAGTCCTGCCGACAGAGCTGAACTCTCCCCAAACAGGGTGAGCTTAGCATCGCTCTCTATGGCTTTCGCCAAGCAGGAGGCGAACATGTCGAGAGATTTGTGCACCTCTGCGTGGATCTGGACTGAGGATGTGTTTTCAGCTGGGGAAATCAACAGACATCAGTCAAAGCTTTGGTAAACACAAGCTATAGTAAACAATTATCTTGCCTGGTCCCTTTTCTTTTCTTTTGTTGGTCATTTGTGTATCGTGTGAAGCCTAAGGTATTTTCCCTGCTCTCTAATCTTCTGTAGAAGTGGGAAATGAATGACGGATACCTTTGGAATGCTCCACCTGGTCTTCAAAGGTGACTGAGCTCCTCCTTTTCCCGGACGGAGGCCCGTGGTGCTGCGCGAGGGAGGAGCCATCTGTGGAGAAGTTATCCAGCAGCATCACATCTGTGCCTGTGTAGGAAAATAAAGAGGATCATTGCAAGTTAACTGCAAGCAGAACTTAACAGAGATTGCAGGAAAGTTGCAGTAAAAGTCATCTTCATACCATATGGCCAGAAATGTACACACCAAGGTGGATCACAAGACATTTGTTTGTGTTGAACATGACACCACTTGCCCTCCCTACAGGATCACAGATCAGATCCTGATCACAGATCTACAGGATCCAAACATGAGCTGGAAACAGAAAGGCTGCCCAACAAAGAAGAGTATGTTGCCGTAAGGTTTGTAAGGCTTTTCAAACTTCATCTTTACAGTTTTGTTCTCTTTTAATTTTAAACTTAACTGTAGAAAAAATTGAGAAAAAAAAGTGCTGCTTTTCTTTCTAGAAACGCATAAATTCTAAATCAAAGTTAGGCGATGCAGCATGTTTTTGGCATAATTGGACAAAAAGTTCTCAATAAGCCCTCAGTATGTTCTTAAATGAAAAGGTATTTATGTAGCATTTTTTTCTAGAGTGAAAGTATTCTGAAACAAATGACCAGGCGGTGAAGGGATTTCACCCGTAGGAGCATGCCTTCAATTCTATTTGAAGCCAAACAGCAGCGATTCACTGTGTTTCGGTCTGCTGCAGGAAAGAGCTCTTTTAACAAACTCCACGGTCTGGTAAGTTTCTGTAGGCTGATGACTGTGTGACAATACTGTATGTTTATGAAGAATCTCAACTGCTCGATTAGCTGTCAAATGCTGCTGGAAAAATGTAAATATTCTTAACTTTTAGAATACTTTCAGTTTTTCTATCATTTTAAAAACTTAAGCAGATTATGGTGGCCAATCAAACACTTTTGACATTTTGACCAACCTTATAAACAGTGCATTTCATTGGGCTTTGATCAGCAGTTGTTGATCAATGGTCATGAGAATTTACATATTAATGATCATGGAACTGATCTCCCAGCCCATTGTTCCTTCAGTGGGCTGGTTTCACTCATTATGCAAATGTACTGTTTATAAGATTGGGGAAACCTGCAGGCAGCTGAGACTGAAGAAGTCACTTGGATGAGTGACAAAACGTTTCTCCCACTGAAAAATTCTACGTCCAGATGAGCAGAATCAACCTTTTGAGGGATGTTTCATTTTATTCATGAGTCTGTAGGGATAAAATACACGATAATCCTGCAATCATCAAACCGCCTCAGTCTCGGGGTTGGGGATCTGTAAAGTCTACATGCAGTAGCTGTCATGGTCCTGGGTTGGTGACCCAGCGCTTTAAGTTGATTATTATCACTTTTCTAGTTTATTCTGATTTTGTATCTGTTCTTAGGGTTTGAGTTGTGTGTCTCTCCTCTGCGTTCTGATCGTGTCCCCAGTTGGTGTTGTAAAACAGTCTGTGTGTTTCCTGTTTTACTTTGTAGGTTTGTGTCTCGTTATGTCCATTAGTTCCAGCTGTGTCCCCGCCTGTCTGCCATTTCCTAATTACCTTGTGTGTGTGTATATATAGTGGGTGTCGGTCTGTTCGTTGTGGGCTCGTCTGTGTTTCATGGTGTCCTGTTCCTCGTCTGCAGCGTGCTGCCTCCCACCCCGTTCGTATGATCTCCGGTTTGTTATTTAGCTATCCCAGTTTAGGTTTGTTCTGTAAATTCTTTTCCCTCACTGCCTGTTTTTGCCACTCCACCACCTGTAAATAAACCCTCACTCATATCATCAGTCGGCTGTTTGCATTTTGGGTCCTCCTTTTCCTCCACACCACACGGCTCACCCCGCCAGCCGTGACAGTAGCAGAGAAGAGATAATAATAAGGTACACATGACAAATGGTCATTTTTTTCAGATCCTCATCTGCATCCAGGGTTTACCCAACCTTTTGACCCTTTGGCAGGTGAAACAGGCTCCAGCACCCCTGGACTAATAGACATGCATGATAATATGCAGGGTTTTGTTTTTTTTTTTTTTTTTTTTTACTAAATGAAAGATTTTCATACACTTATAATTTTTCTGCAATGCTTATTGAAGTTAGTCAACTCCCTAAAAACACAAATTGAAACAACAGTGTTGTGGACACAAAAGCTCACAACACAGGCAAAAAAGACACAGAGGAGCTGCTGAAAGATCAGCTTCGGAAATGTATGAATTTTAATTAGCGGGAATTTCCAGAAGATACACTAATATCATGTCCTGTTAGTAAAAAAAAAAATGGACACAATGGTAAGCCAGCTTGTGCTACATCTACACGTACATGGGTGTTTTGGTAAATATGGCTTTTCTGTGTACTTGCTTTTTGACCACTGAAAAACTCCTGCCAGGATGAAGTTTTTCCAAAATCTTAGTTTCTGCACTTAAATGTGGACATCAGACTGTGCACCGTGTTATTAGTACATAGTAGAGATGGACCGATCCGATATTACGTATCGGTCCGATACTGACCTAAATTACTGGATCGGATATCGGAGAGAAATAAAAAATGTAATCCGATCCATTAAATATCAAAAAAGCACCTCACAAAACTTGCGACACGGTGTAACTCGGCTCATAACCGTAGCACGTCGGAGCAGTGTGGTCACGTGATAGAGCTGCTGTGTGTATTTGTAGCCTGCTAGCAAACATTTCATCTCCGAGGAAGTTATCTCAGAGAGAAGTAAAGCAAGTGTAAGTTCATCTCTGAATGTTTGTAAAGCATTCCCGCATTCCCGCGTTAAGCTTAACAACCGATATATAGAGCAACTGCCTCTCTCTCTCTCTCCTGCTGCTACTTCAATCATGAAACTGCTTAATGATCAGCTGATCGGCTTTTCTGTCGTGAGTCCGTCTCTCTTCTTTGTTTTTGGCCCACTTTGCACCAGAAAGAGGAAACCAGCGGCTGAACAACAGCAGCACTATTAAGCTTGATAAGCTGTTGTTAGAATTTATTTAATATTACTTTCTAGACCAGGATCTTTTTCTACGCAGCTGACGGCTGTAACTGTGCAGGGGCGGATCTAGCAAAGTTTAGCCAGGGGGGCCGATAGGGCATTAACAGGGAAAAGGGGGCACAAAGACATACTTTTCTTTCTTATTCTCATTTAAAATGTCTAGCTTTTAATTATTTAATAATTATCTGAATCTTACACCCAAAGTTTTAATCTGATGTAAAATGTATAGAAGTCCATTACTGTATATAGTAACTGTTAAGTCTAATATACCCTAGTAAGCTGTAGTACTTTTTCCTTTGGGAAAGTACCATCTGTGAATTCTGCAATTCTGTTGAAGAAAGATGTTGAATCAATTTAATTATTCTTGAAAAATAATTTATTTCTGTGATTTTTTTTTCACCCTGTATCAAATTAAAGTTGATTACATTGATTAAGCATCATGAGGTGGAGGGTGGTTCCCTATTTTCTTTTGCTGGGAGTTTGCAACCCTATTAGTTAGGTTGCTTAATATTTCTGCTAAGTACTCTTTAAAATACCAGAATAGGGAGGATGGAGTAGGTTTAACTTTATTAGATTGATCAGTGTTGCTGATCTATGAAATATTTTGGGTGCAGTGTGTTTTTTTTGGGGGTTTTTTTTACATACAGGTATAACAGAATAGCTTTAGTGTTGTTGTTGTTTTTTAACTTGAGTATGAATTTATACAAAAAGCAGCAAGATATTTAAAAAAAAAACAGTTTTATTGATTAAAAAACACACTATATCGGATTCATATCGGTATCGGCAGATATCCAAATTTATGATATCGGTATCGGTATCGGACATAAAAAAGTGGTATCGTGCCATCTCTAGTACATAGTACATTTCTTCACGCTTAGGGTTATATCGCCACCTGTTGCTTTGGCATGCTCTTGGCAGAACTTGAGGATTGCTTGGAGTTTTTGATATGAAGCAATTATTTCCCCCTTTCCGTGTGCAACTTACATGAGTCCTGAGTGAAACTGAAGCCAGTGTCTCCTGTGCTGCTTCCTGGGGCCAACAGCTGTCCTCCACCCGCGAGCATGGCAGTCAGGTGTGGGGACATCCCCAAGTCTGAAAACACAAATTCTCATGAGATCATCACATCCCACAGGAATATAAATCTAAACCAGCCTTATGCATTTACTAAAGATAAAACCAGCAACATACAGACACACATCTGCATGACACAGAGAGCCCCAGCTATAGTCTCACCTGTGATTCTGTTGGAGATGCTGAAGAGGCGGGACGTCCTTTGGCGCGTGGCAAACGACTCTCTGTAGTACCGATCTCCAAAGCACATCCCCAGCAGCTCCTTTCTCACCGTTTTATTCCACAGGCCATAGATGAGTGGGTGGCACACCGCGCTGCAGAAAGACAGCCACGCTACCAGAGTCTCCACCCACTGAGACACGCTGCCCCGACCCCACAAGGCTTCAGTGCCCACCACCCCAACGTATGGCCCCCAGGTCATGAGGAAGGTGCCAATCACCACTAAGATGGTGACCAAAGCCTTGCACTGACTCCCTGCGTACACGAGGCTCCGCCGACTTCCATTAGAGGAAGTCGAGGTGCTTGAGTTCTTACGCCCGTTCCTCTGGGCTCCAGTGGAGTCGTCCTGGGCCACAACAACAGTCCCGCAGTGAACTTTGCGGGCTTTCATGCGGGCTACGCGGAAAATGACACCGTAACACACCAGCATAACGAAGAAGGGTGGGAGGATGCACCAGGTGACCCAGAAGGCCGTGTAGCTCGGCTCTCTGTGCCACGACGCCACGCACGTCCACTTGAAGCAGTCGAACTCAAAGGAGGACCAGCCGAACAGAGGAGGCAGGCAGCCTACCAATGAGTGAAACCACATGTAGGCGATGACGACAACTGCCCGGTTGCCTGTGATCTTCATGGGGTAGATCATCGGGTAGAGCACGGCGTAGTACCTGTTGTGAGGAGACATGAGCATGATGAAGAAATCTGCACAACAGGAACTCAACACCGTCCTCCAGGGAGACTTTTGATCAGAGTAACACACAGGCTGCTGAGATTGGAGTCAGTGATACAAAAGCTAAAAGCTGCACTTTTCTCTCTCCCCGACAATCCTGTGAAATGTTTTCCTAAAAGCTGCAAACAGAAGAGAACAGACGGGCTTGGCAGAAGAACAAAAACAGGCTCTGTAATCTAAAATTCCCAAAGGATCCTGAGGATAATTAGGTGAGCAGTGAGAACAGCAGGAACTGTGCGCTACACAGAAAATTTACAGTAGCTCTGCGACACCCGACAGAATTAAAACAGTATTTAACTGCAGCGGTTTAAAAGTAGCTCCAGAAAATCTGAAAGGCAGTGCATGTGGATAAGAAGTTATAATAAGGGCTGAAACTTTAGTGTTAATCTCAAAAGTCATTCAATTGTTGATTATTGGTCTGAACATCAGATTAATCATTTTAGGCGTTTTCTAGCATTTAGGAAAACAACAGAACAGCTGCTAACAATTTCCTCGAGTCCCAAAGGTGTCTCCTAATTGCATGGTTTTATGAACAAATAAGCCACAACCCAAAGAATTTAAATTTGCAATCAAACAAAACATGGATACATAGAGAAAACCTCACAGCCGGGGAATGTTTGATGGACAAATAATGGGGCTGGAAGGACATTTTCTGAGATGATATCGTATGTTACTGTATATCTTTGGATTACCGAAATTAATCAACAATTCTCCCCTTCTTACAAGCAAAGCAAAATAAACTAAACTTTATGTCTGAACGACCATTTGAGTTTGTTATTACACAAAGTACTTGCACAAAATATTGGCAAAATACGATCGAGTCTAAAAACTGGAACCAGAAAATGAAAACTAGGAAACCCCAAATATCTAAGATGGGTTTTTTTGTTGGAATAAATAAAGTGCCTTAAAATATCTATAACTTAAACATTTTTATAATCAAAATTGTGTGCAATATGTTTACTGGCTTTATTCCATGCATTTGTTTAAGCAGGCATTTAAAGTTCAAGCATTTAAGCCCATACTCATCACCTGATCAGAGAAATCTACAGGAAAATACCACAAATTAAGTCTGTGGTTAACCTCTCTTATTTACAAGAGTGTGACGTTAGAGGGAAATGCACCAGGAGCATTTATTTATTCAGCGTAACGTTCATCTGAGCTTGAAGTGGAAAATTGCTAACCTTCAGTTTACCTATGCTTACTGTAACTTTACTGTCTTGGTTACATCCAGCTTCAGGACTTAAATCAACACTAAATTTCATGCTCTAGTCCATTTGATGCCAGAATCTCCCAACATCTGGGATAAATTAATAATATAGTGATGCATTAATCAGCTAAATCTTTCTCAGAAATTAGCAGAGACCAAAAATGGGCTACAGGTTCTCCGCTGGAGGGAAACACATGTCCAAATGTCAGTGTCGTTTAAGGGCTCACTTTTTAAAAGAATTCAAGTTAAATGCTTAGATTATAGGGCTACAATATAATACAGTATAATCTGGCACTAACCTGTCGATAGCAATAGCTCCGAGGGTAAGCATGTTGGCAGAGCTGATGAGGAGATAGAGCAGGGCGGTGAAGTTGCACCACACCACCCCAAACATCCACTCTCTCTTTGCTGAGCTCACAGCTACGAACGGCAGCACCAGCACGGACAGCAGCAGGTTGGACAGAGTCAGGCTGAACACAAACTTGTTGCTGGGTGTGAGCAGATAAGGCCTGCGATAAAGGGTTGCCACAATCAGAAAGTTCCCCAGGCAGGCGAGCAGCGTGATGGTCACAATGGAGACTGACTCCAGGGCAGCCAGACCCTCGCCATTCCCCACTGTGGTACAGTTCCTGCTGGTGTTCATGGTGAGAAGCTGGGCCACCGGACTGGTGAAGGAATGGTGGGGGACTGCTGAGGAGAAGGCATTATTAGACAAAAAATAAATAAATAGCCAAACTAAGACAAAAAAAAATAATAATAATAATCATGAATTACAGCGAAAAACAACCCTTCAACCCTCAATCTACATTCATGCAGTTGGAACTCAACTCATGGTTTTTACTATTTTCTGCAGCACAAAAACTAATAGCAAAGACCAGGGACCTGTACTGTGAAGCAAGTTTGATAACATACGCAGGATATTGTTATCTGGCTTTAGTTAGCCCAACAACAGGATTCGGGCTTAGGGTAACATGAAGTAGTCAATCCAGGATCTAAAGCGTTGGAAGCATCTGAGCAATCAAAAACATGCACAGGTCACTTTCAGAGGTTAAACACATAATACAGCTGCTGCAGACAAACTATCAATGGTGTTTAACGCTCTGTGAGTAAAGAATAAACGCAAAAAAACGAATTCAAACTAATCTACGGCCAAGTTCAATCCCCAAACAGTGACCTGGTTTGACATAAAATATTTATGCTTATAGAGCAAAAACAAAACAACAACAAGTTGTAGAATTGTTTACAGCCAACAGAAAAAACTAAAATTACAGAATAAAGATGCATTTAAGACTAAATATTAATTACAGATGCTCTTTAGAGAAAGACAAAGACCTCAGATCTTTCTACTACCTACTAGCACAAAGGGTGCTGCAGCTTATCCACGGAGATATACCGCAGTAAGAAGTGAACTGCCTTCACAGTCGAGGCTAAACTCTGAAGTTACCTGGATTTACCCAAATTTTGCTCCATAGTACAAACTTTACATATTTATAAAATATGTATGCTACATATGAATACTAAATAGTGAGCGCTTTAAGTACACACACGTTTCGCATTAAGGTTCAAAGTACAAAAGTAAATGTTTACAGATCAAAAAGAATGTCAGAAATAAAACTAGCAAACACTGGTTACTGTACCACCTCCCACCATACGTGTTTATGTACTAGCAATATAACTACTAATGTATAACAATAACTCCAGCAACATTTTACTGCAGTTAAAAAAAAAAACTATAGAGGATTTGAACACTAGATTTCACCACGTTAAAAGACTCTGTTTACAGCCAGGGTAAACTTTTCACTATTAAACAGTCTTCGGTCACAGTTAAAGCCTTTCACTGGTGGAAAGCATTATCTTTGCACATTATTTCGCATCGGAAAAGCGTAATTGTTGTTAAAGCTCACTATTTTGTTTCCCTGTTAGTGTTAACCTTTTGATTTAGCGTGAATATGGAAGTAAAAAAATACAAAATAAAACTGCATCTTGCACTTGTGAAGAAGGTGCATCACGGCGAGTTAGCGGTAACGCTAACATTAGCTAAAACTACCGTTAGTTAGCCAAGTTTAGCCGAAACTTTCCCCCATTGTCCCCCTGAAACTCAGCTCTTTTTTATTGACCTGCTTAGGCTCAGCGCTGCGGCTCCACATTTTCACTCTCGACGGGGATAAAATGTCCATCTTACTCCTCTGTTTCCACACCACAGCCCCAGAAGAGAGAACCGAGCCAGGGAAATCCCTGAAAGCCAGTCGACATTGTTCACTTTGCTAATGTCTCTCTCCTCCGCCGACTCACAAACGGCCAGCTGCGGCTGCAATGGCGTCCTCCTCCCCATCCACCTCCCACCTCAGCTTCGACTCCCTCCCCGAGCAGTCTCCTTCCGTACGTGGGTGGTCGCTTAAGAGCATTGTCTTGCTTTCATATTGCCATTGAACCAGCTTACGTTATTTAACCGTGTGGAGTTTGTTGTGATCAAATCCTTATGACAAGTGCAGAACAACTATAAAAGTATAGTGTATTCTTTCGTGGATGCCACACGCACCGTGTGCGTTTATAGTAGTGTTTACAAAGCCATGTGAATGTGTGCGTGAGTGTTTACTTGATGACAGGCCGGCTTGTTTATGAATGAATTACTGAGCTGCATCGTTTTATCCAGCTGGACCACCCACGTAGATCATAGCTTCCCGCACTAAAACGTCACCTCCGCTTATCCAATGAAAAAACTCTGAAGGCTTCACGGCTGCATCCGATAGGGGGCGCACTCAGCCAACAACAGATTAACACATAACATTATGTTTAGTTCTGCAAGTGTAGTATATAAAGCGGTGTAATAGTGTGATTTTGTAAGTGCAGACTTTCAGCTTAAACTCAAAGGGTTTTATAATAAAAATATTGTGCATTTTTATACACGTCCCCATTTTCAGAGGCTTAAAAGTAATTGAACAATTGACTGAAGTGGCTTCAAGTGAGGCCCTTGGTCACAAAATACATTTTATTAAACAGTATCTCTGAATCATTGGTGTATTGGTGCAAATTCCAGATATGCACTAAACATTTACAAAATCAGTGAAAAGTTGTTGGGAGTATTTTATTTATGGATTAACCTCTAGTTCTTCATCTTCACTGAAGTCTTAAGGCAGCTGTGGTGACACATCACACAAGAGTGAAATAAGAACTGTGAGCAATAAGCGAGTCCTGGGAATTTCTGGGTTCTCTAAACTTGCCATGCACTTTGATACACAGACCTACTACACATAAACAGAAGCACACCACAGCCCCACGCTCCCACATGGCAGCTCTATCCTAAAGTTACAATATGACAGCATTGCAACAGTCTTCTTTGAAGTCATCCCATGCCACAGAAAAGCTTAGTCCCTCTTAATAACTGATGTTAAAACTTCAGCATGGGGATCTGTGGCGTGTAGTCGGTCAGAAGAGAAACAATGAGGCCCTGAAAGACAGAAGACAGTTGTGATGGTCAGTTGAAAGAAAATTAAACTGGAGTTAAACAAACTCAAACAGTACATTATGCGTTAACATTTCAGCCCACCATGATGGTCCATTTTCTATTCTCTGCCTCCAAAAAGACAAGAGAACGGGATGAGTAGAACACCTGATCATCCACCTCCTCCATTTTCCGAGGGAGACAGTGCAGGAAGGTCCAGTCTGACTTGGCCACACTTCCTGTCTGTAACAGAAGGGCATCAAACCACGGGTAAGTGTTATCGTCCATGGAGTGTAAGGATTTTCAGGAATGTGACTTAGACTTTCCTTCCCTTCTTTGAACTTGTTTTCTTAATATGAAAGTATCTAACTGTGTATACTATACGCAGAAAACTAAACTAAAACCATTTAAAACCAGTTTCAATAGGTGGTGACATGATGCATAAAAACAAAACTTTCTCAAAAACCATTTTTATACAGTTTTCTTGTTTTTATCCATCTTTATCTAAAAAACAACAACAATACTTTTCTGTGATTTGTCATATATTCATGTATCATTAATACATATATACACATATACACACCCACACATATAGCAAATAAATGATTTTTATCTGAAAAATATTAGTGTTTAAAAACAGGTAAAAAGGTGAGAGTAACTACTTGGCTGAAAGTAATGTCCTTCTTTACCTGCATAGAAATCTGGTATCCATGGAAGTCTTTGAGCCTCTTTTTCTTCTCCTCTTCCTGTCCCATACTGACCCAGGTGTCAGTGACCAAGACATTGCTGTCACGGGCAGCCTCCATGGGGTCAGAGGTCAGAATCAACTGAGTACCATGCTGAGACAGAATATAATATTATTTATTAACATTAACCTTGGCAGAATACTTAATACTAGAAGACATTAATGGCAAATTTTAGACACAAATGGGACCTCACCTGTTTGGCAAGCCTGTGTGCCTCTTCAGTAACGCTCTTGTCTGGCTCGTACCCCTGAACACAAAGATATGACTTTATCTTACTGATACAAGAAGTGCACAGATAAGAAGCTCAAGGCTGACTGCCTGCCTTTAACCTCAAACTACAAAAAAACCCACATAAGATACAAAGACCAGAGTAACAGAGAGATCACATGTATCCAGTAGCACAATAAGAAGCCAACCTTCGGTGTAGCAACCTTAAGATGAACTCCGAGTTTGGCTGCAGTCATCATGAAGGAGTGGAGAACATTGTTGCCATCTCCAATCCAGCTCACCGTTAGACCATTAAGGGATCCGTAATGCTCCTGGATTTAAAGAAAAAAGGTACTGCATGGTTATCAACTAGTGCATTAAAATTGCAGAATACCACAGGGTAAGAGTACCTGTAAGGTGAGGAAGTCAGCCAGAATCTGGATTGGGTGATACAGATCTGACAGTCCGTTAATGATGGGGATTGAAGCCTCCCTATCTAGCTCCTCCAGCGTCGAGTGCTTGTAAACACGAGCCAAGACAACATCACAGAATCCAGAGAGAACCCTGTTGTGAAAGATCAGGCATGCACAAGGACTTTGTGGTTTATATACTGAGCCAGGAGGGAAATCTGGTTGAGAAAAACTGTTCTTCTTCTTCTTCAGTAATTATGGACAGCAATGACAATCATGAGCAGACTGCTATAGAAAAGGTTAAAGCCTGCAGCTGCTTTTATTTCCCTGAGATAAACCAACAGCTCACCTGGCTGTATCTGTGCAGCTCTCATTCACTCCCAGGTGGATGTCCTGTGAGGTAAGGAAACAGGGGTGTCCACCCAGCAGAGCAAATCCTGGAGTTACAAGATTAAGGTACTTTTAGTTTCCCTAAAAGTCAACTAGTGCTTTAAAAAGTGTACTTAAAGTAAATGTGAAGGCAGGAATATATAGAGGAGTGCACACTAAGGGGAGTGTCGAGGTGGTGGAGAGGGGAAATGAGGAGTGCTGATCAGTGTTTTGGTGGGGATTTGTACTGAAAGTTGCCATTCAGCAGTTCTTTTGTGACTACATTAACAATGACTGCACTGAATAGCATTAGCCGGGCTCCTGCACAAGGATAGAGTTTTTTAATTTATGTAATTATTGGCTTAATGACCTTCCATGCAGTTAGACACCACTGTTAAAACCATTGCACTTTTAATCCCTATAGGTAAAGCTACATTATCATGTTTTCATCAGTGAAATACAGCAAGCATTTATTCATACATGTCATCTATGTAAACAAAGACTGACTTTGGCCTGATGTGACAAGGCCATATTATTACTCACTGTAGGGTGTAACTGTATGGATCTATGCCAATATTAAATCAAGAATGATTCAGTTAATACATATAAATAATAAAAAAAAGCTGACTAAGAAATAAAAAGCTACAAAGCAAATATTGGGATGTATAATTGAAACAGTAATTATGGAAAAACTTCAAATTTCTGCCTCTGAAAAAATAAAACAAATAAAAATTTTGGGTTATTATCAAAAGATTGTGTAACTTACTAATTTCACATCTTGACATAGTTAACTAAAAAAGTCAAAATTGAATGAAATAACTTGAAAATTTTAAATTAAGGTTAAGAAAATTCCAAGTTTCGTTACGGTCGTCATGAAGGTGTGAAGTTATGGATAACAACAATGTTTTTGTGTGTTTTGTTGTTGTTTTTCCAATGGGAGAAAGCATCCATTATATGCATAAAGAAACACACAACAAATTTCAGAATCACTTTCATTGCTCAATTTATACACAATAACAACCTAAATTTGTGACTTACAGAAAAAAAAAATGTTGTTTTTTCAGTGGCGGAAGCAAGTTTCCATTAATTTAACATAATATTAAATAAAAAAGAATGACTATTATTAAAAAAAAAACAAAAACTGAAATATGAGTAACCAAACACATGAAAAATATAAAAGATACACAAGCTAAACAAAATGAAGACTTTGGAGTGGCCTAGTGTAAATCCTGACCTGAATCCGATTGAGATGCTGTGACGTGACCGTAAAAAGGCGGCTCATGCTCAAAAACCCTCTAATGTGGCAGAATTACAACAATTCTGCAAAGATCAGTGGGCCGAAATTCCTCCACAGTGCAGTAAAAGACTCATTGCCAGTTATCGCAACACCTAATTTCAGTTGTTGCTACTAAAAGTGGCCCAACCAGTTATTAGGTTTTATTGGGCAATAATTTTTTCATACAGGGTCATGTAGGTTTGAATTTTTTCCTCTTAACAAACACCTTTATTTAGAAATTGCATTTTGCGTTTACTTGCGTTATCTTTGTCTAATATTTAAATTTGTTTGATGATCTGAAACATTTAAATGTGCCTTTCCACACCACTACATATAGCAATGAAATATCTTGCATCCATCAAATCCCATACCCTGAGCCACATGCAGTGTTGGGGAGTAACGGAATGTACCACCGTTATGTATTTAAAAATACAAAATATGAGTAACTGTATACTGTTAGAGTTACCGTTCAAAAACGTGGTATGAAATGAATGGATTACACAGCAGTATTTTCCCATTTCATATGTTAGCCAGACGTTCCCAAAGTGTGGGGCCCGCCCCCTAGGGGGGGCGCAGAGCCATTGCAGGGGGGTCGCGGCATGAAAAGGGAAAAAAAAACCCAAAACAACAACGCTTGGACACTGCTAGCACGGGCGCCCACGCAAAGCAGGAAATGAAGCATAGCTGAATATGTTTCCAAACCAACTTCATTCTAAGCCAAAGACTAGAAAATATGGTGAAGCATATCTTCCCTTTGGTTTCACCTGCACAAGTGCCAAGGTAGGTCTCCCTGCAGAATTGGTTTTCCCTTCGTTGGGAGCAGCGCTGGGCTGTTTAAATCACGGACAAACAGTATCCCACATTCTTGATTTGTATTTCACAAACACTTGTTGTAATGACTAACTACTCCTGACATTTTGGAAATGTTAGCTCTTTATACAGTAAAGTTACAGCGGGATACAAATAACATCAGGTCGTTCCTGCCACAATTTGTTCTCTTGGTTCAAATCACGGACAAACAGCATCCAACAGTTGTTTATGTTTTTAAACCCATTTTGCAGAGGGATTTTTTGAAAAATGTATTGATAGCAATGTTGAATATTATTACACAGGAAAAAAAACAACTACATGTAAAATAATTACACCGTGACGCCTCTGCCTTTCTAAATGGAGGGACAGTAACTGTGTGTATATGTAAGTGTGTAAAACCTGCAGATAGTCAGAGTAACAGTATTTCGTCTCTATCTGCCATTCTGCAATTCATCTCATGTAAACAATAACGTGCAACCAGCGTGACGTGAAAAAAGGCACATACCATTGACGTTGCATGACGAACTCTGTATTCCTCGTCCACACCTAACCACAAAAAAGGAGTTTTAAAAAAATCTCCGTTCTCGGTGATTTGAAACGCCGTTTACGTGGACGAAACAGCTGCGTGTTCAAAAATACTCGTGTAGGTGCGGATGTAGCGTAAAAGAGTTAGTAGTTTATTTTCTTACTACCTGTAATTTATTGCAGATTACTTGTATTTGCTTAATTGTTTACTAAATGTTTGAGGTGTAAAATAAACGCAATGGAGCAAAATATGGGTCTGTGTGGTTGGAGGATGTGTTCGTGCGTGCGTGCGTGCGTGCGTGCGCGCGAGGGGGGGCGCGAACATTTTTCTTGTAAAACAAGGGGGGCCCAGCAAAAAAAGTTTGGGAACCACTGTGTTAGGCTATGCCCTCTCTATTTTTAGTTTCCATGCCGGTGGAAACCCAAACAAAACATGCATTAAGAGGCTCTAATGTCTGTGTCTCAATCTCGCGGCCCATGTCACCTCTACTTGCGGCCCGCATAATGACGTGTAGAAATATTTAAAACATTTATTCACAAAAATTATTTAATATGAAGGCAATAGGCAGAGTGTTACAGGCATTGCCTTAAATAATGTAGCCTCATAGAGTGTAGTCCGTGCTGCAGGGAGAATGGACTGCCATACCCGTTATGCGTCTGTGAGCACCAGGGAGGGAGAAAAAGAGTAGAAAAGTACGAGCTGTCACCAAGCAGAAACGGGAGCTGGAAGCATGTTAATATAATAATAACCACTGCAGCCAAAAAGACTGCCTGATGAGCCCAGTTGTAAGTAAGCTATTGAGATTCAACTGTACACTGTGTTCGTGTTTTCCTCCGAAACAATAAGTTCAGTTGAAGCAGCCTTTCAACGACTCTCTCTGTCTCTTGCTAGCAAAGTTGACTCAGACAACAAAGTAAAGCTAGTTTTCAGCTACGACCCCGACACAGACCCCGAAGTATTAGCCAGAGGTCCCTTTACAGTTTTACACCTTTACAGGTGCGGAATAGTTTTCTATAGGAGATCGCTGCAAAAAGTGCAGCCTTACCTAATGTCAACCTACTGTTACTCATTTTATATTAAGATTTAACATCTAGTTGGTATTGGTATGGCAAATAACCTTCAGTAAAAGTAATAAGTCACACAGCAATAGTACATTCATGCAGTTGTAAAAAGCATGATAATATATTAAGTAATCCAAAGTATTCAGAATACATTACTCTCATTGAGTAACGTAACGGAATACGTTACAAAATACATTTTGGGGCGTGTATTCTGTAATCTGTAATGGAATACATTTTAAAAGTAACCTTCCCAACACTGTCCACATGCATATGCTTATATAGAAAAACTGACACCTGTTTCTGTGGACATTCTTGTTCTGGTGCTCCTCTTCTCAAATATCATTGCAATCGACTTTCCTTGTAGAAGAGGCAAATGCTGAAATAGAAATGACTCTTAATTACACACCCAGAGACCACAGAGTACACCAACTATAAGTACTGAAGTTTTGCAATTAAAGTTAAATACCTGTTTTTCGTGCTTGATCCGATGCTTGAGGTCTCTGGAGACCCACAGCAGCTTTTTGATTTCATCTGAGCTGAAATCCTTCAGAGTCAGACAGCTGCGATCTTTTAAATTCACCGAGCCGAGGGAGGCGGCTCCGGCGCTGGAAAAGCAACAAATATATTTTAGCTTTTATCACCCGCACCCCACTTTCACAGCTCTTCTTCCACATTCGGATTTATCTTACCCAAACGCTCGTGCGGAACAGCTGT